>NC_137896.1:54830242-55448420 GCF_963455335.1 Martes martes
GCGCACATTCACTTTTTAGGACGATATATTTGGAAAGGCCTTCTTGCATGAGTCCCCTCTCAGAGTCACCCGTTTGAGTGCCCCATGTCATAGGACACATGCGCAGTCGTGGTACAGCCTGACAAGAATGATGTGACCAAGGGAACACGAGACACCATAAAACAAGTTGGCAGTTTCTTCCGGAGCCTAAATATTTTGCCAAGTCCTGAGTTTTGGGGCAAAGATGCACTGAATAACCTCTATTTTTAGAGGGAGAACAAGGATCCAGTGCAGCAGGGTCAGAATAGGGGTCAGAATAGGTTGGCTTTATGGGTCAGAATATGGTGATCTCTGAATTGGATTTTTACTTTCTCTCTGAGGTTTACACAAGTTGTGGTTGCCGCACATCTGTCTGGCACCCAGGGTGTCGCAAGTGCCCATTTCCGGGTACCCAACCGCTGCACTTTTATTGGATCTCTATAGGTGGTGTCCAGAAATAGGCATTTATAAACAAACCCTTTGGGATCTCGCGACACATCCAGGGTGAAGGAACACTTTCAGGTGCGTCCTTCACAGCTTTTGAATTCATTTTAGAACGTAAAATGAAAGAGTGTGTCAGGAGGCTCTGGTGGACCAAAGAAGGTCTGGGAGATAGAAAAACTTGGCAGATGAGGGAACAGAAAGAAGAAAAGTCAACTTCCCACAGCATTTCCTTTCACAGATTATCTTTTCTATTACATAAAACCTTTGAACGTGCACCATTTTCCCCTGCCATCAGCCGACGCATAGCTCCTGTGGACGTTCTGGAATGTTCCAGCCATGGTATACATGGGCTGGTTGTGCAGAACATTTGCCTGAGGTTTCCTTCCTGGCTCTCCCCTCCCTTCTCACCACCAAGATGCACACACGGCTAAGCCGAGAAGCAGGAGGAGCTGGGAGTACTGACTCCAGTCAACCACACACAACGGGGTTCTGGCTACACACTCTCCCTGGAGATCTGGGGCCCTAAGCTGCCAGCACGTGTCAGAGAGAAACTCTGCATGTCCTACTAAGTGCATTGTTAAATTTTTGCGAATTTGTAATGTTCATTTGCTTGTCGTAAAAAAAAAATTAAGCAATGCAGAACAACATTAGTCACATACATTCCCTATTCTTTCTTCTCTGGCATTCATGGAAGATATTCTTAGCATGATGCACATATCCTTCTGATCATTTTCTATGTATGCGAAATCTGTGTCGGCACAGCCGGCTTATACATATGTTAATATGACGGGAGAACACGTGATGCTCTAAGAGGGTGCTTCCCCTCCATCCTTGCACAATGTTCATGGAGACAGTCACATTAGCTTTCATTCTAGGCTGCCCTTCTGCCTACCATGCTCGTACCTTTACCGAATGTCCGTCAGCTGCAAGCCCAGCCTTTGCTCTGTGATGCTGGAACAGGGACTCAGCGAACGACATTTTGTAGACTCCCCTCCCCTCAATGCACACACTCTCTCTCTCTCTCTCTCTCTCTCTCTCTTAACTTTCTCAAAAATTCCTTTGGCAGCCTTAAAAAAAAACCAACAACAAAAAATGAAATCTTGCCATTTGCAATGACGTGGATGAAAGTAGAGGGTATTATGCTAAGTGAAATAAGTCAATCAGAGAAAGACAATTATCATATAATCTCACAGATATGTAGAATTTAAGAAACAAGGCAGAGGATCATAGGAGAAGAGAGGAAAACAGTGAAAGAAGATGAAACCAGAGAGGGAGACAAACCGTAAGAAGACTCTTAATCTTAGGAAACAAACTGAGGGTTGCTGGAGGGGGGTGTGTGGGGGTATGGGGTTTCTGGGTGATGGACATTGGGATGGGTATGTGTTGTGGGGAGTGCTGGATGTTATATAAGACCCATGAATCACAGACCTGTGCCCCCGAAACAAGTAATACATTATATGTTAATTAATTGAATTTAAATTTTATAAAAAAAATTCCTTTGGCAGCCTAAGGAGCCTGCTGGTGTAAGTAGGGTTGGAAGATGTACTAGGGATCATATATAAAGGGATTGAATTTTTTATAGGTAGGGGGTTTGAAATCAAACACAACACCTTCCAAGATGTCAATCTAGATTCTGTAGGGATATGGGACATTTTCTGGGCAGAGCTTCCGGCCAGGCTCTCTTTTGGCAGATGTAGCCATACCCCAGGGTTCTCATTTCCCCCTTGCTGTTTTGGGATGCCTGCTGTCTTTGGTGCTACTGCAGCCTTACAAGCCCATGTGGGGGCCGCGGGTGGAGCACCTTGCCAGATATGGACACACCTAATTCATAGTGAGATGCTGGCCTTTGACATAAACATCACTCTGAGCCCCTGAGGACCACTCATTTAGCAACAATTGCATACAAATTTTTCACCATAGCCAACATGCAATTTCTTAAGGTAGGAAGTAGACTTTGGACTTTGTCCATTGCACCCATTTATTTAGTGACTTTGAGGATAAATGCTGGCTTTAGGCAAAACAGCTAAGAAGCCATGTCTTGGTGACTTTGACCTTGCCCAAGGTGATGGTGGGCATCTGGCTTTAACTACCTTAACTACTACTCCATCCTGCCTCCACTTCCCACAGTATCTCATTCCTGCCTAACTGCCAGGATGTAGCAAACATTTATTGAGCAACTACTGTGTACAAGCCACTGTGTTGGATGAATAATACGTGAGGGTTGTAATGGGGAGGGAGAAAGGGAGAGGGTGGTTGGGTTATGGACATTGGGGAAGGTATGTGCTAAGGTGAGTGCTGTGAAGTGTGTAAACCTGGCGATTCACAGACCTGTACCCCTGGGGCTAATAATACATTATATGTTAATTAAACAAATAAAAAATTATATTAAAAAAAAGGTGAATAATACGTAGCTCCTTCACATAAGGAGTTCAACATCCTGGACCAGCAGGGGCTCCTGGGTGGCTCAGTGGGTTAAAGCCTCTGCCTTCCGCTCAGGTCATAATCCCAGGGTCATGGGATAGAGCCCCGCATGGGGCTCTCTGCTCAGCGGGGAGCCTGCGTCCCTTCCTCTCTCTCTGCCTACTTGTGATCTCTGCCACATAAATAAATAAAATCTTTAAAAAAAAAAAATCCTGGAGCAGCAGCACTGATGTCACCCGGGAACTTGTTAGAAATGCAGATTCTCAGCCCTGCCCTGGACCTACTGGATCAGGAACCAGGAGGGGGCAGGGTGGGGGGAATGACAAGGCATTTTTACAAGCACCCCTTTCCACCTCTCCATGATGGACTTTTGGTTGCCGCTCTGGGATGCTGGGCTCCTGGGTCATGCATCAGTTTAATGAATCTTTACTGTGGTCAAAGCGCTTTACTGTACCCATTTTACAACCATAAATTTGGCACCGGTTGCTCTCTTACTGTCCCTGGGGCGGGCCTGAAGTGAAACAGTTATGGACCTCAAATAAATGAGGGCCACACTTGCTCCCAGCAGACCTCACGTTCCCACATGAGCACAGATCGAGTTAGTCCAGGAACACATCATGGCTGAGTCCCACCCGAGTTTCCTTCGGAGCCTTGGGTCTGGGCGTTTGCCTTGTGGACCCTTTTATCTCCTCTGGACCAGGTGTTGGGACTCTTCCCTCATCAGGCACTGGGTTCTCCTCTTTATTCCGGGTCCCTGGCACTCTGGCCCCTGCCTCTTCCCAGCTGCCCCAGGGACATCTCCCAAACCAGGTTCCAGCCGACAGCCTCACACCCAGCCTCTCAAAACACACACAGAGGAAACCCTTCTGGTAAACTGGGAAGTGAGAAAAGTGATAGGTACAAGGTAGGTACCTCAGGATTAGAACTCTAAAATTATATGCATGCAATGAAAAAAAATTGGAAGGGAATATATAAAAAAAATAAAATCTGGGATGACTGATTCATGTTTTAAGATCCATTATGGGGACATCTGGGTGGCTCAATCAGTTAAACATCTGCGTTCGGCTTAGGTCATGATCCCAGGGTCCTGGGATGGAGTCCCAGGCTCCCTGCTCAGTGGGGAGTCTGCTCTTTCCACTCCCTCTTGCACGCTCTCCCTCACGCATGCATTCTCTCTATCTAGTGTGTTCTCTTTCAAATAAATAAATAAAATCTTAAAAAAATAGATTATAGGGGCACCTGGGTAATGCAGTTGGGTCAGTATCCAACTCCTGACTTCAGTTCAGGTCACTATCTCAGGGTGGTGAGATAGAGCCGCACGTGAGGCTCTGTGCTAAGCGCGGAGCCTGATTGAGAGTGTCTCTCTCTCTCTCTGCCCCTCCCGCCTTTGAAAATAAATAAATAAATCTGAAAAAAATCTCCATTATATATACAATGCAAGTTTTAAAGTTGCACTGTTAAAAATTGTGGTAAGATACACGTGATGTAAAATTCATCATCTTCACCCTTTTCCAGTGCACAGTCTAGTAGTGTTAAGTACACTACACTGTGGTGTAACCAGTCTCTAGAACTCTTTTTATCTTGCAAAACTGAAACTCTATACCTGATAAACAATAACTTCTCATTTTCCCCTCTTCCTGGCCCCTGGCAACCACCATTCTACTTCCTGTCTATAAATCTGACTACTCTAAAGTACTTTATACGAGTAGAATTATATGGTATTTGTGTTTTCATGACAGGCCTAGTTCATGGAGCCTAATGGCTCGAGGTTCATTCCTGTATTTATTGTTACATGTATATCTTCTTTGGAGAACTATCTATTCAAGTCCAGTCCTTTGTTCGACTGTGGTTTTGGGTTTTGTTGTTGTTACTGAGTTATGGAGTTGTAAGAGTCCTCCCTTATCAGCTGTCGGCTTTTCATGTATGACCTGTATTATGTTGAGGTAGGTTTCCTCTATTCCTGGTTTGTTCTGTGTTGTTGTTTCTTTTCTTTTCTTTCTTTCTTTTTTTTTTTTGTCATGAAAGGATGATGAATTTTGTCAAACGCTTCTACTGCATCACTCGAAACGATCATGTGGGTTTTGTCCTTCATTCCGTGAATACAGTAGGTTACCTGGATTGATTTGTATGTGTTGAACCATATTTGCATTCCAGGAACAAATCCCACTTAGTCATGGTGCATATTGCTTTTAAATTTGTATTTTTTTAAAGAGAGAAATTCTTCACTGAAGACGGTTTAGTGAGAAAATAGACTCTTGAAACCATAAGAAAAACAAATCTACTTCCCTTCTAACTAAAAAATGCAGTGAATTGGATGGTGAAAACACATATTCCATCCCAAAATATGGGATGCAGAGTCTCTGACCCTAACATCTGGGGTGGTGGTTGACTTTTAGCTTTCTTGGTACAATACAGCTTTCCTCGCACTGACTCTTGGTCTTTTGACTTTCACCTTAGCTTAAGAAGGTTAACCCCTAACACGTTTAACATAGATACAACGAGTGGTTTAGAATTTCTTGTCCAGTTGGCAGTTGGTTTGCAACTAGGTTTACTCTACTGGTTGGCCTGATTTCAGATTTGTCTATTTGGAAGCAGAATAGAACTTTACCACTGGAAAGACCCTCAGGAATCATCTAGACCTGTCATTTTACAGAATCATCTAGACTTCATTTTACAGATTAAAAAACCAAGATTCTAAGGAGTTAAGTTCTTGCCCAAAGTCGTGTGGAAAATTAAACACAAGGAAATGGACTAGAAACCAGGTCTTCCAGCTGGACACTCTCCATATGCAGCGTCAGGGCTGCTTACCTCCTGCTGTAAAACAAGAAGCTGGCTAAGACCTCAACAGAGTTGTCCAGATTTGGGACTCTGGTCCAACCAGTTCTAGCAGAGGCTACTCCCTGCCCTCTGCATGGCTGGGGCTGGTGGTAGAACAGCACGCGGCATCGCCACGCCTCTGCCACAGCCCAGACCACAGCAATGACATAGGCAGGCAGGGCCTCATTGATTGCTGTGTTCCATCACCTCATGAGGATGAGGAGATTGGGGATGATGTCATCTGATGCCATCCTACACAACATCATCTTCCAACCTTTTTTTGAAAAGACGAAAGTCTCTCAAACAAGTAATTCCAGAGAACGTGGACTTGGATTTTCTTTCCTTTCACAACGTAATAAGTACACCAGGACTCCCATCCATTTCTATTTGCATGATGTTGGGAGAAACTGTGAAATGAGAACACTGTCTTAGTCTTTGGGGGCCGCAGAAGCAAAATGCAATAGACTAGGTGACTATCAACAACAGAAATGTATTTCTCACATTTCCGGAGGCTGGAAGTCCATGATCAAGCTGCTATCAGATTCAGGGTCTGGTGGGATCTGCTTCCTGGTTCATAGATGGTTATCTTCTCATAGTGTCCTCACGTGGCAAAAGGGGTGAAGAAGCATTCTGGAGTCTCTTTCGTAAGGCCACTAATCCCATCCATGAAGACTCCACCCTTGTAACCTAAATACCTCCCAGAAGACCCCACTTCCAAACACTGTCCCACTAGGGATTAGAATTTCAACATATACATTCTAGGGGGACACAAATATCCAGTTCACTGTACCCAGTTTTCATGCCACCCATTGGATCATTCAATTGTTTTTGTCTTTAAAGGTGTTAGTTATTCTTTCTATGGCAATAATTTTCTGTAATTATAAGATTTTTGCTTCATAGCTACTTTAATTATAATGTTAAGGTAAATTGAAAATGGAAAAATGAGAAGGAAAAAGGACTATGCTCTCCATGTTATTATGATTTTACTGATATTGAATTCACAGAAAGTAGATTTGAGAAGTTGTTCTGAAAAATATATTATCCTGGATCTCAGAGATTTATTTTATTTAAATGCATTCTATATTTATTTCCTTATTGAATTAAAACATGGCATTCCATTTTTTAAAAAAGATTTTATTTATTTATTTATTTATTTGACAGAGAGAGAGAGAGAGAGAGAGATATCACAAGCAGGCAGAGCAGCAGGCAGAGAGAGAGGGGGAAGCAGGGTCCCTGCCAAGCAGAGAGCCTGATGCAGGACTTGATCCCAAGACCCTGAGATCATGACCTGAGCTGAAGGCAGCAGCTTAACCCACTGAACCACAGAGGTGCCCTTGGCATTTCATTTTTAAGTGCCCTTCAAGGAAAATGTGGCAAGAAATTTATGAAGACAATGATATTGGTTATTTTTACGAGTTATACGTATTTCCAAATGTTTAATTATATGCTTATACCAAACCCATACGTAATTGATCTTTTAAGTCATATACTAAGGGGTTCAGAGAATAAACGGGACATGCTATAGGAAACATTATTTATCAAATACTTAGTTAAAATGCAATATGGGACATCTGGGGGACTCAGCAGGTTGAGTGTTGACTCTTGACTTCTACTCAGGTCATGAGCTGAGGGTTGTGAAATTGAGCTCAGTGGGAGTCTGCTTGAGATTCTCTTCCCTTCTGTCTGTCTCCCCCAACTCCATTCACATGTGCTCTCTCTCTCTCTTATAAATAAATAAATCTTTTTTAAAAATGCAACACAACCTGAGAAGAGGAGTTAAGTTTTTTAAGTCAGAGAAAGTAGCAGTCAGGCTAAGACGAAGTCACTCCCTCCATAGAATGATGCTAAAGGTCAATGGAAATTTTTACATCAAATTTCCCATAGCCACAACGAAAGCAAAGGGACTGTCTTCTCTTTGATCATATAATCACAAAGACCTTCTCTAAATATTAAGATCCGCACAGAAGAGACATTCAGTTTGTGGCTCTGCTGATGATGTCACATGGCTGTCTCATAAGCCAGTCACACTTGTGTCCAGACAGTTGGGTTCTCATGTCTTCTTCAAGGCTGGTCCTCTCACTCCTCAACCAACAACTGAGTGTCAGCTCTCAGATTTTTCTGCTATGAGTCACCAAGAATAGATCTGGCCTTTGTAGACCTTCCCTTTGGAAATCAAGGGGAATCTCTACAAGTACCCATTACCAAAAAAAGCAAACAGTCATCAACAAAATACCTTCTCACTCATCATGTGAATTTCTCTCACTGCAGGACTATTCTGGCAATTTAACTGTGGAGTTTTATTTTTGAGAACGTTTTATTTTTGGATGATGGGCGTACCATCTAAAACTTGACTAAAAAAAATTTAAAGGTTCAGCTTACCACTGTTTTGGCAGAGGGGTGGAAACTCAGAACCTCTTTGCCTTTTTATTTATTTATGTTTTTTAGGCCAATTCATCTTCCTTCTGTGCAGATTATCTCATGGAGGTCATCTTGTCAGGCTCTGGTTTCCTTTACCCATAGACACCACATCTGCTTCCATGGGATTGGCTACCTCAAGAGCATATTCAATTTGACACCTTATCTTTCTAGGCCTTAGGCCATTGCAACTTTCTGGCCGACAAAGGTCTCAGGTTCCAGCAGGGAATCTGCTCTCAGTTACAGAAACCCATGTCCCAGGAGACTCGACACCAATCTTATATTCCTTGCGAACTTACCCACTACCCAACTACCCACACCATGCACACGCAAACCATATAAGACACACATACACACACACTTATACAAACACACTGTACAACCTGTATAACACACATACACATACACACACTACACATGCCCATACTATATAACCTACAAAACACACACATACACACACCGTATAAACTAAGATCCATTCGTAGAACACTCTTTAAGTGCTACAAACATAATAGTAATCCTCAAGTCACCCTTGGAATGTAATTTGGTATCTCCCCACTTCCTGCCTTTTAAATTAAAATAGCATTTAAAGGTAACTCAGAGTATCTATGAGTCATGAACTTGGGGTGTCTCACCTCATGGGCTATGAGTCTTTCCACAATGTTTAGTCCTAGGATGTGCATCTCCAAAAAAGTTGAAGCAAACGGTGCTGGGATCATGGTGCAGCAGGAGCGGGAGATCCAAGGGGCACGTGCGCAGCGACAGAAGGACAGCAGTCAGTTGGTAGTCGTCAAATGGCAAAACTCTGGGGACAGAAGAACAAGGACGTGGATAAAAGGGGGCTTTAAAGGATCTGCATTTCTGCCATGGAGAGATTCCAACTGAGAGAGGGCTGACAGGCACCCCCATAGCTGATATTTGGAAGAGGGGTGGGGGGACTGGTGAGACAGAGGAGCAAGGTAATCCAGCCCAGGTCAAATCCCCCAAGTGGGGGCGGGGGGAAGAGGGCTCTTCAGTGTGGTCTAAGGGAGAACCAGGCTCCGCAAGGGATCCCTAACACCTGGCTCTGTTTAGCGGATACTTCTGTTCGCAGAGGTGCCTCATGAGTCCCTGTGTGACTCCCGGGGCCACTGTGGTCCCAGCCCCCAGTCCTGGTGGGCCTGTTGCTGGTCGTGCTTTGTTTCTCATACAAAGGAGAGATTTTCAATCAAGTGATTGCCACTTTTTTTTTTTTAAAGATTTTATTTATTTATTTGACAGACAGAAATCACAAGTAGGCAGAGAGGCAGGCAGAGAGAGAGGAGGAAGCAGGCTCCCTACTGAGCAGAGAGCCCGATGTGGGGCTCGATCCCAGGACCCTGAGATCATGACCTGAGCCGAAGGCAGAGGCTTTAACCCACTGAGCCACCCAGGCGCCCCGTGATTGCCACTTTTTAAGACACATCAGATATGTTTGTGCTAACACTTTATAGGAATTTTTTTCTCTGCTAAGTTGAGTACACTGCCCCCTCTTTAGATTTGTGGAGGGGAGGAAGACCAGAAGCAAATAGTCTAGATAGCCGACATGGCCCCTTCCAGGGCTCAGGGTCACTTGTCTGTGATGAGTGTGGCTCTCTCTCTGGATGCTGATGTAGCATTTGCTGAGAACTCACTTCCCAGGACTGACAAGTTGGAAATGTCCACTTCAGGCCAGAGGCCTGGGGCACAGGAAACTGAGCTGATGTGGGGAGGGCAGGCCCCACGCGGCCCCAGAGAGGCGTGCCCAGGTGGCGTTACAGGGCTCAGGGTTTAGACTAGCCTGGTAAAAGAAAAGAAGGTGGGGCAGACCCAGACGGTAATCTGGAGGGCAGGGCAGAGACTGGGAGTCAGGAACAAGTCAGAAAACCTCGCGCTCTCGGGGGCCCTGAGTCTGCTTTGAGAAGTGAAAAGCTCAAATCAGAAGGCCTCAAAGGCCCTTCCATCCTGGGCCTGTGAGGGCCACCAGGAGACCGCTGAACCTCCCTCAACACTCCTGGTCCCCTTCTCCAGCCTCAGGCCCAGCCACACATCATTTTTAACTGAAATCGAAAGTGAACAGGATGGTAAACTCTATAGACCACATTTTCATAACAACAACAACAACAACAACACTGGGAAAGAACTTTCCAGAACAATGCAAGAAAAAAAGTCCAAGTGCCAAAATGTAGCAGGTAAAACACCTCTCAAAGAGTATCAGGTGTTGGCTAAACCAACCTGAGAAGCTGTTTACCCAAACCACAAGGGAGAAGCAGACAGACAGCACAAGAAAATAAAGGTTAGGTCTGGTGGGAATAGACATTCTAGTTCTCTGCTCAAACGGAATCATTGTCACAGCCGGAGGAGACACACTGTTTACAGAGAGGTGCCTGGCGACCTCATTTCCATCATGCTCCAGCCGGTGACTCACTGTTTCCTGATGGCAAAGAGCAGACACTTTCAGTCCTCTGTCATCAACCTCAGCTGTATCCCACAGAGACAGCACTTGCCTTACACACGGAGCAGCGGCAAATGCTTCTGGAATCTTTGCCATCCTACCCTGTCCCAGATGTCTTTATTAAAAAGAGGGCTGCTTTTTCTAGCCAGCGGAGCTACACTTTCTGTGTAACCTTGAACAAGTTTCTAAACCTCTCTGAGGCCCAGTTTCCATATCTGCAAAACAGGACTAATAATGGCGTCTCCCTCACGGCATCGTTATCCTGATTAAATGAGATAATACATATGGAGTGCTTTTTATGAGGACACAAGAAAGCCCACGATATGCATTAGCTATTTTACATAATCTTTAAAAATACACTTTATCTTTTAGAGTAGTTTTGGGATCACAACAAATTGAATGGAAAGTACAGACTTCCCATATACTCCTGCCTTCCCCATGATCAAACTCCCCCACCCAAATGCTGTGTTTGTTACAATGATGACCTACACTGACACGTCGCTTTCACCCAGAATCCACAGTTTACATTAGGGCTCACTCTTGGTGCATTCTATGGGTTTTAATAAACGCATAGATAATATCTATATTGATAACTATAGTGCTATTTATCCCCCATGCTAGTCATCCAGAGTTATTTCACTGCCCTGTGTCCCCTTCATCCCTCTTCCCCCTACCACTTGCAAGCACTGATCATTTTGCCATCTCCATATTTTGCCTTTCCCAGAATGTCATATAGCTGGTCCCATACAGTGTGTGGCCTTTTCAGACTGGCTTCTTTCACTTAGTAAAATGCATTTAAGATTCTTCCATGGCTCTCCATTGGCTTGAGAGGCCCCCCCTTTTTTTAAATCACAGAATGATATGCCATTGCCTGGACGTACCACAGTTTATTTTTGCAGCCATCATCATCATCATCATCATCATTACTATTCACATTTGTGCTAGCTCTTTGGACGTATACCCCTGGCGGAACTCATAAAGCAGGTGGTTAAGTGGGACATGCATACACATGAAATAAGCACAGAATAAGATGGTAAACTATCCATCAGTCTTGACGTGACTCTGCATGTAATTTCGCTAGCTAGGACAGCCTGTCGATTGGGCCGTGCAGCAAGAGAATGGGACCATGCGCACTGAAGGGTTAACAGCGAGCTCCGGAGAACACATGCGGAAGGGAGGCAGAGGTGGTGCTCACGGGTCTCCCCAAGAAAGTTTCTTCCAGGGGACGCTGGGCGCCGGGATAATAAGGTAGATAGAAAGGAGCCAGGCTGAGCGGATGAGCTGTGAAATGGAGGTGGGCATATGAGGGTGGAGTTTTGGAGAATGGGACGGGGGGGGGTCTTTGGGGGGGTCAGAGGATGGCCCTGCACAGGAGGCAGAGACTCCAAACACTCAGGAACAGTGACACAGAGTGAGGGGAAGGTCATGAATGCCCAGCTGGAGGGACTGGGGGTCCATCAGGGAAAGGGCGTGTCTGGTCTTGCAGGGGTGCTGCGGGAGGGGAGAAGGAGGGAGGCATGAGGAGGAGGCAAGGGGGAAAACGTCTGTTCCAGAAGGCTAAGAATGGGCATAGGGCAAAAGGAGTTGAATGGACATTTTAGAAAAAAATGATGAATTTTTGACACTTTAAATAGAGTCGCTCATCACAAATCAGTCTAAAGTATTTCTAAATCTGGAATTGGTGCTCTAGAAGGAACAAGAAGGGAGGTGAAGGGTTGGGGGGGTCCCCACTGCGGATAGATAATTGATAGATCAGTGGATAAACAGATGATAGTTAAATAGATTGAGATACAGGGCAGCTATATAAACACACCACATAAACATATATACATAATACACACACACTCCAGATCCTTCCATATGGGAAGGCAGGCTGATTGCAAAGCCTAACATGGGGAGGGTGATTTCTGGGCTTGCTGGCGGTCTGAGAGCTTAGCACTAGGAACTCTAGACAGGGGCGGGGCTCCCTGGCTCTGCAGCTCACCTGGCCCCACCTGCTGTCACTGCCTATCCTGGTGGGCTCTTGACCTTTCCACCAGATGAAGGTTAACCCAGCGGGGGCAGATCAACACCTCCTCCATGGTTTTCCTTTGCCGCTCATTAACAAAACCTGTCTCTGTAATTTGTTTGCTGTTGGCAGATTATTAAATAAAGATGCTGATTTATTTACTTTTTAATTGCTGCCCCTCCCCGACCCTCCCCAGACCCCAGCTCTAGGTTTCCTCCCTGCTCTGGCTTGCAGCTGCCTTCCCCAACAACTCCATCTTTGGTAGGCTCAAAGAAAGATCTGTTAACTAAGTGGCTAGGTATGGAAAGCTAGCTTCACCTATGGATAATTTCCAATTATATGCACTGTCGAGTTCATCACAAGTGCCTTGCAAGGGGCTTCCTTATCACTAAGGGTCAAAAGGGAAGGAGACAGGTCATAGCCATAAGGATTTCTCTCCTCTCCACAGGCTACTGCTGAGCCCCTGGCAGCCGGCTGCAGGCAGCCCATGGAGAAGGACAGGGGCTAGCGTGGTCATAAAGGCAGAGGCTCGATAGCCAGCCTTCTTCTGCTGCTGAGGATGGAGACCCGTCACCTTGCCTCTCTGTATCACCATTTCCTTGCCATGGAGTCCAGATAATAAAATGGGGCTCTTCTGCTGAGCTACCAAAACATGTGTGATACCATATCAAAGATGAACTCTTATTCTCAAATGAGGGTTGGTCCAGAGTAGGCTGTGGCAGCAAAGGCTAGGAAGATACCCCTCCCCGTTCTGACATTCCCTTCACCCGCAGCTCTGGGTTCCCTCCTCCCACCCCTATGTCCCATCAGTGGCCTTGATGGAATATTACCAGGTGCCCTGCCCTTCCCCATCCTTCCCCTTCTCCTCTGGGTAAGAGGTTCCTTCAGTCCACCATGAGCCCTTCCCCAGCTGAACCTCCCAGGATAAAGCCCTCTGTCCAATGGGAAGTTGGTTTCCATTTGCACTAGAAGGAAATCTTACCATAGTCCTCCTTCATCCTCAAAGACCCCTACCCCCCGTGACTTTCTTTATAAAGTTGAAGGGCAAAAGGTGGCTAATAGCACCTTTACAGCCCTTTGGATCTTAATCCATTGGAAAACTGTGGCTCATGCATTTATTAGGATGTCATTGATGTCTTCCCTTCTCCATCAGAAGCAAAAGCAAAACTGAAAGCTTCAGAGAACAGTTCTCAAAGAGCTTCGTGTTTTGGTAGTTCTTTCAAACCCAGCGATGTCTAACCCTTGGTGGTCTCTGAGCATATATTTAACCGGGTCTTTTGGGACCACGCGTACCACTGGGGACCACTGGAACCCTGTCCACTGCTTTTTTTCTTTCAGGACAAAGACAACCCTCTCTGTGACATTACACTTGACGTGTGGTCTCCGTGCCTCTCTCATTTTCCAGTAGCTGCCCAGGATCCTATTCTTCCTGAGCTACCAGCAGGTTTATGTGCCCACCAGAGTTGGAAGCTATTTGCAGAACTCAGTCCAGTCAGGCTGGTGACATGTGCTCCCTTCTTCCTCCCTGGACTTTGCATTCTGGTGAGCTGAGCCCAGCCAGATTTGGAAGGAACTTTCCCCTTTGCATGTCCCTTCCGTGTCCCTGTCCCTCCCTTCCCTCCCCAGCCCCTGGCCTGCCTCCAACGCCCTCTCCCTCCATCCCTCAAGAGTTGCTCCTGTCCCAGCAGTCATTGCACTCGCTGCTAAAGCTGGGACTCTCCATGTTTGAGTCTTAGAAGTTTGGAGGCCCAAGAGGTCATCTGGTTTGACCTCCTCATCTTGTGAACGAGACTTTATGTCCCCGAGACTTTAAAGGGAGACAAGGGCACACAGCCAGCCAACATGAGGCTGGGACCAGAGTGCAGACCTCCTGACCTTGGGGGTCATGGTCCCTTGCCAACACATGGCTCGATCCCCAGGACTCCAATATTCACCTTGCTGGGCTCCGGGAGGAACAAAGCCTTCCTTGTTTTGTCATCCTCCCTGGCAAGTGACTTTCCACTTGTTCTAAACCTCAGTCATCACAGAGACCTTGACTTTAGATCTTTCACACTCCCTCTTCAAGCTCAGAATTCTTTTGAGTGATACTCGAACTGTGGACATGGAAGTTGTTAAACTTCTCCAGGCTTCCAAGCTTTCATAGGGATGGTAGATAAGAGCAACACAGGATACTGAGTTCAGAATGTGCACCAGGCTCTGGGCTCTGCTCACGATTCTTTGTTTATTCTCAAAACCATCCTACCAGGCCACTGGCTTATTCTCCCTATTCTACAGATGGGGAAACTGAGCCTTGGAGAGGATAAGATAGTTAGCCAAGGTTACACAACCAGGAAGTAGAAGATCTGGATTTCACCATTGGATTACACAACTCATGTTACTAAACCCATCTGACCTAAAAGCGAGGTCCTTGGACCAGCAGGAAATCTGTTAGAAATGCAGATTCTCAGCCCCGCCCCAGACCTGATAATTCAGAGACCTTAGGGTGAGGGGTTGGCACCCTGTTTTTACAAGGCTCCATGTGATTCTGACAGGTTCACGCCAAAGCCTAAGAATCACTCTACTAGACCCTGGGATGTACTAGCTATCCCAGCTGCCCCTCTGGGATGCTGGATACTCCCAGGATCATTGCAGTTCAGCAGGTTCACAATTCTGTACTGTCTGCAAAGCCCTTGACCCTTCCCATTTTACAACTAGAAATCTGGAGGTCTGAGAGACTTTCCAACATGCAAAAATAGGGGATGGGAAGGGCCTCTGTGGGACAGACCCTGGAAGCCCTCGCTCCAAGTAATTTTTCTAATCATTAGGTACCACTTCCTCTCTTATGGGCCCTGAGCCAGATCTGAAGATAAATAGCTAAGGGCTTAAAATAAATGAAAGCCGTACTCTGTCCAAATAGATCGATAATGTTCTCTACTCTAACACGGGTCTTCTCAGCAGACTGAGAAGGGGGCTCTGCTAAAGCTGTAGTTCCTTTCCGCCCATCTTCCGCATGGTTTTTATCCATCATCTGGGCACTAAAGATCAATGATCTCACAGGTGCGGAGAGAAAGTTAGCGTTCACTGCGGCTCTTAATAGGCCTGTGGAAAGAAACAATTTATTGTGGCATTTGTCATGTCATTGATCTGTTTACATACGTGTTGCTGTAATCACAGCGTATGTGGATAGGTCTCCATGGGGAGCAAATCTGACAGCCTCACAACGAGAAGAAAAGAGCAGGCAATGTCCATCGCACATAACAAATCAGGGGCGCTAAGAGCTTGGTGAAAGCCCCCCTCATTTAATCCACTGGTGTCTTATGAGTGACGTTCCCATGTTTCAATCCTTGCTGCCTCCTCCTATCCCTCAACCACATCACAGAAATTCCTACAGTGAGACACCAGTGTGAGAGAAATGCCTTAGAAAATTGATTTTTGGAAAACTTATGTCCAAACAATGCAAGGGGAACCTGGTGAAGCTCCCTGCCCCCATTTTGCAATATGTAGGTGCAGAATAAATAAGCCATATTGACTACTGCATTACGTCCTGTCTCTTTTGACTGGCAAGGATATCAGCTTGCTACTGTTTGGATTCTATCTGTATATTCTATCGACAATCCGATTTATTCATGTCTCCCATTATTTATTCATTCATTCTTTATTCCTGTGTACCAGGAATGTGCTAGAAAATGGAAGTTTGAAGAGGAATGAGTCCTCCATCTAGACTAGGAGATTTAGAGAAAGAGTTTGACCAGTAAACCTGCAGAATGCCTGGAAGGTTCCAGAACACACACACCCCTCCAGACTCCCACAGACAAGATGGCACCTTGTGAGGGACATGGTCAAGACTGCAATGCTGATTTTAAGGACAAGGAAAAACTGAAGCCTTTCTAATTAGAAGACACCTTTGCCCAGTGAGATTCCTCCAGCAGCTTTTACAGATTGTGACAACAGAGTTTTGCTTTCTGAGCAAATATTCCCTGCTGCCCACTGTCTCTGGTTGAGATGTGGTCCCTGAAGATAGGACAGCCATGGGAGTGACAAGCATGCTCTTTGGAGCAGGTGACTGAAGGTGCCAGCCGTCGGGGGCAGGCTTTCTGCTTCCCAAATAGACCCTGTTTGGACATGGGAGTGATAACCACGGCTTCTACTAAAGCAGACGATGGAAATAAACCAGGGACTAAATGCTCTCAGTGATGCCCCAGCAGGGAGGGCAGGGAGCCAGGGGCCCCTCACTCCAGTTCCCTGGGGGTCGACATGGATGTGAGTGAGGGCTATTGAAGCCATCTTGGTGTGACATCTTTTGTCAGCGGCTGCCCGGGCAGCACACACGTGTCCCCAGGCCTTTGCAAGCAAGGCTGGTTTGGATGCTTCGGCGCTGCAAATAGACGATCTCTGTATGAAAGTGTGGGGAGGCTGAGAGGGACCCTTCTCCCTCACTCACCTGTCCTCTTGAGAGGCTCCTGGGCAGGTGCAACCATGTGGCTTTTCTTTGGCTCAGAGGAGACTGCTGCACACGAGCCACAAGTGGGCCTGTCTCTCCTCCTCTGGTCCACATTTCATCATTTCAGAGAAGAGCTCCTTAGGTGTGCACAGCGTGTCAGGGTTCAGAAAGCCCTTCTCCCCACAGCGTCTCTGGGGCCCTTTGTGGGCCTCTCTGGTAGGGCTTTTTGTTTGTTTGGTTGGTTGGTTGGTTGGTTTTTATCCTCATTTTAGCAAGGAAGGAACCATGGCCAGAAAGTCCAGAGTCTCACAGCTGGAAAGTGGCAGACTCTGTTTAGACATAGGTTTATTTCTAATGAAACCAAAGTGAGGGCAGACAGAAGCCACAGGAGGCCAGGAGGAGAAGGGACCACGGCAGAGGAGTGCTGTGTGTCCCAAATCGGGAAAAGCCGAACAAAAAGGAAATAGTTCTTAGGAAGAAAGCGGAATCTTAGAGTCATCTGGTTAGGTATTTTGTTTGTTTTTCCCTAAAATTGTGAATTTCTCTGCCTTCTTTGTTGATGTGATTTTGTTTGAATTAAACATCTGCTGTGTGCCAGGCACTGGTTTGTACTCAGGTTACCCCACGCCAAGTCTGGTGAATTTTTCATTAGGCACAGCTGCCTCACCCCACTGCTTTGCTCCCTCCCCTCCCCTCCAGTTCCTCATGCTGTAACTCATTCCCAACAATAAAGGACCCGGGGTTTGCAGGAGCTTGTGAGCGTGAACAAGTGGTTTCTGTCTCTCAGTACACCGGGTCACCGCAGCTAGGAGAGCGCACCATGTCGAAGAATGTAACCCAGCAAACACCTAGGCAGGCAAAGCTCCTCTCCTTTGCCTCTCGGGTTCCCTACCATCCTGTCCCCCAGGCTGGGTGAGGTAGCATCCCTGAGGCAGAACGGTTTCATTTGCAAGACAGCCATCTCACACCAGAGCTCTCTGATCAGCAAAAACAGGAAATGCCCCTTTTCTCAGGGGCTCGCAGAAATGTCAGTCTCCAAAGTCATTAATTTTCGCTCAAAGCAGCCAGGCATGTGGACAGGGAACTACAATAGAGCTCTCTCTTCCGGGAGTCGGGACCCTTGCGAAACTGCAATTTTGATTGTCACCGAATAAATCACCACTGTGTCACTTGGGGATACATACAAACAAGTGCATTGAAACAGAGAGAAAAGTGTCCTTCTCGAGAAGCTCGCCAGTCCGAAAAGGATAGCTTCCACAGGCACCCTTTGGTTTCCCTCGAAGAATCAACAGCAACAGATGGGGGTATAAACAAGACCCTCATCTTTAAAATGTTTGTTCCCAGAACTAAAAATACCAACTTTGCAGAGAAAGAAACCCGAGCTTGTTTGGCCTGGTAGCCTCTAAGCGAATGCTCCTCATTGGATGCCTGGACCTGCTCGTTGCTCATTTGTGACAATTTCCTTCCAGCTCACAGCTATGTTATGGACACTCTGGGTTCTCTTTTCTGGATATCAAGGTAATGTTGACAGGAACTGTCTGTCCTGCTGTGACTTCATGAGGACCGATTGTGGGTGATCCCTGTCTCCTGAGTTTGGGAAAAAATAGGACATGACACCTTAGAGGGACAGGTGGTCCCGTCTCAAACTCTCTAGCTCCCATTCTACAAATACTCAGGGCAAGAGAAAAACCAGCGAGGAAGAAATCTAGCAGTTCCTGGTCATTCTCTTTGCCTTGGCTTCAAGATAGTGTCATTGATTTTCTGCCTTGACAGTAAGAAAAAGATCTTCTAGCTAAGGAAGACATAATAGTTGCCTTCCCCGGCTGCACCTGCTTCTTGAGGACTAGGAAACTTGTGTCCTCGTTTTCTCTATATTTTGGCCAGGAATAGCCAAAGCTGTAAATTCAAGTTTCTGAAGCCCCACAAAAACTCCTGCAGAAATCCCGGTTGGGATGGCCATAAACCCCTCTTTCCTGCCCGCACTGAAGAGGGGTGAGGTGACTGTGTTCTCGGCCCATCGGCCCTTTCTCCGATGGGCTTGCCCGGGTTGTGGGGACATGGCAGCACATGGGTGGTGGGGGGAGGGAAGGGGGAGGGGGTGAGGACATGCTGTCTAAATGCTCCTGGTGATAGATGTACAGCTTTGCCAAGGGTGTCAGCAGCACAGAATGTGGGGCCGAGGTGGGACACGTGCTGTGATGTGCGCCTGCGCACTTTCCATACCGTGATGAAATTAACTCCTTGCTCTTGAGCAACGCAAACTACATGCAACTGAGCAGGCAGTGGGCTGCCTCCCTCCACTTCTCTCCTGCAAACCGCTCTTCCTCCCACCAGCTCTGCATCTTACTGGGCCTTCCAGTCCTCCACCTTCTCTGCTCCATCCCAGCCTCCCTTCCACAGGATTCCTGGAGCCCTGGGCATCCAAATCAGCTTTTCCACTCAGAAATTGCCTTGCAATGGGACTATTTCCACTTGTATATATTTTCTCCTTTTTTTTTTTTTTTTTTAAACCAGAAGACAAACTCTTTTGGGGTTAGTACCATTTCCCTCCACTCACATTTTATGGCCAAACCATCATGGATGGCAAACACTAGAAATATAATAGAATTTGCTGGTTATCAGTTCAACTCATGTCTCAATCAGCATGTGAAGTGAGCTACAGACAATATCCATGTCCAGTGAAAATAAAGCACTCGGGCAGTGTGGTCAGGTAAGGCCATTGCTTTGTCAGGAAAGGGAGCCCCCTCTCCACTCCACCTCTGTGTTGACCTGTGTGATTTCGTCATCAGTCCCCGGGGCCGCGCCGTTCCTGTAAGTGAAGGGAGCAGATTGTTTCAGATGACCTGTGAAGGTCCCTTCCAACCTGAAAATTCTGCCAGTCAACACTTGCAAATTCATGGGATAGAAGCCCACTCACTGCCCACCTTTTCTCCTGCGGAGGGCACAGCACTGCCTTTCTCTCTAAGGCGGGTGCTCAAACCTTCCTCCTTGTCGATCCCATCCTTTGGTTCTTAGTTCTGCCTGTTGAAGCCAAGAATTCAGCTGAGTCTGCCTTTTCTGCGATAACTCTTCAGATGCTGGGGTACCCATTTCCCGTGCCACCCCACTTTCCCATCAGCCTGTTCCCGCCCGTCCATCTGCTCTTCCTCTGACATGCTTCCCAGGCTGCCCAGCACATGGGTCCCGAGCGGGGCAGGCCTCCCTGGCTGAACTGGCTACAGTAATCCAGATGGGCTGGCCTTGGCAAGTGTGCCCAACAATGCATCTATTATCCCCCTTGTAATGGACACTGTACTTTTATTAATACAGCTTAAAATTTCACTAGCTTTTTTGGGCAGCTATAAACCATTTTTAGCACCAAATGAACACATGGCTATCTAAAACCCTCATGCCCTTTTCAGAAAAAAGCCAAGTTGCCTCCCAAGTTGTGTTAAGAGACATTATTTCAGCAAATTTAATCGACCAAATTAAATTTAATAGCCTCTACTGATTTTATTCAAAAGGGTGGTTACTTTGTAATAGGAAGTTTTGTTAAGAATGTTTTTATACTTTTATTATGTGGCTTGAAAAAGATTTTAACTTAATAGAAAAAGGACAATGTTTAGTTGTTCCTTTCTTCTAAAAGCAATATATTTTCTTTGTGGGTAAGTGAGAGCTCTGAGCTTTGGAACTCTGAATTAAAGGTGAATCTGTATTCTATTCACCCATTTGTCATTCTGTAGCATATAGATCATTCCAAATGTATCAGATTGTAGAGTTTGGAAAACTAGGATAATCTGAACCAAGGAACTCTGAGTAATTGAGTGATGGCGATTGGAAGAACTCACAGCTGCTTACTAGGTTGCTTGCTTGGAAATAAAATTAATTACGAGATTCACAGATAAAGTTTTGTAGTTACTGAATTTGTAGTAACATTTTTTAAAAAAAATTTTTATTTATTATTATTATTTTTTGTAAACATATAATGTATTTTTATCCCCGGGGTACAGGTCTGTGAATTGCCAGGTTTACACACTTCACAGCACTCACCATAGCACATACCCTCCCCAATGTCCATAACCCCACCCCCCTCTCCCTAGCAACCCTCAGTTTGTTTTGTGAGATTAAGAGTCACTTATGGTTTGTCTCCCTCCCGATCCTATCATGTTTCATTTATTCTTCTCCTACCCCCCTACCCCCCATGTTGCATCTCCACTTCCTCATATCAGGGAGATCATATAATAGTTGTCTTTCTCCAATTGACTTATTTCACTAAGCATGATACCCTCTAGTTCCATCCATGTTGCAAATGGCAAGATTTCATTTCTTTTGATGGTTGCATAGTATTCCATTGTGTATATATGCCACATCTTTATCCATTCATCTGTTGATGGACATCTAGGTTCTTTCCATAGTTTGGCTATTGTAGACATTGCTGCTATAAACATTCGGGTGCACGTGCCCCTTCGGATCACTACGTTTGTATCTTTAGGGTAAATACCCAGTAGTGCAATTGCTGGGTCATAGGGTAGCTCTATTTTCAACTTTTTGAGGAACCTCCATGCTGTTTTCCAGAGTGGTTGCACCAGCTTGCATTCCCACCAACAGTGTAGGGGGGTTCCCCTTTCTCCGCATCCTCACCAGCATCTGTCATTTCCTGACTTGTTAATTTTAGCCATTCTGACTGGTGTGAGGTGATAGCTCATTGTGGTTTTGATTTGTATTTCCCTGATGCCAAGGAATGTAGAGCACTTTTTCATGTGTCTGTTGGCCATCTGGATGTCTTCTTTGCAGAAATGTCTGTTCATGTCTTCTGCCCATTTCTTGATTGGATTATTGTTCTTTGGGTGTTGAGTTTGCTAAGTTCTTTATAGATTTTGGACACTAGCCCTTTATCTGATAAGTCGTTTGCAAATATCTTCTCCCATTCTGTCAGTTGTCTTTTGGTTTTGTTAACTGTTTCCTTTGCTGTGCAAAAGCTTTTGATCTTGATGAAATCCCAATAGTTCATTTTTGCCCTTGCTTCCGTTGCCTTTGGCGATGTTCCTAGGAAGAAATTGCTGCCTGTGTTCTCCTCAAGGGTTTTGATGGATTCCTTTCTCACACTGAGGTCCTTCATCCATTTTGAGTCTATTTTCGTGTGTGGTGTAAGGAAATGGTCCACTTTCAATTTTCTGCATGTGGCCGTCCAATTTTCCCAACACCATTTATTGAAGAGGCTGTCTTTTTTCCATTGGACATTCTTTCCTGCTTTGTCGAAAATTAGTTGACCATAGAGTTGAGGGTCTATTTCTGGGCTCTCTATTCTATTCCATTGATCTATGTTGTAGTAACATTTTTCAAATCCATCTGTACTTTTTAGTAGATTTCTTGCTTGGAGGGTTGGTGGGATTTATGTAGAAACAGATCATCCTAGCCCTTTGCCATTAACCCTGGGCTGGATTTAATTTTGAGAAGCATGCCAAAATCTTCTTACTTGTTCACCAGTTGACATCATCATGACCACAGATATGGCAGTATCCTTACAAGGAACAGTCTCGAGGCCGAGAGGGCCTGACCTGGACAATTTCGTGAAAATGTAAGGCCTCAGTGCCAATGAAATCTGAGGTGCCATCAAAATTTCAACGATCCAATAATTAGGTTTAACTGTGTTGTTCTAGCATCTCAGTGATATATATTTTTTCTTTATAGAAAGTGAAATTAATCTGGAAATATATTTTTGGAAATGTTTTTGAAATCATGTGGTCACTAGATTGGAGCCACTCAGGGTTCTTCCTAGTGCAGAATGAGCCTTATCTCTGACACCTGTCATTTTAAACTGCCAGGGCTCTATCTTGGATTAGGAAACCTCACCCAGCTGTTCCTGGAATGTGTGTGTGTGTGTGTGTGTGTGTGTGTGTGTGTATGTGTATGCATATTTTGCTTCTTGTCACCCCCTTTTTAAAAATAACATGTTTTTCTTATGAATTTTATAGATATATAATCTTCACTGCAGAAAATTAGAAAAGTAAATAAAAATAGAAAAGAAGAAAAATCATCTCAATGTTCTAGTCAACACTCTGGTATATTTCCTTATTACTTCTTTTTTTCAATTCATAAATATGAATATGTAGGGTCCTTTTGAAATAAAAAAGATGTCACTTTGTATACATAAATTTGTGAGTTTCTTTTTTCTTCTCAAATGTCGAAGTAGACAATTCCACATACCATTTACTGTTGTTCAAATATTTGATGTTCAATGGCTATGTAATTTCCATATATATGCACATAAATACATAAATACATACACACACACATCCTAATTTAGCACATCTAGGTGGCTTCAAATCTTTGGCTATAATAATGCTGTGAGGAATGTCTTTGTACCTCCATCTTTGACCAAATATCTGATTATCTAGAATACATTTCAAGAAGTATGGTCATTAAGTTTAAAGGAATGAATGTTTTTTAAGGCTCTTGATACATATGAGCCAATGCTTTTAAGGAAACTTTCCTCAGTACAAACTCATTTCAAGCGTGAAGAGGAATACCTTCTTACATTAGTCTTTGCGGCATGGAGTCTTATTTTCCATCTGCCCATTTTACATGAAACAGTCAATTCTAATTTTAATTTGCGTATATTTGATAACGACTTGTGATACACTTTTCTATGTCATATGTACATTGGATTCTTTTATGAACTGCCTTTTCTTGTCATTTGCCTATGTTATGAATGCTATTAACCTTTACCCCCTTTTAAAAGATCTTAACGGTCGACCTTTTAAAGAACAACTCTGGACTGTGTCTGCTTGTGGTATATTGCACTTGTAAATACAAGTTCACTGTGGCTCACGGAGGGTTCAGGCTAGTGACTCTTTCCAAAGCACTCAACGTACTTGCCATTCAAGCAACCATTATTTCCTCTTTTGTCCTCACGTCTAATTGGCTTAGATAATATTCAAGCAAATTATACAATATTAAGAATGAATCTGGGAACAAAGACAACTTGCTTATGGGGCACATCTGATTCAAGGGGCAGACCAGAGCCAGATGTACCTAGGTATATGCTAGAAGGGTCTTCAAGCCTGAAACAGTGCACTGAACTGGCCCTAGCCAGTGTATCCGATAGGGGAGTGGGGAGTGAGGGCTGATGCATCCAGCTAGCCTGGGGAGTGGGGAAAGGCCAAGAGAGTCTCCTGGACTTTCCATTTGAAAAGCAATCTGACCGTAGGTTTCTCTTCATTTCTTCATTCCTCCCTTTAGCTCTTGGTTTGGCTCTTAAGCTTTGAGAAGGTGACTCATTCACATTCCCTTTTATTTTCCAAGCAGCTCTTCGATGCTATTCTCCAGCAAGACTTGTTGCCATTTTTGACAGCCATTAGCAAAGTCTAATAATGACATGCAGCAAACTCATAAAGTTCTGTTGCATGAATAAGTAAGCAAATGAATAAATGGATGAGCTGCCAGATATGTTAATCATAAAAATCACAACAATTACTACCCAAAGACTGATGTTCAGGTGATAACAAGGGAAAAAAATATGTTTCTAGAAGATGCACACTGACATCTATGTCAGTATCTATGGAATGACACTGAGGACATTTCCTCCAGAAAGGGCATAAAGCAATGACCCTGTCACCATGGCATTTTGGTGGTGAAAAGGGGCAAGTGGTTGCCTGTGTTTGGGGTCTTCAGCTTAGTAAGTTCATGTACTTTCGAATGAAGGTAACTTGTGACCCAGCAATCAGATCATGAGCAGGATTGAGAGAAGAAAAAAATAGTGGGGAAATAAATTGGGTTTAGAGAATGATGGGAAAAAATGACTTGGAGGTACTGAAAGAAATCGTTTTTGCATTGTAAACCAGGGACATGGTTACCAAACAAAAGGCAAAATGGATACTTTCCAGGCGTAATACATTTCCGGTTCCATAGCAAATACTCCCAACCCACTTGGCCAAGCAGGTGGAACACTCATTTCCAAGCAGTAAGAGTGGACATTGGGGATTCACTGTTTCAAGACACATTACCTCCCAAAATGGTTTGCTCCATGAAAAACCAATTTTTAGCAGATATCAAGAAATGCATTCTGATGCATTCACATGCATTCTGATGAAAAACATTTACAGGGGATTTGCTAGAAGTACTTATATCACAGAGCCTCAGTATAAACACTCAACAGGAACTTTCCAAGTGTAAAATCATGGTAGTAGTTATCATTCGCTTACCAAAGCATGCTTTATTGGTCTCTGAAACTTTGTTCCCCTACACTTGTCCTTTCTCTCTAGGATCAAAATGATCAAAAATGATCTCGGTTACAGATGGAGGCATCAGGTATCAGAATTCTTGCCACTGGGATGAGCAGAAGTGAGGTATGCCATTTCTAGGCCACCTGGTTATGTCTTTTTCTGGTTCTTTCTCCCATCTGCCACTGTCAAGACCCAGAGCTCCTTGAAAGCTTTGCGCTGAAGGTGGCAGCGTCTCCGTTAGCCTGAATCCCTGAATGATTGCAAGGACCCGAGCTCCCACAGCACTATTGACTGTACTTTCCATGACAAAGAAATGAACTTCTGTTGGTTATTAAGCCACATGCGTGGAACAAAGGGCCATGGCCACGCTGCTATGTCTTCCTTTTTCCAGCCAATAGCATGAGTATATCCCTGAATTGTGGGCAAGAAGCTGTAGCGGGCAGGAGAATGAATCCACTAGACTATCCCGGGAGCTAGAGAGGCAGGGCCTGTTGAGGAGCCACTCAGAGGACAGACCCAGCACCCTGCAGCCCAGAGATGAACCTTCTCCTGGCCCACACCTTCTCCCTCACCTTATTTATCGGTGGGGATCCATTCTCAGGGAACTCCTAGATGGCAGAAAACGCAAATTCTTTCTCTAGTTTTGAGAGACCTTGAGTTACTCCTCTGAAGATAATTTGGTTCCAACGATTATATGGGTGATACATTTTCTCCTTTTTTCTAAACCACATGTCTCATAATTTTGTCTCAAAGTAGCATTTTTCATGAAAATCTTCAAGAAGGAACACTAGCAGTGTTCCTTAGATTAAACTGTGGCTTGAGATCATTTCCCACCCTGCAATAAATAGGAATTTGTTTCTTTTCTGAGTTTCATGAGTCAAGGTGAAGCCTTAAAAATATTCATGTGGAGCTGAAACAGTATGGTCTTAGTTTAGGTTTCTCGGAAGCAGATAATGAGAAAGACATCGAAGGGATTTCTTTGTATTCCCCGGAAAGCCCCATAGTTGGGGAGTAGAAGAAGGGAGGGAAGAAGACTAAACAAAGCTACAGTATCCGCTAGAAACCCATGGAGGCAATTATCCCCTCAATTACCACAGGGAGCTCTGGACAATGAGGGTCGCATCACAGAGCTACCCTAATCAGAGGATAAGAAAGCTTCAGTATTTATAGACCCTCATATTGTCAGTCCTTTGATGAAGAGTGGGCACCTCAGGGCAGCCCTTCTGCCAAGGGCTGGGGGAGGCGGTTGGGGAGCTAGGATTGAGGGGAAAGAGGGGGAGCGCTCCCAGCATCTCCGACAGACAACATTTCAAGGTAAGGCGAAATCATGCCTTGGTGGCCTCCGTGACATTCTGAGAGCTGGCTCACCATGATACTGCTTTCATCCATTCATGATGGCTCTACTTTCTCCCCATCTCCCCTACCTTCTACCACTTCTATGTCCCCATAGCCCAAGATAGGGAATAAAAAAAAATATGTATATATTTGCCACCTTCAATATCTCGTTCCCCAGGATCATCACCATGAACTCCACACCGTCTTGTGGCTCCACCCACCCAGACCATTGAGAAAGGAGGAGGAAAGCATGTGGGGGCAGAAGGGAGGAAAGTGGCAGCCAGAAATGCCTTGCTGAGATGTCCAATAAGAATAGGATGGGCGGGGATTCTCCTGCCCCTCCCCCCCAGTGACTCCACCACCTCGTGCTGCTGTCCCTGGGTGACTGCTGCACATAAATCAGGTCACCCTACTCACCATTTTGTTCTCTCCAACCGCTGTCTCCAAGCCAAAGCCGTGATGGAGGGGGGCAACTGAGACATGGAGGGTGGCCATGACTGGTGACTGGGAACCCCACAGGAGCTGTGGGATCTACTGGGGGGCAAGGGCCACTGCAGCTGCTTTGGCATTCAGTGCTACGACTCTACAGAGAACATTATCATGGAGATGTTTTCATACAGGGTGAGCCTCCTGGGCTGCAAACACGGTACTCTGTTTTGCTTTGTTTTCTTCTCTGGCTTTTGCTCCCTGGGCATGATTTTAAGGACTTTGTATTTTTACATGATGAAAAAAAAAAAAGAAAGAAAGAAAGAAAGATGAGCTCCCACCTCATATACATATATTCTCATTTAGACCCTAGTGCCATCTTGTGAAAATTTATTGAGAGGTGTATCAGGGGTTTATGTGGTTGTCTGTATTTGTTATACTTCGATAAATGCTGAAAAATAAACATAGTGTCACATTTTACCTTCAGAGCATCGCTAGCATTCATGGAATTGTTTTTCCCTTGCCTCGCACTTCAGCTGGAGCTCTCATGACAAGGAGGCTATCCTTCATCCACTCTTGATGTTCAGATGCAAGATCTTGGACTTGGCCAAGCCATCTTGACACCAGGTAAATTTAAAAGAAGGATAACCAGGTTCCTAACAGTCACTACTGGGTAAACCGGGCTGTGAGCAGTCCTCAAGTCATAGAAAAGGGGGAAGAACTCCGACTGATAAAATGAAAACGCTGTTAGTTTTCCAAGAATATAACTCTCAGATATCACTAGAGTGGATCTGAAAACCAAGTGACACTCACTCAATTATTTATGGTACATTTTTAGCTTGCTGGAAATATTTTGCAGTTTATAAGCAGAGCTAACTGAACACTATTATTCTGCTTGTTTGCTTGGCCTACATATTCTGAAACAGAATTCTGAAGGAAGATTCTAGTGCTGAACAGACAGCTGGGAGAGATATCTTTCTGAGCCCTGGCCTCTATGTGTCATTCCCCCAAACTCTTCAAGTCTGACCCAAATTGATGCTTAGGACCTGGGGTTCTAGGTTCTTCTTACCCTACATAGCCTGTGACCTTGAGCAATTCCTCTCCGTTCTAAAATTCCCTCATGCCTGAAAGCCTTTTGAAGAAGAAATGCTGAAGAAAAACAGAAACCAGGTCGAAAAGCGAGGTGATTGTTTTCTTCAGTTGGTTGAGGACCAACTCCTAACCACTCCAAGCACATTTTTCTGAAACTCTCTCCCCTTCTTTCCCAGGGACATGTGCAAGGATTTGAAATAAATGAAATCAGCATTCTTTCTCTCCCACAGACACACTTGTTCCTTCTCTCAATGGAAGGTCTTTCCAGGACCGATCACTACTAATAGAGGTCTATCACCAATTCCGACCACTATGATTATTTTTGTCTCCGAGGGGAATATTACTTTGTAATTGAGAGCCTTCCGAAATTGCATCTGCAGCCTCCCGGCTCTACTGGAAAAGGCATTTACTGAGGGTTCCCAAGGAGCTTGCAACTTAATCTGAAACTGTGATTAAAACACACACCAATCAAAGGTCCAAGAGGATACAAGTGTGACATTTCAATAAAAATGATTTTTTCCAGTGGTAGAAAGAGCATATTTAATTTTGAGAAGCCTAAGTGTGAGAAGTAAATGAGCATCATTCCAACCTCCATACTTAGAGGTAATGACTATGGACATCGTGTGTGTCTCTGGGTGTGTATGTGTGTGTCAGATGTGTGTGTGTATGTGCGTACTACATATATTTACATATACATATATATGCACACACATAGAAACTTCTATTGAATGTAATCTCATATTTGCCTCTTCCAATTTATAGGAAACTGATTCTTCTCATACCATCACCTCTTCCTTTAAAAAATATGCACTATTAGGGAGGACACTTGTCGTGATGAGCATATGGTGATGTATGGAAGTGTTGAATCTCTATATTGTGCACCTGAAACTAACATAACACTATATGTTAATATATTGGAACTGAAATAAAAACTCAAAAGAATTGTGCATTATTTACCTCTCACCAAAAGACAGGATAAACATCTTTGTACCCATCTCTCAGCTGAAGAAAGATCTTTGAATACAGCCGAATACCTCCCTGTGCCTCTGCCAATTCTAACTCATTGTCCCCCACCGAGAGGCAACCCTCTTGCAGAGTTTGGTAATCATTGTCTTGTACATTTCTTGATACATTCCCCTCACATATTCCCATCCTTTTGCAAGTTATAATGTTGTTTTTGTATTTTTAAACAACAACAACAACAAAAACCCCCGATGCCTTATTTTTCTTTATTTTGCTTTTTGTATTCCCATTATTTTATGGAGATAATATTTTGCTGGGAGATTCACCCCATGGGGACTTGTGCCTCTAGGCTGTTCACCCCCACTGCTACTTAGTGAGCTGCAAGGTAGCCACAGCCTGCTAGTGCACCTGTTTGTTGTTTCCAGTGTTTGCTCTGTTATAAACATTGTTGCTGTTACCATTTTGGGCCATGGGGAGTTTCTCTAGGGAATAAATTGGGAGTGGAATCATAGGGAATCATAGGGAACTATATATAGGCAACAGCCCATCATGCACAGATTTCATATAGCTTCATGTCCTTATTGTCAGACTTTCAGATTTTTACCAGTCTGATGGGTATAAAGTATTACATCACTGTGGTTTTAATTAACCTTGCCCATTACCCTAAAACACCATTTTAATAGACACATAATACTCTATCAAAAAGAGATCAAAACTTATCCCCTCTTCCCTTATTACTGGGTATACAGAGTGTTCTCAATTTTTCACTATATAAACAATGCTTCACTGAATATCATTGTATATTGAATATCCTTTAATGGAGCAGCTGATGACTATTCCTTAGGGTAAATTTACAAAGACACACATTACTCAAAGTGCTTACACTAGCTGCCAAACTCCCCTTCATGTGGACATACCCATTTCCTCACCACCTCGCTGCGGAGCAACTTCTGAGCGTGCCTGTTGGCTTGTACGTCCATAAACACTGGTTTGATATTATTTAATAACTGGTATGTATCAATTTGTGAACAACTGTAACTTGTTTAAATTTGTACGTTGTTTCTTTGCTGGTGAGTTTGTCTTATTATTATATGTTTATTGATTATTTCTATTTTTTACTTTCTAAATTATTAACACATTCTCATTACCTATTTTTATATGGCCTGTCCAAAGAATGAGACAGCTTGACCCTTGAAGATATTGTAATGTAAAACAAAATTTCTATTAACACAATTGCGGAGGAGTTTTCCCCGAAGCGAATGAGCTATTCTGTAAAATGGCATATGTCCAGAGTCCAGACTTGATGTCACATGGTACAATTAGGAGGATAATTACATGGACTCGGAACTTTTGGACCCTGTATTTGATATTAGTTTGAGCCAAGCCACTTGGTCATGTTTCCTAATGGCTGTCAGGCTGGCATTAATAAGTTCAGTGTTAAAAATAAAAGTTAAAAGAATATTTTCTACAAATCCAGAGTCTGCATTTAGCTGAGAGAAATCTCACTGGACCAGATAGATCCTTCCAATACACTCACACACAACCTCATGGCAAACTTCATAATTAAATGTGATTATAGATGAGAACATAATTCAGGGCTGCGGTAATTTTCTACTGGAACCCACAACCATAAGAAATAAGTTCACTCCAGTTAGGAGAAAAGTCATAAAACAAGCTGGTAATGAAGCTCATTTGCAAGGGAAATGCAGCATTTGCGTGAGCTGCACTGATTGCTTTCCTTAAATGGGAAAAAGATTGTCATCTTTTCAACCTGATAGGAGGGCTTTGATATCTCTTTCAGGAAGACTTTGCCTGTCTCCCCAGTCTTTTCTTCTCCTCCCTACACTGGGGTGAGAAGCCCCAAGATGTTGACATGACACATAATTAAATGGCAATCAACTCATACATATGCAAGAATTGGAATAAAATCATTAGTTTGAAGTCAAATGAAGTAACCATAAATCTGAGAGAAATGTAATGTAGCAATTAGAGGTATAATGACCAAGTAGCTAAACATATATGCAGTCTAACCTTGTTATTCACATTAGAGTTGACCCTTGCACAGCATAGCAGTTATGTTGACCCTCATCCAGTCAAAAATCCATGTATAACTTTTGACTCCCCACAAAGATAACTACTAATAGTGTACTATTGACCAGAAGCCTTGCCAATAACGTAAACAGTGGATTAACACATATTTTGTCTGTCATATATATTGTATACTGCATTCTTACAATAAAGTAAGCTAGAGAAAAGAAACTGTTAAGAAAATCATAAGGAGGAGAAAATACATTTACAGTACTGTATTCTAAAAAATCTGGTTATAAGTGGACCCTGGTAGTCCAAAGCCATGTTGTTCAACAGTTAACTGTAGTTATATTCTATAAAGTCACCTCAAACACTGAATTAGGGAATATTGAACCACTGCTCATTGAAGAAATACAGAATTAGGTTTCTTCAGGCTTCTGATCAATGGATCAATACTAAACTTACCTTCCTTTTAAAGACACCTTATTTAATATATGTCGTTGATTCACTGACATTGAACTTATGGCTAACAGCCTGAGCGAAGCTCTGCTAACACCCCTATGTTCTTTATGAGGCACCTCTCAGCCTTCCTGTGCTTAGGAACACAGACACTACTTCAGCATTGCCCATCGGGCCATTTTCAACATGAAGTCACCAACAAGAAGCACAAAGATTCAAAATGTGGTAGTACAAAATACACTGAGAAGAGGCCACTTCTTTACAACATGAGGGTTGAAACAAGAGGGCAGACCAGTGCCTTGGTCCACCTCAGCTGGGAAGGTGCACATTGGTCAACTCAAATCCTTTGCACACCGCCCCCGCCCCCCACCTCCAACATATCTGAGAACGACCATGAAATTACCACGAGTATTGCGTTGGTGGTTGCAAATAAATTTTATTGCCTGGGCAAATTCACAAATACATACTCCATTAATAGTAAGGACTGATTATATTTTAAGGTACTGTCCTATCACACCACACATTTGTGCTTTCAGCCTCTATTCCTCCTTTTTCCTGATGATATTGCTTAGTTTTCGTTGAGGAGCTCTCCTTCTTCCACAGTGAGCATTCTTGATGATGTTTCCATTAGTGATCCCATTCTCTTAGGACCAAAGGACGGACATGCACCCACCAAGCCAGACCAATAAGAAGGTCCTCTCTGGGCATATGAGTCTTGAGTTGAGTGAAACAGGGAAAATGCTTGAAGCTGATTTATGCAGACAGTGGCACTTATAGGAGATGGTTCTTTGATTCCTACAATCTAGAGCACCATGTCCTTTTTGCTTCTTCCCAGACTGTGAGCTACCTCTCCCATCCTTCCCTCAGATTCCTCTTCTGTTTCAGTTAGCCAGAGTAGAGTTTCTATTGATTTGGACCAAAGGGTCTTGACTAATACACACCCTAAAAGGGGATGATGGGTAGGAAGGTACCTATCCTGTTTTGTCTCCTTCCATGTAATTGTAACAATTCCTGTTCATGGATTGGGGTAGAGCTAACTGGAAGAAGCAGAGTCCTAATTGCATATTTTAGGGCCAGGAAATGTGGTCTTCAAATGGAATCATGAGTAATTTCCACACATTTTAGTGCATATGTTTGACATTTTTTTGAACTTATAAAATACCCATTTAAGGAAATTTAGATAAAAGGACACATTAATATGCACATCAGTCTGACCATCTTCAGCTTCACCTATTGACAGTTAAACTTCAACAACCTCAGACAGCCTGACCTCTGGTTTCTATCAATAGTACTAGGAGACTTGGGCAGCTGCTGAAGGAGAATAGAAGGTTCTGGAAAGCAAGGACTACTGTCCTTCTCTTTGCTAATGCCCTAACTTTGGTGGGCAAGACCTCTATTATTACTTCCCACTTAAAAATGGCAAAATGCAATATATTCAAAATTTCTTTAAATGATTGGCCTTGTCATTATTGTTGTTGAAATAGAAGTTGGGTTTTTATTATAACACAGAAAGGTTCTCCCAGATATTTTTCTTTGAAAGATGATCGCAAAATTAACCCAACTATTTTGAAGGCAGATGTCCCTAAAAATCCTAGCAAGTCTTTCTATTCACCCATTTAATAAACATCGAAGAAATACTTGCCGTGTTTTAGGCATGAAACATTAAGGAATCCAAGATTCCTTCTGTCCTTCACAAATACTTGCTCAGTGCTTCAGGAAACCCAAGCTTCTGCCTCAAGGGGATGGCTCATTCTGGAGGAAGAGGTTTACATATAAACAAATGACAGGAAAACATACTCTGTTCATGTTTACTTTGTGGGCGTTGGCTATTTAGAATGTGTCTTGAACTAGGAACACCACATCACCTGAGAGCTTATGAGCAATGCAGGAGGTGATGAGGAAAAGAGATAGTTTGAAGGTGAGACTGGGGGGACAGTAGGGTCATCCTGTGTGAGCTGGGACAAGAGTTTTGCCTTGAGGACTGAAGAACTTTGCTTTTCAGAAAAACAACCCTGGCAACTACACTGAGAATGAATGATAGTATGGAAACTTGAGGTGATAGGAAAACTGTAAACTAGACAAAAGAAATGAAGACCAGATCCATTAATCCCAAGGGCCTTCTTGGTTCTATCATACTGTAGGTGATCATACTTTCCAGACTCAATCCTTTTGAGCTCCATTGAAACATCATTGTCAACAAACATCTTTCTAGATTCTACCATGCTGACTATGATACCAGGCTCTGAGGGGGCCCAGGATGAGCAGCTTGTGGATTTGCCCGTTCAGACATCTACAGTCAGATTAGTGAGGTCAGAACATGGAGCTATACCCATAAAAGATAACTATAACACAAGAGTATATACATATGGTGCTAAGTAAAATGTGGAGTTAGTAAATGCTATGGGAAGAAGGAGGTGTCCCCCTGGCCACAGATGTTGGGGGTACTTTTTAGAGAAGTTAGGGCTGGAGGTGGGTCTTGAATGACCTCTTCAACCTTATCAGGAGAAAAAACTCACAGGCTGATTTTTATTTGTTCATTCAAAGGCAATTCTAAGACTATAGGAAGAACCATGAATGAAGCACAATTATGGACCAAAGATCTCTACACTCTGGTGAAAAAATATCACATTATTTAGTTTTTCTAAATCATATGAAAACCCTCCCCAAGTCCCAGTTTCCAGGATGCAGAGAAACTTCAACTAAGTTCTGGCACCTTAATTTTAGCCCAGTGAAACCCATTTTGGACTTCAGACATCCAGAACTGTCGGTTAGGAAATTTGTGTCATTTTAAGTCACCAGATTTGTGTGAATTTGTTGTAGCAGCCACGGGAGACTAATACTGGCTTCCTTTCCTGAAGAGGAGCAGAGTGAAGGAAAAAGGGAATCAAACCTCCCCATTCTGTTTCTCACTAGATTGTTGAAACATGATTCAGGGACTTATTCTACCATCAGACTAAATGGAGCCTGGCTGCCTCAGGAGGGAGGCCTGTTCCTGTCACAGAAGGAGCTGAAGGCCACTTGTCAGAGATGTTTTGGAAGGGGTTCATGCTTTTGTGTGTGTAGGGGGTGGGGAGAGGAGAAGGGATTAGTCTAGAATGTCCTCTTCTGTTTTTTCCATACCTGAATTTCCACTATTTTGAATTAAAAAAGAAAGACACCTTCCTTCTTTATGATCAAATAACAAATCCCTTGTTCTAAACGCTGGATCTTTTGTGTGTGTGTGTTTTTGCATTTGGAGATGGTAATGTAAGCTGCCAAGATGGCTTATAATCCTTTATTTGAATGACATTCAAATAGCAAAAGGGGCTTGCTTACACTGCATGTGGTGTATATGAGAATCGGGTTCATTTTGCATTCTCTACAAGAAGGAAATTTTTGGGCATTCCAAAGCAAGCTGTGCTAAGATCTAATAAATCCCATGAGTCTAGCCGCATCCGGTCCCAAGCCCTAGAGTGAGACCTGAGGAATCTTTCAGCCTCCTGAATTGCAGAACACCCCCTGAGAAGACAAGGAACTCAGGTTCATTCCCCATGTACACTGGCCATGGAGCTGGGATGGAAGTGGGAAATAAGCCTAGTGTGTGCTGGGGGCCTTGTGAGCCTCAGTTCTCTCATCTGTCAAATGGGCATAACAATACCTGGAATCATAGGGTTGTTGATAGGACCAAATGCATGTGCAAAGCACAGTCCCTGGCAGATGTTGAAACCTTCAGAAACTCAGTTTCCTGGGTCATCCTTGTCCAGATTGTGGCATTTCTTCCCCATTTCCAATGACTATGTGTCCATCTCCTTCTCCAGGCAAGGCCAAGGTCTTCAGATTAATTGAGTAGAGTTGGTTTGGATTTTTCTTCTACAGAGAACTTGAACATTAAATGTGCTGCCCAGAGATGGTAATGCTTAACCCAGAGGAAAGCAGGTCGAATGATGGGTGCAGAGTGGAAGGGTGAAGAGGACATTGGCCTGGGGAGATGTGGATGGGATTGGAAAACATCACTGGATGGTTCGCTCAGCACCACACAGAGAGTGTGAATAACCGTGGTCTTAGGTCCCTTAGGGGGTATCCTTCAGGCCTAAGGGAGCTGAATAAGGACATGTCTGGCACCATCCATCTGTCCCTTGGGAAGAACCAGGGCCCGCCCTAGTGATGGCAGCCTGCTGGCCCCCTCTTCCTGGGATACATGGCACCCCAAAACACAACAAAAAAATACAATGACCTGAAAATGCAATTTTATTTCTTCTTATTCTGGGTAGCTGCTTCTAACTGACACAGTTATTCCCACACCTTTCTCTAAACACAAAAGTCCCCATATACCAGTCATACATCCTGGTAGGCCTTCCATTTCAACTCAAGCACACTCCAAAGAGTCATTTCCCGGCCCTGGGGAGTTTACAGCACCTCTCTTGGTCTTGGTTTTCCCAAATGAGGCTGTGAAGATGAGGTCACAACTCTTCTGGAGGACTCCATTTTTTTTCTTGGACCTATAATCTTTAGACTATATATAAGGATGGAGTGTTCTATGAGGAACATTCTTGAACTAATGACTTTTTCTGACTCTCCTGGGTTAATTAGATGCATGGAAGGTCACCCAGACTCAGAAAAATGTCACTCCCCCTGTTTGCAGAGCTGCATGGACCAGAATCACCACATTTTTAGCACACTCAGCAACTGACCTGTCCTTTTTTCCCCCTGCTGATCACTCCCCACTCAACATCAGAGTGGACCACCCATAATAAAGCAGTCAATCCACACTGCCATGGTATCAGGCAGGAATTCCAAGGACACTATCTTTGTATCTCTCTGCATACTTGAGAAAATTCTGGCCTTCCCCACTAGTCTGTGTCTGTGTGTGCACTCACATCTTCCTCCTTTGCCATGGACAGACTAATGCCCTGCCCACTCACCTGCCCCCCAAAGATATCGATATCCCAGTTCCCAGAACCTGTGGGTTTGTATCTTCATGGCACAGGGGACTTCAGAGGTGTGATGAAAATTAAAGACCAAGATGGGGAGATGATCCTGCCTGGGCGTGATGTCATCACAAGAGTCATGATAAAGGAAAGCAGGAGGCAGGAGGCCAGAATCAGAGAGAGAGATGTGACGAGAAAGCACACAAATAGAGAGGTGGCAGCATGAAAAGGACTTGCCCACATATAACTGGGTTTGAAGCTGGGGTTCTGAGTCAGGGAACAGAGGTGGTCTCTAGAAGCCAGAAAAGGCAAGGAATGGGGTCTCCCCTCGAGCCCCCGGAAAGATGTGCCAACACCTTTCTCTTAGCCAGGTAGGACCCGTATCAGAGTTCCCACCTAAGGAGGGTAAGATAATAATATTTGTGTTGTCTGAAACATTTTGCTTGTGGTAATTTGTGACAGCAGCCATAGGACACCTGGAAGCTCCTCCAAAGTAAAATCAGTAAATTCCATTCAATAAGAAGACCTTTTTTTGGACAATTTTGGTTCTTAGTCACCAAGCCCAAGCAGTGGAACTGTGATGTGTCCATTCTGAGACTCTCTCTTTAAGGAAAGGTGGAGTACAGTGTATGTTCCAGGTCCCACGGTTAATGAGGTATCCCACCAGCTTTAGAAGCTGAGCCTGTGGGTTCTGTCAGACTGTGTTTCTGGGAAAGGTGGCTCAGTCCCTTCTTCCTGGTGTGTTTTGTCCGATGGCCCCTTCTGCATCTGTTCCCGTAACACTGTAACCCCCAAGTCCCTGGGCACCCACATGCACACCAAGTGCACACACACAAAGGGACGGAGATTTCTTTAATGTTGCCCCTCAGTTTAGATCACTTTTCCAAATAGAATGATGCCTAAATTATGTCAGAGTTTCAATGTAATTCAGTTAGAAGTCACTTCTTGAATTAGGCTTCATGTTGGCCCCATGCACACAGAGGGCCAAGACCTAGGTCTACCTTGAGTACCTCAACCGGATGGATTGAGAGGAGGAAGGAGAGGCTGATCTTAGTTTTATTATGAAGGTGTTCAGAGAACAAAGTGATACGGCCTCCCTAAATGAGGGCTTTGTTCTCCCCTTCCAGGAGCCCCCTTCACTTAGTCTTTAAGAATAACCATCTCCCGGGCACTCATGATCTCCCTTCCCCGGCATCTCCTTCCCCGGCCCCTGATGGGGACCAGCCTCGGATGCAGGTGCGACCTTCACTGCTCCTTCTCTCTCAGAGTTCACCCACCCTCCAGACCCAACCTCGCAGCTCTGGGCCAAGACGACGGCCCTTGGATGCGGATGCCACATATATGAATCTGTTCATTCTCAGCCAAACGGCCATGCCGCCTGCACCCCGCCTCTCTCAGTGTGGCTCTGTCGTTTTCTGAAGTTCAAAAGTTCGAGCTTTACTTGACTTATTGCCCCTTACCCCCAATCAAGTCCTAGCCCGCTGCTTTGGTGCTCGTTTTTATTACAGCTCTCATGTGTTAAATGCTTGCCTGTGGAGCCAAACATTGTAGTCCATCATCTCTTAATTTCCAGAAAACCCTATGGGATACGATGTGCACTGTCTTCATTTTAAAGAGGAAGAAACAGACACTGAGGAGAATCAAGTGTACACAGGGTGACATGTAGCAAGACTGAGAGTCAGCCCGGTGTGTCTGACTTGACTTCTGTGTTGACTATGTTCTTATTTTTTTTTCTACTTTATGATGTTTTGACATTTCAGGGCTTTGAGGGCCTGGGGAGGACTGTCCCTCCCCGGGTTAGCTATTTCCTAGAGTTAGGGAATAACGGGTCCCAGAGCATTTCTTTGATATGCAAACTAACCAGTCCTAAGACTAGACCCCCACTCACTTCCTTTAGCAAACTGTCACACACCCAGAGTATATACCCCCTCACTCCCGCTCTAATGCACCCCAGAGCCAGGTACCAGATAACTGGGGACCACTCCTGTGGCCAGATCCCACTGAAATTCTTCACACTTTGCCATCCTGAGTTTACTCAGCATACCAACACAGCATCACCCATTTCTTACCAGGAAACCCACAACAAAGGCCCTGGCCTGTCTTCCCCTTGTTCCTTCTACCTCCAGACCCGCCCCGGTACTTCCCCTTGTGGCTGGCGACGTGGGCATGCCCCCACCCTCTCGGGAACTCTGAGTGATAACTCTCCTTTCAAGGCATTGTCTCCGTGTCTGTCATTTTACTACACAGGATTAAAATAATATCCTGGGGACATTTTATTTTTTTATTTCTATTTTTTTAAATTTATTTATTTGACAGAGATCACAAGCAGGCAGAGAGGCAGGCAGAGAGAGAAGGGAGGAAGCAGGCTCCCTGCTGAGCAGAGAGCCCGATGCGGGGCTCGATCCCAGGACCCTGGGATCATGACCTGAGCCGAAGGCAGAGGCTTTAACCCACTGAGCCACCCAGGCGCCCCTCCTGGGGACATTTTAAAACAACTTCCTGTTTTACCTGCTTCTTTCCATTTCTCCTCTTCCTGCTCTCTTAACCCTGACCATTCCCCTTAATTGGACGTCTAGTAGCTGCCTTCGTTCCAAGGAAGATCGAGATCAGCTCAACCTTAACTGCGCGTAACTTAGAATCACCAGGTGAACTTTCAACAAAGCCACCCCTCCCTCACCCCACCCCAGAGATCCTGAATTGATTGCTGTGAGGTGGAGGAGATTCTCAGACTTGGGGGGGGGGGGCGTCTGAATGATCTGAAGGGCTGGGTATACAGCAGACCCTGGCCAAGTGCTGCTGCGTACTTCTCCTGGAGAACGAGGCACTGGGAGGCTGAACGAAACAAGAGTGGGGACCTCAGCTCCAATGTCTGCTGCTGTCATTTACCAGCTAGGACCCCCCACTCTCTGGGAATCTTCTCTCTGCTGTAAAATAAAGAGACCACCTCCCAGACCTACCTTGCTGGGAGTCATGAAATCCACATTGCACTCTGCCCCATGCAGGGATGGAGACAGGGACACAAAACATCAGCAGAAACTAAATTGTCCCCATAATCAGGACCCTCACTCGCCGATTCCGCTTGTTTATAAAGGTAATTTTTAGTTTTGTTTTTACCAAATCTTTATAGTTTCTTTAGAATAATGCTACAAAAAAGCCATGTATAACATCGACCTGAGGACTCCGTTGAATACACCAAGGGAATGGATTTCTCTGCTTGCTGAATTTCAGGGGCATCTCCTATCTCAATTTTTCATATGTTCCTGTAAGTTGTCTCTCCAGCGTTGCCCTGGAGGCAGACGGATCGCACGCTCGGTGGGGACTCCGCTTGTTTCCCCACACTCTCTCTGGGAAGAGATACAGACACGCTGTTCCCATCTCCCCCAATTTTCCTGATTGAGTAGGTTCCAAATCATCCCAGACCATCTGTGAATTGGCTTGCACTAAGTCACCACGAAGCCTTCTTTCTCAACCCCTTCCTTCCCGGCAGCGGGTCCCCGCTCCTCCTCTGCAGCGGGACTCTGGGAGCTGCAGGATTCTTAGAATGGAAAATCCCACGAGCAGTGTCAGGAAGTATTTCCAGCGCTCCAGCCTGGAGCGAGGAGACTGACTTGGCAGGGTTGGAAGATGCTCCTGAATGTGACAAATCCCCCGAGAATCTCAAGGGTCTCCGCTCCCACAAATTATTCTAGGATGTGCTTTTCCCTTTAACCTGGCTCTCTAAGGTCTTTGGTGAGTAGAGGCACACTGAAATTCAGGTCCAGCTAACCCCATGCCCAGGACCCCACCAGGCGTCAGGAAATGGTAACCCACCCTCCTCTGAGAGGGACACAACTGCTGGAAAGCAGATGAGTTCTCTACTCCCATAGTTCACCCCATGGTTTTCAAACTGCTGTCCCTGGAGTCCCGGGGTTCCCACAGAGCTGTCTGAGGGGACTCCCCAGGAGGCGTGGGAGAGTCCAGTAGAGCTCCACCCCCACCTACCCAGTAGCAGCCATCTTTCATACGGTCTGTTCGAGATCCTGTCTTACCAGAGGGGGTACAAGGAGGAGTGAAAAGTGATCCTCTTCAAAACAGTCATCTTTCTCTACTTAAAATGTTCCTCTAGAGCTGCTGGGTCCACACCTGAACCACAGGGTCGGCTGCGCTCACTGGACTCCTGCGTCTGCTCTTCTCCCTCGAAACCAGGTCAAATGGCGCTTCCTATACCTCACTATTGCCTTTCCTCTCCCAGCATTCTACTGAGGTGTCTTGTCTATTAGTGATTTTCTTCATGAATTTTGCATTTGTGTGTTGTTCATTCCTTTCCTATAATTTTATTGGGATCTCTGGAAGAAAAGGAGATAAAATGAGTGGGTTCAACCTACCATCTCTAACCATCTCAATCTAGGAAGCTCTTTCTGTCTTGAATTTCAAATATCTTCAAATTTAGTTCAGGTATGTTTTCTTTACATCATGGCCTTGATGACCAGAGATAAGTCTGTTTCCATTGTTTTAATCCAATGTCTTTGGTTTTGGAAGATGTGGCAGTGCTTGTGTTGGGGCTTAAGTGCAGGGTGTGCTGTAATTAGTGGTTGCCACAGGTCAGGATCCCTGGGAACAGACCCCAAGATGCTGAGATTTTTATGGAGGTTTTATGGGAATGCTCCTAGAAGTAAAGGTGGAACTGGACAACAGAGGCCCCACACCATCCCACAGGGAACTCTGGAGCTGGGATGCCCTTTAGAGATGGTTCACATCAAGGTGAGGGACCGGGACCTTGTACCTCCACACTGACCATTCTTATGATGCCTGCGGCCTTGGGAAGGAGCATGACCTTGGGTAAGGCAGCTTCCTTAGGCCAAGGGCAAGTCCCAGAGATGTGAGTGGTCGATAGTCAAGCCTGCTGGTGGGGTCTGGGTGCACACTACATTCTCCACTACACTGTCATTCCCCAGGACCTGAGGGACTGAGATGGGCCCTCAGAAGACCTCGTCATCCAGTAGTTCAGTAAGCATGAGCATCAGTTCGCCACTGGGTGTCAAACTCTGCTCCAGGAAACCCTGGGGCTCCCATGAGTCCTCTCAGCTACTCCTAGACACCTGGATTTCTTTGTGCTTACCAGGCTTTCTGGTGCGGTGAGAGTCCTCATCAGGGAATCATCTGTGGGAGTCTTGCCTTACTCTATCATGGTGGAGTCACAGAAGCAACCTTGCCCAAAAGAGAGACAATGAGGGGAGTGCCTTTCAGGAGGGTAGAAGGGTATCCCCTATGGTTTAGGGAAAGGGCTCAGGGCAGTTACTTCTCATGTTTTGTAGGCTTAAAAGGAAAAACTGCCTGAACCTTTGGGGTGGAGCCCCAGGTAGGGAAAGAACATTAGTACTAAGGCCTTGTAAGCAGTTCCAGCACCAGGCATGGGGGCCAGCTGTGTTTGGGGTCTGTCCTAACGGACAGTGACTGCAGGAGCCCAGCCAGGAGGGTGTCCTTGGCTGAGGGGATTGTCTTGTTCTGAAATCCTGGTTGATCAGTGAAGAGCTCTGTCCTTGGAAAGGCTCCTGGCAGCAGTGGGTAAGTCTGCTGTACTCTTCAAGACCCTGTGCAATGGCCACGCTGGGGGTTAGCAAGTTGCCAGGCCACCATCTTGGGTGGATACCCCAGGGTTCCTGGATACTATATCGGTGTGTGTGTGTATGTGTTTGTGGATACATTTTCTTTTGGAAGAGAAGTTTTATGAGAAATATACTGTATTTTTTTGGTGGACCATGTGAGGTGAAGGCTTGAGTAATCACTTAGAAAAAAACAGTTGCAACTATATTTGCATCCTGCATTAAGAAAGCAGTTCATCTGGTTTATGTACACCATGTTTCATTTGAACAGAAGTTTCTGTGGCTGAAATGATTTTCGACAGCACAGTCCCAACACGAAGGCATCTACACAGCAGGGGTTATCAGGGAGCAGGAGCAAAGGCGGACACTAATTCTGGAACTGCTTGCACTACCTCAGTAATCCCCTTATAGAGCAGCTGCACTGGCAAGGAAAGACCCAGCTCCTTCCTCCAAGGGGCCACCGCTATGGAGAGCAAAAGAAATCATTGCAATGTGTCTGCCGTGATTGACTTTACAAGAGAACACCTGCGACCTGAAATAGTAAAGCTCCAAGTGGTGTGAGCCTTCCTATGGATTGAACTGGGTCTCCAGAAATTTTCTGTGTTGAAACCCTAATTCCCAGTGTGATGATATTTGGAGATGGAGCTTTGGGAGGCAATTAGTGTTGGACACAGTCCTGAGGGTGGGCCCCTGTGATGGGATTAGTGCCCTTCTAAGAAGACACCAGAGAGCCTGCTGTGTCTCTCTCTGCCATTTGAGGACACAGCAAACAGTCATCTGCAAAGCAGGAAGAGAGTTTTCACCAGGAACAAAGTCTGCCGGCACCTTGATGTGGGACTTCTCAGCCTCCAGATCTGTGAAAAACAAATTTCTGTTGTTTAAGCCACCCACTTTGTGGTATTTTGTTATGGCAGCCTGAGCAGATTAAGACACGTCTTAAAAGAAAAGCAATCTAAATGGCATCTTGGTGTCTGCTCAGCTTAGAGCTGTTAAGAGCTGGGAAAGACCCAAAACCTTTACCCGAGTTGTAGACTGGCCTGGAAAATATAAGGCTGATAGGACACTGAAGCTGAAAAGCACAAGAAATTGCTGGAGACAACAGGGGAGGACGCCCTGGAGCCTCACCCCCACCCCCAGCACAACATTTCCCTGTGATCGTTGGCGAGGCTGTCTGTGTGGGTGCTTGGCGGCACCTCAGGGAAGGTACAAAGACGCAAATGATCCAGACAGGCATCAAGACAAGGAAGGACTGCCAGGTGAAGGCAGATGAACCACTCTCCTCCTCACACTCCCCAAACAAACAGTGAACCCAAACCAGACACACCACAAAGCAATTTTCAGTCTGGACAAGCCTGACTCCTCACGCACTGCACCCCCCCCACCCTGCCCCCATCAGGGGGATGGGAAGCCATCCGTTGTCTTAAAAGTGCTCTTGCACTTTTGTGCTATAAACTGTTGAAGGGCATGGTCCTTTTTTTTTTTTTTTCTTCCTCTAAAGATCTTATTGGCTTTATTCAATGATTCATAGGGCATGGTCCTTTTAAGAAACAAAGAGCCAGGCCATAAAACAGTCTTTTTAGACAAGGTCATAAGGGAGTAGAAGACACTTGAGCTGTTGTTTTTCTTCATTTCATGAAAGAGTGTTTGTGGGTCCAAAGTAGACATGGCATAAGCAGAAAGTGCACAGTACCACCCAGCAGTGGCTGAGACAGCTGGGAGCAGAAGTGCTCTCCCCGCAGAGAAAAGAGACAGGAGCACACACAAGACACAGAGCTGAGAATGCTAAGGAGGGAAAAACAATGCCTTTACAAAGAAAAAAAAAAAATATATATATATATATGTGTATATATATATACACACACACACACATATATATATATAGGGTACTTAAGACACAACATGGGGTAAAGAATAATAAATACAGTGCATACCTGTATGTTTATCACTGCATCTTAAAAATAAACCACTGGCAACAGGGTTAGATCCTGTGATCGTAAGTAGGTGAAATGGTGCCAGGCCCACCTGCCCCCTCCGTCGTTCCCTCCCTTCACGCATGAACATTTCACACCGGGTTGTGATGGAAAGTTTCATGGTCTACAGTAGGCTCCTTGCGAGCAGGGGTTTATTCATTGAAGTGTTACTGCAGGTGTGCAGAAGACACTCAGAAAATACTTGAGGAATTCATGAAAGCATATATCAGAGAGATTGTTGGTTCCAAGACCTGAAGGAGGGGTTTTCAAGGCCACCCTGAGAAGTCTGTATTTTTCTCACACGCAAGTAGAAGATCGACAATGGTAGTGACGCACAGAACGAACAGTGAGCACGTTAGGCCACCTAGGAAGCTGCCCAGTTTAGTTGTTTGAACAATGACTGAACTCCAGCTTTGGGCCAGGCGTTGTGCTAGTCTTCAGAATGTAGACCTTGTTCATAAAAAGCATAGCCCAGGCTTCCTGCCCATGTCCCAAGGGCAATGTCCTGGAAAGGTCAACTTAGACGTCTTGCACATTTGCTCTAGGATGGCCTTGCTCATTGCTGGGGTGTATAAACTTGAAGTTTAGATATTTGCAAATAGTATTGAAAACTATAAACCCTGACTTTATATGATTCATGTCTGTGGTTTCCTAACTAAAAAGCCTGCTTGATATAGTTGCATTGCCTCATCCTTGATAACTGTCATTAGCCCCTGGAATTTGCTTCCAACCAGGCAGCATTTCAAGGGCTCAGCATCTGTAAGCATATTGGCTAAAGATCTAGGGTTCCAAGTTACATCCCATTTTTTTCTAAGTTGGAAATTGAGCAATCTGGGTGGGGGGAGATGAAGCTATCAGGGGAAAGTGGGAAGCCCATGAGTCCAGCAACCAACATGTGGGAAATCTTAGTGAGATTTACACAGGATGGCTTCTATCTCCACAAGCTCACCTCCCCCCACTGTTTTCCACAGATGCCCTATGGCGGTGGGGGTGGGGTGTGTTTCTGGAATTAAGAGAATTTGACCTGTTTAAGAATAGTTGTTTCCCCAAAATAATCCTGCATAACCAGGATCGTGTGGTTTCTGCACAGCTCTTGAATGCCCCATGTATAGCTTTGAAAAAACTGTCCACTTGTGATTTCTACTTCTACTTCCCTAACACACAATTGCTTAGCAAGCAAAACAAAAAAGACAAGGCAGCAACATTTCAGATTCTAAAACCAGATTTTAAAAGCCTGATGTGGAGTTGTGTTCGTATGGGACCCTCTGGTCTCGGATTTGAAATACGAAAGCATTTGTACAAATGCCACCACTTTGGGTGGCATTTTAAGGGAGCAGTGGAGTTTCTCCCTCTCCCGGGCTCTTGGGTCTGCGAGTGCGCCAATGCAGGACTCAGGGTGGACAAGCCCTGGCAGGCAGAGGCCTCCATCCTTAAGAATGGTAGATAAACTTAAGACACCAAAAAGTAACCATCCCAATATTGTTTTACAAAGTTCTATGTTTGTTTAAAACTCTGAATGCTGTATTAGCTTTAGTTTTGAACCCCTGCACATTCTGAGGGATTCAGGATCACGTGATTGCCAAAACACACAGAAATTCCATGAGTGAAACATGATAGGCATTCGATCTCCTCTTAAAAGGACTACTTTCACATGCCATGTTTCACAAACGTCACCTGGGTTAGAAATTTGGGTATGCCCTTCATGGGTGAAGTTTGGAAACATTTTGACAACTCTGGATCATTTCCAACAACAAAGAAATACTTTTAAAATGTTTGAATCCTTAAAATATGAATCCTTGATAGTTCACAAAGTGTCAACCTATGCAATTATTTTTAATATCTCTCTCATCCCCCTGGCTACAGTAATAAGATTTTTCTGTAATTGTTTTGGTCACATTATCTTCCTGTTTCTCTGTAGCTTTCTTTGACCCAGTAACTATATTTCCCACATTTTCTTGCATCTCTTTGTAGTCAACTCTGCAGATGTTTTTATTGGGTGCCTGGGTGGCTCAGGTGGTTAAGTGACTGCCTTTGGCTCAGGTCATTATCCTGGAGTCCCAGGATCGAGTCCTACATCAGGCTCCCAGATCCACAAGGAGTCTGCTTTTCCCTTTGACCTTCTCCCCTCTCAAGCTATCTCTCACTGTCTCTCTCTCAAATAAATAAATAAAAACTTAAAAAAAAAAAAGAACTTTTTCTTGTATCTCTATTGTTGCCCTTGACTTCAAATTTCCCTATTTCTCTTGATCTCTGATCCCCTTCTTGGGAAACACAGGTGATAGAATGCACCAAGTTTGACCGGTTGATTTAGACCCGATGCTTCAGGTGTGTCCGAGGGGTGGTCTCAGAGGGTCAGCACTTCCACACTGCCGCCCACAAGCACGGAGGGAGGAACAGACAACAGAGGGCTGGGAAGGACCAGGGCACAAACAGGACCAGGGGGCCACACAAGGTCACCAATCCAGTGTCCTCTTTGCTCAGAGAGCTTGTGTCTCATTTCTGACTGCATATTCCAGGTGAGGCATGACTGGGCAGATTCCTTCTTACCTGGTGTCAGCTTCCCTATGCGGAGGGCCCCCCTCACAGGCAGGAAGAGGAAAAGTATACTTGGTGGTTATCCAACAGCCTGGGCCCGGTGCACCATGAATGTAAGGCAAACAAATAACAGAATCAGCCAAACGCTCTCTGCAAATAATGAAAAGCCATCCGTCCAATGTTTGGCCAGAGAAGAAGCAGGCTTGACCTAGAAGAGCTGCGTTTTGTCTGTGGAACAACTTCTCCTGCTGACTGCAACAAAGACTTCCAGAACTTTCCGTCTCTAGGACTGCCTTCAGCGCTTTGGCGAAGGCCTGCATTCCTAAATGCCTCTTCCTGAAAGCTTCACTATCCCCTTGCAGATTAAAATGGAAACCTCCAGTTTGGTATTTGGAGCCTTTTAGTCAGAGGACGGTGTCATGAGTTCACATCTGTGTTCTGTGGTATCCGAGGCAAAGAGGCTGTGTCCAGACAGTCCCAGTGCCTCTCTGGGCAACCCAGTGGCTCTCAGGTCTCCCTTCTTTCCACGTAGCTATAGCAGAGGTCAGGCCAAGGTCACTTGCTTTCAGACTGAAGCCCTTCTCTTCCCATATGAGTTTCGTATCTTTTTGCCATTACGGGGCTCCCCTGCTTTCCCCAAGTTTGCATTACACCATTTGGCTTACGAAAGACCTACCACATCCGTCTCGGTTTTCATGAACCAAAGGAACTCTGAAGAGGATTTTTGCTTCTAAGAACAAAGATGAAAAGCGACAATAGCGTGGAGCGTGGGTTTTGCAGCAAGCTGTTCCATAGGCAGCATACCCCGAGTTCCTTCTGGGGGAGCCGTGCTCAGCATCTCACATCATGCCAGAGGCCAGAGCTCTGGACCATGTCTGTGGGCACCTGGGCTTCATCTCCACTTATTTTCTGCCTCCCACAGCAAGATATGTCCTGAGGTATCAGAAAAGCCTAAGAGAGGTGATATTTGGGGGCTGGGAAAACTCGTAAAGTTTCCATATAAATTCATAGAATTGCTTCTTTGCTTTATACCTTTTGGGTTCATGAAAGATTTCAGGGGAACAGTCTCTCTTCAGATATGGATGGGGGCAGGGGGACACCTGTATCTGTCACAGTAGACCCTGACTTTCACATTGGTCCCCTGACATCCCTGGCTCCTCCCTCCCTTTCATGCTGGTGAGAATAAGAAACTTGTCCTTCAGAAATCTTACTGTGGTGAGTTAGTGCGCGGTGAGCCTACCCTGATGCGGGGAGGCGCTGTGTTCTGGAGAGCCACCAAGCCTGCCTCCCACATCCGCCATTTTCCTCCCCTTGTGTAGCCAGCAGACATTCATCACAGAGGAGGAGCTCGGCACTGCTCCCCATGAACAATGACGAAAATGACTTCGATTCCAAATTTCCCACAATCACATTGCAGGAGGTTTCGAGCATCAAAGGTCACAGCATCTCTCAAATCTAAAAGCCTGAGTGGAAAGACCTGGAAACCCGGCTGAGGTGTTGAGGATGCGGGAGGACAGACAGGCCTGGAAGAGTGGCAGCTGGTCACACAGAGGGGAGAGACTCCTCCAGTTTCGGGATCTGGGCAGATAAAAGCCCTCTTCTGTCAGAAAGTTAACATAAATAGGAAGCATGCACGAAGCCATAAATAAAATGAAAGAGGAGGGTTAGCTTTCCCAGGGGCTTGGATCAAAGGTCAAGTAAGTCAGCCAAACACTGTCCACTCAGAATTTGGCTCCTGCCCAGCCCTCTCTTCTCCCAAACTTCAGCCTTTGCATGTTTCCAACATCCTCTTTTCAGGCCTGCTTTTGGTGGTGGGGGCTGGGGGTTGCGGTTACAGTCACCAGTACTGAAGAGGCAGTTGCCTGAGAAGAGTCGGCTGTGGGGAGACAGGGACAGAAAAGGGGGTAGGGGAGAGTGATGACAGGGCCAGCCCATCCTCCTCCTGGGGCAGCTTGGGCTGGGAGACTGTGCATGCCAGGACAGAGGGCCTGGTACCCCTCTCAGGGGGCCAGGAGACTGGGCAACCGACGTAGGAGGGATCAGTGGGGGGCTGGACTGTGCACCCCAGGACAGAGGCGCCGGTGGGTAACCCCCTGCCCCACCCCAGAGGGCTCTGGATTATCTTGAGAAAGCCTTGCAAACCGTCAGCCAGCAGGCCAGTTCATTCCCACGCTCCCTGTCTGGAGGCAGGGCTGGGTCCCCAGATTTCGAAGAGAAGCCCAGGTACATGTTCCTCATACGTGGAGACTAAAAGTGAGACCACTGGTGTGGGCTCAGAGGGAGCTGTTCAGGGGACGGAGCCTGCTCAAAACTTTGGCAAGGAAGATAGATTCCTGAGTTAAGAGAATCATCTGCCGAGTCCCAGCGTTCTTCGGAGAAAGAGAACTAAGTGGAGAGTGGATCCTATAGGCAGGGCTCACCCGGGTCTCGTGTGGCAGCCGGAAGCCCGGAGCTCAGAGAGCCAGCCGCTGCACAGAAGCCAGCAGCTGCTACTGCTCCCTCACCATCGTTCGATGTAGTGTAGAAGGACTACACAGGTCTTTTCAACAGTGTCGTTGGACAAAGATGCAAGACTGGCTGATCCGATGAAAAGATGAAGAGAGAAAAGCAAATCTTGAGTAACAGAGGAAAAAGAGAGGCCCGGGTGTAAAGAAGGGAGGGAAACTTTCAGGAGAGAGGAGGTGGTGAGGTAGAAAGGAGAGGGTCAAGGCAGACCCCCATCTTCCCCCGCCGCCCATGAGAAGGGTCTCACCATGATGCTGCTCTCAACCACCTGGAATGAAGCAAAAGGACTCCAGGCATCCAATAAATCCACATTCTCTTAATATCTTCATATGCCTGTTGGGACCTGGGAAGTTCCTGGTGTTTTAGTGTCCCCATCTTTGCCACTGATTTTGAGAAGAACCATCTATCAGCTTCTGACCACCTCATAAGACGTCGTTCGGCGAGAGCACAAAGCCCACGGAAACGGATCTGGGGGGAAGTGGCTTCCCTGGCCCAACGTGCTGAAGGAACTTGTGTTCAAAAGTAGAGCCATTTGCACAAGTCCCACAACTAGAGGAGGCAAGAAGGCCCATAAGGACGTTATTGGAAACGGCAAAGCGGTTCCCAAGCAGGCCATCTCAGAATAGTCAGTCCCAGAAGGACCAGCATGGGGACGGCTCGGAAAAAAGAAAGAAAGAAGGCAGCAGGAGAGAGTGAAGAAGGATGCTGGAGGACGGGCGAGCAGACCTGGCTAAGTGAGGTGTGGGCAGGCCATCAGACCTTTCTGAACCTCAAAACCACCTTCCGTGTAAAGGGAAGAAAAGCAAATGTCCTTCGGGGGAAACCATAGGTATATTTGATAACTCTGCGTAAACCGGAGGCGCGATTTCAATACAGGTATTCCAAAACACAGTGGTTCTTCAACACGTGAATCTGAATGTTGACTCTAGAAACCCATGAATTCCTACTCAATTTCAAATATTGCCAGAGAACTAGTTGCACAAAGATTATATACACAAAGGTGCAGGTCTACCCTTAATATCTGCCAGTCTAGGAAAAGATGGAGACTTACCTAGTGCATGTCTAAATATTTAATTTCTTTTTTTTTAAGATTTTATTTATTTATTTGACAGACAGAGATCACAAGTAGGCAGAGAGAGAGGGGGAAGCAGGCTCCCCACTGAGCAGAGAGCCCATTGTGGGGCTTGATCCCAGCACCCTGGGATCATGACCTGAGCCGAAGGCAGAGGCTTTAACCCACCGAGCCACCCAGGCACCCCTAAGTATTTAATTTCTTATGCAAGCTAGTGGGAGATCAGCTTTGGGTTAGATTCCTCAGCATCCCTTGCTAGAGTGTGATGGTGAGGTGACAACTTCCCGATCTGCTTCTCCACTCCCAGCCCTGCCTCAGTCAGACCAAAAGCCTTGAGCCCATTGGCACAGTTGCCCCAGTCTGTAGGTCTGAACCCTGCTTGCACCACTTGCAGACTGCTGCTGCCCCAAACCAGGCAGAAATACTGAGAGAGGGGTGCCTAGGAGGCCCACAGGTGACAAGGAATGCCAGGTGCCATCTTTGGAGCACGCCTGCCTGTTCCAGCTTGCAAGCACTTCTGGGAATATGGCAGCTCAAAGTCATGGACCCTAGAAAGACATCTGGAATAAATTATTTGGGAAAAAGGCCGGTTTGAAGGTGCCCTACACAGAAGAAACAACAATTTTTTTGAGGGAAAAAAAGTAGTCCCAAATCTGGAAATACATACACCAAAATGTGTGATCTTTATTATCCTCTAAATAAAACTACTTTTTCTACCTGTCTCTCCTCAAAAACAATTATTTTTTGATTGTTACTGTAGTGTGACCCTGAAATGATAGGTATGTAGGTGGGTGGATGGATGGCTGGACGGATGGATAGACAGATGGCAGGGATTTAAACACAGGAGTATACTGTATCTCAGGACTCTGAAAAACACACACACGATGGACGTATAGTCTCAGTAGAGGGTCACTGAGCTGTGGTCGGGGAGGTTGGGGATGGAGAAGCAGTTACACAGACGCCCATTCTCTACCCTGAGAGGCGTGGCCTCCTCAGCGACGTGTTAAGTAAAACCGCCAGCGCTCATAAAGCTGTGGCTGGGAGAGCAAGATGGCGGGAGGGACGGGCTCCGAATGCTGGAAGGTCAACTGCGGACTAATAGAAGAGTAGGTACAAACAAACTGCACACCCGTGAGCGGGCAACGTGTCAGGCTGTGAGTGGGTGGCAGTGAGAGATACAAGGGCAGAACAAACACAAGCGGGCAAGGAGGGAGCAACAGGCTTACAGTGACACACGCATGCACACGCGCACGCACTGGGTGGTCAATACCTCGAGGAGTGAAGAGGAGAGCGGCTAGTAATTGTATGAGGCCTTCGGCCCTCAGGCCAGCCTGGCCGGGGATTACCAGGGCCTGTGGTCTGGGACCTCATCTCTGAAGCAAAAAATAACATAGGGTGAAGATCCTCAGGGCAGGTGATGCAAATATTTATTTACCTGTTTTGGGCAGAAGAAATTTGAAAACGGTATCTTAGTTAAAAGGTGGGGGGGGGGGAAGCGAAGTTGGGCTTCTATTAACAAAAATATTTAAAATATGACAAACTAGTGGAGAAAAATCATATCACCCTACCGCCCCCCAGACTGGAGCAGAAATTTCAGGTGTATTTCGATTTGCCTTTGGCCCCCTGCTCTCATTTCCCCTCCTTCCTTCATGAGAGGTAAACAGGATCCCCAAGTTACTGAGTGCTTTTCCTGGTCATGTTTTTGCATTTCTCCTATAGATACTATTGTTAGGAGTAATTGAAAATCGGTATTGATTTGAACGATGCAACTTGCTTTTCCCCCGTTAACATGGTACTACATTTCGCCGTTCATTCATGATGAAGGACGTTTCCTTGAGTTTATTAACTTTCACTCCCAGATAGTATATCTAGTATTCCACCACATAAATATGCTACAATTTATCCATTCGTTATTGATTGACTTTCTGATTTTTCCTTTCTTTTGCTGATACAACTTGCAACAAATAACTTTACACATCTTCCATCCTGCATATGTGAATTTCTCTAGGACAGAACCACAAATGTGCCCCTGCTGGGTGGTGGGCTGTATACACACCTTCATTTTCATCAGTGGTTGTCAAGCTGCTCTGTAAAGTTGGCGAAACAATTTCTACTTCTGCCAGCAGTATGAGAGTCCCCATTTCTCTACATCCTTGTCAATACTTCTTGACTCTATGATAACTCATAGCTATTTAATTGACATTTTCCTGATTACTAGTGAATGATCACATCTTCATTATATTTATGAACTATGCAATTGTCCTTTTCTGTGTTTTGCCCATTCATATCCTTTGCCTGGTTTTCTCTCTGTCTGTTTATATGATATTGATTTGTAGAAATTGTTTATGTATACTATTGTCCTGGTCCTTTTTTGGTTATATGAATTACAAATCTTTTCCTAACTGTGGCTTGTCCTTTCCTTTACTTTATAGTACTTTGTCATGGAAAATTTTCACCTAATTTTTCTTTTTAGGATTGTATTTATCTGAGAGAGAGCAAGCAAGGGAGCAAGCGAGGGCACAAGCAGTGGGGTGGGGTAGAGGGAGAAGGAGAAGCAGACTCCCCGCTGAGCAGGGACTCCCAACATGTGGCTCCATCCCAGGACCCTGAGATCATGATCTGGAAAGCAGCCGCTTAACTGGCTGAGCCACCCAGATACCCCACTTTTCACCTAATTGTGATCAAGTCTATCAGTCCTTCCCATTCAGTATCAGGTGTGTTTGGTCTCACTTTAAAATATCTTTTCCTACCCTGATGGCATACAAATACTTTCCTATATTTTCTTCTAAATATTTTAGTTTTGTTGTTTGCATCTGGAGTTTTAAATACATTTAGAAATAATCTGTTCTCCCTACATTGATAACTAATTTTCCCAAATACTCTTTATTAAGTAGCCCATTCTTTCTCCAGTGTATGATGCTGTTTCTGCTACACCCCCGAGTTTCCATATGTTTGAGTCTGCTTTTAGATTCTTGGTTTTATTCCACTGATCTTTTTGTACATACCTTATAATATTTAGTTTTTGTAGGGCAAGTCTTCCAACTTTTTTCTTCTTGAATTTTCATATTCTTAGGCTTAAAAATGTTTATAAAAATGAGTTACATTTTTCTGCTTCCTTTAGGGGTATGACAAAGCATCAGTTAGGAATCTTTCCTCTTGCAAGGAACAAAATGTGCCTCTGACTATTTTAAGCAAAAAGAAGGGGGGGAAAGTTTTTTAATTTTTTTTTTTTTTGAAAGACATTGGTCTCACAGCATTGGTAGGAAACTAAGATCTGGCTTAGAAAATGGGTCAGACGCAAGACACTGCTAGGATACCAACTAGAATGAAGCATAATACCAGAGCAGCCAGGAAGGGGGTGAGGGTGCCCCCTCCCTGCTCAGTGGCCACAGAACAGACCCTTTCAACGTTGGACACTAACAAATACGGGGACTCGGTTTGATTTCATTCCTGTGAGACCACTCCAATTTTCATTAACTAACCCAAAGATACAGAAATCACAGCATCGTAGAGGATGAGCATATCTGACTTGCTCCCCCAGGGATTGGATGGACAAAGAGCAAATTCACATCAACTGCGTCAAATGACTTTTACAGAGGTTCAAATAGTGGTTCTTAATCCTCCATGGATATTAGGATCAACGTGGAGACCTCACAACTTAATGATGCCCTTGACCCTCCTCAGATCAAGTAAATTAGAATCTCTGGAGATGGGTTCTGGACTCCAGTACTTCTTTAAGCCTTCCACCCACCCCACCCCATTCAGTGATACTGATAGGCAAGCCCAGGCTGGGGGAGCTGCTGTGCTGACACCAGCTCCAAGGGAGAGTGTCTCCATCTTTGATTGGCATGGTAGGACCATCACCCAGATTCAGAAGAGGAGCTGACAGCTTGCACCCTACTTCAAAGTTGCAGAGTTTATGGATGGAAACAAAGGCTGGTGGAAGATAGAAGATAGACACATTCTTCAGACATGCTTAAATCAGCTTGATGAGATGAACCACAATATAGTAGTGTTTGTGGTCAAATAATGGGGCCTGACACCAGCTTCTCTCGTGGGTGATATTCTTTTTTTTTTTTTAAAGTCCTTCATATTTTTTTAAGTGGGTTCCATGCCCGGCATGGGGCCCAACTCAGCGCTTGAACTCACCACCCTGAGCTCAAGAATGGAGCTGAGATCAAGAGTCAGACACTTAACCGACTGAGCCACCCAGGTGCCCCTATGTCCTTCATATCTTTGAGAAGGAAAAAAATCATGTTCCAAAGAGAACTCTTACTGAATCATAGATTTATAATTTAAGGGAGATAAGAGACTGCCTTTGCAAAAGATGTAATATACCAAACTTTGTTTTCATCAGGAGCCAACCATGCTGATAGACTTAATTATAGTAAACAGTTTGGCAATTAGGTTCTATCATTCAGAACAAGATCTCCGTAATTCTGATGGCAAGAGAGCTGCTCCTGAGGCATATTTTTCTTCTTCAAATTTGAGTGATTTAATTCTTGAGATAGGTTGGAGTTCCTGGCTTCCAGAAAAGAGAATTCTTGGAATCATCTTAAAGAGTGCCTGAATGACTTTAGAGTGAATCACTTAGTTTAATCATATATGAAGATCTGTGTCCATAATCTTTTCCCAAAAACTCTGCCTTGATCAATATCCTTAGCTATATATATGTTACTGGTCCTACTATCTGAGCCCAGGAACTGTACACAGTATCAGTGGTTTAGATGTCCAATAGCCAGCTTTCCTGGGGAATGGGGGAAGGTCCCGGATACCGGGATTTTCATTGTCTAAGTATTCCCACCATGGCCGATTTAATTCTAGGCTACCAAATGGGAGGCCACTTAACACAGAGTTGGGAAGACTCCCGCAGCAGCACACCATTGCATTGTAATCCTGCTGTACAGGCGCAATGCCTATAAGGAAACTTACTAACCAAATAATAATAATATGTAATAAGGAGGAAGTGATGAGTTTCATGTTTATTACCTCTGCTTTTAGTATACTTCATTTAACTGCAATGTGCATAGTTGAATTTTTTATAGGCTTTATTTTTCAGAGCACTTTTAGCTTTACAGCAAAATTGAGTGGAAGGTACAGAGATTCCTTGTATACCCTCTGCCCCCCACAAGCATGGCAGTCCCATTGTCGTCATCACCCACCAGAGTGGTACACCGTTACAACTGATAAGTCTACACTAATACACCATCACTCAAAACCCAGAGTTTACATTAGGTTCGCTCTTGGGGTTGTACATTCTCTTGGTTTTAATAAATACATCATGGATCCATCATTAGAGTATCATAAAGAAGAGTTCCACTGACCTAAAAATGCTCTGGATTTGGCCTATTAGTCCTCTCTATCCCCTGCCTCCTGGCAGCCACCGATCTTTTTCTTGCCTCCATAGGTTTGCCCTTTCTAGAATGTCAGATAGCTGGATTCCTACAGTAGGTAGTCTTTTCAGACTGGCTTCTTTCACCTTGTGATATGCGCTGAAATTTCATCCATGCATCTTCATGGCTTGATAACTCATTCCTTGTTACTGCTGAATCATATTCCATCGTCCGGATGTACCAACGTTTATTTCTCCGTTCACCTACTGAAGGACATCCTGGTGGCTTCTACATTTTGGCAAGTATGAATAAAGCTTCCATAAACATCTGCGTGTGGTATGGACATAGGTTCTCAACTTGCTTGGATATATACCAAGGAGTGTGATTGCTGGATACACAGTTTAATTTTTAATAATGTCAGTGTTTAACAATTGTCTTGGGAAGTTCCTGGAAATTTAACAGCTTTTCTTAGCCAGTACAAGCCAGCTTTGGCTCATCGTTGCATTACATTGTATCCTTACTCTTCCTCCAAGTTATACTTGGAGCTTTTGGCGGCTCCAACTGAAGTCAGTTGGTGAGATGGTTTTCAAAGTGTTCCTTTTGTTTCTGTGTTTCTGTGTATTAAATTAAAAATTAGGCTGGTTCGTTTTCAGCTTTCCAACAAAAGTGAAGCAAGGCTGGTTTCATTCTTTTTGCTGCCTTGGAAATGCCGTGGGCAGAACGCGATAAACTCCTATGATCAGAGATTTTTCAAACCCCTCACAGAATCTCAGGGCTTGCGGAAGTGCCCCAGGGAGCAAACCAAATTCAAGTAAAGCTACCCCTCTCCCCAGCCGTGGCCGTTCTCCCGAAGCTTCCTTCAACGAGAGCTTCTCCTCTTTTCTATTCAATATTCAGGGTTTCTGCGTTAGATTGTGTTTGAAGAAGGATTTTGTGGACTAAAAATGTTTTCGAATCACTGCCTTGGAACTCACAGTGTTAATAAAGGAATTGGCTTGCGCCTCACACTGTTGTTACTCCCTGACTCTTAAGCCGTACTGTTTGAACCATGCTTGCCATTCATCTCAAAAAGATTGCTCTCAGGATCAGAATGCATTCAGCGAGGAGATGCCTTTGGTACCACGGTTCGAGATGTCCATCTCCATAGCAATGTTACAAAACGGAGAACCAATTACTAAGTAGGCAAAAGTGCTGTCCATTTCATTACAGTTACGTGTGGAATTATTCTAGATTCATCCCTGGGGCTACCAGTTAACACTGTAAAGTGGCAAATAGAAACAAATGTGACCAATTATTATTTTCCTCTTTGACTCAGTCGGTTCTTCCTGGAGGGAAGACCCATTAAGACATCTTGCCAATCCAGACTCCATACAATCAAAGTCTTGGCAGACATATTTGCCAGTCCCATTAGACAAGATTCCCTGCAATTTATGTCATTCAGTGCAGATTTCTTGACTATCATGTTAGGAGGTTTATCTCATTGATCCCAGGCATTATCTATTGACATTTTGTACATAATTAATTGGTGAGTGCTATGGACCAGAAAGCACATTCTAGAAACTAGATCAGACATGGGAGAAATGAATGTGAGAAGCAGCCTCCTCCACATCTCAACCATTGGTTATGATCACACTACTTGCTAACTTTTCTGATCCCCTGACAGAGGCTTAAGATGGGGCAAAACTTCTTGGAGCTCTGCCTCTTGGGGAAGAATCCATTCATTCAGGTCTATTTCAGAGGTGAATTAGAAGGAAATTCTCCCATGTACCTTTTCCCTTTTGCAAGCCACTCTCTAGAGAGATCAGTAAATCTCCTTCTTTTCTTTCTGTTCTCTACCTTCATTTCCTTGTCTGGAGGGACTCCATCTGGGTCTTTCCCTGGTATGGTATAGTAACTACTATATTCTTAGGTTCCATGTTAGGCTGATTAGAAGACTTGAGATTCAGTAAAAGAAGATACATCCGGTGTCATCTGATGGACGATTGGCTCTATAATGAAGTTTCCAGAGGCTCTCTTCAGTCCAGCTGGGGAGGGATCTCATTGTTGTTTGCAAAGGATCAGATCTGAAGTTCTACTATGTTCCCCAAATCTTAGAATCCAAAATTTCAAAGCTTAAAACAACCTTGCAGTGCATCTTCCATTTTCTAAATGAGCAAACCGAAGCCCAGAGAGGTTAGCCAGGCTGAGGGAGGCCACACAGCTCAGAATCTTCTGTCAGGCAGTGGCCTGACGTAGTACATTGCTTCACACCTAGAGGTTTTTCTCTTTTGCTTCTGTTTGATTTTGTCTTCCTGAAACTTTTTGTTCAAAGAGGGCAGGCCTTTACGTAAAAGGCGACCAGACCTGGAGCTGGACCTCTGGTCGGACGTCAGTGGGGAAGCTAAAAATGCCTGTGAAGAAAGAGGAAGCTGGCATTACTCAGGTGTGGACAGGATGGATTCTCCTCCCCTTTTAGTGAAAATTAAATAAAAATGTAAAGAGATGAATTAGCAGAATTCTCAACAGTAACAAAGCCTCACTGAGGTCTGGGCAAGTCCCGAAAGGTAGAAATGACAGAGGCCTTTGTATCTCTGGGAATGTGCTGGATTGCTCCCGGACTCCTGATGCGAGAATTCAGTTGGAAACTGACCTTTGTCACCTTGAGCCAGAGGCTGGGGCTCTCAGCTGAGGCCCGCAGCTCCTGCCTAAGCCCGAGACATTTTTCACCTGAGAGGGGAGGTGACCTGTAAGCCAAGAGGTCTAGCCCAAGCATGTGGGCTTTTGCAAACCCCAGCAAATACAAATAGCCCTCGCCTGCTCTGCTGACAGGTTTATTTCCAGGAAAGTTAAATGCAGGGCTGGCTCTAGGCAAAACCGTCAAGCAGGTGAGGGGGTTTCAGCACCTTCTCCTCCTCCCCATCAGTAGCACCCCATCCCGGTGTCGCCCACCCACTGCTGGCTCCCACTCAAGCCTTTCCCTCCCTCCCTCATTCTAGTCCAGCTGCCCCAGTGCAGCCCTGTCTTCCCTCTTCACAGCCTCACCTCCCTCCCTGACATGCTCACTGGGGCCAAAGCAATGGTGACGGCTGACGGGTTCCTTTCTTCCCTCCTTCCCAGGCAATATGCTTTCGCTTTAATGCTTGCTGGCTGGAGACAACATAATTGGATTTTTCAGATGGTAGAAATGTCCAGGGCCACGAAATGGGGCGAAGTTGAGAGAGGGAAGTGGGGAGGGCACTGATGTGGCAGTCGGTCACTTACTCTGAACTAAAAACTATTACGTGACATGGTAACTTTTTTTTTTCAAGATTTTATTTATTAATCTGACAGAGAGAGAGAGATCACAAGTAGGCAGAGAGGTAGGCAGAAAGAGGGGAAAGCAGGCTCCCCGCTGAGTTGAGAGCCCGATGCAGGGCTCAATCCCAGGACCCTGAGATCATGACCTGAGCTGAAGGCAGAGGCTCAACCCACTGAATCACCCAGGTGCCCCCATGACATGGTATCTTAAAAGATTTTCCATGGCCTTGGATTCTGACACCCTCCACACCCACCAGCTTTTTTTTTTTTTTTTTTTTTTTGCATTCCCTAAATCACGAAATAAATGCGAACGGTGGACTGACCAGGTTTGGCTAGCCCACAATCAGATCTCTGCACACAAGGAGTTCCTCCATGTGGTCGTTCTTACAGGACCCAGGTTCTTTGGGGCTGCCACCCAGCTTAGGAACCGACCTTACTCTAACGATGAGGTCTTGAGGACAGACCTGTCCATTGTCACGAGGACAGTGTGGGCTGACCTTCCAGGTTTTCTTTCTCCTTGCATTCCTTTCCTGGTCCCCAGCTTTGCTTTGCTAGGAACAGTAGGACGAGGCGAGGCTAGGGCTTCCGAGACTCAGAGCTCTTGTTCGCCGTTATCTTGCATTTTTAGTATAAACCACGGCCGCTGTGTCTCTATGCACTGGTTTAGAATGAGGATGACATCATGGGAAATTTTGGAAACAGATATCCATGGGAAGGAGGCGCCTGGGCACTGACATTGAAGGTGCGCCCATGTCCCTGGGAGACAGCTGGGAAGTAGGACAGTCATTAGCGCCTGGTATAACCATGAGGCCCTGGAAATGGGTCCTTCATCATTCAATCCTGTGTGCTCGCTGACTTGAATCCTGCTCGCCTGCTCTGCTACTTCAAAGCATGTCACCACCTGACATTGGTGGCTCCATTGCCATGGCCCTGTGGGCTGATGTCAGGGAGGAGCAGCCTAAACAGATCCCCCCTGTCGCCTCTCCAGTTGGCTGAACCTGGGCGAGGGTTTTCCCAAGACAATGCCAGCAGTAGCTCACACAGCTCTCGCTCAGGTGCTTGGTGACCGAGGGGTCTAAGAAATCTTGGGAAGCAGACAGGGGCGCTGGGAAACAACACCCCCACATCCCAGCCCTGCAAAGCCATTTTGTCTCCAGGGGTGACTCCTGACGCCTGCGTTCCTTGGCGGGTGACATCAGACAGGGGTTCACCACCCGGAAATGCACCAGACTTCACCAGACTCCATCACTAAGGCTCGTCTCCACAACAAGCATACTCGTGGCTCCTCAGGAAGAGAGCGTTTCCTCTTCTGTTAGGTTCTGTGATTATCTTTCGATGAACCAACTTCATAAAACAAGACAGGCATCCTTGTGGGCCATCCACATACACGCACACAAAATAATCCCAAGACTTTATTTTAGAAGCAACCAAAATAATGGCTGAAGCATCCAGGAACAGTTCTGAGGAACGTCTGTGAATGATAATTAAATGTGAGTGCCTCCCACACCAAAGACAGCTTCTCCTTGCAGTGACAACTTCAAAGTCGATGTTAGCAACACAGTTCGTGACTTCTTTGGTGCCAGTGAGGCCTGGGGAATTCTCAGTACTGTATGCCAAGCACTTAGAAATGGACTTTCAGGGGCACCTGGGTGGCTCAGTGGGTTAATCCTCTGCCTTCGGCTCAGGCCAGGTCTCAGGGTCCTGGGATCGAGCCCCGCATCGGGCTCTCTGCTCGGTGGGGAGCCTGCTTCCCCCTCTCTCTCTGCCTGCCTCTCTGCCTACTTGCGACCTCTTAAAAAAAAAAAAAAAAAGAAAGAAAGAAATGGACTTTCATCCAAGTAGTCCTTTATGCCATGGCTGCTCAGGGATCAGAGAAGTGGTTTCCAATGCCCCAGGAAAGGGGAGCCTCTGGCATATTCAGAAGAAGTCTCCGTGTGAGGGTAAAGCTTTCAAGGACAGTCAACCAAAAAGTCACAATCTCTTCTCAGACTTCTTTTTGGAAAAGGGTTGGTGTTACACTCATGGCGCTTAGCTACTGGGAAATGGGGCCTGTGTGGCCTCGGCCAGGGCCCCTGGAGCATTTCTAGAAGGTGATGCTGCTTCCTGAGCCCCTGTCTCAGGAGGGTGTCATTAACGAGCCCCACCTTCACATCATGGCCCTATAGTTTTGTCCCTGTAGAGGGACTTTGCGTGATCACTTCTTCTTTCTCCCTCTTTGTCTCAACTGACCTGTCCTGCCCTTTACACACTTCAGCACACAATCCAAACCCTACTATTCTTTCTCTCAAGTTCCTGGTTCACTTCCTCAACAAAATCTTTATTACCAGAGGTAGTAATAACATAAGAACGCCTTACCAACACATAATTTTTTGTAGCTTCCATATACAATATTTCATGGGAGTGTCCTGGAGTTTCGGAGCTGGAAAGCCCGAGAGACCATAATGCCATGATTTTATGGATGAGGAAGTTGAGGTCCGGGGAGCTGAGGATCCAAGATGTCGCTGGTTTCTGGCAGAGCGAGAAGGAGATCCAACCGGTGTCTTGTCCCCTATTGGCGTTGGGAGTCGCCCTGCCTGCAGACCGCGGGGGAGTCACTGAGCTGAGTGACTCACCCATCATAACACCACCCACCCCATCAGACTTATTAGCACAGAGGTCTTTCTTTTGGCTCCGGGTCCAGCGTGCTCCAGGAGGCCACGCGGCCCTCATGTACGTCCTTGAATTCTCACTGCAGAATGGCTCCGGGGAGTGGGGGGCTCTGTAGGCAAGCCCACGTCACCACTCACGGGACTCTCGGCCTTAGTGCCGTGTGCTATTATTTAAATCTTTTGACCCCAACAGGCTCCTAGAGAGTAAGGCCAGGATTTTCTCCCCTAAGGGGCCCTCACAGCCCATTTCCCTGCTCCCGTGACTAGGACAGGCCGTCCATGGAGTGGAGCTCAGTCTGCAATGGGGAACTGCCATTGTTTAACTTTGGTCTTCCATGTTTCAGAAACAAGGTGAGGGAGGAGAAGAGAAGACAGGAATCGGTGGAGAAGAAAGCCTTCTCCGTTTAGGAGAGGCCTGAGAGGGCCCTCACACACAGGGCAAGGCCTGGGCTCACCTCTGAGGGGTGGGGGCCATGGCTGGGGGTGGGGCGGGGAAGAGGCTGACTATCACTTCCTTCAGACCAGGCCTCCCTCACCTGCTGGTGGGGGAGGAACCTATCCTGGCGGACACCACTCACCTGGTGACATTCCAACCACTCACCTGGTGACATTCAGCCTTCTCCACACACTAGGGGAAAAGACACCATCTTTGTGGGTCACCCTCCCACGCTTCCTCCTCTCCAGACTGCCCGCTTGAGAAAAAGGGCCCAAGCTGTCATGCTCAAAAGAATCTAGGGCTGTGTTTAATCCAAGGTTCCAACAAGTGGCCTTTGGGTCCCCCCAGCTCTGGGGGGGGGGGTGCTCAGGGAAGGGAAGACTCCATAAAGACAGTGTTGAGATCCCTTTACTTATCCTTCTTGCAAAGGCTCCAGACAGAGTCTCTGGCAGTGAGATGGCTATTTCTTCCTTCCTTCCTTCCTTCCTTCCTTCCTTCCTTCCTTCCTTCCTTTCGTTCATTCATTCATTCTTTCTTTCTTTCAAGATTTTATTTATTTATTTGAGAGAGAGAATGTGTGTGTGCACACACAGGGGGAGGGGCAGAGGGAGAGGGAGAAGCAGACTCCCCATTGAGCAGGGAGCCCAATGCAAGGCTTGATTCCAGAAGCCAGACGCTAAACCAACTGAGCCACCCAGGCGGCTGGATATCAGTATTTCTGCCTCACAGCTACAGAGGACCAGCCAGATTGTCTCAAGGCAAGGCACCAGGGCCATCTGGACTCGTCTTTGGCCAAAGCATCTGACCATTGGGTAGAATCTTGTGCTAGTTCCTCCACAGTGATTTCTCTCCTCCTATGGTCTTTCTCCATCTGGATGACTTTGTCCATGTTCTGAGCTCCAGTTTCCTTTTGGGGTGTGGCACAAGTAGGTACCCAGGTGACTGCTCTCGTGGGAAAATTTGACAGGGTTCCAAGCTTCAGAGGCTGGTGGCAGCACCCACACAGCCAAAACTGGGTCCCTTAACGACCTGCCTGAGAGCCTGACGTGCTCAAGCTCCTTATTGAGCTCAGACATTTCCCTAGAAGGTTCCTATTAAATGCATATTATATGGGAAACGTCAAACTCATTGATTTGTGTGGCAAATCGTAATTATCCCTAAAGAAGCACAAGGACCTATAGAAATAAGACTCAGTAGAACTGGTATTTGGTCGCAGGTCCAGATTAGGTGTTTTTTGTTTTTTGTTTAATTTACCTGCAACACAAGTGAGTTAGTCTAGTCTCTCAAGATCGTTGTTACTTTTCACAAAGAATATGCGCTTTTGAAATCTAGAGAGTCAAGTGGTGGAAGGATTAAAAAGAGTCTCGATTCTGTCCGTCTGCAGTACAGACTCATGAAACCATATGAGGCCTGAGCCATTTCTGTGAAAGGAAGACCCAAATGTTCCCAACCAGAGGGCAGAAAGGGGTTTCTCTCTTTGCGGGATATATCCAAACCCTGGGAAGGTTGAAGAGTTCTTTGCCAGAGTTTGGACCAGGCCACTGGCTTTCCCCCAGCTGTGGGGGAGGAACAGGGAGGAAGGAGAGGGACAGTCAGCACTGAGGGTCTGCCTAAGCCCAGGTCTGTGCATTCATTGTGTCACTGGCAGGCAAGTGTCCTTGTACCCTTTTTGCAGGTCACAAAGCTAAAGCTCCACAAGGTAAGGAACTTGGCTGGGATCATGCAACTTTCTCTTTTAAGGCAACCTCCTCCGAAGCCAGGAGGCCCTTGCTAGCTGCTTACCAGTTATCTGTTGTCTCACGTTGGGGACATGGGCTCTGCTGCTAGGCTGGACTTTCTCCCAGCCCCAGAGGACATGGCCTTCATTTGTCCTCAGACTTCTGGCAGCTTCTCCGGACTCTTCTTGGGAGTCTGACCTTCTTCTAGTCCAGAACCAGCCCACGGGAAGGGTGGTGTTACTGACACCTGGGAGAAACGTTTGCAGCCTATGCCATTACAAACACACCATGAGGGCTCTTTCCTTTTGGATGCAAGTTGCCTATGATGGAATAGTCCAGAATTCCTGTGTCTGTCAAGCCTGAGCCTGTAGCAGCACTACGGGTAGCAAGAATGTCCGTGTGTGTGTGGTCACATGTTTGACGTGTCTTAACGCAGAGACATGTAACACATGACAAGACTAATAAGGAGTTGTGGAAACAAAACTTTACTTAATTGTCAACAATGAAAGGAATTTCCAATCTACCATGCTAGAGAAAAGATGGCACTCTTTCCTGTTCCTTTTACAAAATGAAAATGCCATAAAGTGTCAGTGCCATATAATGAGGCCCTCAGATAATGAAAGGTCTGTCATGGAGTTAGTTAATGAAACTACTATCTTAGGTCCTGGACATTCCAAAGCTTTTAAAAAATGTGTAATTTTTTAAGGACTTTTTATTTTTGTAAATACACATCGATTTCCTGTGGGATAATTTGCATTGGGGTTTTGTATTCATTTTCTTAAAGAAACCCTCCCAGGCCGGTGGTGGGAGTTTCCAGTCCCATAGATGCTGGATCTGCCCCAGCCTGATGGATACCAAAGGTAGAGAAGACTAGTTAGGATGAAGGCAGAGGGGTTGGACAAAGGGGTGGGTGGGGAGGAGAAGGCAGCCCGGGGCCAGCTCCTCAGAGAGCCCAGGAGTTATTCCAAAGAAGCTGAACTCTTATTGAGGGCCAAAGGATCTTTTAAACATGGAAATGACAGAATGAGATTTGTGTCTTTAGGAAACCCTGGTGGAAGGGGATAGAAAGGTCTATAGAGGAGAAAAGGGGTAGAAGGGAGGTCATTTGGGAGCATCAGTTGGAGATAAGAAGACCAATGTCTAGGGTGGGGAGGGTGGATGGAAGGGAGGGAGCTTCAGAGACTTCCAGAAAGCAAACAGAGGAGGAATATGTGTGGGTGTGCTGGGGTGCGGGGACCAGAGGCTGAGACCAGCATATAATGGGGAAGGGGGATGGATGAGAGGAAACTGGAATGTGACCTGGGTGGCTGGGAGGGGACAGATGCTATTTGGAGAGAGCCCGGGGGAATAGCACCTCTGAGTAGAGAATTAATCCAATGTTGGCCCCAAATAGCCTCAAGAATTGACTTGCAATGTTAACAGAATGCAATGATTTGGGTACACAAAGTACATATTTAATGAGCCCGATTGCATGCCGGGGTGGCAATAAGGTACAGGGAAAGGCTGAACAGTGGTGATGACACGGCCCTGGGCCCAGGGAGGGGTCACAAAACCACCGCCTCCCTGCATTCCGTTTGATCTACATAGTATTTTATTTCATTATTTAAAAGACAAGAAAAGTATTCATGTGGTTCAAAAACCAAGACTTACCAAAGGATGTTTGTGAAATGAATCCCTGCCTGTCAGAAATGGATAACCAGTTTCTTACATATTAGAGATATTCCATGAATGTGCAAGCAAGTGTGCACACTTCTGCAGAAATGCATTTTGCATTTTGCTATCTATCTTGGAGAAAGAGTCACACTAGTACATTAAAAACTATGTCATTTTTAATAACTGCGTACTAATCCTTTGTACAGATAGAGCAACGTGTATCTTACCAGTCCTGGTTGATGGCCATTGGGTTGTTTCACACACTTCCTGTGAGTGACATCACCGAGTCAATGGGCATGAGCATTTCTAATCTCAGCATATATCCACAGAGCAGTTTCTAAAAGTTGGATGTGAATCTGTATTTATCATCTGCAGTCTCCTGTTCGTCATGGTCCCCGCTATGCCACGTGGTCTGATGGTCATTTCTTTCCTCTGCATTATCTGTCTGGCTGCAAAGGCACTGAGGAAAGAAACAAAGGTGTAAGAGTGGGGGCACCTTCCAGTCCCAGCTTCATTAGTTATTCATCGTTTTCATGGGTAAGGCAAAAATAAGAACCATGTCCAAGTGTTTTTGAGAGAATTAAACAGGGTAATGTGCACTGAGAGTGCTGTGTGAAACTTGAGGAGGGTTGTGACCATGTATGACGATGACGGTTGGTCTCTATCCTTGGCCAGCATGAAGGGGAGGAAGATCCCACGGGGAAATGTTGCTCACACCTGCTCATACATGACACCTGTGTCATGGCCCTGAAAGGTAAAGGAACAAATCACAGGATAAATACGGAAGCTGGGGTAGGAGGGGCAGGGACCTTCTCTGTGTTGTTCACTGTTGGATCTCAGTGTTTGGAAACCCCAACAGGTGTTCAATAGGCATTTGTTGGAAGATTGGGAAGACCAGATGTTTCCTGACAGCTCATAGGCCAGGTAGAGGTCAAATTCTTTCAACTTCTCAGTTACTCAAAGCTCATACTGAGTTGAACAGCCTCACCCTCCAAAAAAGTTCATGAACCTCAGGATGTAGTTGTATTTGGAAACAGGTCTTTGCAGATATAATTAGTGTTGTTAGGATGGGTCCCAGTAGATTAGAGTGGGTCCTAAAGCCAAAGGCTAGTGTCCTCAGGGAGGGGAGGCTGCTGTGCAAGGACAAGGTCATGTGACTCCTGAGACAGACGGGAGTGATGTGTCTTCAAACCAAGGAATGCTGAGAACTGCTGGCCATCACCAGAAGCCAGGAAAAGTCCTGGAACAGATCCTTTCTTCAGAGCTTCCAGAAAGAACAGACTCGGCTGATACCTTGATTCTGAACCTCTGGCCTCCAGAACTGAGAGAGAACCAGTGTCTGGTGTTTTAAGGCACTCGACTGTGGTCCTTTGTCATGGAAACCCTAGCAAACTGATACACTTACCCTTGACCCTGGGACTTAGTCTTATAAGGAACTCCAAATCTTTGATGGACTGCCACACAATCATTGAACCATCCACACTATCTGGGGAGGAAGCAGCATGAAATCGTAAAAAATCATGGACAAACGTGGCTTGAAGCTGGGTTTTACCACTAATGAATGTTGTAAGCTGTCCTGACCTCACCATACAACAATACGTGCGTGCACACACACACACACACCACCCATACACGCCACACACACAATAAAATTTACACACACTAAATTTGCATATACTACATGTATGCCACATACACGTATCACCTGTATGTAAATTACCACACACACACCACTCAAATGCACACATAACCCCCACATCCACATCCCAAACAACATACATACACATACATATCCCATATGTCTCACACACACACACACACACACACACACACACACACACACACACACACACACAGAGTTGTCGTGAGGGTCCATGAGGTTACAAGCAAGATGTACAGCAATCAGAGGTACTTTCACAATGTTTCTTCTGCCCTCTTTCAAACAATGAAAAACATTTCTATTTCTTCTTTAATTGAAAAAGAGTAACGGGACCTCATCCTTTATGATATTTTACCATAAGCTTTTATTGCTTAAGCAATTATTGGACAAAAGAAGACCTATGGCAGAATTTCTGAGCAATGTTTCCTTGGTGTATCAGATGTCATTATTATAAAATGCAAGTGCATTTCATAAACCAGGAGAATATTATGAGGAATAAAGAGAATTCAGTACAAAGGGGTGTGTGTGTGCTCAGAGTTTGCAACAGCTTTGAAGTGCAGGTTGCAGAATGTCCTTATAAACATTAAGTGTCAGTGTCAGGTTCATGTCACAGAAAGGACAGACTGACATCATCACCGTTTCTGCCCCCAGAGTTTCTCTAGTCAAAAAGGCAATCTACATGAAGAACAGAAATAATTTATATGTAAAATAATCTTCCCAATTAAGCATATTCGGAACCCTTGGCACTTTCAGGATCTCTCCTCTTCTGCTTCTCTGAGTGATGTTGCTGACGCTGTTGGTTGTTCATCCAACGGCTTCTCCTCTGCCCCTTCTTTCTTTCTAGTAGAGATTGTCTCCCGCTGCAGATGCTGAAAACACTATTCGTTCCCCAGCCTCTCTTGCAGGTAGGTCATGGGTCTGAGAGCCAACCCAGGCCAACGGACAGGAGCATGCACCTGCTGAAAACCTCACTAAGGAAATGAAACAAGTGAAAAGAATTTCCTTGTCTGTCTTTGTTGGGCTTGTGGGAAGTTAGTGCTTGGGAAGTGGCCACAATCTTGTGGCTTTGGAAGAGGGAGGGATGCATAAGGGCAGTCAGCCTTATGAGGTGCCAGAGAAGGATCTAGAGCCTCTAGAATTTTTGTTATGTGAGATAATAGTGAACTTTATTTTTTCAGCCCTAGAAATGGAATATTCTGTTCATGGCTGAATACATTTAAAACGGTAGACTTGGTGTCTAAGCCATTCCATGTTTTGTGCATATGAGCTTCTGTTTTATACTTTTATCCAGTACCTTCAAATGAAACAGTCTGAAGAAGTTTTTATAGGCCTATAATCTTAACATTTGTGCAGGGTAAGGCAGGGAGGCTTGGCCAAAACAATTAATGGCTGTAAACCATAGACAGTGGTGCGTATTTCCTAAATGTACAGCCTCCACTCTTGTCTCCCGATCTAGATATGCTAAATAACCTCAGCTTTTTCCTCTGAAATAAAACATCACATTAAGGGAGAAGTAAAACTTGCATTATTTGCAGATGACATGATATAATATATAGGAAACCCTAAAGATTCCAAGAAAATACCAGAACTGATAAATGAATTCGGTTAGTTGCAAAATACAAAATTAATATACAAAAATTGGTCGCATTTCTATACACTAATAATAAAATAGCAGAAAGAGAATTTAAGAAAACAATCCCATTTCTAATTGCACCAAAGATAATAAAATACCTAAGAATAAATTTAACCAAGGAGGTGAACAACCTGTACTCTGAAAACTCTATGACATTGATGAGAGAAATTGAAGACAGCACAAACAAATGGAAAGATACTCCATGCTCATGGATTAGAAAAACCAATTCTGTTAAATTTTCCATTAAAAAAAAGAAACCCCACATAGAGGAATTCACTAATGAGTACATTGTTTCATCCATCAAGTGTATGTTGAATGCCTATAATACACCAGGCAACGTACTAGACATTGGAGAAACAAAGATGAGTGAGTGTGAGCCATTGCTCTCAGGAACTCATTAGTTATTGGGAGAGATTGGAAGACAAATAGATGACGTGGCTGAAAACCACACTCCTATCAGTCAAGGTCTTGGCAGAAAACAGTGCCTTCAGAAAGTCTAACTGAATTGAGTTTAATTTACAAACTATTCCGAGTGTGAATGGCTTTTGTGGAACCATCAAAAGATGGTGCCTAGTATCTGTGGAACTGTCAGCACGCTTGGACCTGAAGGGACAGAGGTAGAGTGCCACGTAGTAGGGCATAGACAAAGCTTGGAGTGAGAACAAGTGTAGTTGCCATGGAGTTCTGCAGTCGCCCTGCGGGGCTTCAAATCCAAGTCCCTAACCAGAAGTCAAAGGGCCAAGAAACGAAGGGAAGGTGCCACTACAAGTTAGAGTCCTGGGACGCACGGGGCAGGGAAAAGCAGAGGAGCCAGTGGAAATACCCAGCACAGTACTAAATCTTGGTTTGTCCCAGAGCTATCATTTCTGTTCATACTGACATTGATAATGACCTATTTCAAGTCTTCTAAAAGTGAACACCATTTTGTACTACCATTTTTCAGAGAGCTTTATTTCAGGCTTTATTAGAAAGGCCATCCAAACAGGAGCAGAAAAATCATTTCGATCTTGGAAAATATACAACCACGTAGACAGCAGCAACTCTGGCTTAATTACAAATTCAAGCATGCAGTGCACGCGGCAGGACCGAGGGGAAATGGTAAGGATTAAAGACATTCTGCCAGTGGCATGTGCACAGAGAAGAGGCGTGACCTCTATGATAGGGGCATGAGGGACAGGGAAAGGGGGTCCTTAACCTGTTTCAGCTTCTGCTCAGGGACCTTGGGCAAGACCTGTTCAAGAACAGAGAACTTCATTTTACTTAGATCAACAATTCTGAGGAAGAAGAACACTTAACTTTTAATGAACCTGAATCTCTTTAATCAAATCTATAATTAATTTTCATGCTACCCGGGCTCACAGTGGAATCTTTAATCATTAATTCAAATTATCATCCATACGTCCTACCCTGGAAACATACTTATACACTTGCCATATTTTTCTGGCAATATAACAGCACTGCAACTGGAGACACCTTGTTTCCCGGAGGAAGTGTCAAGTTCTCTTGACTCTGAAGAAGAAGGTGTGGTCAAAATTGGCCACCCACCCTTTGCCCTCACACCCATGAAGTCTTGCCCACCTGAATGACCTGCCCTCTTTCCTGCTTCTTACCGTGATTCTCTGAAACGTTCTTCAAGATCAAAGTTCTTCCTTTTCTAATGTGTGGGTTTTTTCCTACTAAAATTATATATGCACATATTTTAAAGTCAAATTGTTCCATTCCATGAGACTTCTTATGAAAAACAGCACAATCTCCTTAGCATCTTTTGCTCCCCCAGAGGCAACCCACTGGCCACAAGTTTAGCATATCCCTTTGTACTTCCTTTCCTATCTGCAAAGAACATGCCCACCTTCCTCTTTCGGGAGCTTTCCATTTCAGGTCCTATCTGTGAACTTCCATTCATGGAGGGTGACAAGCCTATTCTCATACTCCCTGTAACCGTGGTACCATACTTCATCCACACACGCTTCTTGATTTTCCATCCTCTCGATGGAATACAGTTACAACATAGCTTGGTTGTAGCGATACTAAGTGTTTACATAATTATGCTTGCAAATGCTATTTACAGCGAACCACAGTATACTGTGACTTTTTCTTTCTTGCACAATATTGTGTTTTCCCTAGAGCTTATCATTGTACTGCACGTGTGCATGTGTGTGTGCAGAATTAACTCCCTGTGTATTTATTACCACTGTGCAACCAAACATGATCTTTGTGTAAATGTCCTTTCCACATATTCAAACATGTAGGACAACTCTCAGGTCATTTTTTTCCGAAGAAATGTCTCTGCCATATCCTTTGTTTTCTATATTCTGATTCTTCCTCTTCTGTGGTTTACAGAGGACATGTAGCTGCTTCCTGAGTAATTTCTTCCGGAGGTGAGTTTCTTGAAATCTTGTATATTCTAACAGGTCTTTGTTCTACCCTCACATTTAGTGGATTTTCCTGGCCAGGGAGAAGATTCTAGGATAGAAATAATTTCTGCTCGGAACTTAGAAAGCATTGTTTCATTGTCTTCTAGTTTCTGGGATTGATACAAAGAAGTCCAATTAATGTCATTCTGATTTTTTTTTGTTTTTTTTTTCAAAGTAGTTCCTTTTATTATCTTTTTAAATATGTCATTCTGATTCTTGATTCTATATCTGTGAACCATGTGCTTGTCTCTGTGAGTGCTTTGAGTCTTCCCTTTGTCCCTAACGCTCTGAAATTCTGCATTGAGTTACCTTGGTTGGCATAGATCGTTTTCATACTTTAGAAAGGGTACATGGTGGGCCCTTTTCGTCTAGGAAATGCCCCCTTTTGGGGGCTATTTCTTAAGTGATTTCCTTCCCACTGCTTCCTGTTTTCGTTACTATGATTCACTCACTGGATTCCTGGTATCAGGATTGATTCTCTAATTCTCTTATTTTTTCCTATCTTTAATTTTTTTTATCTTTTTACTCTATTTTCTGGAAGATTTCTTCAACATTACCCTTCAACTTTCTTACTGGGTTTTAAATTACAGCTGTCATATTTTTATTTTTTCAGATTTCTTTTGTACCCTGCATATTCCTTTTATATAAGATGGTTTTCTTGTTTTATGGATGTAGTATCTTCTCGTACCTCTCAGAGGTTACTCTTATTCTTTTTCTTCTGTTTGGGTGCTCTGCTTCTGAAAGATGCTCTTTTCCTATTGCTTTGCTCTTCATTTTTGGTGGGATATACTTGACCCTGAGCAACTTGCCTGATGATCCTTGGTGGTCTATGTGTAAGAGGGGGCTGCTAAGGGCTGCTGGAAGCCTTGTGGTTCTTATAGCCCACGGTCTTTACTATATGATGGAAAGGCTGGGCCATATCCTTAGGAGCTTCTGGGGTCAGTGTCTTAGGTATTCTTCATCTACTGATGAGGTCTCCCAGAAAAGACACTTCCAATCGTCTTCCTGAAGGTTATATGGCTGGTTGTCAGGGTCCCCATCCTAAAATGAGAAAGAGTCTGGAGTTTTGAACATTTAGTTGCAAACTACCACTTACTCTTCTGTGTCCACATCCTCCCTTCAGCTGCACCAGGTGTTCCCAGATCACACAGCCTCAGTTTACTCTCTCCAGAAAATAAACCTCCAGGCTGATGTGGAATCGAGCCATTTCTTAAAGAAGAGTTTGTCCAGTCCTCCTTCACTGCCAGTCACAGAAGCACTTGCTTCCACCAGTTTTGAGGAATTTTTGTGTGGGAGGAAGTTGGTCTCATGATGTAGAAAGTCTTTTCTCAGTGTTTGCCATTGCCGGCCGGGGGCGTCATTTTCTCCAATCTGCTAAGTCAGGTACCAATTTTCCATTCCATTTGGACCTTCCAGGGTCTTCTCTGAGTCTCTTTCCCTATGTGGGCTTATGACTTTGAAAGACCCATTACAGTCATCTCAATGGGGCTTCAGAAAGGGGTGAAGCTAACCTCTGCACTAACCCAGCACTAAGACTAAGGTGACTCATTTGCCTTGACAGCAAAATTTAAGGGGGCATGAAAACATTCAGTCATCAAGATAAACAATATTTACCACAATTTTTTTAACAAATTGGAATTAATGCAAAAAATCCACCATGAACAAAATGTCACAATTTTAAATAAAGACAAGGTCAGTATGACTGATTTTGTCTTATGCATGATGTTCTAGTACGATTCAGCATGGCATTAGTGAAATCTACTACATGAAGTCTACTAATGATATTGGTATTCTTCATGACCACATCAGGCTGTAAAGCTTACAAGAGGCAATAAATTATATTTTCACTTGTTCATCATGCCCATTACTTGAACATCCAAAAACTCGGGGCTAATCTAGTCCAACCTGAACCACTTTTGAACTGAATGCTATGCTAACATATGGTGGATGAACTTGGCCACCATTGGTGAGGTGTCCTGCAAGCGAGATTTCTTTCATCATAATAAACACCTCTTTGAAAAACTTTGTTGAGTTAAAAGTCATATGCATGTGTTAACAAGACAAAGAAGCCCTGAAACTAGTGTTTTTTTGTTCAATCAGGACATCTGGAGCATATCTGAGGCATTAGCCAACAGCAAGGCAGCCCCCAGACCCCGATGAAAGTCAACATAAATTCAGGTGTTCTGCCATATTTTATGTCAGGAAGTTTTTCACAACACCCTAACCTTAGCAGGTTAGTGTAATCCACACCAGGCTGAAGTCAGATACCTCAGCTTTTATTTGAAAACTTCCAAGCAAAATGAAACCCTACTTCTCTTTCACTTAACCTGAGGCCTTTCAACTGCACATTTTCAGATGGTGTTACGTGGTGAGCTCCAACTGATTCCGAAACACCCTAAAATTTCAGAAAACTCTCATTATCTGATATTTGTCAGTAATTACTTGTTTCTTTTAGAAAAATTACATGCTCCTTCAAATCAACGGCGCTACAATTGTCCCTCCCTGGCAGCCACATTCCTGAACATTCTTTGACAGATGTCTCCCTGGATACTCTTTCAGAAGCCCTACCCTCTGGGAAGACTTTTCCCAAAAGCTTTCCACCTTACCCTTAAGCTAAATAATGGGTCACATTTAAAAGCAGGGCTTCTGTTCCCATGGGGATGTTATAAAGGTTAGAAACTTAAGTTTCTACTGGTACGTTGACCCTCAAGAGGACAGGCATTCTATAATTTAAAGATATTATTAGCTTTTGTCAGAAACATGTTGTGCTATTAAGTGGATCCCTCGGAAAAATATGGAGGCATCTAGCTGGCAGTTCTCTGTTTTCTGAAGGAGCTGAGAACCTATTTTTGCTCAGCTTTTGGAAGTGAGGGAATGCGTGCGTGCGTTTGTGCGTACATGCACGCAACGCATGCTTGCGCTCTTCTCCAACAGTGAATTGCCTTTGTAAGGTGCCAGGTAAGAACAAGGGATCATTATGAAGAGAAGCATTACCTCACAGCTCAGAGACTCAAATGAGACCACACCTGGAGTACTGTGTTCTGTTTCTAGAAGCTTCGTTACAGAAAGATGAGGTGGTGACTGGAGGTATGCCAGGAGAACAGAAAACAATAAAGAGATACAGGAAATCAAAGCTGCCAGAACATGAGAAAACATCTCCAGAAAACAACTAACCCCAGCTCCGATAATTCCCCATTCTTTAGCAAGCATTCAGATACACCAGGCATCACACTTTAGAGAACGCAAAGGGGAACAAGATCCGGTCCCTTCCCTCAAAGCACGAATGATAGAGAGAATAAGTGGCCAGAGTCCTTGTAAGACAAACAACTCACGCCTTCCAAGCCGTTGTGCATACGGAGGAGGAGGGTACATTTCATCACAAATATTGATTAATTTCCTGAGCTCTTGTTATACAAACATGGCGTCATCGGGCTAGATAAACAGACCTTAAACAAGCAAGCATTCCTATCTTCTACCAACAAAAGATTTTAATTGAAAAACAAAGCAAAGCCTCATGTAAAGCGGGTTGTGACTTTAGTCAGCTAAAGGTGCTACCAGGAAGTGCAAGGCTCTAAAGGTGTAAGAAGAGGGCTGCAGAGAGAAATCGCGTGCTGAGCAAAGTCCCTTCTTCCTGAGATTCAGAAGGAGTTATAAACACAACAGTCACGGGGTTAGAAAGGGCCAACAGTGATCATGTGAAAGGCACTGAATTGGTGGCATACGGGACAACAAATGCAGTAGCTTAGGCATTGAACTTGCGGTATCTCACAAGTTCAAGCTGTGACTGACAGCTCTAGCATCTCCTATGCTTCTGTAACAAGTTGCCACAAACTTGGTGGATTGGAACAACACATTAATTATCTTACATTTCTGTAGGTTAGAAGTCCTTACTGGGGAGGGGGCGCCTGGGTGGCTCAGTGGGTTAATCCTCTGCCTTCGGCTCAGGTCATGATCTCAGGGTCCTGGGATCGAGCCCCACATTTGGCTCTCTGCTCAGCGGGGAGTCTGCTTCCTCCTCTCTCTCTGCCTGCCTGTCTACTTGTGATCTCTCTCTCTCTCTCTGTCAAATAAATAAATAAAATCTTAAAAAAAAAAAAAAAGTCCTTACTGGGTAGAAATCAAGCTGTCGGCAGGGCCAAGCTGCTTTCTGGAGGTTCAAGGGGAGAATCTGACACCTGGCGTTTTCCCACTTGTAGAGGCTGCCGGCATCTGTCGGCTGACGGCCGCTTCCTCCATCTTCAAAGCCAGTAACGGTGGCTGAGTCCTTCTTACATTTCATCGCTCTGATGCGCAGGTTTGCTTGTCTCCTCCCCTTCTAAGGAAGCCTATGATTACCTCGGGCCCATCCAAATAATCTGCTTATTTTTAAGGTTGGTTTGATTAGCAACCTTAAGTCCTGCTTGTCATGTGTTATGAGTTGAATGGTGTCTCCCACCTTCCCAAAAATGTTATATTGAAGTTCTAACTCCCAGTATCTGAGCATGTGACTTTCTTTGGAAACAGGGTCATTGCCGATATAATTAGTAAGATGGAGTCACACTAAAGTAGACTGGGCTCCTCGTCCGATATGATGTCCTTGTAAGAAGATGTGACACAGTGGGAGGACACCATGTGGAAATGGAAGCAGAGATTGGAGTGTTGTTATCTACAAGCCAAGGGACACCTGGAGCTATCACACGTTAGAGGAGGCAAGGGAGCGTCCTCCCCTGTAAGCTTCAGAGGGAACGTGGCCTTGCCAACCCCTTAATTTTATTTTTATTTATTTATTTTAAAGATTTTATTTATTTATTTGACAGAGAGAGAGATCATCACAAGTAAGCAGAGTCAGACAGAGGGGGGGTGGGGGGAAGCAGGGTCCCTGCTGACCAGGGAGCCCAATGTAGGACTCAATCCCAGGACTCTGAGATCATGACCTGAGCCGAAGGCAGAGGCTTAACCCATTGAGCCACCCAGGACCCACCCCCCCCCAAACTTAATTTTAGACTTCAAGCCTCCAAAAGTGCAAGAAAATTAATGTCTGCTGTTTTAAGCCACCAAGTTTGTGATATTTTGTTATGGGAGCCCCAAGAGACAAATATACCACATAAGATAATACATTCATATGTTCTAGGGAGGAGAAAATGAATGCCTTGGGATGAGGAGGTCATTATTGTGCCTACTGCTATAGCCTTCGAGGAATTTTGCATTTTGCCAATGTCCAATGAGAATGGTTGGTAGAAGGAGTACAAGCATGTTTGGAGACAACCCTTGAGAGAAGAGGCACATGCTGTCTTTGTTCCAGACCACAGTTTCCAGAATGTTTGTATGGCCAACAGCCTTGAAATATGGTGACAGTGTCTACCCCTGGAGCAAAGGTGTTTTTTTGTTTTTTACCATCAGTAGAATAAAGAAATGTCTCCCTCCTGGGCAAAAGTCGGGTAGGCTTACTGTCCATTACAAAAGATTCAGGTTCCCTAAGTGTCGGGTACCTCTCCTGTACCACTGCCCACCACAGCACCATGTGTCACCCTGCCCTCTGGGCATCACTCTGTGGGAACTGGGGCAGGGAGAACTGGCATAAATGCTGATATTCCAGCTGGAAGCTGTACTCTGTCCTTTGTCTCCATCCCAGATCGGACCCTTCCTCTGACCCATCGTCTGCCAGCACCTGGGAATCTGTGGTAGGCTCCTGGTTAGCTTGCAAGTAGGCTAAATCTTAGACCTCTCAGTATTCGACAAAAGAAAATTCAGGTAGATAATCTGGCATGTGCGACAGTAGCTGCCGTGAGCAGCTGTCATGGAACAATGTAATGTAGAGATCAAACATCCTGGCACTTGGCTTACCTACTTTTGACATCCTTGGCTTGTCTCAGTGGGTCTCCCAGTGAGCTCCCTGGATAGGCAGCATCAGCATCGCTTGGTAACAAGTTTGTAAAACAGATGCTTGAGCCACAGCCTGGATTCCTGGAATCAGAAACGGGGTAACCCCCAGCCACCTGGGCTTTAACAACCCCCCCCAAGTGTGGCACTGTGTGCAGCTTGAGAAGCCCTGGCCCTCCCGGTGCCCAGCTCTCCATGTGTGCACACATGGGATGTTTGCAGAGGGGGTCACTGAAGCCTAGGACAAGAGTGGGGCCAGGAGAGAGATTTCACCTTCCCACTCTCTGTGGCTTCCCTGCCTCCGTGCCGGGGGAAAGGAAGCCGTCTTCTGCATTTTCCTTAATGTCTGCCCTTTCCACCGTCCCCTCTAAAGGAGGCCAGGCCTTTTACTAAAGAACATGCTGAGGTCGTGATATGAAAGCTGGTCAACATTACCAACCGTTGTCAAATGTGCAAACCGGACTTGGCCACTTGACCGTCCCTTAAGGAAAGAGGGGTCAGAAGAAGAAGGGAGGGAGAGAGGCCCAGGAAGAAGTGTTTCTGGGGACTCATGGAGGCAAGCTTCGTCCCAAAGTGACAACAACCTGAGCAGGTGTGCTGTGTACACGCCCAGCCTGATCCTTGCACACGGAGGGGCCTGCCCCTGGCTGACAGGGAGGCGCGGTCCTCTCTGCTGGAGGCGGCCAGGTCCCAGGTGGAAGAGGGTGAAATGTCCCAGGGACACATGAAGTTAGCACCTGCAGGCCGGAGGAGGAAAAGGAGTCTTCAGGAATCATTTTACAGCTTCAAGAGAACCAGCTGGGACAAATTCAACAATGCATGGGATTAAAAAACGACTATCTGGACGTCCAAGTGACAGAGAGCATGTCTTTTATTTTTCTGTCCTTGGGTAAGAACTACCTTGAAAATCCTCCTTAGTTCTGTGGCTTCAGAACAAAGTGAGCGATGAACAATATTCTAACTGCAAAAAATAGTACAGTGGAGGGAAAATAAAAAAATCCTGACAGGGATCTTAGGGGATTTTTTTTTTTTATAACCATGATTTTCTTCCTCCCGCATTGCCCGATAAATCCCAGCATCAAAACTATTCTCTTCACGACACATGAAGGGCTTTCAAACATACCGGTGAATAAGATGCTGAACGCAGCCACCAAAAAAAAAAATGCGATACCAAAACTAAAGTATCTATAACCCTTTGTTAGATTACAATAAAGGGTTTACAACGATCACATCCCGCCTTGAATGGGCCTGCCGCCCCTGGGAGATGAGCGTCGGCTGTGAGCTGCGCGCGACGCCATCTTTCTGTTTGGCCCTCCCCACCCAGGGAATGTGTTGGGGGTGCTGTGGGACTGTGTTTTGAATCTGTTTTTCCTGTAGCTTCCCGTGAGTGACTGCAGACCAGCTGGCGATGCCCAGTGGACACTTCTCATAGAATATTTATGGAACATTCTACTAGTTTATTACCAATGGACCTCACCCTACTCCTTCCACATCAACAGCTTTTTTCCAGTTTAATTCTCTTTGACTCAATGATAGTCATGTGCGCACCTTTCAAGCTGTCTGTTTCTGTGGGTTGAGGTGATTCTCACTGTAAAAGGGAAAACCCGGGCCTCATCCGGGCGAATGCATTAGCTATCACCTTAAAGAAATACATACCTTGGCCCCAGCGTGCGGCCTCCATACAGGTTGTGGTATGTGGCGGGATACAGCTGGGTTCTGTCAGGGCCGCAGGCCGGGCTCCTGAGCAGCGGCAGAGAGGGGCATGGCCTACCTCTGTTAGAGTCGCATGATGGAAGTCCAGAAAAGTGGCCCCTGAGAGCTTCTGGAAGGCGTGGCAGGAGACCCAGGCTGGCGTGAGCCGTGGAAGATGGAGGCTGCTCTTATCTGTATTTGCAGTTGGGGTGACGTGTCTCCGTAGAGCTGGGCTTCCAGACCAGCCAGTCAAAGAGAAAGTAGCCCAAGGCCATAAAGAAAAGGGTGTGAGTCAGGATTTGTTGAAACCCTGGGGTGGGGGACAGGGTTTTAAATCAGGAAAGGGGACCCAGAACCCTGGAAGGGGTCAAGGGCACTTCAGATGTGGGTGGAAACTGCAAGGAGTGCTTGCTTCTGGCTTGTCCTTCAACAAACGGGGTTTAGAGCCCAGCCTTCCAGGTCATTCAGGGGTGAGAGCCTGGGCCTCCGCCAGGGGAACCAGACCTCCTGCCTGTTCTGCCCCCACAAGGCTCTGTGGCCTCCGGAAGGCCACCCTTCCTTTTTGTGCTCTGTTCCCCTTCCTACCCACCCCTTGCCACAGGAAGTCTGCTGTCAGGACTGAGGGCCTGCACCCCTTCTTACTCTAATGCTCTCTCTTTGGTAGTGGTCCCTTGTCACTGTCCTCATGGTGGTGAGAACCATGGTCCAGCAAACAACCGCTCCCCCCCCCGCCCCGCCCACTCAAGGATTTCAGGAACATTCTGACAGGGATTATACATACATACACAGTTCACAGTAAGGGCACAGTAAGGGCAGTTAAAACCTCTGTCTTGGCTGTTCCTCACACCTCCCATGGCTTCCATGGCTTCTCCTCTCCTCCCTCTGCCCCACACCCAGCCCTCAGTCCTAGGCCACCGGGCCCTGGACCGGACCCTCCTTCCCCCAAGGCTGGGCTGGCGAGTATGGGATTCTTTATGGCAGGCCCAAGAAGGGACATCAGGGAATCCTCCCGTGCCACTCATTGTGACCCTGCCTCCACACCCCCGTCTAGGTTCTCTGCCCTGCATTTACCTCTTCGTGCTTGCCGGGATGGCCTTGGAGGAGTGGCGCCCCGTACCGACAGACCACGGCATTGCAGGAACCCTCGAGAGGCCTCCCCACCTGGGACAAGGACCCTTAGAGGCAAGGCCTCCTGAGTGTGGGAGACTAACGTTTCAACACAGGAGTTCTCAAGACTATACGTACATATGCATATGCATTTGGGAGGGCACAACATTGCAGGGGGCACAGCATTAATACACCTTCACACATGTTGAGGAAAGTATATAGCTCATGGTTTGGTATCAGAGACACATTCCACCAACAGAAGTTCCAGCTCTGTGTCCTGAAGATGATTCCCCATAAATGAACTGCACACACTTGAGCTATTTATGAACCGACTTAGCCTCAGTTCTTCATGACCTCTAGCGGCAGAAGCAGGGCTCTGCTCTTTTTCCAGGTAACAGTTCTTAGGTTTCCCCCATCCTTTGCCCTTCTGAATGCCTTGTGTCCACCCAGCTCTCCTTTCCCATGGCCACTGCCCCCCCTCCCTCCCCATCACCCCACAGCCCCAGGAGATGGCTTCTGGAGCTGCCTCTCTGACACTTCCTGGCTGCCCTCCTCTCCTCCCCTGTTCCCTCCCTGCACTTGGACACCCAGAAGGGGGTACAGAGCAAGCTTGGAACCCACAAGCCATAAGGCCAGCCCTCAACAGTGGGGCAGTTTAGGGGATTATCCCTGGGGCACCAGGGTCCAGGTACCTTCTGCAGAGCTGTGCAAGCTTGGGGCACTCCCTCAGAGCCCCCTGGGGACAGGGAAGGGTGGAGAGTCATGGGCATTGTTGTCAAAATCCAAAAAATTAAAAAAAAATCCAAAAAATTCTAAATTCCAAAATACAACAGGCCCCCAGGTGTGAGTTAAGGGAATGGGTGCCTTATGGGAGTGCTGGTTTCCCACCCAATACTCACTGCCCCAAACCTGATCAGGCCATTTGGGAAGAACTTACAAGTTTTCAGAGAATTTATCTCCCTCTCCCTCTCCCCCATCCTCTCTTCCCCTTTGCCCCCTCTTTCTCCTCTGCTCCTCTTTCCTTCTTCTGCCCCCAGCCCTCTCCATCCCCCTCACTCCCTCGTCCTCTCCCTGTAAGACTTCTCTTATCTCTGGCTTTGTCTCCTCCCCCTTCCCCTCACTAAGCCCCTGGATGCATATAGGACACCTGGCCACAGGGAGCTCTCTTGTGACCCCAAGGGAGACGGACTTTGCTTGCAACTCACACTGAGGACAGCAGAGCCCAGAAACAGAAAGGAATCAAGTACTGGAGAACCTCTATGAGCTCTCATCCTGCGAAGCCCGGATCCACTCACCCTCTGAACTCAGTTATACAACATTAGAAACTTTCTGATTGCTCAGACCAGCTTGAGTCAGGCTTTTTAGTTTTCTTTTTTAAAAGTGCAGATCTTGGGACACCTGGGTGGCTCAGGCAGTTAGGCGTCTGCCTTCTGCTCAGGTCATGATCCCCGGGCCCTGGGATCGAGCCCCATATTGGGCTGCTTGCTCAGGGGAACGTCTGCTTCTCTCTCTCCCTCTGCCTGACTCCCCCTGGTTGTGCTCCCCCGCCCCCGCTTTCTCTCTCTGACAAATAAATGAATAAAATCTAAAAAAAGATAAATAAATAAAAGTGCAGATCTCATCATGGCACACCCAGCTTAGAATCATGACATTCAGAATTAAACTGCTTCCCTCCTCCCCCACGGTGCAGGGCAGAGATCAGTGGCCCCTGGTGCCCAGTATAATTCACTCATATTCCCTCAAATGTATGCTCCCCTCCAGCAACGCCAAACTATGTTCAGGTCCCCAGACTCTCCCAGCGTGTCACTTTTCCATGCCTTCAAAGATACTCTCTACTAAATGTGCTTCCCTTATCAATCCAATGTATATTCGGCCTTCAAATTTCAATACATTGTTTTCTCTGCACCTCTTCCTGATCCCCAGGGAGCAGGATAGTAAAAGGATTGAAAGTACAGGCTACGGCAAGAGAAATGGAAAGGACACCACCAAGAATGGGGAAAATATGGGGGCACCTGGGTGGCTCAGTCCGTTAAGTGTCTGCCTTTGGTTCAGGTCATGATCTCAGGATCCTGAGATCGAGCCCCGCATTGGGCTCCCTGCTCAGTGGGGATTCTGCTTCTTTCAAATACATAAATAACATCTTTTTAAAAATAGGGAAGCTATGAAAAGATAGAGGAAAGATAGAAAGAAACTGAATCCTGGTCAGAGCATTTGAGGCCCTGGATCAAGCTTAACCTGAAGGTAAAACTACCTTAAGACTTTAAGACTTAAGACTTAAGACTTATGCGTGTTTAAATTTCTGGTAATGGTATAGGTTAATTTAGTAATGTAGTAATTTAGTAATATTTTTCCTTGTTTATTTGTTTGTTTCTTGCATGCAAAAACCTTCCAAAATTCCTTTCCAAAATTCAAGCCCTTATCATACTTTGCCATGGATTGGCAACGTTTCAGCAGCCAGAGTCATAGGTTATTTGCTTTTCCCTTGTCTATCTATTCCATATCCATTAGAATGGATATGGAACTCAGTGAGAGTTCACTGAAATTAAATAAGCCTCTCACTCTTGCAAGTTCTACTTTCCATTTCAACAATGCTGTCTGTTAATGTTGTCAGTTCAAAAACATACTGAATTCTAGTGAGACACAAGATTGGTTTTTTTCTTTTAAGAACAAAATTGAGTGCATGCTTGACGTGTCATATTTTAATTGCATTGAGGGCACAGAATAGAAATATTAAAATTACACATTCTTTATAAAAACACCAATTTTTATTTAAAATAAAATGTAGTACCTGTGATCTAATTTTTCTCCCCCATAGGATCCAGGGTTACCCATCTATTAAGATAATTTGTTTCCTTCTCACAGCAGACCTAATTGCCATCCTGGGAGTGAGATCTGAAAAGGGCTTCTGTTCTCCTCACCGTGACATCATCTGCACTCTCGTGAAGCCCCAGCCCAGAGGAGCATCATGGATCTCCCTCCAAAAGGTGCTGAAGACCAGACACTTCTCCCTCTGCCCCACCTTCCCTGGCTCTGCTCAGTAAACCACCCAGTACCCAGAGATGCCAACCTCACAACCCTGCTTGGGAGAACATAAAAAAAGACCTCAAAGTGTTCCCAGAGGCTACTATTTTGGCAACATTACTAAACAGTTATTAAGCTTAGCAGCTCAGCAGTGCAAGCTTCCTATAGCCCTTCCCACAGGGGTGCTCGCGAGCGGAGCTGAGGAAAGATGACTGGCAGGTCAGACACCAGGCACAAACCTGCAGTAACAATGTGAACCATTTGACATAATCAATCTCAGGTCTCAAGTGGGGAACATCACTCAAGAAAAAGAAAAGAAGAGGTTGTGGCTTATGTGACTAAAATGGCAATGGCTTCAGTCATGGCTGGATCCAGGTGATCAACAGACAGGCCAAGCCAACATTGACAGCAGAGGGACTTGTCGGGAAAAAGCCCCTCTCCTTCCCTTAGTTACGGCAAATGCTGTGATGCTCTTCTTCAACCGAGGGTGGATCCCTTGCTCCTCCCTGAGCGATGATCATGGTGGACAGAGGGTGGTTAGGGGGCTTTGTTTGGCCAGGCCTGGGTCACTTGGCAATTCCTGGTCACAGAGTATATTCATCTGCTGTGGCTGCTGTCACAAAATACCCAGAACTGGTGGCTTCAAGTGACAGAAATATATTGTCTCTCGGTTCTGGATCCTTGAAGTGAGAAATCAGAGTTTTGGCGGGACCCTGTCCCTTCTAAAGCCTACGGCAAGCATTCTTCTTTGCCTCTTTTTTGCTTCTGGTGGGTGGCTGCTGCATCTTTGTGCATTCCTTGGCTTGTAGACACATCAGTGCAATCCTCTGTCTTGACGTGGCCTTCCCCTTGTGTCCCCTCACAGTCATCCCTGTGTGCATCTGTGTGTGACTGTCCCTTTTCTATAAAGACCTGTGTCATCTTGGTTAAGGCCTGCCCTAATGATCTCCTCCTAGCTTATTACCTCTGTAAGGACTCTCCTTCCAAATACGGTCACTTTCTGAGTTACGGAGGGTTAGGATGTCAACATAGCATTTGCAAAGGCAGAGAGTGAATAATTCAACTTAGAACACAAGCGGTGGGAAGAGTTAAAACAACTCTTGCCAATTTCCCTGAGCACGAACTGGTACAGTACTAGTTTTCCCCTCCCTGAGCTGATGCGCAGAGTCAAGGACAAAATCCACGGGGAGTTACGATCCCGGGGCCTGGCTGATGGCAGACACCTAGTTTTTGCTTTCATTACTTCTGCCATGGACCAAAACCATGCATACTTTTAACTTGCATGGTTTCAATGGTATGTGGAGAGAAGGAGAGAAGACAGTGTAAATAAATGAAAGGGATTTAGTAACAGGGGCACCTCAGCCATCGCTCCACCCAGTGAGAATGTTCGTGAGTGGAGGAGAAATTTGAGCTAACTCTTGTTTCCTCAGATGGCCTGGGTCCCAGCATCACTCACGGGAAAGTGTCTCACAACTGGGGAAAGATGGGTCTCGGGTGGGGAGATATGCGCATGTTTGCCCCTAAGTGCGGGCCAGCCACTGCTCTGGGGGTCCAGCCTGAGGACAGGCACTGTGCGGAGGCTGTGGGAGATGCTGGTATGCTGGGCCATGGGCTGGCATTCCAGGGAAGTGTCCTCAAGTTGTCTGTGGTGAGGGACCGTTATCCTCCAGCCTTCCAGGATCGACGGGGGCAGGACCCAGCTTGTGTCCCCCATTCTCGGCACCAGGGAAACAACACCTGAGGTGGTCTCAGATCCTCCGACTGTCTGAGTCCACTGGCCGTATGCTTGGATGCCTTGGTCTGTCATCTGCCCCCTGTTTGTCCCCTCTTTCCTCTCACTCCTGTGTTTACCTCACTGTGGACCGGAAACAGACCGTTTGTCACAGGCCTAGGCCCACAGACCTGGCTTTGAGGAGCAGGGCAGGTGGTTGGGATGACTTAAAGGGTGTTCAAAGGGAATCTAGGCTGAACAGGATATTCTCCTGTCCTTACTCCTAACCCTTGCCTGAGAGGGGCCTCCTCTCTAGATAAACCCACATTCCCCCTCATGGTTTTCCCAGCTCCCTCATTGACTGTCTCCCTCCTTCCCCAGCTTCCCCTCCTCAACCCTACCCCCTCAGCCCAGCCTCCTCATGACTCAAGGCTCCTTCTCAAAGGCACAGCCACGCCTTTCTTCATCCTCAACATGACCAAATTTGAGGAGACTTCACTTTGTTTCCTTGGACCTCAAGTTTCAGAGGAAAAAAAACAATGGTGCACTGGTTTGTTCCTTCAGTTGTCTCTTGGATCCTGATGCCCAGGGCTGGGTGGTGAGTGGGGAGAGGCAATGGTGAGAAAGTGAGGGGCAGCCCCCTTCCTTGGTTGGGAATGAGCCCCACAGAGAATCTGGACAGGCCAGAGGACGGGCATGAGAAGGAAGCCAGGTGGCGAGTGGGGGCAGAAGCACCTTAGCCCCAAACCAAAGCACGCACAGGCAGGAGTTTTCCCTGTCCCTTGAAATCTTCAACTTCTCAGAAATTTTGTGGTAATAATTAGAACTTATGGTTAGGGTGCCTGGATGGCTCAGTTGGTTTAACTGCGTGACTCTTGATCTCAGCTCAGGTCTTGATCTCAGGGTCTTGAGTTCAAGCCAGGTCTAGTATCAAGTTAGGGAAAAAAAGAAGAGGTTATTGTTAGTAACTAGTAAGTATAAGGTTGATACTAGAATAAGTCATTCTGTGCCTGGATATATCCAGACCACTCAGGTCCAACCACTTCTCCCTATAAGGCTGCACTGGGGGCCAGCGAATCTCTTTGCTTTGCTGGCTTCCCGAAGGCTTGGGTCACAAGATGATACCCAATCAGACAGTAGACTTTTGCTCCTCATACCTCAACCTCCCATCTGGCAAGCACCCTTGCCACAGAAATCTATCAAAAGTTCAATGAGGGGGCGCCTGGGTGGCTCAGTGGGTTAAAACCTCTGCCTTCGGCTCAGGTCATGATCCCAGGGTCCTGGGATCGAGTCCCAAATCGGGCTCTCTGCTCAGCAGGGAGCCTGCTTCCTCCTCTCTCTCTGCCTGCCTCTCTGCCTACTTGTGATCTCTGTCAAATAAATAAATAAAATCTTAAAAAAAAAAAGTTCAATGAGCACAGCCCTCATGTCCATCGATGAATGAGGGGTAAACCAAATGCGCTATGTATGCACAATGAGATATTATCCAGTTTTAAAAGGAAGGAGATTCTGACCCACTTTCCCCATGGATGAAGCATGAGGATGTCATGCTCAGTGAAAGGAGCCAGACGCAGAAAGACAAATATTATGTGACTCCGTCTCTGTGAAGGACCGGAAGTCGTCAAACTCAGAGATTCAGAAGCCGAACGGTGGTTGACTGGGGCTGGAGGGAAGGGAGTAGGGAGCTATGGTTTTATAAGCAAAGCTTCCAACTGGAAAGATGTGCAAGTTCTGAGATGGATGGTGGTAAGGGTTGCACAACAGCGTGAACGTTAATGCCACCGGACTATGCACTTAAACCTGGGTAACGTGCTGAATTTTGTATTATGTATATTTTACAATGTAAGTTATTTTGTATTTCACAATTAAGGGATGCCAAGGTGACTAAGTCGGTTCAGCAACCAACTCTTGATTTCAGCTCAGGTCACGATTTTGGGGAGGGTGGGGGAGTGAGAGGGAGCGGGCTCCGAGCTCCGCAGGGGAACTGCCTGAGACTCTCCCTCCCTCTGTGCCTCCCCTGGCTCATGCATGCACTCTCTCTTGTGCTCTTTTTCCGAAAGAAAGAAAGAAAGAAAGAAAGAAAGAAAGAAAGAAAGAAAGAAAGAAAATTTCCAAAATAATTTTAAAACATACAAATGAGCCGTTGAATGAGCTGACACAGTCCTGTGAAGTCAGCCGCTGATAAAGCGGACTTGCTCAGTCAAGGAACACCGAGCACCGGCCCGGCTATGGTGACAGGACCCTGTTCTAGGAGGGGGCAGGGCAGCAGGAAGCCTGTGAGCCACAGAAGCAGTCCCTTTCCACTGGAGGCAAACAAAAGCATGCAGTCATTTCCAGCAGTTACCTGCACTATGTAGATAGTGAGGCCAGGTGCCCCAGAGAGATCCTGGTAGGGGAGGGAGGTGGTTTCTTGAGTGAGATCTGAAAGGCACCCCCTCTTCTTCAAGAAGAGACCTGGAGAGGGGCACAAAGTTAGGAGTGTGACCTAGTGCAAATGCTCTAAGGCAAGGAATCTTCAAGTGTATAGGGAGACCCAGAAGACTGGGTCTGGGAAGGAAGAGGTGCTAGCCGGAAATGAATCTGGAAGGGAGGGTTAAGGATGCTGCTTGCAGGAGTGTGGGGGACTGCTGGGGGAGCTTGGAGCATGGAGTGGTGGGAAGGGAGAGATATGCTGACATGTTTCTTCCTGCTGTGGTTTGGAGCCTCTGATGTGGGGAGGAAAAGCCAAGGCTGGTGGAGAGTTCCGAGGGGGCACAGAGACCTGGACCAGAGTGGCACTGGGGAGGCAAGACATGGCTCGACAGAGATCCTTCCTGCAGGTAGAGCCCTCAGGAGTCGAAGATGCGCCAGTGGTGCAGTAGGAGGGCAAGAGAGGCGTCAGTCCGCTCCCACAAGGATCTGGCTGGAGCCACTGGCCAGTGGTGCTATGTTTCCTGGAATTGGGAGTCTGGGGGCAGAGTCTAGGGGGAGTCTGCAGGGAAAAGGAGAGGGCCATGGGTGGCTGTGCTCCTCCCAGGAGGGCTGATGAGGTGTCCATGCAGGAACCATGTGCAAGGAGTTGGAAACCTGAGTCTGGAGTCAGGGATGGAGGCCAAAGGTCCCCCAGTCCCTGTAAGAAGATGCCATCAGGGATCTAAAGCCATAGCAGGAGAGGGATGACCCACGTAGAGACTGGAACCCCGCCCGGCCCTTCCAGAGTTCAGATGCCATGTTCCTTTGTGCGAGGTGTCAAGCTGGGCAAGTGCCCACGCGTCCTTCTCCTCACTGAAGGGCCACGGCTCCTCCCGGGTCGCCCTGACCCCGCTTTCCTGCTTTCTGCTGCTGCATTTCTTCTGTGGGTTGCCCCTGGGCCAGATGTTCTCAACCCTGGCACACAACAGAATCACCCGGGCAGCTTTTTAAAAAAAATCCCATTGCCCTGGGCTTCTTCCAGACAAAATGACCTCTAGTCTTTGGGACATATCCAGACAGTAGAGGTTGAAAACAGAGTATTTCATGTTACTTGTGTGCATTTTAGACCTCTCCCCGCAACCTGCTGCGAAGGATCTCTGGGCTCCTGAGAAAGACCACCTCACCACTCATCTGCCTGTTCTCTGGCTTCTTGGGTCTCAGATGCCAGACTCGGGTGGATTTACCGTGGTAGCGAGACCAAAGAGAAAATAGCTCCTGCTCTATCAGGCAAGAAAGCACTTTTTAAATGCTCTCCTTTTCCATATTGCATTATACAAATTAGACATGAATACATTTTCATTTAAAAAAAAAAAATTCAAACGGGGCGGTTGGGTGGCTCAGTCAGTTAAGCGTCTGGCTTTGGCTCGGGTCACGATCCCAGCATCCTGGGATCGAGCCCCGCATCCGGCTCCCTGCTCAGCAGAGAGCCCGCTTCTCCCTCTGCCTCAGCCTGTACTCTGCCTACTTGTGCTGTCTCTCTATCTCTCTGTCAAATAAATAAATAGACTCTTTAAAAAAATAAAATAAAATAAAAAATTCAAACAAAGCTGATGAAACCACAGACCTCATTGATCTCTCCTCTTTCCTTCTCCCTGGAGGTAATGACCCCAGGGGTCTCATGGGTATAATTTTAGCCGTTTTTTGATGCATTTGAAAGCATTTGTATGCACAAATGTGTTATTTTGTTTTGGGTGAGTGCATTCAAAAAGGGGATTGCCTTCAATGTATAACACTACAATTTGCTGCTGCCGTTGCTTCTTCTTCCTCTTTTTTTTTTTTTTTTCACTTTGACAGTATAATGGAACTCTTTCATTCCAGTATGTGTTGGTCTGGTCTGTGGTTCCTAGACACATGTGGCCAAGCTTAAATTCATTAAAATTAAATAAAATTTAAAATTCAGTTCCTCGGTCATGCTAGCAGCCATATGTCACATGTTCTGCAGAGACACATGGCTAGTGGCTGTCGTATGGAACAGCCCAGATATAGGACACCCTGTCATTGTGGAAAGTCCTCCAGGCAGCCCTCCACAGATCATTCTTAGTTAATAAGTCCTATCCCACAGTATAGCTGTGCAGAGCTTGAAAAAGAAGGATTTAAAAAGGAAAAAAAAAAAAAAAGCCATCCAGCTAAGGGAGAAGAACACTTCAGTGTGTCTGTCTTTCATGTGAAAAGTAGGTCAGTCCACAGCAAATAGTTTCTCCAAGGGGCGGAAATCCATTCTGTGAGAGTCTGAGGTGGCAGCGAGAAATTTAGGTCTCAAAGACTTCTCTGCAAATGGTTCTTTTGCCTTTGCTTCTGGTTTCTCAGATTCCCTTGCCACCTTTCCCCTCTCCAAACTGTCAGATCACCTCCCCGATCCTGGCGTTTCCCGGACTCTGCCTCAAAGACTCCCCTCTCCCGCCTGCGCGGCCCCAACCCAGACGGTGGCCGTTGGCTTCCATATTCATCTCTTTGCTGGTCTGGGGACAGAGGCCACAGGGTGTCATTTATGCTAAGGTTAGAGAATTAATATTCATGACAGCACCTCCTCTGGAGAGTGTAAAGGCAGGCTCTTCCTTACGCAGTGCCAGCCCGATGATAGCACTTCACGCTCCCTGGGAGGGGACGGTGTTTTTAAAATATTCTAGATGCCTTTTGATCTTGTTGCTTGGGTCCCTAGGATCAGAACTGGCAGCTGCTTATCACACATATTGAACACTCTGACTTCCACTTCACGCTAAGGGACAAAAGATACAGGGACAGGTGGCGGGGGGCAGTGGGAAGTAGTGGAAAACAGAAAAGACACAACTGAGGTCAATATAACTCAATATTTAAATACAATAAAAATTCGAAGAGTTTTGTGTGGATACGGCATTGAATTTTTCGTTATGTTCATCATGCTTATGTATTATGACTGCCCTAGTTTGTTTGTGGAGTGATTCACTCATTCAATCCATAAATGTTTACTGATTGCCGAACCTGGGCCAGGGGCTGGGGACACCACAGTGAATAGGACAGAGGGGCCCCAGGCCCTCGGAGGGAGACAGACAAGCAACTAGGTAAATGCTCCCTGGGGAGTTCACTGCCGTGGTGGGGCCCGGCCAGCACTCTCTGGGAACATTTGGGGGTGGCATGTCACCACAGTTGGGGAGCCCTCTTAATAAGCATTTTCCTTGTATCTCTACTTCATGTAGAGGTCAAGTACAATGGACTCCAAGCTCTTTTCCATTTCCTTTGCAAAGGCAGGTAAAATGAGTCCTAAGTACCAGTGAAACAGGACAGGGAACCTGAATTTTCTTCCCAGCTCCACCACTACCTGGCATCTGACCAGGAATAAAACATGGCTTTGTGATTCCTTTTCCTCAACTTAAGAACAGCACTGGGTTCACTCGGATCTGGTGCTTTCAATACGGGTTCAGTGATGGGGTCAGGGGCTCAACACACACCCTTGGACCGTATTCAGACTGTTTTGGACATGCCTGGGTGCCATTTGGGGGAAGATAGTCAGAATATTGAAGGGCCGTGACCTCGAAGAGATGAAGACCCAGAGACCTAGGTACCTGAGGGGTTTGGAAATAACAAACGGGATTCTTCAAATTATTTCATCTCTTTCCAGCCTGTGATGGGGCGCTGCAGGTGACGCGGGTGGCATGGAGTGCCCGGCGCAGCCTGGAGGTGGGGCAGTTAGCAGTGGGCTGGGGGTGGGGTGGAGGGGGGCAGCCGTAGGAAGTGGCCCCACCTGTGGGATCCAATCCAATATGCTGAGGGCTCTCCTGAGAGCACACCTCGTCCCGAGGGCCTGTCACTCCCTCATCTAGGTGCCTGTGGGGAGGCTCTAATTTTGCAGACACACCTGCTGTGTTAGGCAGTCCCTTCCTATACCCTGTCTTATTCTATCCTCCAGACAAGGCTCTGGGATCAATACTCTATCCATCCTTCCACAGAGGAGGAATTGAAGTTCAGAGAAGTTTATCGACTTTCCAGACTCACCTTGTCGATGACTAGAGATTTACACTGAGGTACCTCCAGCACTGGTTCTCAGCTTGGTCTTCACTTCAGAAACCCTGAGGAGCACATGAAGCTCCCAGTGCTGGAGCCAACCCAGTCCGATTAAATCCAAATGTCCAGGGATGTGTCCCAGCCCCTGGGAAATTACACTGTGCCTGCAGCGGACCCCATGTTTTTCACTACGCCACCACAAATATTCTTAGGAACCACTTAAGACAGTGAGCAGCCTTCAGCAAATTAGATTTCCAGAGGTTTCAGATACAGAACTGTGAGTTCCTTTAAAACCACAGTGCCCTGATGGATACGGCTAACCTTGGACAACACTTGCAGTGAGCAGTGCATGGACGCCTTTCCTGAGGTCTGCGCAATAAGGATGTCACACAAGCAATTGTTGCATTTACGAGCAACAGCCCTGTTGTCTTGTTCTCATGGCCTGAGCATCTGGTGAGTCTGAACCTGCCCAGGCAAGAACGATGCCCGGTAGTTGCCATGCAAAGAAAGCGATCTCTCGTCACCGACAGAGGATGCTTCCTTGACCTTGGCAGGTGAAAGATGCTGACATGGGTAGGAGTGGGGGAGGGGAGAAAGGAGTCTTCCCTACGGGGCCTGGTCTCTGTGCAGGCAGGCTACCACCCATCGGCTGGGGTACAAGGGTGGGGAGGTGGGGATTGGATCAGAAAGATGATTCAAGTCCATTCCCAGCCCAGAAGCATTAGAAATTGCTCGAATGAATTCCAGTTCCATTTATATCACTCTGGAGCCCTCCCAGATGCTGTGTCTGTCACCAGAGGAAGCGTTCGCTGTCAGGCAGCCAGAATCAAGGCGTAGACACACCCAATGGGTTAATGGAAGGGGCTGGGCGCCCCCCAGGACACCAGATCCCGGGCGCTGTCCTGGGGCCATAGAGTCCTAATCCCACTGCATGCTTGCAAACACCGCCGTGGGGGCAGGAACTGGGCTTCTCATCTTACAGACGAGCAAGTCAATATTCAGGAAGGCCAATACTGAGCCCGGAGTGATGCAACAGTGATCAGGGCAGCCAGCATTTCCCCTGATCTCTCTGTGCATCCGTGCTTCTGAAGTAATAGGTTGGAGCACCGCACCCCGCCCCCGCCAAATTAAGGGCTGTCCCCCACTAAGGTAAACTGCCCTGCTACTAGAGCAATGGGCTTCTGAGTCACTGGTCGCCCAACCCAGTCCCTCCTGCTGGATCATTTTCTCACCATCGGCTTCGTTTCATCCTCAATTGCTTGAAATCAGGGCAGAGCTATCTGACAGGGATAATAAGAGGAATCCCACATCGCAGATCTCCATCTCGATGCTGCCAAGAGCGACTGTGCAGGGACAAGCCGTGCAGGCGATCCAGGGCATGAATACTGTTTATCAGAGTAAGTAGATGCGAGTTCTAATACTGATTTATAACTAGATGACTTAGAGCTTCTCAGGAAAAGGTCTGCAATCCCGCCACTCAGTCAGTCGTAGCCAGAGATGCAGTGTGGACAGATGGTCACAGCTCCAAGTACGTGAGAGGGGACCCAGAGCGTGGGGGGATGGCGTCCGCCAGTATGAGGCTGCCACTTAATGGTTTGCCATGGGCTTTCCACCCTAGGCAGCACTCCCTGGTGGTGAGTTAGACACCGAGGCTTATGTGGGCTAAATCATTAGCCGAAGGTCACCCAGCTGGCTGTGGCACCGGGAGACTCCAAGTCAAACCTGTTCTACGCCTTTGCAACTGCCCTCCCAAGAAGGGGGTCCAGGGCTGGGAGGTGCTGAGACTTCTCAGGAGCCCATAGGAGGGTGTTTGGAGGATGGAAGAGACAGTAGGGCTCAGAGAAGGAAACTCCCAGGGTCACCTGTTGCTGTCACAGCTTTCAGAAATGACCAGAGCCCACCATCTCAGCTGCCCTGGCCTTGGGTCCTGACCAAACCCAGTACTCTCTGTAGAATCCACCTTCAGCCCAATGCGAGCTCCCCTCCTATTTGATGATAGAGAAGATTTGCTTCTGCTGCCCCTCCCTTCCTTTGACAGCTGCATTTTACAGAGTTTACAACTTGAGAAGGCAACACACCAGGATTTTGACTCAGGCTCTGCCTCTCACCAGCTATGTGACCTTGAATGAGTCAGCCAACCTTAGTTTCCACAGCTGTAAAATGGGTTATGGAGGAAATGAAATGAGGTCATTAGAATAAATGAGGCAGGAGAGCACAGCTATGGGCGACATGGTTCTAGAGCACGACTGGTTGGTTCTCACCCAGCATTGCAGCTCACGAGCTATACAACCTTGAGTTCATTTACTTAATTCTTCCCAGCCTCAGTTTCCCCATTTGCAAGTGAGGAAAAATAGCAACACTGCGCAGTATGAGAATCACATAGATTAATACACAGAGAACTCTTACAGGCGCATAAAAAATTCTCAATAATTGTTGCCTTGGGCCCCCTGGAGACATCTTTCTATGGTCATGACTCAAGTGGGTGTTGCTGGCCTCTAGTGGGTAGAGCCCAGAAATGCTGCCTAATAAACATCTTACCCTGGACAGGACACCCCCTCCAAGAAAGAATTGTCTGGTCCCAACTGTCAAGAGCACTGAAGTTGAGAACCCGTGGTCTGAGGACCCCTGGCCTCTCGGCTTATTGTGTGGACTGGCATGGGTGCCTTTCTTGCTATAGGGTGAGGTCCACACTCAGACTGAGCGTGCACCTGAACCCCAAGATTTGGACATGGTACTACCCATGCAGGCGTTTTAGATGCCCCTTCAGTCCCTGGTCTCCGGGAGAGGGATCCTTCTGTCCTGTGATCCCATCCTCTATGGCACCGCCCCTGTGACCTGTGCCCAGTCATGAGAGGGACACCCTAGGCTTCCAGTTGGTTTCCTTCTTCTGGTCTTTTTTTGCACCTCAGGGGCTGGGGCATTGCTGACGTTGTGTGGGAGACTAGAGCTGGGCACAGCATAGCGTGTCCTGTGTGTCCCTGGTCTCCACCGACACTGTGCCTTCCATGGTTGCACTGGCTGCGCACCCCATGGAGATCTTGACCCTGAAGAGCTGGAGACACCGCAGGAGACCATTCAAAAGAGGCTTGGAGGATGCGAGTACCAGTACCGATGGGCCCAGATGGCCACCATAACAGGTATTCAGCATTCCTGCCCCATCCCAACTTCCTCCAGAGGGACAGGAGGCCTTCTTCTCCCAAGACAGCCTTGGCACTGATCCATTTGCAGTGGGGACAGTGCTGGATGGCTGCTTCAACGGACGGGAGGGACTTGGCAGTGGAGGTGATGAGTTTCTGCCCAGCAGACAAAGACCATATTGCTCACCACCTTCTACTAGTTTGCATAGGCCCAGTAGGGCCCACAGAGGGCCAGTATGCTCAGTGTCTCCAGTCCTGTCTCGCTCCCCCAGTCTGGTAGAGGTGGAGATGGCAGATTGGGAACACCCAGGGTTGAGCTTTCAGTAGTCACTAAAGGAGAAAAAGGGTGCTTTGCAGGAACAGTGTGAGCATTCCCCAAAGCACAAACATCTAGGACTGGAGGAAACCGTCTCTTATCAATGGGACCTGAGACACTCAACACCCAAGCTTTTGCAGCCTAATTCATAATGGCCCAGGGGTGGACTCAAATGTCCATCGATGGATGAATGGACAAACCAGATATGTTGTATACATCATGGAATATCATTCAGTCTAAAGAAGAAAGGAAATTCTGGGGTGCCTGGGTGGCTCAGTGGGTTAATCCTCTGCCTTCAGCTCAGGTCATGATCTCAGGGTCCTGGGATTGAGCCCCGTATCGGGCTCCCTACTCAGCATGGAGCCTGCTTCCCCCTCTCTCTCCGCCTGCCTCTCTGCCTACTTGTGATCTCTCTCTGTCAAATAAATAAATAAAATCTTAAAAAAGAAGAAGAAGAAAGGAAATTCTGATACCTGTTACAACATGGGTCAATTTTGAGGACACTGTGCTCTGTGAAACAGGTCAGACACACATGGACAAATGTCGTGTGATTCTGCTTATATGAGGTTCCTAGTGTAGTTAAGTTCATAGAGACGGAAAGCAGACTAAGTGGATGTCAGGGGTTGGGGTGGGGGAGGAATGGGGGTTCGTGTTGACTGGGGATGAGTTCCAGTCTGGGAGGATGAACGAGTTCTGGAGTTGCACGGGAGTGAGGGTCGATCAACAAGGCGAATGCGTTTAACACGACTCGACTGCGCACTTGGGAATGATGAAGATGGTGAATTCTACGTTATGTGTCTCTTACCACAACTTGCAAACAATAAATAACTGGATAAAAGTTAAATGCTATCTTCTGCTGTCCCCTCAGTCTGCCCCCCCTCCCGGGAGATTTGATAGAACTTCACGGAGCCCTTGGGAATGCTCCCTCCACGCAGGAAAGACGAGGAGCCCGGGGGAGGACTTCCTGACCCACACACAGGGCCGCCTCGCAGAAGCACTGGTTCCATGCCACGCTTTTGGGGACTAGGCTGCATAGCCACCTCCCTTGGGAGTGGGAGAAAGAGAGCAGGGAGAGACTTTCTACCCCCATTATACTGAAATTGTTGGCTGAACTCCGTGCCACGAGCTGGGCTTGAACCTGCATGGCTGAATAAATATGTTTAATGCTACTCATTTCAGACTGGGGGGATCTGAAGGTGAAGGTCCCCTTTTGAAGAATTTAGGGGTTAGGATCCCGCCAATTTATAAGGAAACATGCAGGCCAGGTCGAGACCGTGGTGGTGGCACAGTCCTCCTGGGTGGGGCTGTGGGTGGGGAGTGAGGGAAGCAGGGGGTATCCGCAGACGGCAGAACACCAACTTTAACCCCACTGTGAGACTGACAGGCAATGCCCCAAGTGGGGTTCAAATGCTGTGCCCCTTTTCTCCCGACACAGTGAGGAACAGGAGGGAAAAGGGCCTGGCAACCTCCGGGGGGGTCGGGTGACCCCTGGACCTCAGGAGCAGGGAGACGGCTGCTAACTCAGTTGTAAGGCAAAGACATATGGCGCAGACTGGTCTCATTCTGGAGCAGTGATGTTTGAGCCCCAGGGACCGGCGCCTCCAATCAGAAGGTTTTTGCTGAGGAAGGTGTGTGGAGGGGGTCGCTGCTCAGTTTCTGAGTCAGGAAAGCCCTGGAAAACTCCCTCAGAGGCACCCAGAACACCCAAGCAATCCCTCAAATTAGCCGGTGGGGTGTCCGGCCCTCCCATGTCCTAAAGGTGCCTGGCGCAGTCCGGTGCCCATCTCTCCATGCCCAGAACATGCCCTCTAAGGCCTGCAAGTTCATCCTGGAAGGCAGAAGGGCAGGAAAGCCTAACTTCAACTTCAAAGGTGTCCCAAAATAGGAAGAAGGACAGGGAAGCACAAAATTATAGAAACAGAAAATTCTAATGGAAAAGAGAAACCCACTGAACGCTCCAGAGCAAAGAAGCAGGTTACCCGCAAAGGTTCGCACCCAGGCTTTTCCCTGAAAGCCTGAGAGAGATTGATAAAACTGGTCATCTCATTACACTGCAGCGGGAGGAAGCAGAAGCCAGATTTCTCCGTGGGTCCTTGCCCACGTCCATGCCCCAGGACAAATGTGGGAATCTGATAAGGTCGGGTCTGTTGGCTCCTTGCAAGGAGGGAGAGGCACCCAGAACCGGGGGCATCACCAAGAAGAGGAAAGACAGATTTGCCCAGGATTTGGGGGAACCATGGAGGCAAGATGAAATTTACAGGCAACAGTGTTTTCATCAACTTAGGGCAAAGCAGGGCTGGATAAGGGTGGGTTGGCCTCAGGTCTGGACTGCAGAGTCCAGGGTCCTGTGTTCTTGGAAGTCAGAAAGGTAAACTGGGTGTGGACTTCGTGTCTAGAATCCCCACATCTGAAACTGCTCCTGGAGTTGAAATGGAGGCAGCGTCCCCACCAGTGACCTAGGTCCAGCGTGGATGCCGCCTCTCGGTGCTCGAGTTTCAGAGAGCTTCTGTGTTCTGGGAGAACACGGTTTTTCTGTGCAGCAGCCCATCTGCCATGTCAGAGCCCTAGTCAGCCTGTCCCTGGGAGGGATACCTGTAACTTGTCACCTGGCTGGTCTGGATCTATTATCCTCAACTAATGTAATGCCAGGCGCATTTTTACCATCTGGGTCTGAGCTTATTTTCACTCCTCACCCTACAGATCCACCGCCCTGCTCTGTGCCCAAGGCTGACCTTCGTGCACCACATCAAGGACGTCCATGCCCTCTGGCTTCTGCTCGGAATGGGCTGGCGGGACTGGGAGGGAGTGAGGGAAAGGCTGGGAGGACCGTGGCAGGGCAGCAACTGCCCTCCTCCCCACAGGGGAGGCCTGGACATGGCCGTGCCCTTCCTCTGTGGGCAGCTGCTCTCTGCAGCCCTCCTCCTGGGCCCAGGCAGCCCCGACCACCTCCTCTTTCAGGAGCCTAACGGTTTGGCAGCTACCCAGTGATACCAGGCTCACCCGCAGCTTCATCAGTAGTCTCCGAGTAAAGAAATCTCCTTGAATTACCCTATTTTGAGTATGCCATCTGTTTCCTGTTTCCTGATATAGGTTGCATAATCAGTAAAAATACACATGATTTAACAGATCAAGCTTATTAATAAGTCGTTCAAACTTCACACTTCCTTAGGCAAGTCACACTGTGTTTCTGAGCCTTAGTTTCCCCCAGCATGGAACAGAGAGGGGTTGAGGCATTATGGTGCGGATTGAATGAGATAAAGTACAACAACGGACTCTGTAATCCCAAGGCGTGTCTTCCTGGAGAAGGAGGCATGGAATGGAGCACACACATGGGGCATGGCCCACAGGCATCTCCTCTCCTCATGTCCTCCTTCTGCCGCCTGGTGCCGGAGGGCTCTCCCTGGAACCCTGCCCCCCTTCAGAGCCTTGGCTCTGCTTTTTGAAGAAGACATTTTCCACTCAACACTTCAGTCTTCCCACTGAGCTTCAGCCTTTATGTGGAGCCACTTTGATATAGAAGACTTGTCAGGGGAAATGCTGTCTTTCCTGTTGCACATTTCTGGAAAAGAGCCTTGATCTGTCAGCGTTCGTTTCCCCAGGGAGATGGCACAAGATACGGTGGCCAAGTCCTGCCTTTGGAAATTCTCATGGTGCTGCAGCCAGGCTGTGTGCTCAGTGCAGGCTTTAATTCAGCTCCAAACTGTTGGCTCTCTGCCTTCGACAGCTAAGTCACCTTGCGGGCAAATTGCGAAGAACTCATTCATGATTCCTTATATCAATAATGAGGACCATGGAGCCCGAACTGGAGCCCAACCGTTACAGCATTTAAAATCCCTGGATTGAGCAAACATGGTATCCCAGTATCTAGAACAGTGCCTGCCATACAGAGAGTGATGGATAACTATTAGATGATACGGTGTATTATTGCCTTCATTCTTCAGAAGAGACTTGAAAAGTTTAGGCAACTTACCCAAGATCGGAAAGCTGGTGAAAGACACCTCAGTGCTGCTAATTCGGGCCTCTGGACTCTAAGACAGTGTCTCAGTCCCCTTTGCATCCTCTCCTTTTGTGTGGTCCCATTCCAATGAGCATGTTCAGCCAAGAGCTGGGGACTGAACCACACACAGCACCATGTGTGGGAAGGGAGCTAGTGCAGGATGCTGCAGGCCCAGAGACACAAACACAGCACTGGCACAAATGATGGTCTGTCTCAGTCCCTCAGCCTTGAACTCAGGAGGTGGCTGGTTTTATAGATTCTGGGTGTATAGGTCTCTTGAGTCATCTAGCTGAGGGCTCCTATGTCAAGGCGCATTGTGGGTAGGTACTTCCTAAGGACACTAGACTAAGATATAACACATGAAAAGTGTACTTTACCCAACTAAATTTGGGAAAGGCAACATACTGTACTTCCCTTAGGGTTTTACAAGGCAACTGATGCGCTGAAGGCTGAGAAGTCCTACAGCAAACTAACCTGTCTCCATTTTCCAACCCAGTGTTGCTCAAGCTTATTGGACTCAGAAAAGTATTTCCCTTCTTTATAACACTTTGGGAGACCCTAATATTAGGTCTGTGGGGAAGGAAAACTTTTCCCTTCTTCCCTTCTAGGTTCTTCAGCTGGTTTAATTATTAAAATGACATAAGGCAAAGTAACAGGAGAAAAATAAACACATTTTTTATATATATAGGAGCCCCATAAAGTATGAGACCCAAAGGCAGCCTAGCAATTGAGGATCATATAACATCATACACTAAGGTAAGGGGACACAAAGGGAAGGAAGTCTACTCACATGAAGGCAGAGATGCTGTTTGGAAAACATAGTTTGCCCTGCTGGGAGGTAAGTTTCTTAGATAGAAAGATAGAAAGATAGTCAGTATCTTAGATAGAAAGATATCTAAGTTTCTGAGATAGAAAGATAGAAAAGTAATGGTGCCATTCTGGTCCAGGCCCCCTTTTTGATATAAATTTAGGCAGTTGAAGGGAGGTAAAGGAATTTTCCTGAATCTGTTGGATTTTGATTGGCTTTAGCTCAAAATAATTCTTATGCCAAAGAGATAGATTTTGGGGTGGCAAAATCTGGTCCCCTTAAGGTCAATTTTAGAAGCTCAGATCTAACCAAGAGCATGAGGTAGAATCACCATTACTCCTCAATGTTGCCACAATGACATGCAACTGACAGCAGGAAATTTGCAGGCAGAGTCTTTTTCAATGGAAAACTATGGACGGCAAGAAAGTTTTGGTCTTAAGAGTTTCTCTCTTCCGTTATTTCAAAGTACCAAGTCACGCATACCCAATACATTCCCAGATGAGGGCCTCTAGCAATGGGCACTTCCTAAATCTCCAAATGTTCCAGTTCCAGAAGCAGATCAGGTGAACTGCCCTGTCCACAAATTTATGAAAAGTCAAAAATAAAGCAATCACTAGTAATTCCCTAAAATGCCACAAAACTAGAAAAGAAAGAGCAGTTAGAAAAGAAAATGCACAGGTTGGATATTTCTGTTGGGAAGCCTCTTCCCCTTGTACCATGACCGTGCATGGGGCAGGACTCTCCTCTAACCTAAAACCTTTTTGCCTCTAACCTGGCAAAAAAAAAACCACAAAAAAAAAAAAAAAAAAAAAAAAAAAAAAAAAAAAAAACTCCATCACCAGATTAGATTCTAAAGCTAACCCTCTCTCTTATCCCCCAAACCAAACAAATCCCCAAATCTCTGCATTTCCACTATCTCTTCTAGTTCAGAGCTTCACTGTCTCTTACTAGACATTTCTGACACTCCTGGGCTTGTGTCCCTCCTCTGTGCTCTGTCTGGTTTCACCCACCTTGCACCCTCTTGCGGAATAATTATCCTGACCCTTGAAAGATCAAGTCACTTCTTGGCTCAAAAGCTTCAGTGACCCACCTCTACGATTTAAATTAAACCCTAAGACTCCTTTCCTGACTGTCTTTGCCATTTCCAATGTGGGTTATGAAATTCTGTTATCTCTGCCTCACTCTTTCTGTTTCCACGTTAATGTGTCTAAATCACTCTGCGGTATAATGGCAAATATTTGTTTGGTCTTTGTCCCCGGTTCCTGGCACAGAGCCCTTAAAACCCTTGGGATTTCGTGAGTGCTAGGGATAAGGCGAGAGGCCCTGGCCATTAGGAGCAGCAACTGGAGTTTATGCTAATGAAGTGACTCTTGGAGGAAGGAGGCCAGGAGGCCGTCTGCCAAAGAAATCTACCCTGTGGTTAGAAAGTTGGAACCTTCAGCTCCACCCCTCGACCTACCTCTAGGGAGGGGACAAGGGCTGGATGGTTTAATCACAACCAGATTTCCAATCAATTATCTTTATGTAATGGAACCGCCATAAAAACCCCTAAACAACAGGGTTCAAGAATCCTCTAGGTTGAATATGTGGACATGGTAGGCAAGGGTGGTGTGACCAGGGAGGGTGTGGAAGCTCTGCTCCCTCCTCCCCCACATCCTGCCCTGTGCATCTCTTCCATCTCGCTTCGCCTGAGTTGTATCCTTTATAATAAGCCAATAATAAGGGGCACCTGTGTGGTTCGGTCAGTTAAACGTCTGCCTTTGGCCCAGGTCATGATCCTGGGGTCCTGCTTCTCCCTCTCTCTCTCCCTCTGCCCCTCCGCCCTACTCATGCTCCCTCTCATTCTCCCTCTCTCTCTCTTTCTCTCTCATATAAATAAATAAAATCTTAAAAAAAAAAAGCCAACAATAATAAAGTGTTTCCTGAGTTCTGTGAGCCATTCTAGCAAATTCTTGAGCCTGAGGAGGGGATTGTGGGTACTCTCAAATTTCTTGCCAGTTGATCAGAAGTCCTGGGACTTTGTGACTGAACTCTGAAATGGGCTAGTTTTGTGGGACTGAACCCTTCACCTGTGGGGTCTGTGCTAACTCTAGATCATTACTGTCAGAATTGAACTGAATTGGAGAACATCCAGTCGGTGTCAGAGAACTGGAGAACTGGTTGGTGTTTGGAAACACCCCGAGTGTGGTATCAGAAAACACCCTAGAGACACTTTCGTCTTTCAGACCCGGCTTAGATTCTGGCCCCTCCGTGAAGCCCTTCCGAATCGTGGTAGACAGAAGCAATCCCTTTCTTTTTCTTTTTCTTTTTTTTTAAAGATTTTATTTATTTATTTGACAGAGAGAGAGAAAGATCGCAAGTAGTCAGAGAAGCAAGCAGAGAGAGAGGGGGAAGCAGGCTCCCTGCTGAGCAGAGGGCCCCAGGCGGGGCTCCATCCCAGGACCCTGAGATCATGACCTGAGCCGAAGGCAGAGGCTTAACCCCCTGAGCCACCCAGGTGCCCCTCTTTTTCTTTTCTAAACACCAGCAGTACCTCATTCTACCTGCCTTAGGACTCTTACCACTTTCTTTTATCATTTTTATTTACCTTCAGGTATCATCTTGTGCACTGTACTCTCACATCTAGAATAGGGCTATCCTTGCCTGCTCTGTTTTTCCATTCCCCACAGTGCCATAAAACATCAACAACAACAAAAGAATAAATCTTAGTGAGATTTTGACATAGAAATATTTGTGTTTCGGTCAATATCCCTAAAATTACCCTAAAAGTCATACCAGCTATTTCTTTGGAGACCCTTACTGCGTTGGAAATAAAACCTAATTTTACAGGACGAAACTGTATTCATTTTGACTGAAGATGCTCACAGGCAACAAGCACGAATGGATCCCTCAGGTCCCCTCCCTCAGGGCCTCATCCGGGATGAGAATATCTCCTTTTTTTTTTTTAATTTTTAATTTAAATTCAATTAGCCAACATATAGTACATCATCAGTTTCAGATATAGTGTTCAATAATTTATCAGTTGCATGTAACACCCAGTGCTATCCGACTTTGACAAATACTGTGGGAAGGACTGAGCTGTACCCACGGCTCTGCCTGCTCAGAGTCAGTAGACCGACCTTGGTATCTTCCCTGAGCAAACGTACGGGGTGACAATGCAGAGCTTTGCTGATGCCGAGGACAGTTTTTCCCACCCTCCTATTTCATTTGGGTTCTTACCAAGATTTCCCACCATCCAGAGCTTTAAAAAACACCCTGCTGATATACTTCAGCTGTGAGCCAGAGGCACACCAGGGTGCTGTGGGAGAAGCTCGGTGCAGAGTGGGAAGGAAAATGGCGCTCACCCCTGACAAGCCATGTTTCCCAGAAGAGCAACGTGGGCAAGACACTAAAAGACCATTGCCTCGTCGACGCGTGAGAAGCCCAGCTCCGGACTGTACATTTTCCTGAGTGATCCTTAAAGTGAATTACTTGTCCTGGTTAGAAAGAAAAGGCCCTCATTTCACCAACGGAGGAATGGGGCCTTCCAAATTCTGGTGTGGTCGACTAAACCTCGAATTGGTCTTTTGCTCTCTCTCTTTTTTTTTTTTTTAAGATTTTATTTATTTGATAGACAGATCACAAGTAGGCAGAGAGGCAGGCAGAGAGAGAGGGGGAAGCAGGCTCCCCGCTGAGCAGAGAGCCCGATGTGGGGCTCGATCCCAGGACCCTGGGATCATGACCTGAGCTGAAGGCAGAGGCTTAACCCACTGAGCCACCCAGGCGCCCCTTTTGCTCTCTTTTAAAAGCAGTTTCTCAGGTGACCAGAGCAGTTCTTGAGACTAGCTGGTGGATGTTCCCACACAACCTGCACAGGCGCGCCCTTCTCCTTTTGTTAATGTTCTGTCAGCCGCGTTTGGCAGGAGGAAATGAGAATTTTCCCTTTGCCTGAGAAATGTCAATAGGTAAGGATTTTTCCCCCTTCATTAAAAGAAATGATGTTGCCTTATAAAAAGTTCCTATTTTTTTCTAGAACCAAGATGACCCTCTAAAAATCTGCAATTACATTTTGGTCATTTGCGTTGTGCTCTTCAGGAGTATTCAAGTTTTTCTTTAGAAGACTATAGCATTTTCAACAAGTCAAGAGAAATCTATGTTTTAAAGTTATAGTTTTGAAGTAAGTTTTAAATTTTAAAATCAGACCAGATAAAAAGCAATGATAGAAGCTCACCTTTATTTTTTATAATAATCTGCATCGTCTTGCTATTTAAGGCCCTCGTCATACAGTGAAATTATGTGAAAAGAGAATAATACAGTGGGATATATTTACATTTTTGCTGTTCATCTTGTCTCACTTCAGAAACTGCTTTGAGCAAATTTTGCATCATAAAAAGTTGGTAAATAATTGACTTGACAAGTTACCATCACCCTAACATCTAACTAGCATTTATTTTGCTCTCAGTTGGAGGTCATCATGAATTTTGGTCTTGACCTGCTGAAAGTAGTAAATTTCTACCTTACCATTTTTCCTGTACTGCACAAATCAAGTTGATGGGCTTCACAGGCAGGTGACCTATGCAATCAGGGAAGGTCGTGTGCTCAGAATGCCCCCTGAGGACAGAATTCTTGTGGACCCCCTCATGGGAGTTGAGCAAGACTCAAAGTAAGTACAAGTTGGGTGTGCCTACCACTGACTGAGTTGGATTGCTGAGTGCTGCCAGCAGCCGTGCTCTCTGTTTGAAACTGAACTTGCTTCTAATGCAGAATGAAGGCAATTAGCATTCTCAGAAACATTACCAATAAGCCCTATCATCTCCTTTCTTACTGTTGTCCCACTTACGATGAAAATGACAGAGGAGGAAAAGACAACTTCTAGCTCCTCTTTTTTCTAGTATTCAAAGATAGCATTGATAGACTATCCATGTAGTAAAAAGTGAAATAAAACCCAGTAGAATTAGGTTTGTACAGCGTTTTTGTGGTTCTGTTATGAAGAAAATATACATGTATGAGCTGTGAAATCTGAATTGGATTATTTTGGTGATTTCAAATATGAGTTAAATCCTTATATTTCATTTAAAACCAGCATTGGATGGTATAAATATGAACAGTAAAATTCATGCTAATAATGTAATAATGTCATCTTCCTTTACCTACAATGACATATAGCAGATAATGTCGTGACAAGCTGAGGAGAGAGAGCACAGAAAATAGGGAAAAGCTTCATATTTTAATACCGTTGACAGTGCTTTTTTACTGCTTTTTCAACAAAGGTTTCCACATTTTCATTTTATACTGGACCCCCACAAATTATGTAGCCAGCCTGCTCTAAGCCTCTTGGGTAGGAAAATTCATTCAAGTGATCGCTCCCAACAGCCTCTTTGCAGTAGAAAATGGGTTGATGCTGATCAGAAGGGAGTATTTGGTCCTTTAAAAGTTGCAGTTGCAGAATAACTAGGAGTCAGCACAGAAAATAGAGTACTGTGGGGGCAGTGGGGATGGTGGGGGTGGGCAGTGGGCTCAAGTTCAGATCCAGTTCCTGAATGGCTGCCAGGTACGGGTGCATGTGTGACACTGACAGTAAGAACTCTAATTCCTGTTCCCTCCCTGAGCACCCAGGACCTCACCGCTTTCCTGCAGACAGCCCCAACGGTCTCTGGGCGTCGCCAAGGAGAGTGTCCCTGTGATCCCACCATTCCCCCAGGGGCATCCAGCAAACTCTTCTTCACCAGCTGCAGCTCCCTCTCTGTCCCTGCCAGCTGTTCCTGAAGCTGCTTGGACAAGCCTCACTATTGACTGTAACAATACTGTTTCTGTTGTAAATTAAAGGCACGGTAAGGGACAAGAGATTTGTTGGGTCTCACTCCTGTGGTTCAAAGGACATTACGAAAACTCCGTGGGTCTCCATCCCCGGTATTTGCCCTCCTCCCGGCTGCCCCAGCTCTTGTCAAAATCTCCTGGGCCCCCTCCTGAAGGATTATGTCAGAATTTCTAGAGGTAGCTCCCCGCAAACTCTGTGCTTTACCAAGCTCCCCTGGAAATTCTCAGGCACACTGAAGCTTGGGAGGCTCTGCTTTAGGGGCTCCTGGCCACTCTGAAGGCTTTGGCTGCCAGCTGTTCCAGCGGGACCAGCCTGGTCTCTCTTGCTTCCTCAGCATCCTTGGTAGATCCACCCAGGTGGAAACACGAGGCTTGCGAGGATATGAGCTACAGCTCTGAATCATCAGCAAGTTATCGACCTCTCCGCAGTTAGGTTTGGCTAAAGAATGTAGACACTCACTTCTTACATACCCAAAAGCCAAACACCTGAGTTGTCTTCTCTTCTAAAATACATAACTCCAGAGGAGTGCCTCAGTGGCTCAGTGGGTTAAGCGCCTGTTGATTTCAGTTCAGATTGTGATCTCAGGGTCATGAGATCGAGCCCCACTTCAGGCTCTGTGGTCAGTGGGGAGTCTGCTTGGGATTCTCTCTCTCAAATAAATAAATAAATCTTTAAAAAAATAAGATACGTAACTCAAGAAAGCCAAACGGCTTTGTAACTGTAACACGTTTGATTAAACAATGTATTAAGGAAAGTCCAACATGGCGTCATAGTGTATCCCATGACTTCTGAGAGATCAGCTCTGTTCAACAGTCAGTGTGCATGAATGTTGTTTTGTTTTCTATCTCAGGGTGAAGGAGCAGATGTGCCTTTTGTTGTTAGAAGAAAATGAAATCAACGGGCTGAAGCTAGAAGGGGCTGAAGACAGAGTTTGTCCTGAATGGCCTGGGAAAAGGGCAACCCAAAGCACATCCTTCTGGGCTAAAATAATCTGTATGTTGAAAGCTTCCCCGAACCCCAGCATGCTTTGAAACCTCTTTTTATTTTATCAGCACTCCCTGTCCAAGGCTTTGATCTTATGAAATCATCAAGTCTTTCCAGGAAGGAAATATGAATTCCTTTGTTTCCTTCTGCTCTCCAGGGGTGGATCCCGCTGTTCTGGGCCCTTTACTTGCTGGCACTTTGTGGCTGTAATTTCCCAAACTTTCATTTCCTTTCGTACTCTCCCGTAGGTCTTAGTCAAGAGACCCTAGAGAATATTCTCTATCTTTTCTATTAAGAGCAACAGGGATGGCCAAGAACTTAGGCCAGCTTCAGCCCCTAGCTTCTGAGACTTGAGTCAGGCTGGGCTACCTTGCATGCGGTGGGACTTGAGAGCCCAGTCTTGGGGGTCAGGCTGCTGGGGTTGGGACCTCAGCTCCCTCTTCTTCCTGGGGTTCTCTTGGATGAACAACTGAAATGCTTGGGGCCTTATATTTTTTCCTTCCAAAAAGTAGGGGCAATTAGGATAACTTCCCGCCCCGTGGCTTCCAGCTGGCAGGGACCTCACTGCACAGGTGGCCCACTGAGCTTCAGAGGGGGCAGGGCTGGTCTAGGGGCTGCAATGGAGTTAAGGGACTTCACCATTAGTGCCTGGCACATAGTAAGTGTTCCTTACTTAGTAGCTATTATTTTCATAGGCTAAGCACCCAGCAAAAGTGACCAGCATAAATGGCACATTTTAAATGCTTTTTCTTTTGAAGACTTTATTTATTAATTTGACAGAGAGGGACACAATGAGAGAGGGAATATAGCAGGAGGAGTGGGAGAGGAAGAAGCAGACTTCCTGCAGAGCAGGGAGCCCCATGCTGGTCTTGATCCCAGAACACTGGGATCGTGACCAGAGCCGAAGGCAGACACTTAACGACTGAGCTACCCAGGCGCCCCTTAAATGCTTTTTTAAAAGTTTATTTATTTATTTATTTTAGCATGGGGCTTGAACTCACAACCCAGAGATCAAGAGTCACACACTCCACCACCTGAGCCAGCCAGGAGCCCCATATATAGCACCTTGTAAATAAACATTATCTGTTTGTGTGAATGTGTTGTTTATATTTAAATGATATTTGGATGCTGTTAATTTTTAATATTAATCAATATTATTATTATTATTAAATACTTAAATTCATATTTGTTCCTCTAATTCAGGGTGAAAAAAGATAGGGTCCCTTGGCAAAGATGGAATAAGATAGGCACGCTATGGAAAAGTGAGGAGGCTGTTTCTGTATAATTTCACATGCACTAGATTTTTTTTTTTTTTTAACTGAGTCTGATATCTTTCATTCTCTTTTCTGGTTTTTTTCTCTCTTCTGTATAGTTTTATACAAATTTGTCTGATCTATTATTAAATACATTCATTAAATTTTTCATTTTAGTTATTGTCCCTTTTAGTTCAAATATTTCCATTTGATTCTATTTTATGGTTTCTCCTTGTCTATTTACAGTCTTCAGCCTGTCATCTAGTTTCCTGACATTTTAATCCTAGTTATTTGTAAATCCCTGTCAAGGTAACTCTGATATCTGGATCTCCCTTGGCTCCATAATTATTGCCTGATTTTTTAACTTTGTACTTGAAATAATTGTAAACCTAGAATTGAAAAGATAATATGGAAAATTCCTATATCTCCTTCAGTGAGCTTCCCCCAGTGTTAACAACTTGAATAACCAAGGTACAAGTTTCAAAGATTTTTTAAAGATTATTTATTTATTTATTTATTTGACAGAGAGAAAGAGAGAGACCGAGAGAAGGAACACAAGCAGGAGAGTGGGAAAGAGAGAAGCAGGCTTCCTGCTGGGCAGGGAGCCTGACTCGGGGCTCCATCCCAGGACCCTGGGATCATGACCTGAGCCGAAGGCAGACACTTAACAACTGAGCCATCCAGGCACCCCGGTACAAGTTTCAGTCTAAGAAATTAACATCAGCACAGTCCTGCTAACTGAATGATAGATCTCATCTGGATTCCCCATTTTTGTACTATTGGCTTTTTCTATCATAGGATCCAATCCAGGATCTCCCACTGCATGTAGTCCTCATGTCTCCTGAGTTTCCTGTAGTCTGGGACAGCCCTTCAGTCTGTCCTTGTCTTTCATGACCTTGACACTTTGAAATGCACTGGCCAGGCATTTTATAGAGTCCCCCAGTTCGGGTTGGTCTGATATTTCCTCATGATAAGACTGCAGCTTGGGGGCAGGAAGACCACAGAAGTGGTGTGCCCTTCTCAAGGCGTCATATTGGGGGTACACAATGGCAAAACATCTTATTGCCAATGACACTGAACCTTGATCTTGTTGCTAAGGTGATGCATGCCAGGTTTTCCTATTGTAAAATTACTATTTCCTTTATCAAATTCTTCTTTACCAGTGAATAAGTCCTGACTACACTGAAGGTGAGAAGAGTTAAGATCCACGTCATGGAGGGTATCAAAGAGTTTGTGAAGTAGTTAATTAGTAACCACAGTTATTAGTAAATGTTTGGGGAGTAATACTTTTTTTTTTTTTTAAGATTTTTATTTATTTGAAAGAGATCACAAGTAGGCAGAGAAGCAGGCAGAGAGAGAGAGGGAAGCAGGCTCCCCGCTGAGTAGAGAGCCCAATGCGGGGCTCGATCCCAGGACTCTGGGATCATGACCGGAGCCTAAGGCAGAGGCTTAACCCACTGAACCACCCAGGTGCCCCTGGGGAGTAATACTTAAAGGCTATGTCAAATCCTGCTTTTCCTTAAAATTTTGTCCAATAATTTTAGCATTCATTGGGGAACTTGCCTACAAGCAACTATTATTATGGTATTCTGGTGGTGATTTTCTATTTCTCTGAATCCTTCTACATTTATTGGTTATCAATTAATAATAATTATTTTTAATCAATCATATTATTTAGATTTGTATCACGTAAATAATATATAGTGTGTTATTTATATTACTAATTAATTGTTTGTATTAACTGTTTATTATTTATTAATCTTCTTTAAGGAAGAATTGTCCCTTATGCTCCCTTATTTAATAACATATTGATATCAATATGGACTTAGAGATATTTATTTTATTCTTTGCATATAATCTGATACTTTATTTATTTTTTAATAAAGATTTTGTTTATTTATTTGACAGAGAGAGAGAGACAGTGAGAGAGGGAATACAAGCAGGGGGAGTGGGAGAGGGAGAAGCAGGCTTCTGCTGAGCAGGGAGCCTGATGTGGGGCTCGATCCCAGGACTCTGAGATCATGACCTGAACAGAAGACATACACTTAACAACTGAGCCACCCAGGTACCCCTATGATCCAGTACTTTAAAACTTTATTTTGTCCCTCAAATTGTTCCAGTTTGTTCCTCCTTCTCCCCCTCCCTCATCCCCTCCCTCCTTTCTCTTCCTTATGCTCCTCCTCCTACCTCTTCTTCTTCTATGCATTGTCTATGTCCCAACCCTGGAGTCAAGCAGTACTCTAAGGGGCCCCATTCCTCTTGTTGGAGATGGTGAGCCAGGACCAAGACATGGCTCTAGCTGTGCTGTTGTTACTGGGGTATTGCTGCTTCTATGCCCTACAGAATACAAAATATCGATGCAAGAAGCTAAAGAAGACCTACGTGAAAACAGCGATATATATAATGCCATCAATGGGAGAACTCGATACCATCAAGATATAATCTCTTGATCTTCCCCCAAATTGTCAACTTGATCTGTTTAGATTCCACACAGTCCCAACCAACATCCCAGCAGTTTTTTTTTTAATAGAAATTGATAAGCTAATTCTAAAATTATATCAAAATAAAGAAGACTCATGACAGCAAGAGTTTTAGTAATCAAGACTGTAAAATATATGTATGGATAGACATACAGGTCAATGTATCAAAATAGAGTTCAGGGGCAGAAAGAGAGATCCATATAGAGATCGATAGAGAGAGAGGTAGAGCTAATAGATTTTAGACAATGGTATAAGGGAATTCGATGAGGGAAACGAGTCTTTTTCAACAAATGGTGCTGGAACGGTGGACACCCATATGGAAAAATGATTACTCTGGCTGTAGAGTAGATTAAAGATCACAGGAGGTCAAGAGTAAATGAGGGAGGGGAGCCCAGCTGGCCCAGTTGGAAGAGCACATAACTCTTGATCTCCAGGCTGCGAGTTCCAGCCCCACATTGGGTGTAGAGATTACATAAAAATAAAACCTTAAAAAAAGAAAAGAGTAGATGAGGGAGCATTAGCTAGGAGAAATGGTGGCTTTGCTCTTAGTTAATCTAGTAATGTCACTTCTGGGAATTTACTTTGTATATATGGAAAAATTGGCAATGACCTAATAACAGACTAGTTCAATTGCAGTTTATTTCTTAATAGGATGACATGCAACATTCAAAGACTAAAGAAGCTCTTCGTGGAATGAGCACCAAATAAATTCTTTAATTAAAATAAACCAAGAGGGTGCCTGGGTGGCTCAGTGGATTAGGCCTCTGCCTTCAGCCTAGGTCATGGTCTTGGGGTCCCGGGATCGAGTCCCACATCGGGCTCTCTGCTCAGCAGGGAGCCTGCTTCCCCCTCTCCCTCTACCTGCCTCTCTGTCTACTTGTGATCTCTCTCTGTCAAATAAATAAATAAAAATAAATAAATAAATAAATAAACCAACCAAGTGCATGGTGGAGTAATTGGATATGTTATACCCTCTGGAAGGACACATAGGGACCAGGAAGCATGAGTTGCATGAGTTGCATGGGGGACAGTTATAGGTCGGCTAGAGGACTTGGGGGAAGGAGATTTTTCAGTGCATACTGTTCTATACCTTCTGATTTGAGGTCTTATATCTTTGTATTACTAATTGAAATATATGCTAAAAATTAAAATGTATTTAAAAACCAAGAAATGATAAGACTGGGGCACCTGGCTAGGTCACTCGGTTAAGCATCTGACTCCAGCTCAAGTCAAGACCTCAGGGTCTTGGGCTCCATGCTCAGCAGGGAGTCTGTTTGTCCCTCTCTGTCTCCTTCCACTCCTTCCTCTGCTCATGGTCTCTCTGTCTATCAAAGAAATAAATAAAATCTTAAAAAAAAAAAAAGAAAAGAAATGATAGGACTAGGGGGATGGTCATGAGACTGGAGAGGAAAGAGTCAACTGCGAATTACAGTGAACAGATATGGACTTGAACTGAACGCGTGGCTGTGAGAGAGGGTGGGGCCCCAGGAAGCCTGCTAGTTTCTTGGCTTGTGCCACTTCCTGATGAAACAGGAACACAGGTTTGGTGTGTAAGGAGTGGGGAGGGGCTGCGGTGGCAGTGGCAGGGGAGGGGCACAAAGGGGAGGAAAAACCATGAAAAAGGTTTTGAGTATGTTGAGTTTGCAAAATCCAGGAGGTGATGCTGAGTAGGCAGTCTGATGTTTGGGTGGCTCTGGAGCTCAGGGCAGGCCTGGGCTGGAGAAGCAAAGCAAAGTTTCCATGTGAATAGGGAAAAACTGCTGCCAGGGTGTGAATGCAATGATCTATGGCCACAGGGAATATAGTCTTGGCTGGAAGGATTTTATCCGAGAAAGAAATTTAAATTAAGCAGATCAAAAGCTGGCGTCAGCCATTAAGCACACATAAACAAAAATTCAATTGAAAATGTCCATAGAGGGGAGCATGGGTGGCTCCTCAGTTAAGCTCCCAACTCTTGGTTTTGGCTCAGGTCATCATCTCAGGGTCATGAGATCCAGTCCCAGCCTGGACTTCAGGCTCAGCAGGGACACTGCTGGAGATTCTCTCTCTCTCTCTGCTCCTCCCCCTAACGCCCCCCCCCCCGTTCTCTTTCTCTCAAAACAAAATAAAATAAAATAAATGTCCATAGACATTTGCTTTATCCATTCTAGTTCATGGTGTAATGGCCAAGATGGATGAAGGCTGAAATGTGCATTTAGGACAAACTGAATGAAGTAAGTTGCCCTAGGAACTTGGGCAATGCCTTAGGAATGATGAAAACTAAAACAGCTAAGTTGAGAACATATTATCAAAATTTTGAGGCTTCGGTGACTATAGTTATTTATTAATAGCTATCTGTTAATGAGTTAACGCGGTCGTAGCCCCTTACTACTTGCGTGTAAGGGAGAAAATGTCTTCCTGTTCCTATCAGGAAGTGGTACACGCACCAAGGTGCAGTGTGGTGTTGACTTCAAAGGACATTTAAGGAGGGACTCGGGTACCCCAAACCTCAACTCAGCTATGGTCGAAGAGACGAAGACGACTGCCCTGTACACTCTAACGAGCCAGGGTCAGTGAGGTCGGCGTGTGGGTGGAGGTGACAGTCGCTCGCCCTACGCTTCACGTAGGTGAGATTCTAGGGACTTTCCCGGGGCTCCCACCTATCTCACCCGCTGCTGGCAGCTTGATTTCGCGGGCGGACCTTCTTGGGGGACTTCTTGGCTGTGTCATTCCCAAGACAGGCTCCATCTGGGCGCACAAGGAGGGCTTCCACTTCGGGGGTGGAACCGGCTTCCCTCGCGCACGTTCCCGGAGGCCGTTCCTCTCTGCATCCTTGCGCTGTTTGTCTGCTCTCCACACAGAGGTCTCCCCCCCTTGGAAAGGAATCTTCTCCTCCGGGGTGCTTTCCCCTGGGGGGAAAAGGGTCAGCGCCATGGTTTCCCGACGGTTTCCACACATCTGGATGTCGCTTTGTTGGAACGGCGGGGCCAGGTTTTTCCTGAAGAGAGAGGGTTGGGCATCAAAGAGGGTGTCCGGTGAGATCATTCCCCTCACACATACCCCCTGGTTCGTGAAGAAATGCCTTGTTAGGGAGGCAACATCATCACTGCAAAGAAAGCTTTCCTCCATGGTTCTGCTTTGCTTTGGGGGGGAACTGGGGAGTAAGAGAAATTGGGGGGGGGGTGGAACTGGGGAGTAAGAGAAGTAAACCTCATTCTGCATCACTAACGTGCCCATGCAACCCAAACATTCGTATTAATTATAGACTCCCAGTCGAATCATCGTTTGCTGTTTTCTACAAATTTAACCACTTTTTTTTTTAAAGCTCAACTCTTCCGATAAAAGTCATTTTTCAAGATAGACAAATCACCTAACTTCATCTCTCCTCCATGGAATTGCCATAAGTTTAAGCAAAGATGCTAAGACACAAAGAACTTGAGAACCACCTGAGTTGCTACTCTGCCCGTTTTTGCACTGACGTGTGTAGTAATAGTACTTGAAGTTCGCATTTCTGGCGGTTAGAAAGTCCGGGGAAAATATGTGTGTACCTTCCCGAGAGTACCAGGAGATGGCGCCCACGTCAACGCGGGGAATCCGCCTCCCTCGCCAGAACCCCAGCCAGGCGCGAGAAAAGGAGGGAGAAACGTAATGCAAGCGTTTCGTGGGATGGGAGGGCTTCCGGACAGCAGCCTCAGGATGCCCTCTACGTGTCTGGGGAGACCGGAAGAAAAGCCAAACAGGGAGAGGCGGAGAGCTAAGGAAAGGAGCTGATGGGATCATTCTACGTGCATTCTGCTCAGGGGCTGTGCCAGGGGCTTCCCCCGGCGGATCCGCTCAGCATCGGGCGGACGCGGGGCACACACGGGGCCGGCACCGGGCGTCCGACACAGAGCTCCCTGAGGTCGCACGAGCGGCCCAGATGCTCGCAGCTCTGAAGAATTCACAAAGACAGGATTCGAAGTCTGTTCTGCCCGGTGCCACCGTCCATTCACTGAAAGACATCCGTGTGGCTTCCAGAATGAGGACAGAGAGGGGCCCGTCTAGAATATTCTTGGATACTCCATAAGGGAAGCTTGGAACGAGAGAATAAAAAATTAATACCTGTGTCATATTTTTAGTAGTATTTCACATCAGGTATACTAAATATAAAATGTCCCAGCTCATGAGGAGTTAACTGCCTCATTTAGCAATGAAGTGTACCTAGAAGAGAAGGCGGAACATGCACAGCTACAAGAAACACAATTTAGATGCTAAGGGAGGTCAAAACTCTCAGTGCCCCCAAGAAGCAGTGTTTTGCTAATTAAGCACAAGTTTCAGTGACTTTCCTAGAAGCGGAGGACAAAAGCCCACACAACCTTTCAAAATGCAAGGGGGGTCTCCATTCTCCCAGCCGCAGCCCTCCCGATGCTCTTAAGTGGGCTCCGTTTAGTTGGATGTCTTCAACTGAAGAATTTTAGGTTTGTGAATGAATCCGAGATGAGGTGTATTTTGCTATTGGTCAGTTGCACCCAAATCTATCAGTATCTTATCTTAGAATTTATCTTCTATAACAAACAACGGTGTGAGTGTCCACACTGTGCCTGGCCCTGCTCTAGTCACTTTCTCAGGACCCCTTTCCTCGCTGACCACACAGGAGCAGAGGCTCTGGGTCTTGCCATCTTGGATCCCTGAAACCAGACTTCCAGCTGGGTGTTGGGTTCCTGAACCTCAAGGGACATGCCTTCTCATGTATCCCCTATGATTTCATCTGTCTCATTTGTGAGTGTGATGACTGAATGAGTCACGATTTCAAAGGCAGAACTTACAGGTCTGGGCTTCCGAGAACTTTAACTGATGTAGAATAACCTGGAAGCAAGTCATGTAATTATAAAGGAAAATTTCTTCCCTGATGGTGCCTTTATGGTATGTGATTCTGTCCCCGTTGTCCATCCCTCTTTTCAAAGTACATTGGTTGGGCCTCGTCGTACATAAGTGAAGTCATGGGACCTAGAGTCACAGGCCTAGTGCTTGGCCATTGGATGTCTAGGCTCCAGTCTCTTCAGATGGCTGGAGAGGAGAACATGGACCATCAGACACTTTGGAGTTAGAGAGACAGGAACTGGTGTTGTGCGGGATGTGACAGCTGAAGGGACAAGGGTGGCTTCCAGCCTGTACACCACTGTGGACGGTAGCAAGTCAGTAAATGCAGCCCGAGACAGAGTCCACCGTCTAGAATGCCATGTCAATACATAGCTCTTCCTCCATAAGTATTTCAGCCTCAGACAGACTGAATTGTAACAACATCTTCCGTCTCTGGTCAGTTTTGCTTTAGGTGATGTCTACGTCCTAAGGACTCTTTGTACCTGCTTTCTGCAATGTGGGGTGAGAAGCAGCCTGACTGAAAAGCTTCCTAGGCGGGGCTGCCACATATAATGGTGGGGGGGATGTTTGGCAACACCCAGCACACTCTGACAAATGTCTTCCTTGATCCCGAAGGCAGAGATGCCAGAACATCAAAACAAACAAAAAACAAACAAAAAGCAAAACAGGGATTGGTCCAGGATACAGCAGAGCTCTGGTAGCGAAGGCTCATGCTACTTGCTGTGTTTCTAGGTGTGAATTAAGAAATGGCTTCCTGGGGCTCCTGGGTGGCTCAGTCAGTTAAGTATCTGCCTTCTGCTTAGGTCACGATCCTGGAGTCCAACCCCACAGCAGGCTCCCTGCTCAGCGGGCAGTCTGCTTCTGCCTCCTCCCTGCTTCCCCTCCCCTGCTCCTGCGCTCTCTCTCTCTCTCTCTCTCTCTTTCTTTCTCAAATAAATAAAACCTTTAAAAAAAGGTGGGGAGAAGAAATGACTTCTCCCCCACCTCAGTTGTCAGCACACTATGGAAGTGTGTCATTGAAACAGTCTTCAGGAGGCCAAGCCAGGACAATTACCTGGACCCCTGCCAGGCTGCTGACACGTTGCCAAACTCAGACGCTGCTCCGTCTGCTCTTCTCCAGCTGATGTCAGAGCCCTGACATCTGGATTGGCTTATTGACCCACTTACTCATTCACTCGCTAATTAAATATTAACGGAGGCCACTGGAGCCAAGGTGCAATAGACCCTGCATTAAGTTCTCAAGGAGAAGTAACTTGCAGGGAGAATGTCATCAAAACTAGACTTAATCACTGCATAAAAGTGAAATTGAGTTGTAAACACCTAGGATGAGAGCAGGAAAAGCCGAAGAGTCATTTGACTCACTCAGCCGCCATAGTAAAGCGCGATCACGCTGGAAGGCGCAGCATTTCCATTTCCTAGTTGGTCGCCACGGAGGGCCATTACCTGGTTGTTGGGTCAGCAGGCCCACCTCCGCAGTGGATCATTTCCCATTAAGCTCATTTCTCTTGTGAATGTTGTTTTAAATCAGAATCTATATGCAAAGGAAATAAAAAGTATATAACCAAAATGCATAAATCGAATAAGCTGAGATAATATTTTCCCTTAATTATCCCCATTTTATGAAAAAGAGTCGCTTGTTTAAACAGATGCATCATTATAAAACGAATTCACTTCTTCCCCCCGTTGTGCATTGTGCTTGGATCTGTGCCCAGACTCTGTACCAGGCAGGAGGATAGAAGTGCCCTCGGACCTCAGAGAGTAAGACACAGACACACCACGAGAAACCAAGCACTGAACCGCGGGGGCTTCAGGAGCCATCAGTACCTACACTATGGTCTTGTTCTGTCCGGCTAGATTTTTTTACCCAGGAGATATTAAGGACTTCTAAAGCTCTTCTATATCCAGGAGTTATACACCCCACCTTATGTCAGATGCGTTCTTCAAATTGCAGAAGATGAATCTACTCCAGCAGCTGGAGGTTCAGTATAAAATTATGGTTCTCATCCCCCAGGCCAAAGAGAAGAGAGGAGGGGCCGGGACCTGGAACAAGAGACCAACAACGCTTGCTGTTCCCTTTCTTTTCCAAATTCCACCTGGGCGGCCCCTGAACTTCAGAATGACTCGGGAGAGTGTTGCATTTGGAAGTGCCAAGTGCGAGACAATGCTGTGTTTGACCTCTCCACGGAGGAATGATTTTAGATTCACCTATGCTTATGATGTCATTGGAGAGTACAAGGAAAGGGGGACCCGGTCAGTCCCTGGTTCTGCGCCCCTGACAGATGAAGGTGTGTCTTTGATTTTGGTCTTGGTGTTGCCATCTGTGAAACCAATCTTCAGTAATCATCTGCCCCTTCTGTAACGTCAGTCAGCTGCCACATGACAACAAGCTCAAAGGACCCAGGGACCCTTCAATATAGGATTTAGGACTTTCCCCAGTTTTTTGGCTTGTTTCACTTTGTGTCAGGAAGCCATTTTTTTAATTAAAATATTTCTGGGGGTGCCTGAGTGGCTCAGATGGTTAGGCGTCTGCCTTCGGCTCAGGTCATGATCCCAGGGTCCTGGGATCAAGCCCCGAATCGGGCTCGCTGTTCAGCAGGGAGCCTGCTTCCCCCTCTTTTTCTCCCCACTGTTCCCCCTGCTTGTGCTCTCTCATGCTCTCTGTCAGATAGATTAATAAAATCTTTAAAAAATATTTTTTATTGTTTACATAATGTTTTTCTTGGAACTTTCATGAGTCGAAATGAAAACAGCTAAGATTTTACATAGCTATGTGTATGTGTGTGTATATGTGTTTGCTTTTTGAGTATGTTTATGTATTAACATACTTCATCACACATCTATGACCCAGCACAATGACTGTAACCCTACCAGACAGACTCAATGTTTTGTGATGGTTCAGTGCAGGAATCAGCAAACTTTTCTCTCTAAGGAACCAGATCCTAACCACTTCACCTTTATGTGCTATGTGGTCTGTGTCCCAATGACACAGTTTTGTCACATACTACAAAGGTAGCCAAAGGCTATATATAAAGGAAAAGGTGTGTTCCAATAAAACTTTACAACACTGATAACTGAACTTCATAGAATATTTATAAAACATATTCTTTCTTTTGTTTGTCCCCCCAACTCTTTACAAATGTGAAAACCCCTCTTGCAAGAGGACATACAAAAACAAGAGCATGCCAGATTTGGTTCATGAGCCGTAGTCTGCTGATCTTGGGTTTAAAGTTGAGGTACAAGTTGTTAAATATAATTTCGCTAGCGCTCTCAAGTCCTGCGATGTAACACTTCTAAAGGGTACTGGAACCAAGGGCTTAGTCACTCTTTTTGTAGGTCAAGATCTCATGAAGGTGCCCAGAGATTTATTTTTATTCACTAGTCCCCTGCCTCCCCGCTGGCCAGGGACAAGATGGTGCTGGAGTTCCCGGGCTCACCGAGGGTCATCCAGTCCCCTTAAGGTCCTGGAGTCTCTCAGCCCAGATCTCCTCAGGATGGGCTACTCAGGCCGTGTCGTTTCTCTCCAGGGAGGCACTAAACTACCAAGCCCTCTCTGTCCTCACTTAGCCACACTTTTCTCCTCATCCCCCAGAGAGTCTCCAGGTGATGCTAGGAATGGACCTGGAAGCTTTGTCCAAGTTTAGCCATGTCCAGGGTTTAACAACTGAACCACTTCCATTACTAGAAATGCCAGATCCTTGGTCCCTCCCCCAGGACTGCCTGACCATCTCCTAGACGGTCATTGTCCACTGTATCAGTCAGGGGTCTCCCAAGAAACAGAACCTATGGGAGACATATAAAGAGAGATTTATTTTAAGGAACTGGCTCATGCAACTGTGGGGACTGGCAAGTCTGAAATCTGTACAGTAAACCAGCAGGCTGGAACATACTCAGGATTTCTGCTTACAATCTGGAGGCAGATTTCCTTCTTCACCAAAAACAAACAAACAAACAAAAAACAAAACCGCCTCAGTTTTTGTCCTCAAGGCCTTCCACTGATTATGTGAGGCCCACCCTGATTGCCTCTAGAGGGTAATCTGCTTTAGTCAGTCAGCTGATCAAAGAGGTTTTTTTAAAGATTTTATTATTTATTTATTTTATTTGAGAGGGAGAGAGAGCATGAGCGAGTGGGGGGAGGGGCAGAGGGAGAGAGAGAATCTCAGGCAGACTCTGTGCTGAGTGTAGAGCTGGGGGGTGGGGCAAGGGAGGGGGCTCAATCTTGTGACCCTGAGATCACGACCTGAACTGAAACCAAAAGTCGGACTCTTCACTGACGGGGCCATTCAGGAACCCCTCAACTGAGTACAGATGTCAACCACATCTACAAAACACCTCCATAGAGACACCTAGGTTAGTATTTGAAAAAGCAGCTGGACACCACAGGCCAGGCAAGTTACCCATAAAATGAACCACCGCCCCTGTTGTGGACTGAACCCGTCCTCCTCCCAAATTCACGTGTTGCAACCCAACCCCAGATGTAACAGTAGTAGGAGGTGGGGACTTGGGGGAGGTGATTAGGTCATGGGGGTGGAGCCCCCCCAAGAATGGGATCAATGTCCTCATAGGAAGAGCCATGAGAGAAGGGATTTCTCTTCCAGCTGTATGGGTGTGCCACAAGAAGCCAGCCCTGAGCAAGCCAGGCAGCAGGTCTCACCGGACACCAGGTCCGCCAGCTCCCTGATCTTGGACAATCCAACCTCCAGAACCGTGAAATGTGACAAACACCGGCTTGTTGCCTAAACCCCTGGAGAAACGAGGAAATGTTACTTAATAAATGTGTTTGAATGAATACACAAAACAATCAAGGGGTATCCAGCCAGCTTGTCCCTCCAGCTCTACGTCCCAGTGACCCTGTCATGCTCTTGCAGAAGCCACATGTGCTATACAATTTAATTATGCAAATAAGTAAAACAGCATGCCATCCCCTAGGAGTAACACTCACATAGGCCAGGACCAGCGAGGCGCTCGGACCCCGACAGTGCTCACTTGTAGTATGCTCTGTGCTGGGTGCACCTCCAGTCAAGGGGACTCTTGGACTGTGGAAGGACCAGAGCTGAGTGGCTTTCATCAGATCTGTCCAATTCTGTGAGCATCAGTTGTTTTGGGTGAAAAGGTATATAGCGCTGTGCTTGCTTTCCAGAGTGTATCAGCCTGGGTCCAATCCGGACACGGGACCGACCACATGGCAACTTAAACCGGAAGGAATTGTTAAGCTGTGATTCTAGAAAATGTAAATGTAGAGAGGTTTCTTGATAGTTCCACGGTGCTGCAGGAGAGTGCCCAAGGAAGGGTGAACTTGGGCCGGGGGTCCCCACCCTGGGTGGGGTACAGAACTCCAGGGGGAAGGTAGGAATGGTGGAGTGGTTGGCGGGGTTGACCAGGGAGGAGCAGGTGCACAGTGCCTGGAAAATCATGGAAGAACAGCCAGTGAGCAGATTCACAGGCTTGCGGGCAAGGAAGTGCTGCTGTGGGTGGGAGGCCAGAGCCCCCAGCATCAAGAGGGGTCAGCGGGCCTGGTGGGGCTCCAAGGTCACGTTCTGGGCATGCGGCTGGCGCGGAGCATCACCGATGTTCCTGCAGGCTCGTCACCGCCACGAGTGCGCCCCTGAGACCAGCAAGAGAAACCCCTTCCTCTGTATCGTCCCTCCCAAGCCCTTCGTAAGAAAGCTGAATGTGGCACTCACTATAAGGAGAGATACTTAACGGGATGCTTCCCATGGTCGCAGCGCAACCACTAAAGTGTGGATTCGGAGCTGAGAGGCAAGCCGTTGATCACTAGCACCCAGGGGACTTTGGGAGGCGGAGGACATGAGCCCCAAGCCCTCGCTCTGACCCTCAGGGTGCTCCCACTTAGCTGTGACTTCTCTCAAATCAGCTCCACTTCCCGCACCTGAGTGCTCCGTGGCCAACCTAACCCTCTCCAATTATGGTAAATGCCACTTGGTCAGTTTCTGGAGGTCTGAAGAATACCCTCCAGAAACCAGCATGTGGCCAGAAGACAGAGGGGAGCATGAGGCCAGCCCCCAAGTCACACCACTGCTCCCTGCCAAACAGACTCCCTCTGTTGCCCCTGCCTGCCTTGCCAGGCTCTCGGGTTTAAGATACCCGAGGACCACAGTGTGCATGGAGCAAGGGCCAAGAGGAGCTCATCGTTTGCTAGGTCATTACCTTCCCCACCTCTACCAGTTTTCCAGGACTGCCAGGACGAAAAAGCACAAAGCAGGTGCCTTCAGCCACAGAAATATACTGTCTCCCTGTTCTGGAACCTGGAAGAGTGGGCAGGGTTGGTTCCTTCTGAGGCTGGGAGGGCGAGTCTGTTCCTGCCGCTCCCCCAGCTCCTGGTGGTTTGTTGGGAATTTTTGAACATGCCTTGGCTGGTAGACATCCCCCTGATCTCTGCCTCCACACTCATGTGGTGTCCTCCCCATGCGCCTGTTTGAGTCCAAAGTTCTCCTTTTTATAAGGAAACCAGTCGCATTGGATTAGTGGCCCAGCCTGCTCCAGGGTGACCTCATCTTCATTGAACTAGAACTTACCTTTGCTGCCAGTAGGCATGTGGGGTAAGTGACTACTTCATCTCTCGGGGATTAATTGGATTCATATCTGGACTTGTTAAAAGCTCAGATCTAGTTCAGGATCATGATGTTCCCCAGCGTGTAACTTTTCAAGGGTCCCGCTCGAAAACCCTAAGTGTGTAGTAGGCTTTCTCCCCGGGTGGATCCTGACCTGACTCTCGCCCTCCCAGCGTTCGGACAGACCTATGAGCCTCCCTTTGGGAGTGGGCCGTCTGGTGTCTTGAGGGGAGAAAGCAGAGTTCATTGTCAGTCCTACCTTTCAGGACATGTCTTTGGTCTGGACGAGTGGCTTCTCAAGTTCCTGCTGCCTGGTAATTAAGTATCATCTTCAAACTTATTTTTGCTAAACCCAGCTTTTTGATTTCTAGCATTAGAGGAGTGGGTGAGTTGTCTGCAAAAACTGCCCTAAATGGAATTTTCAAAAAATCTGCATTTTAGAATGCTATTTCCAAAGTTATATAGAAAGAAACATCTATTTCTTTTTTACAACATACTCAATGTAAGATGTTGCATTTAAATAAAAAAGCATTTTTTAACAAGAAAAGTGAAGGTTTCATCAAACCTGAAGAATAGAATAGAATACCGTTTACTTGTGAGTTGATACTATTTTTTTAAGTGCCAGCATAGTTAGGATATAGTGTAATGTTAGTTTCAGGTGAGCAAGTCAATGATTCAACACTTTGATACATCACCTTGTGCTCATCAAGACAAGTATGCTGCTCCCCTCCAGTAACCACCGATTTGTTCTCTGTAGTTAAGAGTCTGTTTCTCGATTTGTGTGTGTGCCTCTCTCTCTCTCTCTCTTTTTTTTTTCACTTTGTTCATTTGCTGTGAGTTGATACTATTTAGCTAATTCTAGGTAAACCTATTATTCATCCTCTAAACTGAGATTTCTCTGACAGTGAGTGGGGCATTAACTATGCAGGACACCAGTAAACAGGTTTAAACTACGATTTCCCCAGGGGGAAAAAAAAATGAAATGCATGATCACCTGACCTGTAGCCAACAATTTTAAGAATTACAGCAGAACTTCAGTTGCAGAAACAAAAACTCTAACTGTAATCTGCTTTAAGTCTATCCTAGCAATGATTCACCACAAGAAAAGAACTACTGATTTCTCCTCCTCTTGATATGAGATGGGTACTTCTAATGAAAAAAAATGTTAGGAAAAATCATTCGGCATTCTCAGATTCCGTACAATGATAAAATAGATTTTAAAGAAACTTCAGTTGTTGTTAAAATTAAATTTAGTTTACAGACTGACTGGCTGGGGTGGGCAAAAACGCGTTGCTTTTCAGAATTCGGGAAATGTGCAAGCAGGTACTAATCCCGAAGCTGAATATATATCAGAAAGTAAACTCCTACTCTCTGAATTGATTTCCTTGAATTCAATCCTCTATTTTACAAATTTACCTCTAGTGTTGGAGCAACTAGGGGTAATTTCACCATTACATTGTTTCATTTGGAGGGAAAGTGTCATGCTTAACTTCACTTATTTTTAAAGAATTATTTCCAAGAAAAGGGAAATATTTCAAATAAATATTTCCTAACAGTGTCACTGGAACTCTGCATGGTATTAATAAGGTTCACGAGAATGGGATTCTAGATAAAGAGGTCCGTACGTGTGAGAAACCACATATAATTTACATGTTGCTGTTCTGTCATTTGTTCAATCTGGGCATGCGGTAAACAACATTGAATATAGGATTTTAGGAAGTGATTTTGTTTCTCAGCTTGGGTCCTTGGTACCATCTGGATCAAGGTCATCTGAGGATTTTATTAAAAGTAGAAAGACTCGGAGGCCCCATCTCAGACCTACTCACCCTCAGGAAAGCCTGGCCAGGGAATCTGCATTTGTAACCGGCTCCTGACTGATCACCCTTCCTATGAAGTTTGAGAACCCCTGTGGTGGCAGCCACGAAGGAGGGGACCGGATCTGGGACGAGCCCAAAAAGGTGACCTGGAGCCCCCATCAAGACAGCGGGAGAATTTCTTCTGGGCTTCAGTCCCCAGAGTGAGGATAGATTTCTCTTGTCTCCCCTTCAAACTTCTGTTTTTATTCTTCTGGTGTCTTACTCGCTTCTGGCCCCTGACCGTTCCCTGCTGATTTGCCCCGCTGACTTTCTGCTCTCCTTTTCAGGTTTGACTCTACATCTGGTGGCCACCTGTTTCCAGACCAACCCATTTCTGCCCCGTAGCTTCAGGTTTCTGGTTACTCAGGGTGGGGTGGCTGGCCAGCTTCCCTAGCAGGGCAGGGACATAGGAATTCAAACCCCGTGTGCTGCAGACGAGGAGCGTACTATCCCCGGGGGGCCACGTAGAGTGGGCCCAAATCTCATTTAACCCCGGGGTTATCTCTGAGTTGCAGACAGTGAGGTCATTAATGTTGGTCCTGAGGCAGCTGAGTCACCAAAGGAAGACGCAAGTGCGTTCACCGTAGGCACTACATAAGTAATTCTTTTAGAAACATCCCCACAAACACTTTTTAAAAAAAAATACTTATTTATTTGACAGAGAGAGATCACAAGTAGGCAGAGAAGCAGGCGGAGTGAGCAGAGAGCCTGATGTGGGGCTCGATCCCAGGACCCTGGGATCATGACCTGAGCTGAAGGCAGAGGCTTTAATCCACTGAGACACCCAGGTGCCCCCCACAAACACTTTTTGAGAAATCTGGAACAGGCTTCAGCTACCTGGTGAAACCACTCGGCTGGAAGATCACCAGGTCGTGATCCTTCCTAAACGAAGAATGACGGGGTAAGGGGTTACTTTTTGTTGGAAGGAAAAAGAAGTTGCAATCACCCGTTTGTACACTAGATGGCAGAGTTGATTTTCCTTTGGCTTCATTTGTTTGTTTGTTTGTTTACTGTAGGCTCTACGCCCAGTGAGGGAGCGGGGCTTGAAATCTCCACCCAGAGATCAAGAGTCCCATGCATGCTCTACCAACTGAGTCAGCCAGGCACCTAGATTTGGCTTTTTTTTTTTTTTTTTTTTTTTAAGCTGACTTTGCAAAATACCTGCCTTGCCCATTTGGGATCCACAGCCTACCAGCAGATTTGTATTGGGTTCATATAATTTGCGTAACACCTTTTCTTGCAAGGACATAGCACACTAACATGACTTTATCCTAAGCCTTTTTCTGGAGAGGTGGAATTTCAGGCATTCTGTGTAATGTGGTTAGCTCAGACCTATTCTGTCAAAGGAAAAACTGTGTTCAAATGACACCGTGGTTACTATCAAACGGACATTGTTTCTCATGTAATTTTAAAGCTTTTATACACAATTAAATCTATTGGCCAAGCATTCCAATAGTTTCTAGAACCTCAATTATATGGTTCCCCAAATGCATTAATATCTATCTATCTATCTATGTCTACCACATGTACACTTGCTCCTTCTTTTGTGTGCTGTTTATGGCCATCATTTTATTTTTTCCCTATTTTTTTTTTGCCTCTTCCTGCCCGATTTCCCTATTTTTTCCCTATTAAAGTCGAAGAGCAAAAACAGAAATTCCTTTTGAACAGCTAGTGTAACATGCAACATGCTTCCTATAATAAAACAGACCTTCTCTCTAGTTCCAACAGTGAATGGCTATTCGGCAGACACAAATATCCATGTAGGACTCACAACTGCACACATCTCAGAATTTAGCCCTAAATTTCACAAGTGTAATGATCCCCCAACTTTGGGACTGTGAAATGTCTTAGTTCACGTGTCCGACGTTGTTCCTCATACCACCTGTGAACGGGTCCTAGCATCGCTCACAAGTACAAACGGATGGAGTGCGACGATCAATGTCACCCCCTCGTTCTCCCCGAAACACCGGGCTGCGCTATGCCCCAGACACCCCACCGTGCCGGGGCGGGCATGAACGCCGAAGGGGTGACGAGACGACAGGGGCCACCGCTCGTCACGGTACAGATTGTACAGACTGCTGAAGTACTTGTAAATTTCATCCCACAGCTTTAACAGTTCCATTTGCATTTCTCCCACACTCCAGATGAGATCATTTAACCCCAGAGCACACTGCCTGGCACGGGATCCGGACTCAATAAATGTTACTGCCCTTCTGGTCTGTTCTTTCCCTCAGTCTAGGACTAAAGCCCTTGAGAGCACTGAACCCAGAGGATATAATATCAACCACGGAGTAAGGTGTCCACCCACATGCCTGAAAAGCAAGTGTGACTCTGAGCTCACCCAAACTGGAACTAATTTGGTGAACACAAACCCAGGGAATCCCCAAGGGACTGTTTTCTCTGACTTTACACCAGCGTCAGACTCGCTCTTCTTTCCAGGGCCAGTCTTTTATTGTCAATCAAGAATTAGAGATTTTTATTTAAAGACAAACTATAGTTTAATGGGTGCGTGTGGGGTTTGAATGCCTGACTCTTCCGGTAAGTAACGCTGTGTGACTTGTATGCTGACTTTTTTCCTGTGATGTTTAAACCAGTGCATTCTTTCTTTGCATTCAGCAAATTCTGAATGGCTTCTTTGGGCAGAAAGTTGTTTTTGTTTTTTTTTTTTTACAGCTATGGAAGGAAGGAAATCAAACATCTATGTGAAACAAAAGGCCAAATTGGGCTCTTTTTCCTTCTATTTTCCTATGTAATTTAACACCTACTGGGAGTGTAATATTAATAGCAGGCAGCCTTCATTAGGTCTTTCTGTGAGGCAAGCGGTATTCTAAGTACTATACCTAGACTAACTCACTTAATTTTTATAAAAACCTAAAGAATGAAATGCTTTTAGCATCATTGTACAAAGGAGGGCCAAAAAATATTGGTGGAGCGGAATTTGCTTCAAGAGTTCAGAGTGTCCCTCGGCAAACCATCCACTATGGTGTCCTGACCTGCTGGCCGGCAAGAAGGAACAGCAGCTCTGTCCGGGGAGTGAGGCAGAGCTTCCCCAGAGAGGTTGCACTTACAGAGAGCATGACAAGAGGAGAGGGAAGCGGGATCTGGGGGAGGCATGGTGCCTGGTAGGGACAGCCCAGGGTGGGGAGTGGAGGGTCCCCCTCCTGGGCTGGACTAAGGGCCCACAATTCAGCTTGAGTGTCCATGGAGGCTTTCAGCAAGAAATACTTCAGTGGGACAGTGCATTTTGATGACAGGACTCAGCAGTGTGGAAAAGGAGCTAATGTGTTGGGAAAGGGAGCCTTTGGGGGCCTCCTGGGGAAGCACGTGAAGAAGGGACACATGAGGGCTGGCGTCTGCTCTCTGAGGATTTACTCCCTCAGGGCTGACGTGGGCATGAGGAAACCTGACTCCTAACTGTGTGGAGAGGAGACTGAACGAGCACAGGGCTTGTGCAATGCCACGTACCAGCCAGTGTGAGCACCTGTCCTCCCCATGGACCCTCTGCTGGCCTTCCTCCACTCTACTCCGACTGCCCAGAGCAGTGATAGTGGTGGGAGCAGCCATTACTGAAGACTAGATGGACCAGGCTTCATGCTGCCCCCTCTCCACTGATCCCCACCAACCTGGGAAGCAGCACCACTGTTGTCACCATTCACCTGTAAGAACTCTGGCTGGGGGAGCCGGTCGCCTACCAGGTCCCATGGGTGTCATCCAGGGGGCCAGGGTTCCAACCCAGGTCAGTGTGGCTAATTCTAACTTGTCGTTTGTGTTCTCTACACCAGCAGGTATCATGCTCCCTCCAAGAGCCCACCATTGCAGATTCTGAATCCTGCCCCCCCCCCCAACACACTGCTTGGGAGAGAGGGCCCCTTCAGGACCGGAGGGACCTGTCTGGAGCCAGCATGCAGCCAGCCGTCCCCATCTGCTCAGGCACCCTGGCTTGCGAAGCCGCCCCCCTGGGCCTGCCCACAGGGCACCAGCTGGAGGCAGCCAGCAGCATGTCCCCGGGGGACTGTCTCAAGCCTACACAGCATTCTGCAGAGGGCAAGGGTCAGTGAGAGAAGGCTGCACGGCCAGGGCCCTGAAACCTGGCTGCGAGCCCCAGGCACACATCGCACGCGCTCCCGGTCCCTGGCCGCCAAGTCTGGGGGCATCTGCCAGTTCCGCTGTAGAGAGACCGGGGCACCAGGGCCTGCGCCATCAAAGGACGTCTGCAGAGGTCGGAGAGAAAGACACACAGACATGAAGTCAGGAAATAAGCAAACTTGTGTCCCAAGGTCTGGTTAAACCAGCCCTTTTGTTCACAGCCAAGTTTCTTCACAGAAGTCTTGGTCTCCAGTTGTTACTGGGGCGCCCCATCTGCCGAGCAATTGATCCGAGGGCTGTCATTTGCCCCCGGTTCACCGAAGGCCCTGCTGGGCCTGCTGCAGTCTCATGTCACCCCTTCCAAATGCCTCTTCCTACTTCCCTCCCTCCAGGTCTGGTGTTTTGCTGCTTCACTTGAGAAATCAGTTCATGCTAAGGGAACAACTCACTAATGTGGATTAAGAAACCTCTTGGAGAGGGTCCAGCTTGTCCTACTTTGTCTTCTCCAATTTTAATGGTGGTCACCTTGAATGCCCTGAACTGGGAAGGGCCGGCTGCAGGAGTTTTGCCGTGCGACACCTCGGGGGAGGAGTGATTGGGTTGTCAATCCTTCCATGAGGAACATGTCTCTCTGGGCCAGCATCCTGCCCCATGTCCCCGAGCAGAGGGCCATTGACTTCACTGACTCCCGAGGATCTGCTCTGCCCCTTCCTCTGCCTGACCTCTATCTTTCAGTTAAACAAGATGGGCTACTGATTACACACAAACACCCCATCCCCACAAAATTCTGGTCCAAATTCTGCTTCCTGCCCAGGACTTCTCCCGGACAACAGTGGGAGGCAGGGTAGGAAGTGCTCTGATGGAAGTCTGTTCAGAACGCTGGGAGGTATAGACGTCAACTCTGCCTGAGGTGGGTCTTGCTTTCAATTGAGTTTTGAAAAATGAGTAGGAGCTTTCTTATGAGGGAAAACGATATACTAAGAATGTGTGTGTGTGTGTGTGTGTGTGTGTGTTCATTCATGCACATATGAGGGGGGAGAGTAATAAATAAGTAATTAACATTTAATATAACAAAGTCTAGTAATAAGTGACCCCATACACAGTGGCTTACAAAAGCAAGCATTCATTTGTCACTTCCCGGTCTGCAGGTTGCCTGGGGCTTTGCTGGGCTCAGTAGGACCTGGCTTCAAGCTCTGGACTAGATTCAGCTGTGCTGTCCAGATCTCCTGGTTTGGGGACCAGCAGTTACTTAGCACGTTCTCCTCATGATGAATAGGAAAAACACAGGAGCAGCAAGGGGAACGAGCACACTGAAGTCCTGGCCCCTTTCCCCTGGACAGAGCTCATGGCCAAGTCCAACACCAGGAGGCAGGGCAACCGCTTCACCCCGAGTGACTATGGTCAGGGAGGGAAGGAAGGACTGGGAGAAGATAATGCAACAGGCCACGGGGCGACACGTGCGGCAGCAGAGGTCGGAAGGAACATGGCAGGTGATTGGAGATATTTCTGGGAGCAGGGAAATGGAGGCAGGAGACGACAGGTGTTGATTCTGGAGACAAAGGCAGGGAGTATTTAGTGAAAGTCTTGGCTCCCTTGCTAAGGAGCATGGCTTTTACCCTGTAGGTAGGAGAAGGCATTCAGGGCTACGGACTCCATTGGCCCCAGCTGCCGTTCCTGCCCTGGGGCACACAGGAGCATGTGTAGTTGGATGGAAACTGCCACCTGCTGCCAGGGACAGGGCAGAAGAGTCTGGGCACAGACCCCGGGCTAATTGCCAGTGTCACCCCGGCTATGCATGTGTCAACACGTACACTTAGCTCTGAGAGAGAGCTTGCAAAGTCCAACTGAGTCCTCTGAAAGCAATTGGTGGCTAAAGGACACGAGTCTTAAAGTTTTGTGATGAAAATAAATGGTTAGTTAGAAGGAAATTGAAGAAAGACCCTGAAGCACTTAGAGTCAAACCCAGTGCCATTAATGACTCGTATATTACCAAACTCCACGTTCTGTTTCCATATCTACAAGACGCTTTTATGAATTCCCATACTTTGCAGAATTTGGAAGAGTCTAATGAAGTCATATAGACAAAGTAATAAATATAAAAATACATAAAATCATTCTATAAACTCCACTCACTGTATTCCCAAGGTAGTTGCTGCCAAGAGACTAGCCACACATCCACCCATTTGGTGGGTGGCCCCTGGTGCCCGCAGGGATGTGGGTGAAATGAGAGAAAACACGTCCCTCCCAGATTCCTCTTAGAGATCGAGAGATGGCATGGCGAGGCCGGTCTTCTTAATGGAGCACGTGTTTGATGGAGCAAATGGCACAGGGAGGAAGGCACCAACCTTGGCCAGGTGCCCAAGGTGGGACGTGGTGATAAAACCAGCAAACACAGCTTCTCCTGCTCGTGGGTCCTTTCAGCAGACAGGAAGCATCGCTCTGATCCCATCTCTGAAGGCCTCCGCCGGAACCAGGTGAAACTCTATATTTGCTCTCCACCTTGCCCTTGAGCAACGAGTGAGAATGGAAGACCATGAACGGGTTTTGCAGGGAATCCTGAAAAGGGGCAACGAAGAGAGGCCGGGACGAGCGATGGAAGATAAATCAGAGCCTTGCAGACATGAAAAATTGGGGGAGGTGCTGATTTCAACTAAAAATAATCCCTGGAAATAAGACACCCTGAAGGGCAATTTGTTTGTGTATTTCCTACCTGACAACAGGCAGAGCCCCGGTAGCAGGCGCCACGGGTGCAGCTGGGAAAGGTTTGATTCTGGATCTAATAGCGTGGGGCAGGCCTGGAGCGGCTTCATTCTGAGGCCAGACGTGGGCTGGAAGCCCACTGTGTAAAGAAAACCAATAAAAGTCATCTGGATTTTGTTGCCAGGCTTTGGGCACTGTTCGTGAGGTCTACCTGGCCCACAGGGGCCGTAGGAGCCCAGGGCTGCCTCTGGAACATCAGGCTGTCATCTCAGGGAGACCGGTCTTTAAGAAATTCCAGTATGTCCTTGGCCAGTTATCTATGTAAGATACAGATTGCTGGGATTATGAGAACAAGTGCGGGGAAATGGGTTTCCGGGGCTTGTATTTTGATGGCTCAATGGGACTCAGTAGGTAGGCAAATACACCCTGTACAAGGCCCACAACCAATTTTCCCTTACGCTAATCAGCAAAGCGGGAAGGATGCTACAAATTAAAGCTCTTACACTTAGCAGAGTCTGTACCATACAGAAGTACCATGTTAAATTGCCTTACCTTTTTATCAGGCCCCCAAATATTTATATAAATTAATAATGACTTATTAAAAATTAAGATATTATCTTTATCTGACTGTTCTCCACAAAGACTACTTGGCCTAAGAAGTTAACATATGCATTCACGTCTGATAAAATGAGATGTGTGTAAAAAGTAAGGAAATGGGGGAAAGTTGCAAAGGTTTTCATTTCAGGCATAATCTCCACAGAGTCACATTCTCTAGCGTGTAGACTTAATTCTGCACGTTACACTCATATACATCAGAGTAAGACACAGCAATTTGGAGGAAGATGACCGAGTCAAACCAGCCATCGATCTGGAAAAGAGATTACAACATGGAGATTCTGGAATATGTCAACAGAACCATAGTCTTGCTTTCCCTACGGGGGAGTTTCATGGGATAAGGTAGTATACGTGTATGCTTCCTATGCTCTTGTAAAGTGCCCCATGACCGGGGTTCTGTGGGAGAAGGAAGATGAGCATGGGCCACAAAATGAAGACAAGGGAGTGACTGTGTCAGGAAGCTAGAACTTAAAGACAGTAGAACGAGTAGACAATGTTGGGAAGCCTGTATGACCAGAAGTTGAAAGATCCTTTGACGTGAGCAGTGGGGAACCTGGAAGAAGGGAGGTCTCAGTGACCATTTGTTTCTTGCCTTTCTCCTCCCTTCTCCCTTCTTCTTCATCTTCTTGCTCTCCCTCTCAGTATTTTCCTTTTTCTTATACCAAACATGTTCTAAATATAATGCTGCTATCCTTCTACAAAATGACTTGAGGCAAAATTACTGAAACAGAACGATGAATGATATTTTACTTCTCATACTTACACTATAGACCTGGGAAAATTTCCTCCTCACCTCAAAAGTCTTCCTTTTCCATGGAAACTTGATATGTCTATCCAGTCCTACAATCCATGGAAACATCTCCTAAATTCAAAGATGGGGAGAATAATGTGTTATTCTTACCTTCCCGGCCATGTTGCTCTAATTATTGAATATGATGATCCCACCCAATCACCTCCATGGTCTCCTCCCCTGTTGGGGTTCATCCTAGGGCTCTGATTGGAAATAATGGGAGGGAGCTCATGTGGCTCTACTGCAGGAGAGTCCTAGGGGGTGGCGGGGGTGGACAGTGGTGGTGCCTTTGGTCAAGGAGAAGTATATGGACCCTGGGTCTTGAGAGAGGTGGTGCTGCTAGCCAAGGGAAATGGCATGGATGATGGTATGAAAGGGACTGCCTGTTTATGTCCATTTCTTATTTCAAAATATTGAGATTAAAGATGATTAGGCATACAGATGATTAAAAAACAATGGTACTGTGGGTGAAACCATGTAGGTGAAACCATGAACAACAAATTTGAAACAATGAAAATAATGCAGGAAAGATGTGAAGAAACAGTAAGGCACAGATCAGAAATGCTTCCAAGTAAATCTGTAGGTGTTAACTGAGATGAGAGACATACTGTTTTTCTTCCTGTCTTGTGGTCTTCCAGGTTGATGGTTATTATTATTACTATAACTATTATTGTTAATGCCATGCCTTGGCAACTTTGTTGCCTTTGTTCTGTAATTTCTGCTTCCAGTAATGTCAGGCCAAACAATCTGGACAAATCTTCCTTCTGAAGACAACTAGAACGATTGTACAAAATATTAAAATCCATCTATTTATAGGCATTCGAGAGCTAATAAGACAGTGAAGACTTATGGCCCAAGATTCCAGGAATAACAGAAACTTAAGAGTGTAAGCCTGAGAGTTGCTTTCTTCCTAATGGTATTGACCCATACCTCAGGGGGTAACTGAGAAACTGATTGGGTATTTTAACAACTTCTCATCAAAGTTAAGAGGATGGTTGGAGTCTGGGGCTTGCCAGGGCAGTGAGGGGGCCATTGATGCTGGTGAATACCTCTCACTCTAGGTTTTATCTTAAAAATAAAGGTGAAACAGAAGTGGGTGGGCCCTTGCAGGCTATCAGAAAACTTCAACCCATCCCAAACTCTGAAATTGGCTGAGGATCCCAGATTTTTATAGACCTGACAGAAGGTGAAGTAAAATCTTCACTGGAAAAAGTGTCATCCTTGGCTACAACCTATTTTTACAATTTTTGCTTTACACAAGCAAAAATTACCAGGTATATAGGAAACAAGACAACAGAAACCAAGAGGAACAACAGATACTGGAAATAGGCCTAGAGGGGCTCCAGATTTTGGCATTATCAGACATGGACTTTAAAATAATTGTACTTATCAAAAAATAAATTAATTAGAAACAACCTTACTTACCACTTGTGGATGAAAACAAGATTGAGAATTTCAACAGAACAAAAATGGAAACTATTTTGGAAAGAATGAAAGTAAATCCTAGGGGAGTCTGGGAGGCTCAGTTGGGTAAACCTCTGCCTTTGGCTCAGGTCATGATCCCAGGGTCCTGGGATTGAGTCCCGCATCGGGCTCCCTGCTCAGTAGGGAGCCTGCTTCCCTTCCTCTCTCTCTGCCATTCCCCCTGCTTGTGCACTCTCATGCTCTCGCGCTGTCCTGTCAAATAAATAAATAAATAAAATCTTTAAAAAAAGGAAAGTAAATCCTAGAATTAAAAAAATTACAATAGCCAAAATCAGTAACTAGAATTTAGTGGCTGAATTTACCAGCTAAATGGATACAGCTGAGGAGAGAATAATAAACTGGAAGATAAGTCAGAAAACAATTACCCAGATATAAGCATGAGAAGAAAAAAAGATGTGAAGCACAGAAGAGGATAGGAAGCAGGAGTGGGCTCAGTAAGGTGTGGGTTCAGCTGACATCTACCTTCATCCTGATCCCATGGAGCGTTCTGGAGTATGAATGGCACCATTCAGTTGTTGCCTCTTGTGGCAAGGAGCCCAGACTTTGTACCCAGTATCAATCCATCCTTGGCTGAGGACCACAGCAGGGAAGGACAAAATCACCCAGGTGTTTCAGGGTCAGAGAGTTCCCATTGGCCAAGGGAAACTGTCAGCAGGGGGCAGCTGTGAGCCTTTTGCAGCCCATGTTCACAGCAATGTGGGGTGAGTGCTCTGGCCAGTGAAGGGATCTGGGCAGAGCACCCCGCAGCCCTGGCTTCAGATACCAAGAACACAACCCAAACAGTCCCTGTTTCCATTGTCATTTAGGGTCAATCTTGCACAAAAGCTATCTTTCTTCACACCTGTCTTCACCCCCTTGGTGCATGAATGAGACGCTAGCCCTGTAATTCAGTGATATCAGGGGATAGTGCTGGATTTCGTGGACTCCCTCAAGAACTTCTCCAGTTACAGAATTCCTTCAATGAGAGCTTTTAATAATTTTTTGAGACAAATAGACAAAATGTTTGGAACTGAATTACTCTTTGAAAACCTAGACCATGTAGTCATCCTCCTAATTTAGTCAAATGAAATTACAAAGGCATTATTCTGACATGTATGTAGTGCTGTGGAATTGTTACTCTGCTACAGGAAATAGATACCCTCAAAGTAAAGAGTTTATATGAGTAAAATTAACATTGCTTTTATTAAGCTATATCAAAAATTTTGGGTTTTTATCACTTTGTTCTCAGATGTCTATAATGGTATCAATATTAATAAATTACCCTAATGTTCCCAAAGCCAAATCATTGCCGCTTTCACATGGGAAGGTGCAAAGGATTTGGATGTACTTTCCTTCTACCCATGCCTCACTCTGGTTCTTCTCCAACGTCAACACTCCACACCACTCCCGCTACATTACAGTCATTGCTGAACTGGCATCATGATTTTGGATGCTAACACAAGTACTACAACCATCACAGAAGTGTTCCTATGGAAGCTGTAGAAAAAGAAAAGCACTCTTTCCTTTGTTAGTCCTTTAAGACTCTTGCTTTCTCAATTTTGTGAGAACATTGTAGAAGTTCTACTTCCTTTGATGATGAGAAACAAAGTGGGTTTTTTCTTTAAATATCAAGAATGTTTCAAAGATAGTTATTAAAGGCTAAGTGGCAAAATGAGTCATTAAAGACAAAACGGAAAAATGGACTCAGCAAGAAAACAGCCTCTCACAGGAGAGGAGACTCTACGTCAGTGGCCAGGCAAGACATTGGTGGGTATGGCTTTGGTTAGCAAACGTGTCAGGTCTCATTGCTTGAAATTGTTAATTTGCTCCGTTTCTATGCTCTAGGGTGGTTTTATCCAACACACAATCAATGAAACTCGACGAGGACTTTGTTGATGTCTTTTTCATACGAAGTATCCATGAACTGTGTTTTTCCCTCATTGCTGACCTCTCCAGTACAGATGCTTTGGTCAAGAGACCCGCCGACCTGCTCAAGGGAAACTCAGATTGGAATTGGAACAGAAAAAAGAAAACGCCTAAAGGAAATTCTTAAAATGTTATTCCAAGGAGAAAAGGAGGTGACAAATGTTCTATTACAAGAAGGTGAGGTGATTCTCAAGGGCAAATGATGGGAAGAGGAATGCACATAATTCTCAGGGTTGCACACGTGCAATTAAGAGGGAGATGGAGGCACGTAAAAAACACCAATGTGGCAGCAAAAGGAAATCTCTGATTAGATTATATTTTAAAGAGAAAGGAAGGAAGCAAGGACAAATAGAAAATAGCATGAACTCATGAGAGTAGACAGGCTAAAATCCAGTAGGAAATGATCCAAGACAGAAAATATTACTCGAGTTTTTTCCATTTTAAGATCTGTGCTCACCACGTATATTCACTTCTCAGAGTTTCTCTTTCTCCTTCTGGAAAGTAGTGACACTAGTAGGAGGATTAAGTGGATAATACACGTAAAACACTAAGCCTGATTCCCGACATATGATAAGGATTCAATCAGTGTTATTATTAGCTATTATTGGCACTCTGCTAGTGATATCCATCCAGCTTGTCATTGGTCTGTTACTCATTTATCTTCCATAACAAATTACTTCTTCACTGGCAAGAAGGTCATAATAGATGACCTCTAAAGTTCTTCTTCAACTTTTAGTGTTCTATAAATGGTTTCATGGCATGTTTCTCATGCTAGATTATCTGTTCTTTAAGATTATATCTCTGTGTTTAATTTGTTTAATTCCCCCAAAATGCCCAGCACAGAGCTGGGTACACAGTGGATATTCATCAAACAGTGATGTGAAAACATAAATTGCTGAAGCCCGAATGTGAGTCCAAAACCTGAAGAACGTGAGTAAACAGCTATGTCCATCAAAATAATTCATTAAAAATAATTCCACCGAGGCCAGAAAAATCTGTCTCATGAGGATGGTATGAGTGCTTTACACGAATTTTATCATTTAACCATCTAACAAATTTAGGGATTAAATATCATTATCCCCATTTGTCCATTAATAAAACTGAGGCTCACAGAGATCAGGTACTTTGTCCAAATGCTCGCAACTGATGTGAAATGAAACTGAAATTAGATCTCAAAGCTGTCTGATGATGAGCCTGTGCTTTTAGGCAGTAGCTTACACTCTAACGACTTATAATGTGGTAAAAACACGCGGATTGGTATAATCCCTAGTCTCAAAAAGAAGTCAAAGTCATAGGAAAAAAGCTCACTCTGTTATTTTATGTTAATAAAAATAAAACTGATCTGTGAAACTTCTGATATCTTATTTCAAGCTGCTAATGCTCATAGGGACGAGGTAGGTTTTCCTCCAGATCACAGACAAGGCTTGTAGCTGTCTGAACTTGAGCTCGTTGACTCTGTTACTGAGGTCAGTAGGTACTAAGGGATTCAAACCATGGCACTGCAATTTCAGAGATCCCAAACAGACCTTGAAATCTGAGCCAGGATCAGAAAATATCTCATTAACAGGACAACGTTGACACATGTAGCATCGGCAAAGATTATAAGGCAAGAAAGTAAATTGGTACGTTTGATACTGGCTGTAAGCGAAACAGTTTCAAAGGAGAGGGCAGGAAACCTCACAATATGCTAATTCTTTACATTGCCTTGGCTTCCCAACTAAACAGTTAAGTGCTATGAGGGTACAGGCACTATTCTTCAGTGTCTCCCTGGCACTCAACTGCGCATACGGGCGTTCACTGCGTGCGTTCCCATAAATGATTCAGGTATAAAACAATAGCCCAGATGAAGATGGAAATGTTTTAACTCCCTTCCAATCATCTGGTCTTCTTTTGCCCTAGAACGTCTGTTCTCCAAGCATGGTCTACAGGTCCTTGAGGATCCCCAAGACCCTTTCAAGGAGTCCGTAAGGCCAAAGCAGTTTTTATAATCATACTAAAATGTGATCCCAAAAGAAGGAATAGTTAGAACTGATGGTACCTTTGCACAAATTAAAGCACAAATTCGTCTACACCAGAGGTCAATCTACTCTTCACTTCTATTCACACATTCTATTTGCACTCACAGGAAGACAAACCACTTCATTTTTCAGTGTCCCCACTAACTCAGTAAAAATTATTAATTGTGTAAAATATGAACTCTTGAACATGATTCTTATTAATAGTCTGTGTGATTGAATGGGCACTGCACAAAAAGTCACTCGGGCTGCCTATCAAAACAAGATAGTTGTCCCAAGGAAAAAACACTTGTGAGATTCTGTGAGTTACAAGCTAAACAAATCACTTTTTTCAGAAACCCCATGTTCACCTGAAGGAATACTTGATCAACTGTGGTTACTCACACTGGGTGTTTGCCAGACATTTTCTTGAAAATGCACAGAATTAACCCGTCATTTCAAGGAAAACTATTGACAACATTCATTGGTAATGATAACATTTTAAATTTTGAGCAAAAACTGGACTTTATAAAATGTGTATCCATCACCATGAGCTTAACAGCTCCAAATAAGGACTTTTCTGATGAGGTCAGTGGTGATATTAGTGAATTTGATTTTTATACGGTGTGATTATCATTTTTAGATATTATATCTATCTTCATAGCTCATAAACCAGTATCTTTCCAGATGGGCAACACATGAAGTTAGAAATCACACATGGCTAAAAGATCTATCTATTTAAAATGCATGGCAGGCCAGTGGGTTTTAATGCAATAGAGTACAAAAAGCTCATTAATACGGCTTTCATTTCCACGCTGGGCTAACTGTAACAAAATGACACTGGTCAATTCTTCATGTAGAATCAGAGCATATTAGCCACAATTATGTGAAAAGACTAATAAAACACTCTTCTCTCTTCCAACTGAATATTCATGTGAGCCCAGACTTTCTTCAGTTACTTCAGCCAAACAACATATCACAACAAACTTAAGTGTAGAATCAGATATGAAAATCTAGCTGTCTTCTCTTAAGCCAGACATTGCAAAAGTGGGTTACAATGCCATTCTTTCAACTAAATATTTTTGTTTTGAGAAAGATATTTAAGGGCACCTGGGTAGCTCAGTCGATTAAGCCTCTGATTCTTAATTTTAGCTCAGGTCATGATCTCAGTGTCATGAGATCAAGCCCCACATTGGACTCCATGCTGGGCATGGAGCCTGCTTGAGATTCTCTCTCTCCCTCTCCCTCTGCCCTCCCTGCCCGCCCCACCCCCAGCTCAAGTGCAGATGTGCACACTCTCTCTCTCAAATAAATAAATAAATAAATAAATAAAATATACTTAGTTTTTATTTTATTTTTTATTTATTTGATAGACAGAGATCACAAGTAGGCAGAGAGGCAGGCAGAGAGAGGAAGGGAAGCAGTTTCCCTGCTGAGCAGAGAGCCAGATGTGGGGCTTGATCCCAGGACCCTGGGATCATGACCCGAGCCGAAGGCAGAAGCTTTAACCCACTGAGCCACCCAGGCGCCCCTATACTTAGTTTTTGTAAAAAAAAATATGTAATATAAACACATAAAGGGTTTATCATTTTAAATGAATTAATATTTTTAAAAGATTTCTCATTTTAAATTTCAAATATATTAAATATCAGTAGATATAAAGCATACAAATTCAAGATACTTGAGTGGTCCTAGATTAATACTGATTCCAAGGCTAGGCTTAGCTGGCTCAAATGTCACTTTTGTGAAAAAGCCTTAGGATATATTTGTTTACCATTTAATTGTGGGATGTAGAACAGTGCCTAGAATTTGGACATTTAATAAATATTTGACAAATATCTGGATGATTTGTATTAAATTTGCACCAAAAGAAAGCAACACAATTATCTAATAGGTTTTATTTCCATATCTAGGCAATTAGGCACAAACCTTTGGCTTCACTATTTTTAAAAAGGTTAAAGTATCCATAAATAATTTGTCATATATGTGGTCTAAGTAAAAATACCATCTTTGGGGTAGCCTGGGTGGCTCAGTCAGTTGGGTGTCCGACTCTTGGTTTCAGTCAGGTTATGATCTCAGGGTCCTGGGATCAAGTTCTGCATCAGGTCCCGTGCTCACCAGGAAGTCTGCTCAAGGATTCTCTCTCTCCCTCTCCCTCTCTCTCTGTCTCAAATAAGTAAATCTAAAAAAAAAAAAAAATGCTGTCTTTCTCCTAATGGAGCTTCTAGAGTGGCTCTACCATTTTACATTACACTGGAAATGTATGAAAGAGCCAGTTTCTCCATATCCTCACCAGCACTGGGTATTGTCTTTTTATTATTTTGGTTTTCACACATTCAATGCTAGGATAAAGAAATAGAATTGACTTTTTTATGTTGAAATTATAAACTGAAACCTTGCTAAATTCACTTATTAGTTTCAGGAGACTTTTGTTTGTTTTTGTAGATTTCTTAGGATTTCCTTTATAGACAATCATGTCATCTGCAAATAAGAGTAATTTTATTTCAGATGCCTGGGTGGCTCAGTTGATTGAGCGACTGCCTTCGGCTCAGGTCATGATCCCAGGGTCCTGGAATTGAGTCCCACATGGGGGTTCCTTGCTCAGTGGTGAGCCTGCTTCTCCCTCTGCCTGTCACTCCCCCTGCTTGTGCACTCTCTCTCTCTCTCTGTGAAAATAAATAGATAAAATTTTTTAAAAAGAATAATTTTATTTCTTCCTTCTTGATCTGTATGCTTTTTATTTCCTTCATTTGTCTTATTATACTGTTTAGAACTTGCAGTACTATGTTGAATAGCAGTGGTGAAAGAGGTTGTTCTTGCCTTATTTTTGGTTGTAGGGGGAACACCATCATTCTCCACTAAGAACAATAATAGATCTAGGTTTTTTATAGATGTTCTTTAATAAGATGAGGAAATTTCCCTTTGTTCCTAGTTTTGTGAAGACTTTTATCCTGAATAAGTATTGGATTTTGTCAAATTTTTGTTTTATCAATTAACATTAAAAAGTTTTGTTCTTTACCCTGTTAATTTGATGAATTACATTAATTGATTTGCAAATGCCTTCATCCTTGGAATAAATTCCACTTGATTATGGTATATAATTCTTTTTATATATTATAAATTCTATAAACTAATATTTTGTTGAAGTTTTTTTCTTTTCTGCCCCCCCCTCCTTCTCTCCCTCCTTCTCTCTTACTCTCTCTCCCTCCCTGCCTCCCTTTTGTAATGTCTTTTTCTGGTTTGAGCATCAGAGTAAGACTAACTTCACAAAATGAGTTGGGAAATGTTTTTACCTCCTTGTGTTTTCTGGAAGAGATTGTGCAGAACTTGTGTTAATTCTTTTTCTTTTTTCTTTAACATTTGCTGAAATTCTCCAGTGAAACTATCTGGGTCTAGAGATTTTGGAGGAGTTTAAATTACAAACTCAATTTCCTTAATTGTTATAAGGCTATTCAAATTATCTATTTCATATTGGGTGATTTGAGGTATTTCTGATTATTGAGGGGTGTGTCCATTTTTTTCTAAGTTGTTAAATTTATGTGTGTAGAGTTATTTGTAGTGTTCCTTTATTATCCTTTTGATGTCTGCAGGGTCTGTAATGATAACTCCAGTTTCATTCCTGATATTGGTAATTTGTGTCCTCTCTTTTTGTCCTTGTTAGTCTTGCTAGAGGTTTTTCCATTGCATTGATCTTCAAATAAAAACAAAACAAAACAAATTTTAAATAAAGACTATTTGTTCCACTGATTTTTTTCTATTGTTTCTGTTTTCAATTTAATTGATTTCTGCCATTATCTTTCGTATTTCCTTCCTTCTCCTTGCTTTAGGTTTATTTGGCTTTTCCTTTTCTAGTCTGTCGAGGTACAAACTTATTTATTTGAGACTTTTCCTGTTTTTAATGTACGCTTTTGGTGCTATAAATTTCCCTCTCACTGCAGTGTTAGTGGTGTCTTATAAATACTGATTGTTGTATTTTCATTTTTATTCAGTTCAATGGATTTTTCATTTCCCTCAAGACTTACTCTTTGACCCATGGATTATCAAGAAGTATTATATTTAGTTTCCAAGTTTTGGGAAATTTTTTTGTTGTATTTCTATAATTGGTATCTAGTTTGATTCCACTGAGGTCAGAGACCACATATTATAAAATTTTAATTATTTTAAACATGTTAAGATTTATTTATGGCCCAGGATATGGTCTGTCTTGGCATACCTTCTTTGGGTGTTTTTTAAAAAATGTATTTGACTGTTATTGGGTGGAATGTTCTATAAAAGTCAAGTAGATTCTCTTGGTTGATGATGTTGTTCAGTTCTTCTATATTCTGGCTGGTTTTTTGTCTAGTTGTTCTTTCAATTGTTGAAAGAGACGTGTTGAAGTCTCTCACTATAATTATGGATTTGTCCATTTCTTATTTTCAATTTTATCTATATTTGCTTCATATATTTTGCAGCATTACTCTTTAGTATACACACACATAAGACTACTATATTCTTGGTGGACTAGCCTTTCTATCATAATTTTTTATCTCCCTGTTCCTTATGATTTTCTTTGCTCTGAAATCTATGTTATCTAGTATTAATGCAGCCACCCCTGCCTTTTAAATTGATGTTTGCATTGTATACCTTTTTTATCCTTTCCCCTTGCTAAGACAACTCTTTACCAGTCCTTTGGCTAAAGAAAGCAGGCTTTTCTTTGGGCTTTTTGGTCCTCATTCATCAGTGTTTCTGGATTGCTAGCTTCTCCAGCACCTGCTTTGGGATATAATGGTTCAAAAGAAAATTCAGAACCTCACCACTGTGTTGCTCTTCAGGCCCTGCAGTCTGTAGTAGGAGTTGAGAAAATACTGAGTGGTCCCGGGACGTCACCAAGTCCTACCTGAGAAACAGATCACAAATTGCACTACTGTAGACAAAATAATGAACATCCACAGGTCTTGCAAACAGGTGCAAGATACATCCCCCAGCAACCAGAGGGCACAACGAGATGCCCACGGATTCCACCACCTTGGCTTCCCACAATGTTGTGAGGTTGCTACATAGGCTACTTCCAACTCCTGCAGAGAAGCAGAAGAGGAAAGGAGAAGTTACATGAGACGACGTGAATTTTACAAAGAGAGTAAACACTTCCTAAACGGACCAATTAAAACTGGATCAGACTCATCTTTAATCTGATTTGATGTTGGAATAGCTGAGTCTTACTAACTGTGAGTAGGAGTGCAGGAGAAATCCAGGTTTCATGTAGGCAAACTAAAGACATTACAGTTTTTGGTACATCCTAGATCTGAATCATACTTTCTAGGTGTTTATTATCTGGCTAGCATGGGTGCCTCCGTGGTGGTGCCATTATCTTATATATTTTCTCTAATAGTTTTGTGGTTTTACTTCCATTTGTTTGTTTCATGGGTAGTTCCCATTCTTGTCTTTTTATTTCTTTCCTTTTTTTTTTTTTTTAACTCTAAGCCTCCAAGATTCTTCAGCTTCCCCTAATTCCCTTTAACTGTAAGTGTATGGACATGACATCTGAGAGACATTCCAATATATTAGCTCAGAGTATCCCTTAAACTATGAAAATGTGTCTTATTTCCAAGTAAAGGGGACTGAGAAGTTGCTAAGTTTCAGCTGCATCAAAGAGTAGGTACAAGCGCTTTTCTAACTGAATCTTGATTCAACAAGACTTTCAGGACCAATGTGACAGGCACTGGGTCAAATGAGCCCTATATTATCTTATCTCAACATCATAATAGCCCTGAGGCAACTGTATTATCAACCAGAATCTCGGATGAAGAAACTGAAAAGTGGGGATGCCTGGGTGGCTCAGCTGGTTAAACTTCTGACTCTTGATTTTGGGTCAGGTCATGATCTCAGGGTTGCGAGACGGAGACCGAAGTCAGGCTCTGCACTGAACATGGAGCCTGCTTAAGATTCTCTCTCTCCCTCTCTCTCTACCCCCGCACCCCCTGCTCAAGCTCACTCATGCTTTCTTTCTCAAAGAAAGAAAGAATAGAGAAAGAAAGGGAAAGGAAAGGAAAAGAAAAAAGAACAGAAAAAAAAGAGAGAGAGAAGAGAAGAAAGAAAAACGTTAAAAAGTGAATGGATACACTCTGGGCCACCCAGCTAGGGTGCAAATCTGCACACCTTGGAAGTCCAAAGCTTCTCCTATCCTCCAAACAATCTACTTGTGCTCCCTGATACCATGCATTTCCCCTCGGTTTCCATGTCAGGACCTTCAAGAGTACAAAATTGACAAGAAAGTTGCCTCCTCGGGGATGGCAGCCAGTAGCTCTTCCTAATGTGGTTCTCCTGGTCAGGGTGACATCAGCAAGCGAGTTCATATACTCCCACCTCCCTGTGCTAGAGCAATAATGGAGCACACTGTTTTTGAAATGCTTTCTTTTGGGTTCTCAATGACCCCCTTCAATCAGTTGTCTTCTGTGTGTTCTCCATGTGGAACTTTCTCATCTTTTTTCTATGTAAATATTGTTTCTCAGTGAAACTATTTTCCATTAAAAGCATATTCACAATGTAAGAGCTGTTGTGAATTACTTAATTTGTTTGACCATCTCAGTGCTGATTTTGCATTAGGTTTTACCAACATACCCACGTTTTTTCCTTTTCTATGTATCTAAAACTCTACATGAAGAAACACAATCATTTATTCACATTGTGATCCTGAAGATCACAGTGGGGCTTTAAAAATAATCTGGTTGGATGTTAAAGTGTTTATCACTTGGCTGGGGAGGGGGTAAGCAGGAATCAACCATAATTAAATTATTATGATGTAAAATTTTTCTGACATTTATTTGAGTTAAGTTCTCAAATATTATTCCTCAGAAAGACAGCTTGATGTGTGTGTGTGTGTGTGTGTGTGTGTGTGAGAGAGAGAGAGAGAGAGAGATGTTTTTTAAATGGGAGATTGAAAGGAATCTAGAGATAGTATAATCAGTTGACAAAAAATTAGGTTTAACCACATGAAATTCCCAATATTATACCATTTTGATGTTCAGAAATGACACTTTTCATAATTCAGCATAATTGCATTCAAAGTGAAATAGGAAGGGGGCAGAGGGAGGAGGAGGCAGAGGGGTAAATGAAGACAGAGGCTACAAAGTTGTAAGTGTTGAGGGTCACGCCACTCAGGGGATCGCGTACTCATAATAATGGTCACATCTGTTCAGAAATTTTATGAAAACTTAACTTGGGAAACACAAGGGGAATGAAAACAGAAAAGAGTTTCAGGAGAGTCACTTACTTCTGAAATTGAAGGCTGGATCTGGGGTCCAGTGAGAAAAAATCTCTATGAATATGGGAAATTTGTGGGTGGAGAGAAATATCTAAATTTCAAGAGTGGGAGGATGTTGAAGGAAAAACACCATCCCCAGGAGGGGTCAAACAGGTGATGAAGATCAACAGAGTCTTTGAACACACTCACACCACCCCCAACAATGTCTCAGATACCACGTAACTGGGGCCATGTAGCTTACCCATTATATAAACTGTGTCTCAAGATTCCCTCCCTCCAGTGAAAAGCCGCCAGTGTGTGTCTGGGGGTCAAAGGACAGGACAGCGCAGACAAAAAGGCAAGTGAAAGGGAACAGGGCAGAAAGCAGGGTTGTGGGCTTTGAAGATCTCCTTACCCCTTCTCCTCACATCCCTAGAGCCAGAGGCAGATGGTAGCAGGGAATAGTGTGCCCGAGAAAAGGCCCCAGAAAGTTCTGCCTCCAGGGATCCAGCGACCCACCTGATTCAGAATTAGACGGTTATACAGGTGTGGATGAAAACTGCTAGTCGGATCCTCACTTGTCCCTCCTGAGAACGAACTAGAGAGGGCCTCTCTCTGTGGGCAGGAGTACAGACAGATGGCCTTGAACTTGCTCAAAATATCCCCCCCTCAGGGTCCCTCAGGCAGCAGGCCGCCCTTTCCAAGAATGTGTTTATCAAAAAGGCGACTGGAAACTTTGCTTTCTCCAGACCTCTGTTAACGTGCAACTTGAGATAGCCACACATGCCTCTATTTGGAGAGGGAGGCTGACTATTTATAATAATAACAACCCCCGAGGCCATCACCTCCCCAGGGGCCTGGCCTGGCAACAAGGTCAAGAGCGTTCATTTACCCTCCAGACAGGGTCAGAGGTGTTTGCTGCACTCGCCGAGGAAGAAGGAGGCCCTAGATTCTAACTGCAAACGCTTCCCTGGAAGTGTGGCCCTGGCGGCTCCGGTTTTGTTGAGAAAAACTGAATTTCGAGGAAGACATAGTCAGTGGGCCCCTGAGGGACAGCAGTTGTACCCTCCGGGGGAGCCCAGCCACTCACTCACACCCTTCGTGCTTTCTCGAGCTCTCCACGCCAGAGGCCACGGGCCTGAACAAGGCTGGTTTCTGCTGCAGGCGCTGGGGGAACGCAAGAGGCCGGTAAGGATCATTCTCCAGCGGAATCTAAAAACTTAACACTGAGACTTCAGTTGTGTGTTTAAGGCTTCAGGTCCAAGAAAGGGACTCTTATGCTCACCAAAGGGGTTTATCACGCCTTCCTTTGCCAGCCAATCCCCTGCCTTTTATGATTCGGAATGCTGACCTCAGTTGCACATAACCTGGTAATTACAATACAATTACAAAAATACAAACCAACTCAAAACTGTGCCCATTTTCCACTGTCCCTCTGGTATTTCCAAATTGAAAGCACTTTGCGTAACATGGGTCTCCATTTCCATACTTTACCTCTTTGAGTAGAGCATGAGGGCCCTGAAAACTCTCTAACCTGTGCACTCATGCCTTAGTTGGTAATAACCTCACTGGACCAGGGTCTGAAGGGAGCCTTCAGGCACCTGTCATCACCTCGGAGAACCACCAGGAAAGCGCCCGGCTGAGAACTCCCAGGATCCTGCTCCTGGTGCAGGGCCCACAGAGTGTAGATTTGTGAAAACAACACCAGAGATAACAGACAATAAAACACCACTGCCTGCCTTAGGAGAGAGATGAAGCCTAATTATAATTAAAGCTGCATCTTAAATAGGAAGAGTGTGGTGTTTCAGTAGACTCGATGAAGAGCCGGTATGGCCCGATTGGGGTCAAAATCCCAGAAGCAAAAAGTACGAAAATGTTATTTTCTGAGTAAGAAATTGTATTGAAAACCACAGGTCTATTTCTAGGTCTTCCTGAGGTCAGCAGTATAGAAACCTATTTTATGTTGCAGTCCACAGGCTAGCCTGTGTTCTAGACTATGGGTGTTGGACTTGGGCAAAACTAGGCTTGACAGCGAATTTTGTCTCACTACTTCTTAGGTAAAAATAAGCATTTTTACTTCACTCCTCGAAACTGAGCTTTTCTTATCTGCAAAATAAGAAAAATATATCATAAAATTTTAAGAAAAAATGACATAATCAAAGTAAGAAACATATCACACATCGTGGCAGGCACATAGTAAATGTTTCATGATACAGCAATTACCCCAGTTCGACATGGGGGTGAGCCTTCTGATCCAGGCAAGCCACGTCCCTCTCGTCATTCCTAGAGCTAATTTCTAAGCCTCCTCCCCACCCAATCTCCTTCTCTTCTCTCCCATTTCCCATTCTATACTTCTTTTCCACAGTGACCAACACCATGCTTTCTTGCAAGATGATGTCTGACAATTAAGACTAAGATGTTAAAGTTCAACCAGGAATATACTTTCTTAAGGATCAATTTATTTATTTGAGAGAGAGAGCACAGGCAGGGGCAGGGGGAGGAAGAGAGAATCTCCAGCAGACTCCACGCTGAGCAGAGCCCAACCTAGGGCCCAATCTCACTACCGTGAACCGAGCCAAGATCAAGACTTGGAGGCTCAACTGACTGAGCTACCCCAAGCACCCCCAGGAATACCTATTTTTATGAACAGTTTAGAGTCTGGTACCAGAAATATGGACTCAGACTATTAAAAATGGAAGCTATGATTCTTAAAATGTTTTTTAAATGTAGTACCAGACATGGAATATTCAATTAAAATTGAATTAAAATGGATCAAAAAATGGGATGTGGTTTTCTTCATCAAAGGTAATTTTTGCTAATATAAAATAACCTATAGCAGCTAATGATATGAGACATAAAGGGGATTTACCTAAGGCTTCTGAAATCTTAAAATTTATGCCACCATATATTTATTTAACAAAAAAACTTTTTAAAGATTTACTTATTTATTTATTATTTATTTATTTCAGAGAGAGAGAGGGAGAAAGAGTGAGAGAGAGAGAGTGAGCAGGGAGAGGAGCAGAGCAAAAGGGAAAGGGAGGGAGAGGGAATCTCAAGAAGACTCTGTGCTGTGCAGGGTAGCCTGACCTGGAGGGCTCAATCTCATAAGCCTGAGAGATCCTGACCTGAGCTGAAACCAAGAGTTGGATGCTTAACCAACTGAGCCATCCAAGCATCCATATTTAATAAAATTTTTGATAAAACTACATTAAAAGGATGGTAAGGCATTATAAAGAGGTGAGTGAAGGGGCGGTGGTAAGGTTTAAATTAATTTAATTAATTAATTAAATTACCTTATTTTCCATAGGAACAAGACAGTAGGCAAGACTAAACAAAACTTTTAAAAAATCAAGAAGTATTTGAAAAATCAAAAAAGTAAGGAAAGTGGCTGAAACAATTTATATGATAATATGAACTTAAGTAAGAGAAGAACCAGGTAAAAGAGTTAGAAGTTTTCATCTCTGGGAAGTATGGTTAAGTCTGAGTGAAGCATGGGATTGTCTTTTTTTATTATAAACCATGTAAAATTATATTATTTCTAAGACATATACTACCTTATGAAAAAGAAAAAGTTGATTTAATTTTACAAATGAAGAACATAACTAGCAAATTACAAGGAATGCAAACTTTAGCTGGAAAATATCTTTTAAAATGTATTTTTTAAGTCGCATCAGAACAAACATACTTCTTTTCCGACAGTGTTCCTGAGTTAAATCAGGGGTTGTGATATATACTCCAATATATGCCAAGGAGACGTTAGATCTGCAACTCAGATACAAAGGTCTCTATGAAAGAGTCACAGTAATGAGAATAATGTGGTTCAAGTTCTAAGCCTGAGGGCACTTAGATGCCTTCCTGGGAAGTACTGAACAGCACAAGATCACTGTAATGCAGCAGGAAGTGCCAAGCAGAGGGGAGATGATCAGTTAATTCTAAATTGCTTTAATGTAAAAAATAAATAACATCCCCGAATTTTGCTGTTCATCCAAAAAAAAAATGTTGAGTAGGATTTTGGGTTTTGACCATCAAATAATAATTTCTAACGTACAAGAATGTACTCGATGGGGGTGCCTGGGTGGCTCCGTGGTTAAGCCTCTGTCTTCAGCTCAGGTCATGATCTTGGGGTCCTGGGATCGAGTCCCACATTGGGCCCTCTGCTCGGTGGGGAGCCTGCTTCTCTCCCACCCCGCCTGCCTCTCTACTTGGGATCTCTGTCTGTCAAATAAATAAATAAAATCTTTAAAAAAAAAAAAAAGAATGTGCTCGATGGTTCCATTATTAGAACATCAAGGTCAAGGGAAATAATGGCGCCATTGGGTCACACAGGAATCTGTGCTGGTTTGGGGTATAATATTTCCAAAGAAACATAGAAGGGAAAACTTCTGTGATAAGAAAGTTCATTGTTGAAGGCAATAAGGATGTTAAACTTGGAGACAAGAAGATGGTATGATGCAATCATTGTATTAAACAATTATGGAGCTGTTAGGTCAACAAAGAATAACTTGGGACGAGTGTTTCCAGAAAACAAGAAATGCAAAACCCTGTTCAGGTACCTGCCAAACTGGAAGCCAAGTGAGGGACTTTGTTCTGTGCTCCTCTAGTCCTCTGCCTATCTATGTCATTGCCATCACTTCGTATCATTATCACTGACTGCAACCTTCTGCTAGGCAGTGTATGTGGCTTTACTCTCCCTCACGTCCACAGTGGCCAGCACCATTTCTGGTGCATGGCGGGCACTTGAAATTCTGGAGTGGGTAGATTTGGACTTAAAGAACATCATACAGCAAGAGAAGCCAACAGTGGACTGGATAGTCTGGTGAGATGATGAGTGTTTAGTTACTGGAGTAGTTAAGAGGAATTGGAGTCCTTCACTGAGTGACCTCTAAGATTTCTTCCAACTTAAGGAACCTTTAGTTAATGTGGGTTTCGGCTCTGTCAGTGTTAGACTCAGGAGTCTCTCATGGTAGCTAATGGCTTCTATATCCTTACCTTTCTTAGGTAGATGGATTGACACCAGATGGGGGGAAAAACTATGAATGCAGGGGAGAACTCAGTTTTGTCAATAGGCTTCAGTGAGCTTTCCAGTGTCCCAGAAGGAGACCAGTTACCTCAGAAATTAATCAAGGGGCATGGATGACAAACACAACATGAAATAGGGCAGAAGGAAGGTGCGAGAAAGCTCCTTCTGGTTCAAACTTCCCATATCTTGAAGTCCTTGCCATTCCTACCTACCAAATCAGGATCTTAAGAACAGGAAGAATTGGGGGAAAGAGATGAAAGAAATTATGGATGGAAGGATTGCCACATTATACAACCCAGGAGACTACTATGAATCTCACAGTTACAGAGGGCCAGGTGCCCTCTGGTCTTGAGCAGTGCTCATTCTGCACAGCAGGTCCTGGTGGTCCTGTTGAGACCAGAGGCTGGCCAGATGAGTGTTTTATACCTGCTCAGAAGTGAGAAGGGAAAGATTGGTATCAAAATCCCAGGCAAACACCACCAATAACCACAATCAGCTACCTCAGAATGTAATCAAATTTAAAATCAACCTATTTGCTAGACTGTTCTAAATTCCATTGTACTATCCTAATCTTGGGGTTGACTCTGCAGGTAGATGAGACTCACTACATACCTTTCTTTCTAATGAGTTCATAAGAAATGTGAGGTGCCTTAGTTGCCCAAATGCTAGACACTCAGAAATCTGATGGCCATGTTTATTGTGCCCTGCCTGAGGGACTCATACAGCAGCTCTTCCATAAGGAGGAGAGCAAGTGGTGTTAAGAGGGAGGTGGATAATAGGGAGTAGGTGGGAAATCAGAGGACAGAGGTGCTGACAGCGGAGAGGAGTTGCTGAGTACGCGTCAGGGGCAAGTGCAGACCACTCACAGCTGTCTATTTTTATATGGACACTTAGCTGTCTGTGTCACTGAGCTTTGAGGACATCGGTACCCAACGTCCCAAAAGCCTATTTTGAGAGACATCACTTCAGTGACTGATAGCAGCACTGCGTCAATTCTGCTAGATGACTGAACCAGAAGGGGGTCTGCAACAGCTTTCACAACTGGAAAAACAGGAATACTGCCTCACTACAAGTGAGTAGACCTCAGGGGGAACTAGTGAGAAAACCATCAGAAAGCAGCCCAGGGAGCCTTTTATATTGGTAAGCCATCTTACCGTTGGGTCCTGTAATACATTTTACACCCTCTACCTCTTCCCCAACATGGCTTAAGTATCTGTCGTTTTCATTTTCCTGTTACCTTGTAAGACTTTTTCAATAAGGGTATGTTTCCTTTTGAGGCAAAAGTTTTGTATTTATAAGAAAAAATAAAGGTGCTGGGGCACCTGGGTTGTTCAGTCAGTTAAGTGTCTGCCTTCTGCTCAGGTCATGACCCCGGCGTCCTGGGATCGAGCCCCTCATTGGGCTCCCTGCTCAGCAGGGAGTCTGCTTCTCCTTCTGCCCCTCCCCCTGTTTGTTCTCTCTCTCTTTCACATACTCTCCCTCTCTCTCTCAAATAAATAAATAAATAAATAAATAAATAAAATCTTTCAAAAAAAGGAATTGGAGAAAAAGAACCTGCTGTCCCTCCAGACCCGTTCTCAGAAAGATGACAGAGTAATGGCTGGTGAGTTCTGAAGACTCAGGGGGCTTGGAGGGGATTTGGTCAACATGATGAAGAGAACATTGGATTCTCTTCTTGGAATAGGTCACAGGCCAAAATGTTCCTCTTATCCACTCTTTTCACATCCAATCATGAAATGGAACTAGCCAGGCTCACTTTAGACTTGGAAACAGGGTACACTTCTTATCAAAGCACCAATGAAGCAGAGGGCACCATTTCACTATCCCTCTGGCAGGTGCTGACTTTTGAGAGTTCTGCCCACACAAGGTCTCTCTGATAGCAATGATGTCTGATGCACGGTAGATGTTGAGGGTTTGGGGAGGCATTCGTGGCCACACTGGAGAAGAACCATGGGACAGGTTGCCCTGAGTGACCAGTCAGGAGATTGAACAGTCTGGCTTCCTTCTCCAGGCCTCTGCACACCTCACCAGGCACATCCTCAGGATGAAGAAAGGAATAAGGTGGTCCTGATAGGTGGCCTCATGGTGCTGAATGTCAAAGCAGTTGACTAACATCTTCCCTCACTGGATGGCCTTCAAGGAAAAATGCTCTGCAGCCCCACACAAAACCTAAGTGATTTAAATGGAATAGCTGGAAAGAAAAGGGGAAAGTAAACAGGATTTAGATAACTGTGGTTAGGAAAATAGCTTCAGGATCATTTGGCCTGAATGTTTAGGAGACTCAGAGGGCCTGAGGAATGCGGTGGATTCCAGGAAGATGGATAGGAACACACATTCCTTTACAACACCCAATTACCAAGTCTTCATTTGTTTTCTTGGAACCAGTCATGTCTGAAGAAAGGTCATCCTCTCTGGGGCTGGGGAGAGAAAAAGGGCTCGGAGGTCCCAGTTAGACAAGACAAACAAGGGAATGGAAGAACATCAAATAATCATTGGACTATCCAAATTCCAATTCTAAGATAACAAGAGGCAAGGCGATGAATATTCTACTACAGGAGTCTTCACAGGGACCCCACTAGATACCCAGCCCCACATTGACTTAGATACCACTGCAAGGTCTGACTTGTGGTGTACAGCAGTGAAGCAAAGCAGGTATAACAGGGGTATGGGGGTGGGGTGAGCTGGCAAGTTGATGCTCTCACTCAAAGGGCAACCCTCCTCAGTGCCAGTGTCCGCAGGAATGCTCCAAGTTGTCAGATCTCCAGTTATTTCAAGACTCACTCAATCTACAGTTTTAAGTAAAATCTCATAATGTTGCCAAAACATTTTTTAGAATAATATTATTGAGACTAAAAACATGTCCACTGGCTGGACTTTGCCCATGGACTTCTGCTTTACAGTGTCCGACCTATAAAAATAATCTACAGAGAAAGAATAATTAAGCTAGAGACATCACACTGATTTCAGGGTGTATTGCAAAGCCATAGTAATCAAATCAGTATGGTACTGGCGTAAGAACAGATGCATAGATTCATGGCACAAAATAGAAAACCTAGAAAGAAACCCATTCATATATGGTCAATTAATTTACAGCAAAGGAAGCCAGAATATACAATGGGAAAAAGACAATCTCTGTAATAAATGGTCTTAGAAAAACTGCAAAACCACATGCAAACAAATGAAACTGGACCACTATCTACACCAAACACAAAAATTAACTCCAAGTGGATTAAAGACCTGAATGTATGACCTGAAACCACACAACTAGAGGAAAACATAGGTAGTAACTCCTTGACATCAGTCTAGGGGATGAGTTTTTTATTCTGACACTAGAAGCAAAGGCAACAAAAGCAAAAATAAACAAATGGGACTACATCAAACTGAAAAGCTTTTGCCCAGCAAAGGAAAGCATCAACCAAATGGAAAGGCAACCTACAGAATGGGAGAAGATATTTGCAAAGCATCTCTCTGATAAGGGATTAATATCTAAAATATAGAAAAAACTCATACCACTCAGTAGTGAAAAACAATCAAATTAAAAAATGAGAACAGCACAGATATTTTTCCAGAGAAAACATATACAAATGGCCAACAGGTACATTTTAAAAATGCTCAACATCACTCAGCATCAGGGAAATGCAAATCAAAACCACAGTGCAATGTCCCCTCACACCTATTAGAATGGCTGCTATCAAAAAGACAAGAAATAAGTGTTGGCCAGCACATGGAGAGAGGAGAACCCCTGTGCACTGTTGGTAGGAGAGTAAATTGGTACAGTCACTCTGGAAAACAGTATGGAGATTCCTCAAAAAGTTAAAAAGAGAACTAGCCTATGATCCAGAAATTCCACTTCGGTATATACTGAAAGAAATGAAGACATTCACTCAAAAACACAGATGAACCAGTATGTTCACTGCAATATTGTGTACAGTAGCCAAGATATGGGAATGTGCCCATCAGTAGATGAATGGATAAAGAAAATGTGGTGTGTGTGTGTGTACATTTATATTGTAATATATTTATAATATAATCTATATTATATGTTAATAAATATATCTGGTGTTTATTTTATTATATATTATAATGTACATACATTACATAATTATAATATATACATATATTTATTTATATATTATATATTTATTTTTATTTTATAGTATATATTTATTTTATATTACATATTGTAATATGTATATAATATAATGTATATTATAGTATGTAATATATTATATATTTATGAATACCTCATATTCTTTATTAAGTCATATATTACATATAATATATATTTATGTATCTTTATATACTTGCATATAATGAAATATTATTCAGCCATAAAAAAGGTACAAAATCTTGCCATTTGCAACAACATGGATGGACTTTGAGGGCACTACACTAAGTGAAATAGCAAATACCACATGATCTCACTTATATGTAAAATCTAAAAATAAGCAAAAAAACTCTCAACAACAACCCAAGCTCATAGAGACAGAGAATAGATGATGGTTACCAGAGGCAGGTGGGTGGTGGGGTGGGTCAAATGGGTGAAGGGAGATTAAAAAGGTATAAAATACCTTTCAGTTATAAAATAAGTAAGTCATAAGGATGCAATGCATATTTGAAAGTTGCTAAAAGAGTAGTTCTGAAGAGTTCTCTTTACAAGAAAAAGAAAATTCTGTAAGCATGCACAATGATGATCATTTTGCAATAGACACAAATATTGAATTACTATGTTGTACATCTGCAACTAGTATAATGTTGGATGTTAATTATACCTCAATTTAAAAAAACGATAACTTATAACTTTATGAGACAACATATACATCCAAGAAATAATGCACAAATGATTCAATTTTAGCCTTTCGGGAAATGGAAAATTACTTAGGTTATCAAATCAATCCAATTTTTGAATGAGCAATGCAGACCTCAGGGAATGGAATAAGTACCATGTGAGTAGCTGGGGACAGGATGACAAGTAGAAACTCCATCTTCTGTCCAGTGCTTCTTCCTCTACAGTGGCCACCCAGCCAGACACCCAACTCCCGAGAGCCTTTGCCCTTCTCTTCTCAAAACCAGCTGGTGCTAAGTTCTTCATTCTATCCTTCATATGCATTATATCTTCATTACGAAGGCAATGGTGGGATTGCACTGACTGACGAGAGAATAAGGAAGTTGGCCAGGGAGCTGTGGGCACCATTTCCGGCCAGAGGGACCAGCTCTTAGGCCACATGATGCCCTTTCCTGTAATGTTGTTAGACATTTGGTCCTTACCCATAAACTCTAGTTGGGCTCCATCTCTCATATGGAAGCCCCCAGACCGCCCGGCTGACAGTGATCTCCCCATCCTCCAAGCACTCAACATGTTTTGCAAACCAGACCTTTGGCACTGCCTATCCAACTAGATCAGTCATTCCCAGCTTGACACTCCCAGGGCTAAGGCTTCACCCCCACCCAATTAACTCAGACTCTCTAGCACCCAGGTTGTTTTAATGTGCAGCTAAGTTTGAAAACCTCTGATCTAATCTTTGAGCCATTTGAAGATGAAAATGCCCAAGAGCAGGACCACCTACATAATTTGCAGAACCCAATACAAAATGAAAACAGAAGGCCTCGTTTTTTTTCTAGAGCAGTCTGGTCATGGGTTTATTAATTTTAGAAATCTTTTCAAGATTATGAGCTCTTGGGGAGCACCTGGGTGGCTCATGTCAGTTAAGCATCTGTCTTCGGCTTTGGTCATGATTTCAGGGTCCTGGGATGGAGCCCCACTCAGTAGGGAGTCTGCTTCTCCCTCTCCCTCTGCCCACCCCCGCCCCCCAGCTCCTGTACATGCTCCTTCTCTCCCTCTCTCAAATAAATAAATAAATAGTCTTTAAAAAAATCACCTCTTGGCCTTGTTGCTTTTCTTTATCCATGTTTGTTTACATTTCATTTATTTATGCTCTTATTTTATAATTTTCTTTCTTCTATTTAGAGCATTGATTTTTTGACATTTCTGCTTTTTAAATATATATACATTCAATCCCAGGCATTTTTGGTTTATGTTTGACGTGTATGTCCAAGCTTCTTGAGAAAAAGGGTCAGATGGTTGATTTTCAGTCTTTCTTCTTTCTAATACGTGCAGTTGGAGCTATGTATTTTCATCTAAACATCACTTTAGCTGAAACTCATAGGTTTCGATATGTTGTATTTTTGTTCTGAGTCAGTTCAAAGTATTTCTAATTTCCTTCCTAGTTCTTTTCTTTCAAAATATTTTGCTCTTCTTGAATAGAGATTTCCTAGATTTTATTGTGCCCATGGGTTATTTAAAAATGTGTTTTCTAACTTCCAAATGTATGTAGATCTTCCAGTTATCTTTTTTTTCCTAACTGAATTCCACTGTGGTCAGAGAACCTATTGTGTATGATTTCAGTCTTTTGAAATTTGTGGAGATTTACAGAATGACTCACAGAATATGGTCTATGTTGGTACATGCTCCTTGTGTCTGTGAAAAAATACACAGTCTGTCCAATCTTCTTTGTGTTGCTATATATAGATATCAACTAGATGAAGTCATTTTTAATATTGTTAATCTTTTACATCCTTACTGATTTCTTGTCTGCTTTTAACAGTCCCTGAGAAATGTGTGTTAAAATCCCAGCTATGATTATGTTTCTCTATTTCGCCTTCCAATTCTGTCACTTTTTCTTTATATATTTTTAAGCAATAATTGGGTGCCTAGAAATTTAGGATTGTTATATTTTCCTGTCGATCTTTTTACCATTATGAAATACCTCATTTCTAATAATTTATTTTTCTCTGTTGGTAGTGTATGTATACTACCTTAACTTTCAGTGTTTGCTTGGTATCTTTTTAGCTGCTTACTTTCACTCTGTATGCTTTTATACTTAAAATGTGTCTTCTATAATCAACATATAATAATGCTTTTATTCCAGTCTGACATTTGCGTCTCTTCATTTGAGTATTAGTCCATTGATAATTAATGAAATTACTGATACATTTAGTTTTAAATCTATCATCTTGTTAATTTTTTCTCTTTGTTCCCTCTCTATTTTTTCTTTATTGTTTTACTTGTTAATCAAGCATTTTTATTATTCTATTTTAATCTATCAGTCTGTTACTTATATTCTTTTAATATTATTTTAGTGGTAATCCATGAGATTAGAAATAAATCCTTGACTTGGTGTAGTCCACCTTAATTTTGTACTTTGACCACTTCCAGAATAGTGCATGAAACTTAAAATAGTCTAACTGTATTTACACTGCTCCAGTTTTGTTTTTTGTTTGCTTGTTTTTTAATTTGGTGTTATTGTTCTCATATATGTTAACTATATTTTATTTTATTTTATTTATTTTTCATTGTGTTATGTTAGTCACTGTAGAGTACATCATTAGTTTTTAATGTAGTGTTCCATGATTCATTGTTTACATGTAACACCCAGTATTCCATGCAATCTGTTTTTTAAATATCATTTAAATTATTTATTTAATATTTTATTTATTTATTTATTTATTTATTTAATATTTAATATTTTAAATATTATTTAAATTATTTATTAGAGAGAGAGTGTGAATGGGGGGAGGGGTAAAGGGAGAAGGAGAGAGAGAATCCACAAGTAGACTCTCCACTGAATGCAGAGCCTGTCAGGGGCTCAATCCCAGGACCTCGAGGTCTTGACCTGAGCTGAAATCGAGTTGGCTACTTAGCAGAATGAGCCACCCGGGAGCCCCATCATATATGTTAACTTTAGTTTAAACCCTGTATTCCATTATTAATGTTTATCCACCTTCATACTTATCCATATGGGGTGTTCATTTCTTTCTACATATCTGTACTTCCATCTGAGATCATTTTCCTTCTTTCTGAATAGTTCTCTTAAGTGTTTTTAAATGAGAATTTCTATTTGTCTGAAAGTGTCCTGTAACTGTTTTTCTTTCAACACTATACAGATGTCATTCCATTGTCCTCTGGCTATTAAAAAATCAGTCATTGGACTTACTGTTGTTTTGAAGACAATACATCTTTTTCTTCTGCTCGCTATTAAAATGTTCTCATCTCTCGATTTCAGTTCTTTGACTGTGATGTGACTCAGCATGGATATCTTTGTATTTATCTGCTGACATTCTCTAATGTTTTGAATCTATGGTTTGATATCTTTATTAATTGTGTAGACCATATTTTTAAAAACAATTACTTTCAAAAATATTGCATCTGTCCCACTCTCTCTCTGTGTCCTCTTCTCTGGGGAATCCAATCCATACATCAGACCTTTATATCATGTGTCTCATCTTTTGTGCCCATTTTATTATTTTCCATCTTTTTTTCCCATCTGTACTTTAGTCTGGATATTTGTATTGTCCTTTCTTTAGCTTACCAATCTTTTCTTCTGCTAGTTCTAATCTCATATTAAACCATTCATTTAGCTATTAATTTTACCTAGAGTATTTTTTTCAGTTTTAGAATAATCATTTGAGATATATGGAAATGGTATACACACACACACATTGGTAAAATTTTCTGTCTTTCCACTGTTTCCTAGAGGATGTCAATCATAGTTATATTAAAATCTCTGTTTGATAAATTAATATCTAAATAATTCAGAAGACTTTTTATTTTGATACTTTTTTTTATAGTTTTCAGTCATTTGATCTTAGTTTTAGTATGGCTTGTGGTTTATTTCAAGTTCTGGACATGGCCTATGAAAGACTCTGGAAGACGTTGTTTTCCTGCAAGTTGTATTGATACTCCATCTGGCAGACAGATCACTGATCACCATGATCCTGTCATGGGCTGATTTTATGCTGTCAGGCTTGGTCAGCTTAAGTTTTGCCCTTTCTTCTGTGACAGACTTTATTCCTAAGACTGAGCCCTTCTGGGAGCTCAATCAATATTCTTTATTATTGACCAATGCCTCTTCTCTTTCATGGTTCTTAAACTCCAGTCTTTCTCTCCCTAGTACCATGTGGCTGCTGAAATCCCTGGTCATCTCTCCAAACTTCAACTTTCTGCTGGTTTCAGATATGCCTGATGCATGCTTGCCTTAAGAGTGGGCAAATGGATCCTGGGATCTAGCTCCACATTGGACTCCCTGCCCAGCAAGAAGCCTGCTTCTCCTTCTCTCCCTCCCCCTGCTTGTGTTCCCTTTCTTGCTGTCTCTCTCTCTCTCTGTGTCAAATAAATAAATACACACTCTTTAAAAAAAAAAAAAAAGAGTGGGCAAATGTGTCCAGGAAAAATGTATCTAGAATTTTAGGTTCCTTTCTCTACAGGTCCTTTCTTTATGCAATTTTGCCTCTCAAGCGGCCACTTCTGTAACCCTGAATTCCAGCATCTGTGTTCTCAATGCAGTGGGACACTCACTGAATGCTTGACCCTGCCCACCCACACAGACAGCTCGCAGATGCTGTCAGGAAAGAGCAGGACAATAGTGGAACTCCCCTGATGTGGTCCCTTCTCTCAGGGACTGCCCCACAATTAGTCTTGTCTGCACTGACTGCATTTCAGTGCCTTCAAACAGCTTATATATTTTTTCCAGCTTTAATTTTTTTCAGCAAGAGGGTTAGTTCCATACTAGCTACTCTACTATGGCTGGAGGTGGTGGTATTCCCGATCCCACCCCAAAACTCCCTCACCCTCCAATTTATATAGATATTTGTCATCAGTAATATTGTTTGCCTCCTTCTGAGAGACTTAAGCTGTGTATTCACCAAGAGAGGAAAGATGGGATCTTTTCTTCCAGGTGATCGCTGATGTTTTTAAGATGACAATTGTTTAATTTAAGGAAATCCTCAAAAATGGCATAGCCACAGTTTGCATCCCAAGAATTACCAATCTCTATATCCTCAGTGGGTAAAACTACATTCTCCAGCAATGTTAGACTAGGATGGTCCAGGTTCACACTACTACGGATACAAAAAGCCTGGAAAAAATATAGGAAAAGGTATCTGGAGCCCTTTGAGAGCTGCCCAGACAGTGAAGACTTGACAGAGCAAAATTCAGGGGCTGTGGGTGGAGGGGAGGGAAGCCAGATGGTGAGCCTGATGTTCTGTCCTACTTTGCCCTTGAAGCACATGCTGATTCCAAAGTGAATGGATGGAACTTGGTAGCTGGTCCTTGTCAATCATCACTGGAAAAAAAATGAACAAAACCCTGTGACCCAATGTTATTATGTTATCAGAAATCCAGAGCCGAAAGGATCTATTTTCTAATTCACTAAGAAAATACCTGGGGCTGGAAGAGGGGTCCTGCCAGCAATCTCCAGAAAGGAGCAGCCCAAACAGAGACAAATGAGCTGTCCATACTGCTAAGGGAATCTGAGGGTGAGTTTTTACTGGGACTAAGCACAGACATCACAGCAGTGTATATAGTAGCTGTCATTGAACATGAGCCCACTACCTACCCGGTGCTGGGTAAAGTGACTTAGACCCACACTCCTGCAAGGGAAGTCCCCAGATCAGCGTCACCAGCATCACCAGGGAGCTGGCTGGACATGCACAATCTCTGGTTTCACCTGGTGAGTCAGAACCTGCTTTCGCACAAGAGCCCCAGATGATTCATATACAAGTTAAAGTTTGAGACATGGTGTCCGAGACTCATTGTTTCAATACTCATTAATGACTCTGTGAGGGAGATACTATTCTTATCTGCATTTAATAGATGTGAAAACAGCCTCTCATGTGTTTCTTTTCAGCAGACCGTCCATCTGCCTGTGGCTGGCAACAGGGGAGCTGGACCTTGGACCCACATCTGTCAGACACCTGAGTGACACACGTTGCCATGACACAACACTTCCTACTTGCTCCTTCTGCTCTCTGTGTCTGTTGGAGTCGGACATCATGGAGGTCCGTCATCCTTCTATTGTTGTTAACATTGTTGCTAAAGTTCCCTTGCATCTATTTTTTTTCAAATTTTTATTTAAATTATAGTTAGTTCACACATACTGTATAGTATTGGTTTCTGGAGTAGAATTCAGTGATTCATCACTTACATCACTTACAACAGCCAGGGCTCATCACAACAAGTGCCCTCCTTCATGCCCATCACTCATCTAGCCCCTCCTTACCCAACACCCTCCAGCAACGCTCAGTTTGTTCTCTATAGTTAAGAGTCTTGGGGTGCCTGGGTGGCTCAGTGGGTTAAAGCCTCTGCCTTCAGCTCAGGTCATGATCCCAGGGTCCTGGGATTGAGCCCCGCATGAGGCTCTCTGCTCAGTGGGGAGCCTGCTTCCCTCTCTCTCTCTCTGCCTCCTGCCTACTTGTGATCTCTGTCTGTCAAATAAATAAATAAAATCTTTTAAAAAGATTAAAAAAAAAAAGAGTCTCTTATGGTTTGCTTCCGTCTCTTTTTTTTCCCCCTTCCCATATGTTCATTTGTTTTGTTTCTTAAATTCCACATATGAGTGAAATCATACAGTATTTGTCTTTCTCTGGCTGTCCTAGCATAATACTTTCTAGCTCCATCCATGTCCTTGTATCTATATTTGAATTGTGTTATGGACTGAATTGTCCCTCTACTCCAGATTCATATGTTGAACTCCTGACTTCAGTCCCAGTACCCCAGAATATGATTGTATGTCTAATAGGGTCTTTAAAGAGGTCATGAAGGTTAAGTGAGGTCATTAGGTAGGCCCATAATCCAATATGACTAGAATCTGTGTAAAAAAACAGGTATTATGGACTGAATGTTTGTGTCCCCCCAAAATCCATATGTTGAAACCCTATCCCCCAAAGTAATGGTATTAGGGGATGGGGCCTTTGGAAGGTAATTAGGCATAGATGGGGTCATGAGGGTGAAGCCCTCATGAATGGGATTAGTGCCCTTATAAGAGTCCCAAGAGATCAGGCTTCCACTCTTGGCTCTTTCTGCCATGGGAAGACTCCAGGGGAAGTTGGCTCTCTGCACCTGAAAGAGGGCTGTCACCAGGGCATAATCACACCAGCACCTGACCTCAGACTTCCAGCCTCCACAACCGTGAGAAATAAGTTTCTGCTATTAACAAGCTCCCCAGTCTGTGCCACGTTGCTGTGGCCACCCTAGCAAATGAAATACAAATCGACAGATCTGTTTTCATGGTCCAAGCTTACTGATCTATTTTAATTTGTACAACTGATTTAGATCCAGTGATCCATTAGAGAAAACTTCAGGGGAAGTTTTGCTATGTCATGGTTACCATAATTCTACATCCATGTGTAGACACACAGAGTGATGAAAACATAATTCATTCAAATCTCAATATTGGGAGATCCAAAGGTAGCTGTATGATTATATTACACACCAAAGAAGACACGTTTTTACCTGATTGAGCTTCTGGGCTTTGCTCATCTACACTTAAGAGGAAATGACAGACCTGCACCTGTGTAAGGGTAGACAGGAGGAAAATGTGGCTATGGAGCATGGGGCCCCAGAGACTACTCGGGACTTAAAACCAGCCTTTCCGTAATAAACCACCTGTATTAAGCATGGGTAAAAAGAAGGCATGTTCCATTATCCCAAGAAGCTCAAAGTTAAATGGCTTAATTTAAACAATTTTAAAAACCTAATTAATGGCAACAAAGTAAGTGTGGATTTGATGCAGAAAGAACCAGTTCTGTAGACCAGCGTGGCGTAAATGAACAGTGCTGATTCTTTAAACTTCAGTGGCATCATAAGCTGTGTTCTAGATACAGTCACGCAAGTTTAGTGGGACAAATGCCCTATGTTGTCTTCTGATGCAGAGCTACTGAACTCAAGTTCAGAGGCAAACTGGAGCACGAACCTTCCAGGTCTTGGGTAGGACAGGAGTTGGCTTGGTTCCCGGGAGGGACATGGGATCCCTCTAGCTTCACTTGTCCCTCAAGGCCAAGCCAGCAGAATAAAACTCAGCTCCATTGTGTCATCTGGGTCACCTCCTGGGCTATGCTTCCTCTCAGAGCCTCACATCCCACAGTGACAGTGTGGGGGATATGACAGAAAGCACTCACCAGGGGTTTAACACCCTTTGCTTTTAGGAAGTCTGAAGGAACAAGAGGCAGACAGAAGGGAGTTGCTTCTATAAGTATAGAACCATACTGGTACTCTCCTGTAAATGCCCTGCCCTTTTGTGTGTGTGTCCTACAATTCCTCACAGTATAGCAGAGGACTCGTTGCCCCTCGATTTGGCATTCTGGGTGCAGCATCATTAATGATCCTCCCTGCGGGTGTGCCCTGAACAAGAAAGGGAGAGGATTTTATCTCCAGAGCCACTGCCGAAGGACATCGACTCAATATTGGGCAGTGACTACTGATAATTCAGAGTCCATCACAACGTGCCTGGTTTTGGAGTTACTGTGAAGTTTCTCTGAAGCTGCCTCTGATCCGGGTGTGTAAACCACTAGCTAAGCCACCACCATGTCCATTTTTTTTTTTAATTTTCTCTTCCTAGTTGTTTTTATCTCTTCATTCCACTTTCATATATCATGCACGTTTTCCCATTTTTTCTTGTTTATAAAACATGTTCTTAAGATTCCATGACTTGCTAGAAAAGTCCCTCAAAATCCAGGTAAAATGGTAACCTCATTTATTTTTTTAAAAGATTTTTATTAGTTTATTTGACAGAGAGAGAGATCACAAGTAGGCAGAGAGGCAGGCAGAGAGAGAGGGAAAGCAGACTTCCTGCCAAGCAGAGAGCCTGATGCAGGGCTTGATCCCAGGACCCCAAGACCATGACCTGAGCTGAAGGCAGACGCTTAACTCACTGAGCCACCCAAGCACCCTGGTCACCTCATTTAAAGCACATCCTGAGTTGTGCTACTTTTGAAAGACCAAAACGCAGCCTCTATGGAAAACAGTATGGCAGGTCCTTAAAAAGTTAAACATAGAATTACCACAGAAGTCAGTAATTCTGCTTTAGTATATGCTCCAAAGGGTCCAAAGCAGGAATTCTAACAAGTATGAGTGTACACCCATGTTCACAGCAGCATTATTCACAGGAGCCAAAGATGGAAACAACACCAATTTCCATCTGCAGATGAATGGACCAACAAAATGGTCTATCCTTTCAATGGAAAATCACTCAGTCTTTAAAAAGGAAGGATGTTTTTACAAAGGCTGCCGCATAGATGAACTTTGAAGACATTATGTTTTGTGAAGAAGCCAGTCAGAAAAGGACAAACATTTGTTCTGTTTCCACTTGTATGAGGGACCTAAAGTTGTCAAGTTCATAACGACAGAAGGTAGAATGGGGGTTGCCGGAGTTGAGGGGAGGAGAAATGGGGAGTTGTTGTTTCAATAGTACAGACTTTCAGTTTTGTAAGTTGAACAATTTCTGGAGAAGGATGGGAGTGATGCTTGCATGACACTTAATACCATTGACAGTACACTTGGAAAGGTAAGTTTTATGTTACATATATTTTACCATAATTTGGAAAAGCCACAAATTGGAAGCAGACTGAGGGGGTTGTATGACTGATGAGACTCTCAGTTCATTTGGGACACAGATGTTTGTGTGGCTGTCACGGACTTGAGAGCATGTCCCACAGATGGATCTGGAGGGAAGCGTGTGTTCCTCTGAGCACTCTTCACATCAAGCAAGCGAAGTAAAAAGGGCAATATATTTTTTCTTTCACTTACTTAAAAATAGAGGAGTGAATCTAGGTCAATGTTCTTGATAGCTCTGTTTACTTTCCATCTCAAAGAATTCCTTCCTGTTCTGGGAAAAATTAACGAACGTTTTGCACGCATTTCCATGTTTCTGAGTGCGAGGAATGTGATTGATGAAGGCCAGAATGAAAACTGCCAAGTCCTTTTCCTCAGACTCTGTCTGATACTCAGACATAACTAATTTTAACCAGCCAGAAACCATCAAGGGCAGCGTATGTGTCGCTTGGCGGTTCTTTCACACCCTTCCCCGTGTCAGGATTTCTATGTTCACACCCCTCAGTGACAGAGAACACTGACCATGCTTCAACTTCAGCACGCTCTTTTCATAAAAATTAAAATCTCTGGACCACTTCAATGAACTTGGAGTCAGAGTTTCCATGCTAGGGTTTCGGAAAAAAGTATTTGGTGACCCAATACTTGATGCGGTTTTGCGGTCCAAATTTTACTCATGAGCCCTAAGAGCTATTTTCTTCTCATTTTATTGATCCGAGTGTGAATACTGGATGGTTGAATAGGCACAGAGTAGGGGCTGCTTTTGAACCATGGAAATGCCCTTGGGCTGCTTGGCCCAAAATGCACAGTGAACAGAATTTAGGAATCATCTCCTTTTTGTTGAGTTCTAAAATTGGAAGTTCAAAGGCGCTTCTAATGGGAAGTAAAGCAGAGGACCAACCTGGAGAAACACGGCCGGCTCCAGTCTGGGAAGAGTTCAGGCAGGGCCCCTTGAGAAGGAGTTGATGGGCCCTCTGGTTTCACGCAGGCCACACTGAGTATGGGACGGGGCAAGGTCAAGTGGGGGCAAGGAAGGCAGCCTACACAGACAAGAATGTTGGGCAAGAGCTGTTATTCCCCTCCCCACTGTAGACATCTGTGAACTCAGATTCTCTTGATTTCCTTTAAAGTGGCCTAGTAAAGCACCCCAAGGGATGGAACAGTTCCCTGAAATGACCACCATTCATACTGAGGCCTGGGGACGGTCACCCAAGAGAAAGGGCAGAACAGCAGAAACATTAAGAAACTGGGTTTCAGGGGTGCCTGGGTGGCTCAGTGGGTTAAACCTCTGCCCTCAGCTCAGGTCATGATCTCAGGGTCCTGGGATCGAGCCCCGAATCGGGCTCTTTGTTCGGCGGGGAGCCTGCTTCTCTCCTCTCTCTGCCTGCCTCTCTGCCTACTTGTGACCTCTGTCTATCAAATAAGTAAATAAAATGTTAAAAAAAAAAAAAAAGAAACTGGGTTTCAGTCTCTACTATGTATGATTGTGGGACTATTAGCAAGTTCCGGGACTTCTCCAAGGCCAAGTTTCTGGATCTATAAAAAGGGGACTGCCTAGCTCACAAGATCTTTGTCAGGATGGAATGAGATAAGGATGCTGACGCACAGTACAGCAGCTGGTGTGCGCTAAGCCGTGTCCAGGTGTTCTTTCTGCTGCCCTGGGCCACAGACAAATCACCTGCCAGCCAGGCAGCTGGTATTTAGGGGCCACCTGCTAGGTGCTGAGATACGTCCCTGGAAGTCAGGTGATCCTGGACTCTACAGACCAAAGAAAGAAAGAAAGAAAGAAGACATCTATTGGGGCCACCTGCTGGGTGCTGAGATACGTCCCTGGAAGTCAGGTGATCCTGGACTCTACAGACCAAAGAAAGAAAGAAAGAAGACATCTATTGGAAGAGTGTGTCATGATGACTTACATCAGCATTCAGAGACGACTCGGAATGGCACCTTGAAGCACAGCTGGATTTCAGGGGGAGCCTCCGAGCCTCGCTATGTATGTCCATGAATTCAGGTTGAATTAAAATTTGTACCCAGAAAAGTGACTTACTTTCTTCTTCTGCCCAGCCTCCTACGAGGCATGTGTCCTTGTGTAGCATGAGTTTTACGTTCAGTGGGACCGCCTTCCCCCTGTGCAGAGCATGTATGTTGAGGAGCCTGACCCAGACTGCAAAGAAGCACAGAGGGGAAGGCAGGGGGCCAGGCACATGAGAAACCGAGTCAGTCAGGGGGTAGGCAGGAGGCAGAGAGCACTCTGAAGGAGGGTGATTTTCAGTGAGCTTAATAAAGGGACTATTTTTATTTTATTTTTTATTTTTTTTAAAGATTTTATTTATTTATTTGACAGAGAGAGAGATCACAAGTAGGCAGAGAGGCAAGCAGAGAGAGAAGGAGAGAAGCAGGCTCCCCACTGAGCAGAAAGCCCGATGCGGGGCTCGATCCCAGGACCCTGGGATCATGACCTGAGCTGAAGGCAGAGGCTTAACCCACTGAGCCACGCAGGTGCCCAGGGACTATTTTTAGAGGGATGTTCAGAAGGGACAGTGAAGTTCCTCAGGGAAAGCGCTGACCCCCAGGACTTGGCGGGGGGGTGGAGAAGTGCTTGTCAGCACCCAGAGAGAGAGCTGTTAGTGGCAGAGAAGGCCACCTTCTCTGGCAGGAGCTGGGGTTTTCCATAAAGAAATACAGAATGAGCAACAGCAATCTGGCAGAGAGGGAAATAAACCCCACAATTTCATTCTCTCTGACGTCCAGCCTGGGTTCCCCAGGGGCCAAACCCAACTGGCAGCCGGGTTTAGGGAGTCCAGTGAGTTAGTGCGCAAAGGCCTGTCCCCCCGGACACACACCAGGCTGGGGATCAGGAGAGGCAGGGGTCTGCAGGGGGGAAGGGAAAAGATTCAGCAGAGGAAGCTTCTACACATTCTTTGTTGTGTGAACATGGTGCACGTATTCATATTAAGAAGTTGCCTCAAGTGGTATTTATTATGGAACAGAATTCAGTTATAAATGGGCCCATCATCATATCCGGAAAAGAACAAATGATGAGATATTCCTGAAAATCTGCAATTATTCCTGTTGGCTTCCACGAAACTGTATATAATGATAAGTCATCTGCATTCTCTAAAATAAGTTTTTGTCATATAAATCATAAATCTTCATTGTTAAGGAAAGGAACCCAGAAAAAAATATTAAGAAAAAAATTGTATTACCTGCAACCTTATCATCCAAGGATGACATTTTTAAGATCTTCCTGCACATCTTCTCAGTCCCTTTTCTGTGCGCATGCCCGAGTGCTTTTACAGGTTGTGCTCTGTGTCCATTTTGATCTCCAGCTTTTTCCACTTAATGTAACTGGCGAGCATATTCTTATGCTGCCGGCCACATGGCTCCTCTCTGAAGCGTGTATCCTAATTTACTTAGACGTTTCCTATTATTGGATATTGCTAAATATAAAGTTTAAGCTCTTTCCCATTTTTTGCTGTTGTAGTCACACCACAACGAGATGATGTGCAGCTTTGAAAAAGATGAGTCTGGTGTCTTCGGCTTGCTGCCCATGCCTTCTGAAGTAGAGAAAGCGCAGGTTTTAAATACGTCTTCAAAGTGCACGAAGCAAACAAGCACTTGCTGCTCGTTCGTGGATGGAGGCCACATTCTTCTCACAAGGGCCTCCAAGGGGATGCCCTTAGGGGCCACGCAGCCTGGTGTGTCACTGGTCCCCACAGCCCCACAGGACAATTAACCAGATGTGGACCCACCACAGAGAAACAGGTGAGCAGGTCACTGACCTGGAAGACCAAGCCCTACCTTTCTATTCACCACTGTGCTTGACTTTCACCATTGCTCTTAAAGCCGGGCTGCTGCCATAGGGCCAATTTCTGCACACTATTACCAGCGACCATGGGCACCCCCAAAACCCAAGGTGTGGGGCACCTCTGGAATGATCCCACAGACTCCCCCTCCAGCCACTGTGCACAGTCGCTCTGCTTCTGTTTAAGCAGACTGTCCTCTTGGCCAAGATTTAGAAATAATTTATGTTTGCTGGGGGGGGGAGAGAGGAAGAGAACCAAAACCAAAATAGAACAGTTAGCACAAAAATTTTTTCCTACCAAGTGTTGTCTGACATCGGGTTATCTGGAATCCATCTACTCCCAAAAGGATTGTAAAAATGTTGGGGTGGGGGTGAGAGGTGGAAGTTCAATTAGGGAAGTTTGGCAAGTCTGATCTGAGGCCAGAGAACCTGCCTGCCATAGGACAGAGGGCCAGAACACAGAAAGGGAATACTTAGTGCAGATTCAGAAAGCACATCTCTGATGTGCTCCAGGGGTCACATGAAATCCTTCAGTCAATGCCATGTGCCCAGTTGGGTAAGTCTCAGGGATTCATAAGCCAATAAGCCTCAGGCCCAGCATTCCGGGCCTTAGGGTCTGGTTGACCTGTAGCCTCCACCACTATATAAATGAAGACGTGCTACACCACACCAGTGAGGCCACAGTAAGTGATGTCTAGTGTTCAGAGGGAGCCCAAAGGAGGGAGCAAGGGGTCCTGTCCGTAGGCAGATGAACCAGGCCCTCCCCAGGAAATGATCCACTGGCCATCTCAGCCTTGGAGGGCCAGTGAGAATGGTGATGAGTATAAAGACTGTTTGCAGAAGGGAGGAGCAAGATGGCAGAGGAGCAGGTGTCCTAGTATCACCAGGTCCAGGAGTTCAGCTAGATAGTCATCAAACCATTCTGAACACCTACAAACTCAACAGGAGATTGAAGAGAAGAAGAGCAGCAATTCTAGGAACAGAAAACCAACCACTTTCTGGAAGGTAGGACATGCAGAGAAGTGAGTTCAACATGATAGATGAGACGATAGACCATAGGCCACGGGGGGGAAGAGGGGGTGGAGGCTCCTGGTAAGTGGTAGAGCAGCAGAGCACAAAATTGGAACTTTCAGAAGTCTGCTCCACTGAGGGACATTGTTCCAGAAGCTAGGCAGGGGGATGGAGCCCTCCTGGGGACAGTGTGGTCTCAGGATGCTCAGGGTCACAGAAAAACCAGCGGTGCCTGAGTGTGGCAGAGCCCCCAAGTATCAGAGCAGGGAAGCTGCTGCAGACGGAGCCAAGGTAGGGACTCTCAGGTCGGGTTTACCTTAAACCATGATCCGAGACACAGTCTGGCCACTGCTCAGCGGCAGGGACCCCACAAGTGGCAGATCCGGAAGACTCACCTTCCTCTTCCAGGAGGAGTGATGTGGGAGTGCATGGCAGGAATCTGCTGTATTTGGAGACTCCAAACAGAGCTGTGCACCAGAGATGGAAACACTTAGTCACAGGCCAGGTGAGTACGGAGTGCAGCTGAAGACCAGGGAGACTGGAGCTATTGACTGCTTTTCTCTGAGGGTGCATGGAGGAGTGGGGTCCTGAGCTCTCGGCTCCTCCAGGCTGGAGATTGGGAGGCTGCCATCTTCATTACCATCCTCCAAAGCTATATGGAAAACATTCAGGGAACAGAAGGTCCCAGCATTAACCTGAACAGATGACTTAGCCTGGCCCCTGGCAAAGACAGTGCTGTTCCACCTTGGGCAAAGACATTTGAGAGTTACTGCACCCCTCCCCCACAAGATCAGCAAGAACACCCGGCCAAGACTAAGTCCACCGAACAACAAGAACTGCAGAACTCCAGAGCTAGGGGAAAGCAACATATAGAATTCATGGCTTTTTTCACACGATTCTTTAGTCTTTCAAAGTTAATGTTTTTTAATTTTATTTTTTTCTTATTCTATTTGTTTAAATTTTTCTTCTTTCCTATTTTAACATTTTTTTTTACTACTTTATCTTATCAATAGCTTTTTAAAAAAATCTTTTTAGGGATGCCTGGGTGGCTCAGTTGGTTAAGCCGCTGCCTTTGGCTTGGGTTGTGGTCCTGGGGTCCTGGGATTGAGTCCCACATCGGGCTCCTTGCTTGTCGGGGAGCCTGCTTCTCTCGCTGCCTTTGCCTGCCTCTCGGCCTGCTTGTGTGTACTCTCTCTCTCTCTTTCTCTCTGGCAAATAAATAAAATCTTTAAAAAAAAATCTTTTAAAATTTTCATTGTTATATTCTATCCCTTCATTGTATTGTATTTTTTTGGTATACATATATGTTATTCATTCTTTAAAATTTTGGGATACAGTTTCTTCTAACAGATCAAAATATACTCTAAATCTAGCACATGGCTTTGTTCTAGTCTCCAGCCTGATGACATTCTTTCCTTTTTCTTTTTTTTAACCAAATTCTTATCAACCCTTTTTTAAGAATCTTTTAAAATTTTCATCTTTACTGGCATATTCCATCCCTTCATCATGTGTACCTTTATTTTTGTATATATATAAGTGTTTCGTTCTTTAAAATTTTGGAAGGCAGTTTCTTCTAATAAACCAAAATATACCCATACACCCAAAATCAAGTGTGTGGCTCTGTAATATAGATATCATAATAAATAAATAATAATAATAATATATATAACATATATGTTACAAATATATTTTATATATATAACATAATTAGATATATAATATATATAACATAATAAATAAATAAATAATAAATCCACAAATATATATATTTCTGTTATATATATATATTTTATATATGTTTTATATATTTATTTCTTTATTTATTCCCCCCTCCTTTCTTACCCCCTGCCTTAGCTTTGGGTCTCTTCTGATTTGATTAACATATATTTTTCTGGGTTTGTTGCTACCCTTTTAGTATTTTGTTCTCTCATTAATCTATTCTTATCTGGATAAAATGACAAGGCAGAAAATCTCGCCTCAAAAAAAAAAAAAAAAAAAAAAAAGAACAAGAGGCCGTACAGATGGCTAGGGACCAAAACAATACAGACATTAGTAAGATGTCAGAACTAGAGTTCAGAATGACGATTATCCAGGTGTTATCTGGGCTTGAAAAAAGCATGAGAGATGCTAGAGAATCCCTTTCTGGAGAAATAAAAGAACTAAAATCTAACCAAGTTGAAATTAAAAAAAGCTATTAATGAGGTACAGTAAAAAATGGAGGTTCTTACTGTGAGGATGCATGAGGCAAAAGAGAGAATTAATGATATAGAAGACCAAATGATGGAGAATAAAGAAGCTGAGAAAAACAGAGATTAAACAACTGCTGGACCGCGAGGGGAGAATTCGAGAGATAAGTGATACCACAAGACAAAACAATATTAGAATAATTGAGATCCCAGAAGATGAAGAAAGAGAGAGGGGCAGAGGGTATCTTGGAGCAAATTATAGCAAATTTGGTGAAAGGAAAAAGCATCAAAATCCAGGAGGCACAGAGAACCCCCCTCAAAATCAATAAAATAGGTCCATACCCCATCATCTAATAGTAAAACTTACAAGTCTCAGTGACAAAGAGAAAATCCTGAAAGCATCTAGGAACAAGAGGTCTGTAATATACAATGGTAGAAGTATTAGATTGGCAGAAGACCTATCCCAAAGACCTAGCAGGCCAGAAAGGACTGGCATGATATATTCAGAGCACTAAGTGAGGAAAATATGCAGCCAAGAATACTATATCCAGCTAGAATGTCATTGAAAATCGGAGAGATAAAAAGCATCCAGGACAAACAGAAACTAAAAGAATTTGCAAACACCAAACCAGCCCTACAGGAAATATTGAAGGGGGTCCTCTAAGCAAAGAGAGAGCCTAAAAGTAACTGACCAGAAAGGAACATAGACAATATACAGTAAGAGTCACCTTACAGGCAATACAATGGCACTAAATTCATATCTTTCAATAGTTACCCTGAATATAAATGGGCTAAATGTCCCAATGAAAAGATACAGGATATCAGAATGGATTAAAAAAACAAGACCCATTGATATGCTGTCTGCAAGAAACTCATTTTCAACCCAAAGACACCTCCAGATTTAAAGTGAGGGAATGGAAAACAATTTACCATGCTAATGGACATCAAAAGAAAACTGGGGTGGCAATCTTTATATCAGATAAATTAGATTTTAAGCCAAAGACTAACTATATCATACTTAAAGGGTCTGTCCAACAAGAAGATCTAACAATTTTAAGTATCTATGCCCCTAACATGGGAACAGCCAATTATATAAACCAATTAATAACAAAATCAAAGAAACACATTGACAATAATACAATAATAGTAGGAGACTTTAACACCCGCTTTAATGGATGCAAAAATTTTCAGCAAAATACTAGCCAACAGGATCCAACAGTACATTAAAAGGATTAGTCACCATGACCAAGTGGGATTTATTCCTGGGCTGTGAGGTTGGTTCAACATCCACAAATCAACCAATGTGATATAATATATTAATAAAAGAAAGAACAAGAACCATATGATACTCTCAATAGATGCTGAAAAAGCATTTGACAGAGTATGGCATCCTTCCTTGATCAAAACTATTCACAGTGTTGGGATAGAGGGTACATACCTTAATATCATAAAAGCCATCAATGAAAAACCCACAGCAAATATCATCCTCAATGGGGAAAAATTGAGAGCTTTCCCCCCAAGGTCAGGGGGTAGGGCTGTCTACTATCACCACTGCTATTCAACATAGTACTAGAAGTCCTAGTCTCAGCAATAAGACAAGAAGAAGAAATAAAAAGCATCCAAATCAGCAAAGAAGAAGTCAAACTCTCACTCTTTGCAGATGATATGATATATTACATGGAACACCCAAAAGACTCCATTCCAAAATTGCTAGAACTCATACAGGAATTCAGTAAAGTGTCAGGATATAAAATCAGTGCACAGAAATCAGTTGCATTTCTATACACCAACAACAAGACAGAAGAAAGAGAAATTAAGGAGTCAATCCCATTTACAACTGCACCCAAAACCATAAGATACCTAGGAATAAACCTAACCAAAGAGGCAAAGAATCTATACTCAGAAAACTATAGAATACTCATGAAAGACATTGAGGAAGACACAAAGAAATGGAAAAATGTTCCAGGCTCATGGATTGGAAGAACAAATATTGTGAAAACGTCTATGTTACCTAAAGCAATCTACACATTTATTGCAATCCCTATCAAAATCCCATCCATTTTTTTTTCAAAGAAATGGAACAAATAATCTTAAAATGTATATGGAACCAGAAAAGACCCCTAATAGCCAGAGGAATGTTGAAAAAGAAAACCAAAGTTGGTGGCATCACAATTCCAGACTTCAAGATCTATTACAAAGCTGTAATCAAGATAGTATGGTACTGGCACAAAAACAGACACATAGATCAATGGAACAGAATAGAGAGCCCAGAAATGGACCCTCAACTCTATGGTCAACTAATCTTCCACAAAGCAGGAAAGAATGTCCAATGGAAAAAAGACAGTCTCTTCAACAAATGGTGTTGGGAAAATTGGACAGCCACATGCAGAAGAATGAAACTGGACCATTTTTTTATACCACACACAAAAATAGACTCAAAATGGATGAAAGACCTCAATGTGAGACAGGAATCCATCAAAATCCTTGGGACGAACACAGGCAGAAACCTGTTCAACCTCAGCCACAACAACTTCTCCCTGGGAACATCACCAAAGGCAAGGGAAGGAAGGGCAAAAATGAACTACTTGGACTTCATCAAGATCAAAAGCTTTTGCACAGAAAAGGAAACAGTCAACAAAACCAAAAGACAACTGACAGAATGGGAGAAGATATTCACAAATGACATATCAGGTAAAGGGCTAGTATCCAAAATCTAGAAAGAACTTATCAAACTCAACACCCAAAGAACAAATAATCCAATCAAGAAATGGACAGAAGACATGAATGGACATTTCTGCAAAGAAGACATCCACATAGCCAACAGACAAATGAAAAAGTGCTCCACATCACTCAGCAGCAGGGAAATACAAATCAAAACCACAGTGAGATACCACCTCACACCAGTCAGAATGGCTAAAATTAACAAGTCAGGAAACAACAGATGTTGGCAAGGATGTGGGGAAAGTGGAACCCTCCTACACTGTTGGTGGGAATGCAAACTGGTACAGCCTCTCTGGAAAATGGTATGGAGGTTCCTCAGAAAGATGAAAATAGGGCTACCCTATGACCCAGCAATCGCACTAACAGGTATTTACCCTAAAGATACAAATGTAGTGATCCGAAGGGTCATGTGCACCTGAATGTTTATAGCAGCAATGTCCACAATAGCCAAACTGTGGAAAGAACCTAGATGTCCATCAACAGATGAATAGATAAAGAAGATGTGATTGATAGACACACACACACACACACACACACACACACACACACACACACACACAATGGAATATTATGCAGCCATCAAAATCCCCGAAATCTTGCCATTTGCAATGACATGGATAGAACTAGGGGATGTTATGCTAAGAAATAAGTCAATCAGAGAAAGACAATTACCATATGATCTCTCTGATATAAGGAATTTGAGAGGCAGGGCAGGGGGTCGTGGGGGGCAGGGAGGGAAAAAATGAAACAAGATGGGACTGGGGAGCGAGAAAAGCCATGAGACTCTTAATCTCAGGAAACAAACTGAGGGTTGCTGCAGGGGTGGGGGCAGATAGGGTGGCTCGGTGATGGACGTTGGGGATGGTATGTGCTATGGTGAGTGCTGTGAATTGTGTAAGACTGGTGATTCACAAACCTACACCCCTGAAGCAAAAAATACATTATATATTAATAAAAAATATAAAATATACTCAGCTAATAAATCATCAAACATTATACATATTTTTAAAAAAAAAGACTGTTTATTGAGCACTTTCAAGGCTATTACTGCACTCACCCCAGCCAGGGTCCTGGGAGGCCAGCTAGGAGCCCAGGGTGCTGGGCTGAAGGAAGTGCCCCCAACCCAGGCTCGTGCAAGGGCTAGTTTGGCACCTGAAGGGGAGCACCCCCTCACTGCTGCCCAGCGTGCCACCCCCCCAGTCCTGCTAATCTTGCATTCATATGACTGCCTCTCAGACAGGTTATAAAGCAGCTGTTCGGGGTGCCTGAGTGGCTCAGTCGGTTAAGTGTCTGCCTTTGGCTCAGGTCATGATCCCAGGGTCCTGGAATCAAGTCCCACATTGGGCTCTCTGCTCAGCCAGAGGTCTGCTTCTCCCTCTGCCACTCCCTTTGCTTGTGCTCGCTCTCGCGCTCTCTCTCTCTCTCTCTCTCTCTGTCAAATAATAAATAAAATCTTAAAAAAAAAAAAGTGGCTGCTCTGTTCACACCAGGAATCTGTAAGGGAGGTTAGTGGCTCATAACAAGCAGAGCTGGTATTGGCACCTGGGTCCTCTTCCTACCGGACTGGGCTGATCACCCCACGTTCCCCCAACACTCCTGGGGTATCAGTGTGTCTTCCAGGTATGAAGAGGAGAACATTCAAGGCCTGAAGGGGGGACAGCAGGAGCTCCCATCCAGAGGCAATAAACTTGTGGCTCGCAGACCAAACCCAGCCCACAGATGGCTTTGCCTCTGCCAGTGGAGTATTTTTGAAATTTTAGGACACTATTTAAAAATGAGTTTTTGCATAACACTCTGGATGTCCAGATTCTCTCAACACACGAGAAGAATTGATGACAGTGGGTTCCTCTGTCTGCAGGAGAGAATCAGAAGGGAAGAGAGGCTGTCTGCCCCGCTGTCCTCAGTCCCCTCACCCCACCACCCCACCCCAGCTGAGGTCTGTGCCTTACCTCAGGGCCATGGCAGAGTCATCCTATGTACTGCAACTAACAGTGTGGGTACACTTCTGACCAGGAAGAAGGATGCAGGACCAAGGTGGAGGGCCAAAGGTTTCTGAAAGCCTCTTCCTTCTCCTACAGTTGCCTGCTTGGCAATGTGAGAGAAGGTGGGACAATCTGCTTGGGGCGGGCGGGCGGGGTTGGGCTCTGGTCACAGAGGGCATCTAGCCCAAACCTGGGAACCTAGACCCATCTGTGGAGGCAACCAAGCCATTTGAGGATTTTTTTTAAAATATTTTATTTATTTTTATTTATTTGAGAGAGAGAGAGAGCATGAGCAGTAGGGACAGAGGGTGAGAGAGAAACTCAAGCAGACTCCCCACTGAGCACAGAGCCCAGATGTGGGGATCGATATCAGGACCCTGAGATCGTGACCTGAGATGAAACCAAGAATTGGATGCCCAATCGACTGAACCACCCAGGTGTCCCTTTCTGAGGCTTTCAAACAGAGGAATGACACTCTGATGGAAGCTCTATGGGATGGATGGGTTAACCGGATCACCTTCTGTCATCCAGCATTTCTCTCTCTTCCTTGTGTCCACTTCGCACCTCAGGCATCCGACAGAGCATACCAGCATGGTAGGGCAGGAGTGAGGTGCCTCTTCTCTTTGTTCTCCAGCTCTCCTTCTCCTCTATGTCCTCAGCTGATTGCCCTGGTTCTTATTTCAGTGAGAAAAGAGAAGCCATTGAGAAGGGAGCCACCACGTCTCCCCATCACGTGCTTCTTGACCCTGGTTGCTAGACAGAGACCTTGCTCTATTCCTACTCAGCCCCTCATGGGGTGTGCCAAGCCCCAGCCCCTCTGTCCTATGCTGGGACTTCACCCTGAATTCTTCCCATCTCTGGAATCATTCTGTCTTTCCTTTCTACTGGTTCTTCCCACTAGCATGCTTACTCTGTTGTGGGTTTAAATATAAAAATAAATAAACTCATCAAAGAAGTCCCTCCTTCTCTATTTTTCTACTCCCCTCAATAGTAGAACACCTCGAGAGGGTTGATTCTGCCCATTTCTTCTCTTCCTTACTTGTCAGTTTGACTAGATTGCCATCAATACATTTCTACCAGGACCCCTTTGTCAAGATCACGATACCCTCCACTTTGCTATATTCCTTTGTCCTCGTCTCTATAGCACTAGACACCCTGATCCATCATTCCACTGGAAATGCCTCCGCTGCTTGGCTTCATGGGCACCATACTTTCCTGCTTTGCCTCTTCTTCACTCCATCACTCCATCCACATACACGCCCCTCTCTCATTTCTATGATTTGTTTTCTTGGGGTTTGGTCTTCAATTAAGCTTTGAGGTCCATGAAGATGGGTACTGATCTGGGTCATTTTCTTCTCTCTCCTGAGCATTCAGATGAGTGCCTGGCACTCAAGAAAGGTTCATGGAAATAAAGAATGAGTAAATGGGTCATCATTCCTGCAGTGCCCCCACAGAGCACAGACTTATGCACAAGCGAGTGCTTCACTCATGGATTCACTTCCCAAGGCTGCTCTAACAAATAACCATAAATTTGCTTTAAAGGGCAGAAGAATATTCTCACAGGTTTTTGAAATCAGTCCAATATCAAGATGTCAGCAGATCCACACTTCCTTCCAAGGCTCTAGGGGAGAATCTTACCTTGACTCTTCCAGTGTCTGATGGCTTCTAGCCATCCTTGGCTTAGGAAAACACAAGTCCAATCTTTGCCTCCATTGCCTTCTCCCATGGGTCCTTCTGTGTCTCTCCTTCCTCTTATAAAGACACCAGTCCCTGGATTTGAAGCTGACCCTAAATCTGGGATCTCAGAATCCTTAACTAATTTTCTGTTTCCAAACAAGGCTACATTCTGGTAGACATGACTTTGGGAGGTGGGACACTATTTAATAAGTTTACATCTCCCTTGAAATTCACATTGTCAGAGTACCTGAAACAGCTACTAGAGATTCATCTATTGGAGCCCAGAGAGTGTTTAGTCCTTCAAGTCTTTCTTAGAAAGACAATGTTCCTAAGTTGGTGGAACCAACAGAGGAATGACATTTTTGATCTGTAAACACAAATAGGTAAAAATGTATCTTCCTTTATTTTCTTAGACATGATTTTAAATTTTGACCTTGAGCTCCCCTTCCACCTAATAGAGAAGATATAGGGGATTGTGTCCAGGTAAATTCAGGTCTTTTCCTCTTTTCCATTTTAGCTTGAAATGCTCTGAGTTAGAACTCCCATGCCCAGCCCAATCCGTCCCACATCTGCTCTCATCCAGAGTCCTGGTGGGCTCTGCACCCCTAGTAGGGTCTTCGGGGTCTTGTCTGAATTCCTGGGATATCTCTCGGGACTGGGTGTGAGGACACCCTGACCACAGACCTACAGATCTACTGGCAGTCTATTCCCCAAGATGACTTAGCAAGGACTCTGCATCAGCATCTAACTTCTTGTCTCCTCTCCTCATTGGTCCTTCCCTCACTTCTTCTGGACCTGGGGAATAGAAGGGGCTGTGTAGTTAGGAGACAGGCTAGTTCTACCTGGTTGCACAGATTTTCCTTTCTTGAACCTGGGTGGAGATCATTTGGGTTTGGTTTTGTTTTCATTTTCTAACTAAAAATCAAGAATTGTCTTTCTTTGACCCAGGCTTCCACCATGTCTGCTCTTCTGATATGGTGACCCATGTTTGGCGGTCTGTCTGTGTGAAGCACAGGCCCTGGGGCAAAAGTAAGGAAGTTCACTAAAGCAAAGGTGGGGACCCAAGTCTTGGTGCCAGGACATCCCCTTACATTATGCCATCCACACAAGCCAGAAGAGATCACCTGTGAGACTCCACCCAAATATTCTCCATTCACAGCACTTTCAGAGTTCCAAAAATCATTTCATGGTGGCTCTAAGCCAAAGAAATATCCAATTGTCTTTTATTAAGTAGTTTGTTTAGGGGCGCCTGGGTGGCTCAGTGTATTAAAGCCTCTGCCTTCAGCTCAGGTCATGATCCAGGGTCCTGGGATCGAGCCCCGCATCAGCTCTCTGCTCAGCAAGGAGCCTGCTTCCCTTCCTCTCTCTCTGCCTGCCTCTCTGACTACTTGTGATCTCTGTCAAATAAGTAAATAAAATCTTTAAAAAATATAAAAATAGTAAGTAGTTTGTTTAAAAAACTTGGTAAGTATTCATGCCATAACAACAAAGTAGACATTTGAAAAAAATAATATTTATTGGAAGAAAAAATAATTTTTTTCATTTTTTAATAAACACAATTTCTTATTATTTAGATGTCTGCCTGTTGGGCACTGAACAACTTTTCAAACATCAGAAACAGATTGAACACCATCTGTTATGCACTGTGTCCCTGCAGTTCATGTGTTAAAACCCTACCCCCCCAATATGTCTGTATTTGGAGGCAGGACCTTAAAAGAGGTAAATTAAATGAGGTCATATGAGTAAAGTCCCAATTCACTAGGACTGGTGTCCTTACGGGAAGAAGAAAAGATACCAGGGATGTGTGTACACAGAGAAAAGGTCATGAGAGAAAAGGACATAGAGAGAAGATAGTGTCAGAGAAGAAAAACGTTTTCTCTATCCTCTTTGGTTTGGTGATTGGGGCCTGCAAACTAAACAAACAAAAGACAGATTAACAGGAAAAAGGCTACACAATTTTTAATAATATTTACATTCAGAGAAAAGTTTATAGAAAAGTAATAAAACAAAAAAGTTGTTAGACTTGGAGCTTATATACTGTCTTAACAAAGGAAGGGGCATTTTGCCTTCAAGGGGTCGTAAATAGCAGGGAAGTAACTAAGAAATATATGGGAGAGCTAATGGAAGGTAAGAGTCATATCAACAAGACTGTTTATGAAGACTCATGTCCACTTACTTCATGGAAAACCAGGAGGAAATGAGGAAATGCAATGGAATAAGAGCTTGACCCTTAGGTACATTGCTGAAGTTATAAAAGTAGAATGGATACTTGTTTAAAGATAAATATTTTTTAAATGGGTCTCCATTTAAAGACGGGGGAAATGTTACAGAGTCAAATCCCTTACCTACACTATAGGGAATGAACAGATACAGGCTAAATCTAATAAAATCACCAGAGGAATAAACACATGCTTTCTCATTGTTTTAGAAGAACAACGAACATGTAAACACGTCTGTCTATGGGGAAGGCTACTGTGTGTATAGTGGGGATTCAAGCAAAAGCAAGATATCTTGATTTTTTCTTTACTAGCATTCTATTTTATTGGATTTTTAATTAATGATTTGCCCTTATTACTTTCATAATTATAGTCTTGTTTTCTAAAAAGAAAATATTCACCAAATGTTAAGTGGAAAGAGCAGTATCTAAAAGAGAATACAGTTGCCTTTGAACAACACTGCACAAATGTTGTTTGAACTGGACAATTTCAAGGTATACAGATTTTTTTCCAATAAATACAATACAGTACTATAAATGCATATTTTCTTCCTTGTGATTTTCTTTAACTTTTTTCTTTTCTATAGCTTACTTTATTGTAAGAATACAATGTACAATACATATGACATACAAGATATGTGCTAATTGACTATGATTTTATCAGGAAGGCCTCTGGTCACCGGTAAGCTGTTAGTAGGTAAGTTTTGGGAGTCAAAAGTTGTTTTTTTTTAAGATTTTTTTCATTTATTTGCTTGACAGAGAGAGGAAAAGCATCAGCAGGGGGAGCAGCAGAGGGAGAAGCAGACTCCCCCCTGAGCAGGGAGCTCGATGTGGGTTTCGATCCGAGGACCCCGGGGGTCATCACCTGAGCCCAAGCAGAGATGTTCAACTGACTGAACCACCGAGGTACTCTAGGAGTCAAAAGTTAAATGTGGATTTTTGACTGCATTCGGGGGGCGGTCAGCACCCCTAATTATCTTGTGTTGCTCAGCAGCCAATTGTACTGTATAGTATGATTCCAGTATACTTTACATATCTGATTGTAACATGTTACAAAAATATTTGAAAGACATAAAACACACTGCTAATAATGGCTACTTCTGCATGGGGAGAACGTTGGCATTTTTAATTTCTGAAAGTAAAATCAGAAAAATATCATGTTTAGAATCAGAAAAGGATTTTTATCTTAAGAGCTGGTACCAGAATTTCTCTCGGGGAGAGAAATTTTCAGTGTATGAGATTTTTGAATTAGGTTTTTCATTTTAATTCCAATATTATTCACATACAGTGTTATATTGGTTTCAAGCGTACAATATAGTGATTCAACAATTCTGTACATTACTCAGTGCTTATTATGGTACGCACACTTCTTAACCCCCATCTCCTATTTCATTCATTGCCCCACCACCTCCCCTCTGGTGACCATCAGTTTGTTCTCTATGGTTCTTGGATGGGAGTAACGAGTGATAACAGAGCCAGGGCATGGATAGCTGCCAATACCCAGGCAGTGGTGAGAAATCATTCTATACCCCCTCGCAAGCTGTAGAGCCAGCTCATGCTTGAAGGCCATGCCCTGGTCACAGACACAAGTCAAAGCTTTGAATGACTACTTTCCCATAAACTCCTTTTCTACCAAATTCCTAGACAATAGGAATTGTCTGTGGTCTTTGTATCTCTGTAAGAGTCTAAAACCACCCCTGACTGGAAGGATGGGTGTCATGGAAGGTCTCCATTATTGATAGGAGGAAAATCAATTTGTGTTGATCGACATTCAGAGTGTATGTGTAGCTGTGGCAGGTGGGCCGGGAGGTGTGTTCTAGTTCATAAGAAAAGTTCTAGTTCCAGACTCTTTCATTCCAAGAGTCTCCAGAGGACCCTCTAAGTTCTCATGCCAGGAGGGTGAGTAGGCTAGGAGTCATTGTGGGTGGGCGAGCATGTTTTGATCAGCTGGATGAAATCAAGGCTGTGTGTGCAAGAAAGCCTGCCAGCGAGGCGCCCAGGTAGCTCTGGGAGGTTTTGGAAGCAATTAACTTTCTGTCCCTGTTTTGTGTGTCCCTTTGGAAGCTTCTCAGACCAAATTCATTACTAAGTTTACAGCCTTCAAGAGTGCATCCAGGGATTGCAAACTCATACGCCCCCAGCAGCTAGGCAGATGTATGAATATGAAAAACAGACTGCTTAAGGCAACCTGGGACAGTGGCAAGCCTCTGAGCTGGACAGATAGAACTACAGAAACCACGGGCAGCAGGACTCAGTCCTCTCGCTGTAGACAAGCGGCCCTGGAGGAGAATCCAAGACCCGTCTGATCTATTCAGATCATGAAGTCACTGGAGAACCATGCCAGGACCGGAGGCATTGGCTCCAACAGTGCAAGTCAAGGTTTCCAGACAAAACCTTCGGCAGAAACTAGCTCTACCAGATCAGGTTACATCCGTCAGCCCTTTTCTCAATTGTTTGCTCTACTTTTTTCCCTCCTCCCCTCCCTCCTACATTTTTATTTTCAGTTTAAGCAAAACAGACCTTGAGTTTCTTGTTTAGGGAATGTTACAGAAAACAGCTTACTCAGAAATCTTACTTTCCATAAATACACTGCTCTCCAAACGAGCGAAGATGATAACTGGAAAGTTGCAGACATTCCTAAATTGTTTTTCTTTGTTTGCTTGACTTTCTCAGGGACATGATTATCCAATGCGCACATTCTTTTCCAATCTGCATAGTTATAGAGAATTGAGCACAATTCTTTAAGCCAAAGCAGTTTGCAATCCACGATCCTTCCAGAGTCCACTGACAAAGGAAAGAGGAAAAACTATATATTACTCACATAAAGACATGGAGTTGATGACACTCAGGATTTAAATTCCCCTTTTTGCTTATGCCAAAATATGACAAAACAAAAGACTAAACCAGTAAAAATGACTTATCTTGAAACCTCACTTACCCATTTACAATGTGCTAGCACATTTGGAGGATAGAAAGCTCCAGAATAAAGAACTAATTGATAGAATTCACCAGTGAAGGTCCTGGGCTTTTCTTTGTTGGGAAGTTTTTTGATTATTGATGCAACCAATAATTTATTTAATTCAGTCATTGATCCCCACACTAGTTACAGGTCTGTTCTGACCTTGTACTTCTTTATGATTCTGTCTTATCAGGTTGTATGTTTCTAGGAATTCATCCATTTCTTCTAGCTTTGCAATTTGTTGGCATATAATTGCTCATAGTACTCTTTTATGATCCTCTTTATCACAACCTCTCCCCAAAAAATTGAAGAGAAGGAAACATTTCCAAACTCATTTTATGAGGCCAGCGTTACCCTGATACCAAAGCAAGAGACAGAGATGCTGCAAGAAAACTACAGGCCAATATCTCTGATGAATACAGATGGAAAAACCCTTAACAAAATTCTAGCATATCTAATTCAAGAACACATTAAAAGGATCATACACCATGACAAAGTAGGATTTATCCCTGGGATGTAAGAATGACTCGATATACGAAAATCAGTTAATGTGATACACTATATTAAGAAAAGAAGGGTAAAAAATACATGATCATTTTAATACATGCAAAAAAGCCACTTGATAAAATTCAATACAATTTTTATGACAAAACTCTCAACAAACTAGAAATAGAAGGGAATTATCTCAATAAAATGAAGGACATATATAAAAAGTCTACTAACATCACTTATATTGGTGAAAAACTGAAAGTTTGTCCTCTAAAATCAGGAATAAGGCAAGGATACCCACTCTCACCATGTCTGTTTGACGTAGTACTGTAAGTCCTAGCCAGAGTGATTGGATAAGAAAAAAAATCAAAATGCATTCAAATCAGAAAAAGAAATTAAAATTGTCCCTGTTTGCAGACATGATTTTATATATAGAAAACCCTAAAGACTCCATTCTAAAAAAAAAACTGTTAGAAGTAATTAAAAAATTCACTAAAGTTGCCGGATACAAAATCAACACACAAAAACCAGTTGTTTTGCTATACAGATGGTCTCTGACTTACAGTCCTTTGATTTATGACTTTCAACTTTATGATGATGTGAAAGTGATATGCAGTCAGTAAAACTGTGCTTTGAATTTTGATCTTTTGCCAAGCTACTAATATTTGGTATGACCCTCTCCCATGATGCTGGGCAGCAGCAGCCAGCCACAGCTCCCAGTCAGGCCCAGCACCACAAGGGTAAAAATAAAAGATCGATATACCTACAACCATTCCATATCCAGGCCACCATTCTGTTTTTCACTTCTAGTACAGTATTAAACAAATTATATGAGATATTCAACACTTTATTATAAAATAGACTTTGTATGAGATGATTTTGCCCAATGTAGGCTAACGGAAGTGCTCTGAGCACGTTTAAGGTAGGCTAGGTTAAGCTATGACATTCAGTAGCATAAGTATATTAAATGCATTTTGCCTTACAACTTGACTACGTTTTGACTTATTGGGACATAATTGTAAGTCATAAAAGATCTGCATAATAACAATGAACTATCTGGAAAAGAAATTAGGAAAACAATTTCATTTAAAATAGCACCAAGAAAAAAAAAAGAATAAATTAGGAATAAACTTAACTGAGAAAATAAAACACATGTGTACCAAAGCTAGAAAACATTGATGAAAGAAATTAAGCAAGACGCAAATAAATGGAAAGATATTGCATTTTCATAGATTGGAAGATTTACTATTATTAGAATGTCCACGCTACTCAAAGCAATCTATAGATTTAATGCAACCCCTATTGAAATCACAAAAGCATTTTTTAAATAGAAAAAAAAAATTCAAAAATTTGTATGGAGCTACAAAAGATGATGAGTGGCCAAATCAACCTGGAAAAAGAAAACAAAGCTAGAGGCATCACAATTCCTGATTTCAAACTAAATTACAAAGCTAAAATAATTAAAACAATGTGTTACTGACGTAAAAACAGACACATGGATCAATGCAGCATAACTTATAGCCCAGAAATAAACCCATGCATAAATGGTCAACTAGTATTTGACAAGGGTGCCAAGACCACTCAGTGGGATAAAGGTTGTTTCCTCAATAAATGATGTTGGGAAAACTGGATATTCACACATAGAAGGAAATTGGACCCCTATCTTAAGCCATTCACAAACATGAACTCATAATGGCTTGAAGACTTAAAGCAAGATTTTAAACCGTGAAACTCCTAGAAGAAAACGTAAAGAAAAAGCTCCTTGAGGCTATTTCAAACTAAAAGTCTCCTGCACCATGAAGGAAACCATCAACTAAGTGAAAAGGCAACCTATGGAACAGGAGAAAATATTTACAAATCACTGATTAAAAAAAAAAAAATCTGACCAAGTCAATTTGAAGATCTTACCGGTTTTGTTAAGATTCCTGAATCAGGCAGAATCCCATCTAGAAAGTAGAGGGGAGCTGGAAGGAGCTGTACACAACGGAAGGTTTTTAAAAGAAAAGAGGAGTCAGAGAAAAGGAATTTATTAGCAAGGAATGCATTGTTTCAGGCAAGTTGCCTTCCTAAGGAGAATGGAAGGGGGAACTGCCTGTTAGTGTTGACCAGGAAATTCCAGTTTGGCTGGTTAGAGGTTGTGATGTTTCTGGCTGGGGGGGTGGGGGGTGGGGGTGGGAGTGGAAGGTTAGATAGGGGAAGAGGTTGAAACCATAGTTACGTTAGGTGGTAAGCCTTGGTTTCCGTGGAGCCTTACGTAGGTGACACCATTTGAGGCCTATGGATTTCTCTTTAACACCATATATCTGATAAGGGGTTTATTTCCAAAATATGAAAGAACTCCTGCAATGCAATAGTAAACAAACAAAATAACCCAATTAAAAAAAAAAATAGGCCACAGAGCAGCACCTGGTTAGGCTTAGTCTGTTAAGCATCCAACTCTGGCTTTTACCTCACATCATGATCTCAGGGTCATGAGATCGAGCTCCGTGTCAGGCTTTGTGCTGAGCGTGGAGCCTGCTTAAAAATTCTTTCTCTCCCCCCCCCTCTCTCTCTGCTCCCCTCACACACTCTCTCCCTCTCTCAAAGAAAGAAATGAGCCACAGACATGAATAGGTATTTTTTTTCCAAAGAACATACACAAATAGGCAATTAGTATATGAAAAAACAATTAAGGTCACTAATCATGAAGGAAATACAAATCAAAACCACAATGAGATATCACCTCACATCTGTCAGGATGGCTAGTATTTTTTAAAAAGAGAGGAGGACAGAGAGAGAGCAGTGTTGGCAAGAAATGTGGAGAAACTGGATTTCTTGTACACTCTTGGTAGATACACCTGCCAAGGAAAACAGCATAGAGGATCCTCAAACAAAAATAGAACTACCATCCGATTCAGCATTCCACTTCTCAGTATTTATTCAAAGGACTGAAATCAGGATCTTGAAGAAATATCAGCACTCCTCTATCCATTGCAATACTATTTACGATAGCCAATGTGTGGAAGCAATCTAAATGTTCATCAACAGATGGATCGATAAAGAAATTGTGCAACATACGTTCAATGGAATATTACTCGGCCTTAAAAAAAGAAGGGACTCCTGCCACATGTGACAATACAGTTGAACCTTGGGGACTCTATGCTAAGCGAAATAAGCCAGTCACAGAAACACGAATATGCCACGCTTCTGCTTATATGAGGTAGCTCAAATAGTCAACTTCATAGAACCAGTGAGTGGAATGGTGGTTGTCAGGGGCCAGGAAGAGGGGTTAACTTATCAGCAGGTATAAAATTTCTGTCAAGCAAGATGAATAAGGTCTAGAATCTTCTGTACAACATTGTACCTCTAGGCAACAATACTGCATTGTACACTGAAAAATTTAAGAGGGTAGGTCTCATGTTACACATTCTTACCACAATGAAATCAAAAATTTTTTAAAAATACCGAACTGAGCACCCAGCTTATCATGGTAAGGTGTGTGGTTTGATACCAAACAGGGAAAGCCTTACTTTGCTACAGGTTAGCTGGCTTTTCCATCATGGATTGTAAAGCACACGGAAGTGACCCCTAGCCACGCTGCTCAAACTCGCCAATGGCTGGGTGCCCAACCTTTTCTGCAGAGACTGGTTTTCGAAAGAAAGAAATAAGATGTTTTCATCTTGTTGTTTTGCTTTTATCTGATCTCCTTCCTCTACATCCTGCCAACCCTAAGGGTTTAAAACCAATGAATTGCTTCACAACGGAGACAAATGGTGACTCCTTGCTCAAAGTCTCGCTGATTCCTGACCAAAATAGAATAGTAATTCAGGATGCCTCTTCCCTCATGATTTTTTAGGACCAAACCCGACGATGGTGAAAACACAGGGTAAAATATTGTGCATTTTCATGCACAATTTCATGTGCATGTGTGTCATAACATATACTCTTACTAAATTGCTGCCCTGTTTTTTGACACAGTACAAAACCACACAAGGGTGTGTGGAGAAAGGGGGACCTGTTGGGTTAGTCCTTAACCATACCCTTAGTTAGAAAGGTTCACTATCTCCTTTATCTTTTTGACTTCTTTTTTGACAAGCACCCTCATCTTCTTGCTAAGTTAACGGTTGGGGAGTTTAATAGAATTTGCTTGATACATTTCATTTTATGGTTACCTTGTAAATCAGGAAGAGATGGCTCTGGTCCCACTTCCTCCTGGCTGTACATCTTCCATTTCTTTTTCTAACTCCCTCAGCTCCCTCCCTCTGTTCTCTCCCCAACCTCTCCTCTTCCACTCCCACTTCCTCCCCCACATCCTTTCTTGGTGCTTCTCCCCTCCACACCTCCACTTCTCTTAGAATTTAAGTCCACAGTTCCCCTCCTGATGGTGGAGGTCCAGCCCAAAATGACTGCTAACCTCTTCTCACCACCCACCCCTCACCACCCTGGGTAAAGGGTCAGTTCTCTGTGTCTCTGTTAAAATGTCTTCACTGCAGTACCAGTCAAGAGTCGGTCAATGTTGTAGAGTCCGTCAATGCCAAGGTCATATCCTGTGTGTCTGGAGAGTTTCACCGGTGAATTTGTGGTGCCTTAAAACCTTTCATGTTTTCATAAGTCACTATAAAGTGACTTAGAGATTAAGGCCTCTGGTCTTACATAGGGAAGAGACTCAGTGCAAGGGGAAGTTGACAAAATATAGTAACATCTTGATTTTGTCAAATGTCACCAATTATTTTTCAACTATTTTTGTTCAGCAAAACCAAATCTCTCCCTTCCTGCACTTACTAATTCAAGTGTACTTTAGGTGAAATATAACCTCTATGTTTCTAGTACATTTGTACTTAATACAGCCAACTTTTATTTAATGTCCAAGAAACTTTCTGAGATTTTAATAAGCCTCTTTTAAAAGTCTTTCCTCCTCTCAGGCCCCTACACAGGAAATCATATTTTACTAAGGGTAAATACATTTTATTATCTCCAAAGTTCAAGTGTGGCTTCATGCCAGCTCCCAACATGATTAAAGAGGCTTCTGAGTTTGATAAAATTGCTCTGTTCCCTGTGGTTCAAAAGTGTGCATACATGAAATTCCCAAACAAGTTTATAATTATCTCAATTATTATATATATACATAATTATATCTTATATATAATATGCATACATGTATAGCATATAAATAATTGTATACATAATTATGTACATTATAATCATCTCTATATACATAAATATATTACATATATTAAATGATCAATATATTATACATAATATGTATTGCCTGATGGAGACCATTCCCTTAGATCTTGCATGCTGGGCAGCTCAATACTCTCCTTGCCTAACAGTTCCACAATTCTGTTAATATGTTACTATTACTCAAGACCTATGTACCTAAAAACTCAGATTAACAATTTTCCTGCATAGATACACGGATCCTTGTCAAAAGCCCTCAACCCTCTTTTCACCTTTCATGGTATCTTTGGAGAATATAAAAAGCATGACTAAGAAAAGGCAGCTAGATCATCAGATACACAGCCCATCAAGCCTGTCTCCTAATGGCCCTTTGCTCCCTTAAGTATTGTGATTTAATCGGAAATCTTTGTGCATCTAATTGAGTGGAGGTGGTTGTTACCATAGACTCAAAGTCTTGAATCTAACTTTACCCTTCTTTAACAATCCAGCTGACTGGCTAGCTCCTTCCTCCACAGATTGTCTTTGAGCTAGGACAGGATACACGGTCCTCAGTTCAGTCCTTCTGGAAGATTCTGAGGCTCCTCCAGCAAGTGTATTTTCCTGCCAGAATCCCTTGGCTGGCAAGTTCATGGAAAGTGATTTTGGTCAAAATGCTCTTTTTATGTGTGCCAACAACAGACTTAGGAAAGGGTTCATACTTAAATCCTGAGCATTCCTTTGTACTCTGGAGGTGTGTGTGCTTAGACACACGTATACATACACACACACACACACACACACACACACACACACGAAAGTACATGCATACACCTACAACACGTAGAACTTTTTCTATCCATTCCCATATATCCATGAATCCAACATCCTTTCCCTCAATCCCACAGAAGGGCCAAAACCTGACTTTAAAATTTTAGCACAATTACTCCAATCTTAGGAAAGAGGAATGTCACTGTATGACCTGGGGCGCAGGACTATCCCCAGGTAGTTCGAACTTTGTAATCCCAGAGAGGATTTTGTTCTCCAATCCTCGAAGAATCTAGTTCTTGTCCTCTTATCTTCTCTTTCTGCTATGGCTAACAGCCAGATCTCTGTCCTCTGAAGCAGTTATCGAAAAGGACAGGCAAGGCAAAGGATGGAGAGGAGTCCAAGGAAAATCATTCACGCTAATGCTTCATTATTCACATTTTGTTTCCTGAAAGTCCTGAGAGTCTTTCCCTGGTGCTTGGCAACTTTTCACCTCCTGTGTGTCTTGCCGATGGCCCTGTCCTGAAGATAAACACCCTCGCTGGAAATGTCAAGAATGGAAATATAGGAAAAGGGTGAATGGCCCTTATGATAGCTGTCTGAAGATAGGAGAAATACAACTCATTTTCAAAGTTGATTTTGTATCCTGCAACTTGACTGAATTTCTTTATTAGTTCTAACAGGTTTTTGATGGAATCTTTAGGATTTTCTCTAAGATCCTGACATCTGCAAACAGAGACAATTTTATTTCTTCCTCTCCAGTTTGGATGCCTTTCATTTTTTTTTTTTTTTTTTTTTTTTTTTTGCCTAATTGTTCTGGCTAGGACTTCCCAAACTATGTTGAGTTTCTATATGCAAACTCTCTGAGAAAGAAATAAAACAATCCCATTTACAATAGCATCAAAAACAATAATAATTCAGAATCATTTCAAACAAGGAAATTAAAGATCTATACACTGAAAACTTTATGACATTGATGGAAGAAATTGAAGACAGAAATAAATGGAAGAGTATCCTGTGGTCATGGGTAGAAAGAATTGGTGTTGGTAAAATGTCTATATCACCCAAAGCTGTCTATAAATTCAGTGCAATCCTTATCAAAATACTTATGTTATTTTTCACAGAAGAAGAAAAAACAATTGTAAAATTAGTATGAAACCACAAACACCTCCAGAGAGCCAAAGGAACCATGAGAAAAAAACTAGAGGCATCACACTTCCTGGTTTTAAATTCTATTACAAAGTGAAAGTAATCAAAACAGTATGGTACTGACAATAAAAACAGAGTCATAAAACAATGAAATAGAATTGGGAGCCTAGAAATAAACCCATGTATATACAGTTGGCTAGTATTTGACAAAGGAGCAAAGAAGGCTCAATGGGGAAAAAATATCTCTTCAGTAAATGCTACTGGGAAAAATGGATATTTGCATGCAGAAGAATGAAACTGGACCCCTACCTTACACCACTCACAAAAATTAACTTCTAGGGGCACCTGGGTGGCTCAGTGGGTTAATCTTCTGCCTTTGGCTCAGGTCATGATCTCAGGGTCCTGGGATCGAGCCCGGCATAGGGCTCTCTGCTTGTCAGGGAGCCTGCTTCCCCCCTCTCTCTGACTGGCTCTTTGCCTGCTTGAAATCTCTCTCTCTGTCAAATGAATAAAATCTTTTTAAAAATTATCTTATAAAGGCTTTGAGGAAATGAAATCATAATCTCAAGTTGACACCTGCATTCCCGTTTTCATTGCAGCATTATTCATAACAGCCAACACATGGAAACAACTTAAGTGTCCATCAGTGAATGAATGGATAAAGAAAATCAACATAAATGACCCTTGAGGGCATTACTCTAAATGAAATAAGTCAGAGAAAGACAGATACTGCATGGTATCACTTTAATGTGGAATCTAAAAAAGCTAAACTCATAGAAACAGAGAAACAGAGAGGAGATAAATTAATGGTTGCCAGCAGGGGGGGGGGGGGAAGTGGGGAGATGCTGGTCAAAGGGTAAAAACTTCCAGTTATAAGGCAAATAAGTTCTGGGGATCTAATGTTCAACATGGCAACTATAGTTAACAATACTATATTTCATATTGGAAAATTGCTATTAGAATGCATCATAAGTATTCTTACCACACACAAAAAAGACAATCATATGAGGTGATGGATGGGTAACTGATCTTACTGTGGTCATCATTTTATGTTATATCAAATCATCACATTGTATACCTTAAACTTACACAATGTATATATGTTAATTATATCTTAATAAAGCTGGGGTGGGGATGAAGTAAGGATTCACAATTTTAAAAGGAAATGAGCAGAACAGGATACCAACATGGAATAATAGGCTGAACAAATACAGACAGACATTTCTTAATAGAAACTTCTTTTGTTCAATCCATGATCTTTGGGGATGTTGGAGATCAGATCATGTGTCAGGGTTATGGATCATAGATTCTGTTGTTTTTAAAACACTTGCCTACCCACTGCCTGACTTCTTTCAGTCCCAGCCTAATGTCATGAGCTTATAGGTTTTGATGTGTTGAAACGTAAAGCAAATATATAGCGTGTTAAGATTAGTGACTACAATTAGAGGAAGTGGTTCCAAGTTTCCAGTTAATGATCCAAGTTGCTGAGATCCATTTGACTCACACTCTCTGAAATGATCCAAATACTGGTTCTACTTGACTAGATTCCCTACTGAGTACTCAGTGAAAAATCTGAATGAGAAATACAGTTTTCAGGATGCCTGGGTGACGCAGTTGGTTAAGCATCCAACTCTTGGTTTTAGCTCAGGTCCTGAGCTCAGGTTTATGAGATCGAGCCCTACATCAGGCTTTGCACTCCGTGTGGAGTCTGCTTGGGATTCTCTCTCTCCATCTGCCCCTCCCTCCTTCTCTTTTTCAGATAAATAAATAAATCTTTAAAAAGAAAAAAAAAAAGAAATGCGGTCTTCATTTTAAAATGTAAGCCTGGTGACTGTACAATTATGACATTAAGACGGAAAACAGCATCCAAATGCAAAATCAAGGCATACCATCTGGTTGTTAAAATACTGAAATTCCTTATCCACTGGTGACAGCAAATTTGGTAGCTCCCCAAGTGTCTCCCTACTGCTTTCAGATGCTTAGAAGCTCCCCAAGAATCTTCTGACTGCCACCTCATCCAATCAGCAGGACAACTAGGAGTAACACAACAGGAGCCTAGGGACACTCTTCTATCTTGGTTGCACAGCCATTACTGTTAGTGCAGCAAACCTTTAACAAATCCTGGTGAATTCTGTCTTTGGGAATCCTAGTTGTTCAATTCAAAAAAGACACAGTAGAACTGGAATCAGGCAACAGGGAGCTTGCCACATGAAGCAGAACACAACAATTAAGAATTTTCACCAAGAGAGATAAAAGCTGTTGTAAAAAGATTCAGTTTTTAAAATGTGGGCATCTGGATGCTTGAACACAGATCATTAAGGGAAAACTGGATGCTGGGCAATAGGTTTGTAAGCATTTTTTGGGCTGATGGCAAGGAAGATGGCAGCACCCTCCAATTAGTAGCTTGATACTTCTGTGAAAGCAGAATGGTGAGCTGGGAATGATGTGTGCACTTGGACGGCAGACACTTTTGCCGTGTTGTCATTGTTGATATGATGGTGTTCAGAAGAGGATAGGGAAATTTTTCATAAACTGATGACTGGCATAAACTGGCAACCATTCGTCCTGTTTCTCATCATGGGAGCTCCAGAAGCTTCTAGTGTAGCATACTTTACCTCCCACCATACTAATCACTCAGAGGCAGAACCCAAGGTTTTGGGTTGTCGATGGAAGGTAAAGCAGCAGTGCAAGAATATGGGGAAAAGATTGGACAGAGAATCCAGAAAGTAGATGTTACATTCTAATCCAGCCATTGAATCCCTATGAGGATTTATTATCTGATTAAAATAACTTTCCATTTTTTCTGATCAAAAAGTATATGGGCTCATTATAAAAAAATAAAAACCCAGAAAAGTATAAAGCATAAAATAAAAACTACCCAGTTTTCCATCTTCTACAGAAAATCCACTGGATTGAATGTTCCCATTCTACTGGACCCATCTCTGGACAGCTGTCTCCACTGGACACATGGAAACACACAGCAGAGAAGACACTGTTACATCAGCAGAATCTTGATTTTCATGGTATTTTAGAATATGCTTTTTTTACTTCATATATGTTGCTGATATTATACTGAGTCAGTATATATAGCTCTATTTCATCTTAAGAACTGAATTGTGGGGGCCCCTGGTGGTTCAGTTGGTTGGGCAGCTGCCTTCATCTCCCTGCTCGGCAGGGAGTCTGTTTCTCCCTCCGATCCTCCCCCTTCTCATGCTCTCTCTCTCTCTTCCTCTCTCAAATAAATAATAAAAATAGTATCTTAAAAAGAAGAACTGAATTGTGTTCGAGGTGTTACATTGTTGATGTGTAGTAATTCATTTAAGTAAAACTCTTGATGAGCCTTTTTAGGTTGTTCCTACTTTTTTCTACTGTGGGTAAGTCTATGATGAAAATCCTTGCATCAAAATCCTTTCAAAATGATCCAAATCTCCTTAGAACAGAGCACTAGAAAAAGACTACCTACACTAAATGGCATCTCGTGTTACAGCTTAACATTGTTAAACTGCTTTCCAGAACTCTGACCTGATTTCTACTCCCACCCACAATGCACAGGGTTTGCCACTTCATTCCCGTGCAATTGACACTGAGTCATGCCAACTTTTTTTTAAAAATATTTATTTATTTATTTATTTGACAGAGAGACACACAGCGAGAGAGGGAACACAAGCGGGGGGAGTGGGAGAGGGAGAAGCAGACTCCCTGCTGAGCAGAGAGCCCAATGCAGGACTCAATCCCAGGACCCTGGAAACATGACCAGAGCCAAAGGTAGACACTTAACGACTGAGCCACCCAGTTGCCCCCAACTTTTTTTTTTAAGACTTTATTTTTAAGGAAACTCTACCCCCAGTGTGGGGCTCGAACTCACAAGCTTAAGCTCAAGAGTCTCAAGCTCCACCCACTGAGCCAGCCAGGTGCCCTAAGTAGGACGAACTTTTGATTTTTTTCCAATCTAATAGAGAAACATGACATATCCACTTGAGTTTTATTTGCATTTCTCTTTGAGGAGTGAGTTCAGGCACAGTTTAATAACGCTATCGGCTCTCCCTTTGTTGTTGCGAGGTCCATTACCAGCTTTATGGATTTGACCCACTCTCCTATTGGACTGTTTACCCTTTATCATATTAATCTATACAAAGTCTCTTTTAAGGATATCAGTACTTTATCATATCGATCATAAATATTTCCTTCAGTTGGTGTTTACCTTTCAACCTCCATATATAGTGTTTTCTGCCACTCAATGTTTTCTTTACAGTTCCAATGAACAGAGACCCCCTGGATGAGTTTCAGCACCCAACAATGAGTTGGACATCCACCTTTCAAATTCAAAAACTGTGTGTTTTGCTTGGTAACTCACCATTCATTCTCTTCCTCGCCTCTTGAACCAGTCTCCACTCCAGTTCGTAAATTCTCTTCATAGTGCTAAGCAGATCAAAATAAACCTATTCCTCTTGCCATAGTTCTAGAATCCCGCCATCAGGGCTTGGCCAGGCTGGTGCCAGGGCCTGGGGTCACAGATGCCAAGAGTGACTGCAACATGGTCACAGAAAATAAACATCAGTTAACAGAGCAACAGCTGTTGAGCTGTGTTTCCAAGACTTCTTTCCCACTTGGGTCCACACATCTCAAACCACGCACATGTGCTGAGCACAAGCTGATGTCCAGGACGGCAGTCTGAAAGGTTAGCCCTCCTGGGACTTTAAAGCTGCCAGTTCAAAGCTCTTTTTCTTAGTTAACAGTTTTGGCTACTTGAGATGATAGTTTCCAAAGGAGACTAGACCAAACTTTTCATTCTACTCCACCAAAGTGATAAAGAGTGAATAAAGAGAAAAAAAGAGAAAAGGTGATTCCAAGTCAGTCAGGAGTGGGGGGTGGGTGTCAGGAATGAATCACTAAATATGGATTTCATCTGATTTCTCCTTAATATGGCAAAAACAGATTTGGAAGCTAAGAAGCCGCTGTGCAAAATGGGTGCGGAGGGTCATGTGTAATGACACAGCAACCTGAATGAATTTGTTGAATGAATGAATGCATGAATGAACAAACGACTGAAGGAACAAAACACTCAAATTATGTTACTATTGGATACATTAAGGCTTCAGTAATGTACCTACAGCATTTCAAGATAAAGGAACATGAGGGATTCTGCTCTATAGTTTTTTCTTAAGCGAGGATTGTTTTAAATGCCTTTGAGAGTAGTTCTCTGATGGGGAAGTTGAATGTGGAAGCAAAGATTCATTAGAACCACCTGAGCAGCTTTTTTCAACTCAACATACTCTTGCTCCTTCCAGATACATGGTGCCACCTCCCCGTTCCTCCCTAATTTGGGATACATTTAGCTAATTCCTCCCACAAGGTACTGATTAGGGCTAAGAAAGGAACTGGCCTTGTCGAAGCGTCTCTCTCCTTAGAGGAGGAGGAGCTCACTTAAACAAGAAAAAATAAATGAGGTCGGCTCAGAGGACTGGGATACATTTTTAGTTAATTTGTCCAGATATTTGTATATAATGAAATTTTAGTTAGCAGAACATGTGTGTCCTCCTCAAAACAGTTTAAAAGGCCTAAATTGGAAAGCAGAATCTCCATTAAGTAATTTCAACAGAAGGAATATAATGCGGAGGGCGAGGGAGGAGCTGGGCTGGGATGGGATGGAGGGGAAGAGGGCGCTGTGGGCCTCTGTAGGGCGTAACAAGATGGCGCCCGGGAGCTGGGGATGCCTGGGAGCTGCGGACGCCCAGCAGACGCTGGGATGGAGAACAAGAGCTGCAGCTGCTGCCTGAGATGCGGCCACAGGCATGGGGGAGAAACACCTGCTCTCCCTTCCTGCAGCCGGCACCCCCTGCAGCCGGCTGCCCCCACCTCTTCCTGCAGCCGGCTCCCGCCTCCCCCAAGCTGAGCCCCTGGAAGCAGCAGCAGCCATAGACAGGAGCTGGGAAAGGCCCCTCGAGCACTGGAGTGACCAGCCCTGGTGCTGCAGAACAGAGCTAGCAAGGGAAGGGTTGAGGAGTGGGCCTGAGCATCCAGCCCCCGCTCTTTGCCTGGACCAATGCGGACAACGGGCTGTGGGGCGCTGAGGCCACGGCAAGCTCCCTGAGCTTGGGGCCAGGGCTCCTCCCGGGTTCGGCCCCTGGGCCTAGCAGGGGGCCAGAGAGCCCTCCTTGTCTGTTGGTATGAAAAAAATGGCGGTCTCACCTCCCTTTGCACAGAACTCACATAGGCAAGGTCTTAGAGAGAATGCCCCTCACGGTGTGTCTTTAAACAAACCGATTTCTGTTTGCTAACTGGTACTGGAGACTTTAAGGTAGGGAAATAGTCCCGAAACACCCCCTCTTCTAACATTCGTCCAAACTGAGCCACAAGGGTGGAACTCTTCTGATTCTTAAATTATTTGCATGCATGTTTATTCCAAAGAGTAGGAGATCGGGGTGTGTGGGTGGCTCAGTCAGTTAAGCCCCTGACTCTTGGTTTCAGCACAGGTCATGATCTCAGGGTCCTAAGATCAAGCTCCACATAGGGCTCTATGCTCAGTGGGGATCTGCTTGAAAATGTCTCTCTCTCCATGTCCCCCAAATAAATAAATAGATAGATAAATAAGTAAATATAAGGAGTATGGGATGACTTAATGAAGAAAGCAAATATTTACCTCATGCCACCCAAGTGTCCATCCACCAATGAGTCGATGGACAAAAAGTGCTCTATCCATACAATGGAATGGTATTCAGCCTTAAAAAGGGGAGAAATTCGGATGCCTACAACACAGATGAACCTTGAGGACCATATGCTATGTGAAATAAGCTGCTGTGTTTGTCCCCCAGCTCTTTGTTCCCTAAAACCCTTGTCATTTCTAAGTGATACCAGCAAAAGGAGCATCTTTCCTTATCAAATGTAGTTTTTTGTCCTCAGTTCTTGAAATAGCTCCTTTGGAGCATCTTTTTTTATTCATAACCAGCCCCTTTTAACCACACCTGAGTTCAAGTTAATGAGGTGACTTTTGGAAAGCCCCTAAGGATGGTGGGAGGAGGGGAGCTAGTTGCCAGGGGAACCCACCAGGTAGTTAGAGGGTTAGAACTTTTAGCCCCACCCCCAACCTCTGAGGAGAGATGGGGTTTGGACCTTGACTGAATTCCCTAGGGCCATGATTTAATCAATTGTGCCCATATAACAAAGCCTCCAGAAAAATCCCAAAAGGACGGGGTTCAGGGATGTTCTGGGGTGACGCCCACAAGGAGGTGCTGGAAGGTTGGTGTCCCTGGAGAGGGAGGGCATGAAGGTCTGTGCCCTTCCCACACACCTTGCTCTATGCATCTCTTCCATCTGGTTGTCCTTGAGTTGAATCCTTTATAAGAAAGGGATAAACATTAAGTGTTTCCTTGAGTTCTGTGATCTGTTCTAACAAATTCTAGAACCCAAGGAGAAGGGCATAGGAACTTCTGAGTTACAGCCTGTGGATCAGAAGTTAGTAGGTAGCCCAGCCTTGTGACTGGCATCTGAAGTAAGAACGGTCTGGTGGCACTGAGCCCTTAACCTGGGGGATTTGGCATTAAATCTGGGTGGACGGAGTCAGAACTAAATTGGGTTGCGGGACACTTGGTGGGTGTCACAGAGAATTGGGGAACTGGTTGGTGTGGAGAAAACCCTACACATCTCGTGTCAAAAGTAAAGTGCTGTGTGAGCATATAAAGGGAAAAAACAATCAGTTTGTTCCCTCTAGGCAGTCACTATAGGATTCTGTTTGTATGAGGTCATGAGTTCAGAAACAGAAAGAATAGGGACAGAAAGAACAGTGTCTGCGAGTGTTGGAGGAGGGGAACAAGAGGTGGGGGGGAGAGCAGCGGTGGAGATCACTGTTCAGCCAAAAGTTCTGGAAGTAAACGGTGGTGATGTTTGCACAACAAGGTGAGCCTTGTCCACTTAAAATGGCAAATTTCATATTATGTATATTTTACTACAGTAAAAAAAATTAAGATTGAAAAATATATATTTAATGTCCACAATAACCAACTACAGAGAGAGCCTAGAGGTTCATCAACAGATGAATGGATAAAGAAGATGTGGTATATATATATACAATGGAATATATGCAGCCATCAGAAAAAACAAAATCTTGCCATTTGCAATGACGTGAATGGAACTAGAGGGTATTATGCTAAGTGAAATAAGTCAGTCAGAGAAAGACAATTATCATATGATCTTTCTGATATGAGGAATTTGAAAGGCAGGGCAGGGGGTCGTGGGGGAAGGGGGGGAAATGAAACAAAATGGGACTGGGGAGGGAGACAAACCATAAGAGACTCTTAATCTCAGGAAACAAACTGAGGGTTACTGGGGGGTGGGGGGGATGGATAGGGTGGCTGGGTGGTGGACATGGGGGAGGGTATGTGCTATGGTGAGTGCTGTGAATTATATAAGACTGATGAATCACAGAACTGTACCCCTGAAACAAATAATACATTATATGTTAATATAAAGCCCTGTTGGAACAATATACATATTGTCCCTACAGGGAGATACACACACACACACACACACACACACACATATATATATATATTTTTTTTTTCTTAATCTAGTGGAACTTGCATCCATAAATCCCAGCATTGGAACATTTCAAAATAACCTTTGGAAGTCCAGTATGAGTCCAGAGGGTCATCATGCTTTGAGTGACTCATAAAACAATCTTGCTTTACAATTGATGGGACACTTTGGCCTTTTGAAATAAGGTGACACTACCCCGGATCCCAAGGAAGGCAGACCCACTTCGGTAGTTCGGTAGATCGGGACCAGGAGAGCTGGTCACACTTAGACTGACACCGCATTAATAACACTAATAGCACATTAGTCATCTGGGAACGGAGTGAGGGAACAGGAGACAAATGATTCTTTTTCTCACTTCCTTTGTGCTGTTTAGTTTCCACTTTATGAGTGAGCAGCACCAAAGGGTCGGCCAGCTCAGCAGTGGGAAAGTGAGCATCTCTCCGCTGAGGGGCAGGTTGGCTAAAGGTCCGTTGTCTCTCCCCTCTGCCTTTTCTGTCTGGGAGTCGGGTTTTACAATGTCAGTCAAGAAAATAGAAGATTCCCAGCAGCCTGGGTAGTGCCCGTCGACTGGCCAGCTTCCTGCTCTTGGAAACCCCTGTCTGTGGGGCCAAGCTGGATCTGCCTTCCAAATCTCAGATTCCTGGAGCGTAGAGGTACCCCCCCACCCAGCCCCCTCTGGAGGAAGAAGAATAAACAAACAGGGTAGCATAACTGTGTAGTATTAACACTGAACATTAACCCCATGCTTCCCAAAGATTAGTTACCATGACAGTTGTTAGAGGTGCTCCACATGTCCACCGAGAGAAGGGGACAGACAACACAGCATTTGCAATCGGAGGATGTGGGTTTCAAGGCCACATGTTCCCTGCCCCATCTCTACCACATTCCAGCTCTACCCCTGCCCCTTAGACAGTGTCTCACACATCATAAGAGCTCCATAAATGGCAGGTATGTTCTGATTAAAGCATGTGAGTATTGAGGTCTAGAAAGGCATGTTACAAGAAATATGGCTTGATCGCCTTAAAAACAACTTTATTAGGATGTTGGGTACCCACTGTCACCGTCTGTTGGCATTACTGGTTTGTCTCCTGTCCTTCATGCCATCAGAATCTGGAAGTTTCTATGGCCCACGCAGGGAGTGCCAGACAATCCTATCATCCAAGGCAATCTCTTGGCCACATTGGTGGCAGCAGCACACAGGTCCCCCACCTCAAAGAACCCACACCCACCCCCCTTCCATTCACAGCTCCATGGGGTAAGGCCTGGGGTGGGACATGGAACTAAGTCTCTGTCTCTAACGGCTTTCGAAGAATTTGATCTTTTCCCTCTGCACGTGTTGGGGACCCACTGGGGACCCAGGCAGAAAGAGATGCCACACCCAACCAAGGTAATTGGAGGAGAGTTTTAACAAAAGAACTATTTACCAAGGTATGGGCAGCATTTAGGGAAGCCACTGAGAGACGGTGCAAAACCTTGGAGCTGGCAATGGTGGGAAGTCACGATGCCCTTCATCCTTAGGTCAAGGAGAAGAAACTGTTACCAGAGCCCAGAAAGCCCCAGCAGGTGCTATGGCCTTTCCTAGAAGGGAGACAACTAACCCTCAGCATCCCTGTGGGGAAGATCCGAGCACTGAGCACCTGACCTCCCTGTCCTGTCTTCTGATGTCTTGCTGGTTCCTTCTATTAGCCAAACCCAAGCCGAAGCCAGAGAACAAAGAAGCCCTTTGATACTTGTTCACATCAGCCAACTAGATAGTTCTAGAATCATAGGCTTGCTGACTGGATGACAGCCCATTACCTACAGCAACAGATGGAGCACCCCTTGGCGTGGCTTCACATATGAAGGCCCCCCAATTCTCCTTCAGCTTCTAATTAAGACTCGACCTGTCACTGGTTAAAGTTTTGCCCCTTTGCTTGAAAATGTCGATCCCCACCGGAGCACAGGTAACTTTGGGCAAAAAATGGCCAAGCTGTTCTTGACAACGTGCACCATGGGATAAAGATGCCAAGAACTGACCTGCTAGGATCTTGGGAGAGAGAAAGCAAGCACACGGCATCTGAAGTGTGGGGGCGATGCCAGCCTGCCTCCCGGCACCCTGTTGCGCTGCGTTCTGTGTGTAATTTTGTCATGTGTCTTGAAGCAGAGTGGATCCAGGGGATCTTAGCTGAGAAGAGTGCAGGCTGGTTCTCCATCCCCACGTGATTTCTTCTTGCACCTCTGTGAGCCGACAGGGCCCTGAGACCCCAGTCGCTGCTGCATTCGCTTCATGACTGGATAACTGGGTTTCTTTCAACATCCAAACTCGTTCAGCATAAGCCAAGTTCAGAACGAAGAGAGGCCTGGACTCTATCACTTCAACAAATGGTGATTTTTTTTTCAGGTTGAAACTTCGCAGAGCGGTTCGCAGATGTATTTATACCGTGGGACATTTCTGCAGACTTTCTTGCCTGTTTATGATTCTGGGAAGTGCAGACGGAATGTTTAGATAGAGATTTCAGTGATAGCAAATGGAGTAGTTAGAACATGAAAAGTATTCATTTGAAAACAAGGACATGGCAGCCCGTATCAGGCTCATCAGCCTTGCTTCTGTGGATAAACACTTTGGAGGCAACACATTTCCTAAACCACTCTCTGTTGCACCCCTGACACACACTGAGTCGGCATCTGAGGGCTTCTCAGGATGGAAAAACCGGGGTCGTTCCCCCTTGCTCTTCCCAGCTACAAGAGTTGATGCTGTTCTGTACCCTCTTTCCAGAAACTGTTCTCTCCAGACTTCTGCCTCTCCTGACCTGCTTCTTCCTCTCCTGATCTCCTCGTCCTTCTCTGGCTCCCTGATTAGCTCATCTTCCTCTGTCACAGAATCGACTAATTGAACAAGGGAAAAATCTGTGGGGGGTGAAAAAGAAATAGCTCCCTCCAGCTAGAGGCAGGTGCATCAGCATCCCGTGCCTTCCCATCCCAGGGAGGGTGAAGAGGAAAAGGCGGTTCCAGCCTCAATCAGGCTAGGGGGGCCTCACTGGCCCTGCTCACATGAGAGGCACATACTTCCTGTTCCAGGCTCCACAGTGCCAGGCTTAGCAGCGGGGCCCATCCCACTTACAAAACTCAGCTCTAGTAGGCTCCAAGAGTAGCACAACCAGCTTCACAGAAAGATCAAGCTGTCTAATATGAAGCAAGGAACACCGGTGACAATGACTGTGGGGCAGTACAGGAAATGGCATCTACAGTGACCAGGAGGGAAAGATGTTCCAGATTCAAGGTGAAGGGTTTAGGCTCACATGATGTGTGAATACAGCACATGACAGACTGCAAGCCCCTCAAGGTTCTTCTATTTTGTTCAGAGCTGAGGCTCTCAGATCTAGCCATGGGGCTTGGAACACGAAAGAACTTCAATGAATATTTATTTTTAAAAAAGAGAGAGAGAGAGAGAGAGATTAAATAGTACTGATGGATGAATGAGCTTTCATGACCCTATGTGCAAAAGCCCTGTAAGCCTGGACCAGGGAGCTGAGATGCTGGCACTGGTGGGCTGCCCTCACCCAGGCTGGTGGCCAGGGACAGCTCCTAGAACACTCAGGCCATCTGGGGTTCCCCCGTCTTCTTTTTGTGCCTTCCAGTTTCTGCTTTCTGAGAGGAAGACTCAATGCCTATTTGCTGAATTGAATCAAAATGTTTGTTCCAGACCCATATGTCCTTAGGTTTGGCTCTCTGAGTTTTTGGCAACAGGACCAAGAAACACCTGTCAGACTTTTCTCTATGATATTGTGGAAGAGAAGCAAGGCCTGCATCCATGACAATTCTCCCAGGCACACCTAGTCCTGACTGCAGCCCCGGTCCTGGGCCACAGCCCCTGAAAGCAGATGCTGTTCCCACCTACACATGTCTGCTTCGGGAGTGACTGTCAGCAGGCATGGTACACCATGTCCCACCCACCCCAAGACTGTGTGCATGCAGTAGGATCCTGTGATGGGGCGGGGTGAGTCAGCATGGAGGCAGGAAAATGTCACACTGGGATGCTTCCAGCAGCTCTTCCTGCAGTTCCAGGGAGAACCCCACAGACGGGTGGGCCCATACACCAGTCTTGCCAGGCCTCCTGTTATGGGGGCCTCAGTGCCTGGTCTCAGGCCTGGCTTTGTCCAAGAGAAGCCCCTTCAAGCCTCCCTCGCAATGACCTCTTCCCTTGTGTAGGGAAACTGTATGCCCCCACACCGGGGCTGACCTTTTCTATCCAGGAAAATCTCTGGCACCCCAAGTTCCAAAGAACAGTCCAGTGGGTTGCTGAGCCTCCAACTCCAGGCTCTGTCCCTGGGTGATGTATGATATAAACAGAAAAAAGCTTTGAAACTATGCCATCATGGGCTATCGACCAGGTCTTATTCAAAGAGGGGACACCTCCCCTCTAGTGTTTGGATGCAGAAGGGTGACCATTAGAGCATTAGGGTCCTTCTATATTACCTGTAGCCCTGGGAACCCAGTGGGAGGGGAGCCCCTCTTCCAATTGTACCCATCAGTGGCATGTGCTCCCTTATCGCACACTCACGGTTGGAGGTCATTCCTTAAGTCAAAAGTAATAAAAAAGGAAGGCATCAGGACATGCATATTTTTTTAAATACACACAGAGCCTTTGTTATGTCCTGGCCAGAGCATAACTTGGGGCACGTTAGGTCGGATAAAGGTGATCTGGGTATATGGGTACTTTCTGTCTCCTCTATTCCTTAAATTTTCTTACTTCAGACACCTCTTTCTCGTTGTGCTTTTCTTTTCTTTTCCTTTCTTTTCTTCTCTTCTTGGCTTACCTTTGCCTCAACAGGAGCACTCGGGGACTCCATGAGCCTTCTACAACATACTGTTGATATTGGCATGAGGAAAAAAAAAGCTGCTAATGCCAACATGGGTCTTTCCAAAGCCTGGGGAGACCCCCAAGGAATTCTGTAATCTTACAATCAATGTGGGTCCATTCATGCAGAAACAAAGAAAGTTCTCTTCTGATTTTCAGAAACTTGGGTTTTCAATGGAATTAATGTTCTTATTATAAAAGCAGTGCAAGATCATTGAGAATAATTTAGAGATGACATATAAGCCAAAGAAGAAAATAACATCAGCCATAATCCCATCATCCAGCCAGAAGCACATTTCCACGCTGGACGCTTATCCTTTCAGAGTGTATGTGGGAGGGAACTGTGTGTCCATCGAGTTTCCCTTAACGTTGATCTGCATTTTTACTACTAATGTGTCATAATATGGTTTCTATGTTATTAAATATTCTTCTATGGCATTTCCAAAGATTGCAGTGTTTCCTTTATGGCAACACTATTCCTCGTTTTACCAGTCTCTGTTGTTAGTCATTTGGGTTGTTTTCAACTTTCCCCAATTATTGAAATAGCTGTGAAAGTTGTCCCTGGAGTTGTATCTCTGCCCATGTTTCTGACTCTTTCCTGAGGATAAGTTCCCAGACATGGAATGTCTGTTGGTAAAGCAGACAACAGTTGCCAAACAGCTGACCCTGCTTGGCCATCCCCCCCACCCCCCGTCACGGATGCAATGCCTTCCAGAAATAATAAATTTGAGGGGTGAATCAGGAATGGCAGCTCCCCCAAATTTGTCTTCTGTCTCCTCTTCTAGCATATGGTTTTTTTTTAAATATTTTATTTATTTGAGAGAGAGCACAAGCAGGGTGAAGGGCAGAGGAAGAAGCAGACTCCCCACTGAACAGAGAGCCCGACTCGGGGCTCGATTCTGGGACTCTGGGATCATGACCTGAGCTGAAGGCAGACACTTAACAACTGAGCCACACAGGCACCCAAGCATGTGGTTCTAAAAAGCTCCGTAAGAGTTCTGTGATTTGTAGCCCAAAAATCTCCCCAATCATGCATGAGCGTGGAGAATGGGGAGAATGGGCATCTCCAAGTACATTCCACTCCCAGCTTCCCTGATGTCCAGCATGCGGCCAATCCCTTAGAATCTTCCCTAGAATCTTTTTCACCCAAACAAATGCCCTGAAGCCTGGGTAGAAGGTCAGCGTGCTCCTTCCAAGAGGCTGTTCTGAAAATCCACACCACATCACAGAGGCACTGTGTGGCCCTGGGGGAAGTTTCCTCCCCTTTCTGTGCCTCCGTGCCAGCCTCCTAATCTGAGGGGCTCCCTGCAGTGAAGCCATGGGCAGCCCGCCCAGAGGCTCTGCCACTTGTCTGATCAAGTGAGATCCCTTCCCAGCGCTGTGGTTTTCCCCTTCCCCTGCTGTTTGGGATAGCTGGAATATGTGTGAGGCCTGCGATGTCCTTGAGGCAGGCAGGCCAAATGGGGAGCTGGCAGCCCCTGCCCATCTGGGGGCCGAGGCTCCTTTAATTTGAATACCTTAAAAGGCTCTCGGGAGCAAGGGGCTGGGTTCTTATCTCCAGAGCTCTGGACAGCGCCTTATTTATAGCCCTGCTGACAAGAGGCGGCAGCTGGCCAGCAGCTGCATACACAGAGTGCTTGGCCCTGCACTGCTGCTGTCCTCTTTGGTCCTGCTGGAGGGCAGAAGACAGGACAGGTAAGCTTTCTCCTTTCTCTGGCCAACCTTCCTTCCCTGCATCTGCACAGGCTTCGCGGCCAGCTGTCAGCCTTTGTGCCCTGAGAGGGAGCTCTCTGGCACTGTGGACTTGCAGACCCCAAGCACAGACCCAGGTGACCCAGGCGGGGGGCTCCTGCTGCAGTCAGTTCCTGCCCCATGGCTGCGGGGTGTGTGTGTGTGTGGGGGGTGATAGAACCTGCCCTCTGCAACGCTACAACAGGTGCCTCCGGGAATAGGAAGCACCTGGAGAGGACCCTTTGTTCACTTGACCCTCTCTGAGTGCGAATCAGCAATGACACTGAGTTGTGAACCCCAGAAAGCTTTGTTTTTAAGAGGAAAAAAATTTATAAAATGAACATTGGAAGGGGGGAGAACACAGTGGAAGGGGGGAAACCACAGTGCTTGGGAGCTTTTGCTCCCTGACAGAATTTCTGGATGACCTGTGGGTAAGAAGACAAATTACTGGCGGGTCTGCTTATGCTGGGAAAGTATGTTTCTACAAGATGACTTGTTCCGGCTGATGGTTCAAAAGGGTGGATAGCTGTTGTGTGCTTAAAGGAAATGCATTAATAGTTCACTAATTTCTAGAGCAGGATATGAGCAAAGGCACAGTACTGAGTAATTCTAGGACCAATTTCGTAATAACATTAATACCGATAGGATGACATATTATGATAATAGGTGTCATACATAAAAACGTCCTCTAGACCTACTCTCTGCAAGGCACCTTATCAGGTCCAATCTAATAAATAAATAAATATATATGTGTGTGTATATATATATACATACACATACATACATACATACATATATATATAGTAGATCAGTTATTTTTTAGTAATTCTGAGGTCAAAAGATAGTATCAACACTTGTGTTATTGGCTTGATTGACTGATGTCATTTTATCATGTACTTGTTCTTATAGGGTTGTTCTTGTTCTGTTTGTTTCTTGAGGAATGTTACTTGAATTTTGTTTTATTGCTAGGTTCATAACCTGTGCTATCACCAAATATATTACATTTTGAGCCCCATCCAATCTTACAGGAGTTTTTGTTTTTGATGAAGGAGCCAACTACTCAACTCACATGATGATGTTTGTCTTGTCTTGTCTAATATTAAGAAAATATTTCAATGTATAACCTCCACAAAGAGTTGCATCATCTCCCCTAAAAGATTCCCTGACTGCTCCCTCAATCTCACCTATTTTTTAATACATTTTGCACTATTAGAGTTCATCACCCCATTTAGGGCTTCCAGAGCTCTCCATTGGTTCTAGATCCCTGAGGCTAGGCCATGTCATAGTTCTCTCTGTAATCTCATAGCTCTTAACACGCTACCTGCTGGTATCTAAAATATTTCATATTTAAAATAGGTGGCCATGAAACTGAGTTTAAATTGTCCTCTCCCAGAGCACAGGGTGGCTCAGTCGGTTAGGCGTCTGCCTCCAGCACAGGTCATGATCCCAGAGGTCCTGGGATCAAGCCCCATGTCAGGCTCTCTGCTCCGTGGGGAGCCTGCTTCTCCCTCTCCTTCTCCCCTGCTTGTGCTCTCTCTCTCTTTCTCTGACAGATAAATAAAATCTTTAAAAACATAAATAAATAAATCCTCCTCTCCCCACTGTCAAAAAAACCAAAATTCAACTGAGTAAATTGGGAAGGTATTACTGATTCTATTCAGTGATTCATGAATTGGGCAGCATTCCATCCAGCAGGCAGAAAGGAGCTCTGAGGTGCTGTGCAAAATGGAAAACTTTCATAGACAGAAGGGGACAGGGACAAGGAAGTTACACCAGACAAAAAAGTGGACTGGTTATTGCAAGGTCACTTTCCTTTAGAGAATGGCAGGAGTCTCTCGGGCAGATGACCTAATGCTGATCAGGTGATTCCTAGTTGACTGGTTCAAAATTCCATTTCTGGAAAATACTAGAATTATAATGAAATCAGGTCTGTATGGTGACACAGAGTTTAGTGTAAGTGACTCCATTTGGGCCCTGTTGTCTTGTTTTTAACACCATGCAAGAAAGGTGAAATTATATTCATAATGTTTATATTTTCTTTTATTTTTTCTTACTGTACAAATACATGATTGCCATAGAAAATACAGACCAGCAGAGAGAAGAAAATGAAATATTATGTGTAGTCTTACTACATTTATTGTTTAACTATTTCTTGATACTAAGAGGTCCTTGATTTTAAGACGAACCATTAATTTAATACTAGCTTTACAAGGGTGGGAAAAAAATTCTCATTATATTGTCCAGATTGCTGTGTTTTAAGGTGAATCCAAAAGCAAATTACATGGGGGACTACAAATTATAATTAAGAAAGAAATACATATGCAATCAGGTTATTTGGTAATAATCTACTTCTTGTTCAAACTGTAATTCTTTGAAAATGAGTTATCCTTATATGACATTGTAACTTCTTTCATTTAGCCAGAATACTAAAAGACCCATAATAGTTGGAAATAATACTGATGGGATGTTAAAAGAACATAAACTGAGCTTTAGATAAGCAATTTTTATCAGAATATAACTAGTTTTAAAGTACAGTCTGCTAACTTCACACTATTAATGCGATCTACTGCATAGTAAAAATTACATGACTGTTTTGTGCCTTGACCCACATGACCCCTACTGATTTTATTTATTTTATTTTATTAATTTTTTCATTATCACTGATTCATCAGCCTTTTATCATTTAGTCTCCAATATACCAAGACAAGGATGAAAAATAGAAAGGAACTGACATAAGTCCTGAGCAATTTGATATTTCACAGCTGTATTTCATAAATATCATTAATTATCTTAAGTGTAAGCTTGCAAAAATCAGTTTTAACTCTGAGTACATGTTTGTAATTCGGGCCTTTGTTGAATTTAAAAGATAAATTTTAGACAGAGAGAAGAGGAATAACAATTCATTCTAACAGAAGAGTTTGGTTACAGTTAAAAAGTAATCCTGAAAAGTTACACGGAAGTGAAACCCTACCAAGCCAAGGACTCATAAAATATAGTCCATGTGTTTTACCAAGAAGGCGTGTATAATTAGAGTTTAAGGGGAAAGTGCAAGAATTTCGTTTTGGTTTTTAGGAAGTGAGCCTTCTTTCCTTGCCCAGGACCCATCTAATCAGCATGAATGAGTAGGGGTATCTGAGGGGGCAGGTGGGGGGTGTGTGATCTATTTTAACCTTAAGCAAAAGGCACCAGAGTGCTTTCGGCCTGGGCTCAGTTTTGTCTGATAAATCTGGGCGAATTTCATGGTTTAGCATGAACGCAAAAAAGGAAAATCTGTGATGTTGATTATTCTATTTCTCTCTAATTTCGTATCCCTTGTAGTAAGACAAACTGGCTAATAGGAAGGCACGAAGGGGTATATGACAACATATGTGTCTAATTAAAGTGATAAACAGTACAACTGCTCAAGTACAGGGTGGTTAAAAAATTGTGATACAGCCATTGTTTGAAATACATACAATCATTGGAAATAAAGGTTGCAAAGAATTTTTAATTTTTAAACACAAACCTATATTTATAATATAGGATCTTCACTGTGTAATATACATGTATACATACATATTGAAAAAATACACCAAAATATACAAAGTTGTTGTTTCTATGGGATAAGATTACTTGTAATTTTATATTTTCCCTACATTTTATAAATATTTTTCAATTCTTTAAAAATTTATTTATTTTACAGACAGAGATCACAAGTAGGCAGAGAGGCAGGCAGAGAGAAGGGGGGAGGCAGTTTTCCCGCTGAGCAGAGAGCCCGATGCAGGGCTCAATCACAGGACCCTGGGATTATGACCGGAGCTGAAGGCAGAGGCTTTAACCCACTGAGCCACCCAGGTGCCCCAATATTTTCCCTACATTTAAAATAGTTTGCTAAATTCCTACACAGAGACTAAGCGTGGACTTCTTTTTTAATTGCAAAATTCCATGCACAAATAAAGCACTGTAATTTTTGCTACTGATTTTAAAAAGTATAAATAAACAACCAGAAGGTAGCTTTTCAAAAAACAATAGCTACAATCTATTGAACGAACACTCTTTCTGGGAACTAGTATTAGTTCAAATAACATTCCCAGCCACCCTACAGGCATTATCCCTATTTTCAGGGAAGGAAACTGGCTTAGAACACTGCTACCCATGGCAAAAGGTGCAACCAAGCTTAAAGGGGTCTGGCTATCGAGACCCTCCAGTTGGCATTAGAATAACAAAAGAGCAGTCTTCAGGCCAGAGGCAATGAACAGTGTAGTGTGGTCTGAATGGCAGGCATGCACCCTGTAGGAATGGTGGGAGGTGTTCCTATAGGAAAGATATATGGGGGTAAAGTTTGTACTGAGAAGTGTATGGAGCCAAAGGAAGTAAGGAATTATGAAAGCAGACTCCAATAAGGAGATGGAAATAAATGGGATTCAGCCTCAGACTGAAGGGCGTGTCCTAGGGTACAAGATGAGCTAAACGTGTGTGCTGGGCAAGGAGAGGTCACAGTAACGATTTAGAGACAATGCTTCTCTTTGTTTTCTTTGAATATTTCTATAAACCCGCATTTTGTAAGAGGACATGAAGATGTGTCCTGGGGCGCCTGGGTGGCTCAGCAGGTTAAGTGTCTGCCTTCAGCCCAGGTCACCATCTCCTGGTTCTGGGATCGAGCCCCGAATGGGGCTCCCTGCTCAGCAGGGGAGCCTGCTTTCCCCCTCTCCTGCTGCCTGCTGCTACACCCGTGCTTGTGATCTCTCACCCTCTCTGTCAAATAAATAAATAAAATCTTTAAGAGAAAATGAGGAAGAGGTATACTGTCTCCCGAAAGTAAAAAAAGAAAAACAAACCTTTCTGCAAAGAATCTGAATTGGGACTAATTTCAATTCCAGCCTTAAAACAGAATGAAGCTCTGGGCTAGAGAGGTGCTAGGAGCTGATGTTGGGTGCTCGCTGTGTCCTGGCTTGTTGTGAGTACCACACGTGTGTGCACACACCCGTGTGATCCGGGGAGCAGCTCCAGGAGGAGTGCTTCTGGTTTGTGGCTTAGAGGTGAGGACAGCCAGGTGCTGAGAAGTAAAGTGCTCAGAACCAATAGGTGGGGAAGCTGGGATCGGAACCCAGGCAGTATAGGGCCCGGACTGACAGGAATCCCACCGGAGATTGCTGGAAAAGTCTCCGCTATGGAGAAAGAAACTCATCTTAAAAATGAGTGAGGGAGGGGCAGCTGGGTGGCTCAGTAGGTTAAGCATCTGCCTTCAGCTCAGGTCATGATCCTGGGGTCCTGGGATGGAGCCCTGCATCGGGGAGCCTGCTTCTCCCTCTGCACCTCCCCCTTCCTACTAGAGCTAGCTCTCTCTCTTGCAAAAATAAATAAAATCTTTAAAATAAAATGAGTGAAGGCTTTCCACTTACCCCTTATTTTTCTTTTTAAAATTCTTCCTTTATTCCCAGCACCTTTGCAAGAACATGGGAAAGGTGTTAATCTCCTTAGTCAGACCCCGAAAGCTAGCACGGTGCCTTGCACACGGCAGGTACCTAATAAATATTTGCTGGACTAAAATGCAGTGTTTATTTCAGGAGTAAGAAGTGTTAAGATACATAGGAAGGGAGCCAGAAGTTTTCCTTGTTGGCTAGTACTTTTCCCTTCTGTGATACTGGCTTGGAAACAAGTTTGATAGTCCTTTTTCATCCTTGATACACAGCACAAGTACATAACTCATGATTCAAATAATGCCTCTTTAAATGGGATTTTCATTGGGCAATAAACACTAATATTTGATGATAATATATCCTTAAGGAGTAAATTCTTTGATTTGGAAGTTCTTATTCACCACAGTCTGTGTGGTGTGTGGGTGACGAGAGCACGTGTGTGTAAGTGTCTGGTGTGTGTGTTGAGAGAAGGGAAAGAGGATTGGAGATGCTAAATGAATTCTAGACATGAGGTTCCTTCTTCAGAATCTTTCCAAATTTGATCAGAATCTCATGATTAATTTATTGGGAAACAACAACAATTCTGCTCACTTTAAGTATAATTTAGTGAACAAAAAGTGGGTGAAGAGAGAACCTTCTCCTTACTTCCCAATCCTGACTTTATTTACACTGAATAACAAGCCAGTTATTATGCCCTTCCAATCCCTAAATCAACAGAGGTCAACGAGACTCTCCAGTTAGGTTCTGTAAAAAAAAGAGTGATATGCAAGCAATGTCAAGAAAGCATAGAGATTTTTCAAAGTGCCTAAGACAGACTCCTTTAAGGCACCCCTCTCTCTACTCCTGCAAACTGAAAATATAAAAACCCAAAGAACAGTTTTGCTAATGTGTGATTGCTCAAATTAACCAGGATGGGCCATCATCCAGGTGAGGGAAGAGATGTTCACAATGTCATGCCTAAAATACGCTCAGATGGAAAACTCAGAGGGCAGCAAGGAGGGCAGACTGAGAATCCTCTCAATAAAAAAGAGAATTCTCAACAAGCCAGGAGATTTGGAAATTCACAGTGGTGTGTTCAACATCAGTTAAAGAATCGAATTCGGATAGAAGTATTGATAAACCCTTCAGACACCATTATTAAGAAGTCGCAGTAGCGAACCTCCAGTCTGGCTGTGAATGAGCTCAGGCAGGATCCTGGCAGCCCGCCCTGAGCTGTTTCTACTTTCGAACGCGGCACTTCACTGTTTCCTGGGAAACGTCTGCAAACCTCCGCCAGCCTCCGGCAGGAGCAGCTCAGGCAGCTCCCGAGGCCAGCATGAGCTCACTTGGACCACGAGGCTCTTTTTAAAATTTATCTTTTTTTGTAACTTAAATTAGGCCATGTCTCTTGCCTGCCCAAAACCCTCTGGTGGCTTCCCAAATCAAAATAAAATCCTGTTGCTACTTAACCTATAGAGCCGGGCATGAGCCGGGCCCTGAAATCTGACCTCATCTCCGGCCTTTCTTGCCTCCATGGAGGATGCTCCAGTTACCCTGCCTTTCCACAACTGTGCCAAGCAGCTGCCCCACCCCAGGGCTTTTGCACTTGCTGGTGCCACCAATGGATCAGGTGCTCCTCCCAGAAAATCACATACCTCCTTCCCACCAATTCCAGTGCCACCCCTGAACAGCCCAACTAAAATTATACTCTCTAGCTTGTTGCCCTGATTTATTCCTGATTTACTTTTTTTCTTTTTTAAAAAAGTCTTTTTAATGCATTTTTATGTATTTGAGAGAAAGGAGGAGTGGGGGAGGGGCAAAAGTAGAGATAGGAGCAGACTCCCTGCCGATTGAGGATCCTGACCCGGGGCTCCATACAGGGTTTGATCCCAGGACCCTGAGATCATGACCTGAGCCTAAAGTCAGATGCTTAACCGACTGAGCTACCCAGGTGGCCCTGATTTACTTTCTTTGCAAAACCCTTATCATCTCACACATATACACACCCACAAAGGGCCTTGGATATTGGTGTCTGTCTCTCCCCTAATACTACATGATCTCCATTGAAAGCAGAGGCTCTCTGTTTTGTTCATTGAGGTAGCCCCATCATCTGTAACAGTAGGTGGTATACAGAAGGTGCTTCATAAGTGTGTGTTGAAGGATGGAGTCTCCATAATCCCATTTTATGTATTTCATTTGAATGCTTAGAAACGCTTTCACTGTAATTCATACCATTCGCCATTGCCAAGCGTTCATGTTAGGGTTAAGTCCAGTTCTCTGGGTCCACAGCTTACATGTCCTTGCAAAAACTCCCAGCACACCTGCATTTTGTTAAGGGAGGAGAGCAGGTGCTGTGGAGTCAGGCTGACTTTGCTTGGTTTTTAACTCTGCCCCTTGCAAGGAACTCAGGCACGATTGCAACTCCTGAAACCCCGTCTGCAAAATGGCCCTAATAGCAATAACTCCTTAAAGTACTTGTAAGGAGGGGCGCCTGGGTGGCTCAGTGGGTTAAAGCCTCTGCCTTCGGCTCAGGTCATGATCTCAGGGTCCTGGGATCGAGCCCTGCATCGGGCTCCCTGCTCAGCGGGGAGCCTGCTTCCTCCTCTCTCTCTGCCTGCTTCTCTGCCTACTTGCGATCTTTGTCTGTCAAATAAATAAATAAAATAAAAAAAAAGTACTTGTAAGGATTGAACAAGGCAATAATAATAGTAACAGTAACCATTAATCGAGCACATACCATGTGCCAGAGAGCAGACTGTGCATCTGACTTGCTTCATGTTGTCCTGTCTTCACAACAACCGCGTGGTGTGGGCAGTTTACAGATGAGAAAACAAATTGAAATTCAGATGAAAGTTGATATATAAGTTTCTTCTCGCTGCTGTAACAAATTACCCTAAGTTTATTGTCTGAAAGCAACGCAAATTTATGATCTCACGGTTCCGGAGGTTGGGAGTCTGATGTGGGTCTCACTAGGTTAAAATCTGGGTTTCTGCAGGGCTGTGCTACTTCTGGAGGCCCGAGGGGAGAAATCTGTTCCTTTTCCTCTTCCAGCTTCTGGAGGCCTCCTGTATCCACCTATTCATGGCCCTTCTCTCCACCTTCAAAGCCAACGATGTAACATCTTCAATCTCTCTTTGAGTCTGACTCTCCTGCTTCCTCTTCCTCTTATAAGGACTCTTATGATTACACTGGGCTCACTTGGATAAGCTGGGATAATGTCCCCATCTCAAAACCCTTGACTTAATCATATCTGTGAAATCCCTTCATATATTCTGGACATTGGGGTGTGAACAGGTTCGGGAAGCCGTGATTCCATGTACCAGTTACAAAGCAGCAGACCTGGGATCTGAATCCCAGCTGATTTCTTGACCATCACCCTAATGCAGTACATAGCAAGGTCTTTAGTATTTATCAAAACTTTTTCCTTTGCTGTAATGAAGGGAAAGTGGGAAGATTGGGGCCCGGATTTGGGTTTTGTATAGGACATGAAACAGGAAGGTTTGCCCCCTTCTGCCCAGCTTCCCTGAGATGTAGGATGCCAAAGAGTTCACTCTAGTCATTTTCTCTTAAAAATAATCAGTCTCACCTCGTCCTCAAGCATATTATTGACTTTCAAGAAACCACAGACATTTGATAAAAATAGGTTGCAAAGTGGAAATGAAAGCCTTGCATGAAGACAGGCTGAACCCACCCCATGGGAATGAGGGGCCCAGGCAGTTCAGGGTAAACCTGGAGCCAGGATGCCCCACAGTAAGAGGGCAGGTGAAGAAGAGCCTCTTGACACCCCACAGGTGCTGGGCCAGCCAGGGGGTACCGAGCTCAGCGTGCTCCAGTGAGGCACACCCCGCCCATGACACAGATGACCTTGGACAGGAAGGGAGGTGGCCCAGGTCTCAACAACAAGGACTGTGGAAATGTCAGCAAGCAGCAGAGCACCAGGAGGCAAAGGGATGGGGCCGGTGAGACCACGTGTCAGCCACACAAGGAAATCATGGGCAGGCCCCCAAGTAGGGCTGGTGGCCTCTGATAGTTTCCACCTCTCAGGGTCTGGAGGATAGCTGGCAGGCAGTTCCATGGCCCCAGAAATGAGACAGTTCAGGACACAGCCCTACTCCACCGGGGAGGCAAGGATACGAGGTGGAAGCCTTCTGTGGTAAAAGAAGCAGCAGCATTGTAGGAGGAGACTGGATGTTGGGAACGGATGGCAGTTTGGGGAAGATGAGGTAGCCACAGCTCAGCAAGACTCCCAAATCTATGGTCGTTGAACTATGTCCAGACCTCACCTTAGGGGGCACAGGGCTGTCCCTAAAATATACCTCATATTCCCTCCTTCTGCTTGAGGCCGGCTCAGGGGCTGCGATGGTAGGAAGGGCTCAGGGCCTCCAGGTGGGCAGGACTGAGGAGAATGCTGCAAGCACACTTCCACATGACAGGTCATGACCACCATGACCTTGAACTTTAGAAGCAGGTACCCATTTGCATTATTCTGACACTTTAAATACACTTAAAGTATACATCACAAGTTAGAAATCAGTGGTGAATAAACACATAGACTCTATGGTTTTATGACATCATCATCATCATCATCATCATCATCATAATATCAATTATCCATCTTGGGCTGACCGTAGAAATTATGTCCAAACTGGGGCACCTGAAAGGGAGAGTGCTTTTACTGAGCACACCAGATCAACAGCTCTAACAGAGATCCAGCCTCTGAACCCCAGGCTTCAGTCACATGCACCAAGGTCCCTGTGGGAGCTGCCTTAGCTGGAAACATAACCCCGTAGAGGGATTATTCAATGTGAAGAAGCTTCCTGAAACCTCAGACGTTTTTATTCCTTTCACCGGGAAGATAAGAAACCCCAAAGTGGGATTTCTTATAAGGTACTAGGATGTGGCCTAGATACAGGCCACTGGATTAAAGTCATATGTGTTTTTTCTTTTCTTTTTTTTTTAAAGAGAGAGACACAGCGAGAGAGGGCACACAAGCAGTGAGAGTGAGAGAGGGAGATCAGATCCCAAGACCCTGGATCTTGACCTGAACCAAAGGCAGGTGCTTAATGACTGAGCCACCCAGGCACTCCAGTCACAGGTGCTTCTTTCTTCCAGAGATGATTAGCATTTGAGAGCCCCAGACCCCACCTTGGAGCTTGATTTCCCTTTGTGACATTTTCCTAAAATGGGTGCCTGTCTTCTCTGTTGTCACTCCCCAAGTTCATATGAGAACCATGAGTTCACAAGAAATTCTCCCTTGCCTGAGCGTGCTCTAAATGCAAGTTGTCCAAATGAGGGTCCGTTTCATAATTTCATAGTGAGCCATGATACCTTTGTAATGGATTGAGATCTGCATATTCCTAACAATGACATAACGTTGACGAGATTTAAAAAGAAAGAAAAAAAAAAGAAAAAGAATCATCTCACATCATGAGGATAAGAATTATTTCATGGCATACTTTGTCATTTGTGGTTAGGACTTAAAAATGCACTTCCTAGTGTGGGTTGCTATCAAAGCCTTAGAGATTCACTGCTGTAAACCATATTTGCAGAATTTCCTTTCTCTTAAACCCTTGCAGTGCCCAGGGCACCTCCTTTCCTCCTACCAGCCTCTCAGACGTCCTTCTCTCTCTGCAGATGGCTACATAATCCCTTATGCTAGAACCAATGAAATGGTTTCCTACCAGATCAGTTGTACTAATGTGAGTCCTTGTGAAATAAATAAAAATGAGGGGTGCCTGGGTGGCTCAGTAGGTTAAGCATCTGAATTTTGATTTCGGCTCAGGTCATGATCTCAGGGTCATGAGATTGAGCCCTGCACTGGGTTCCACGCCCCCTCACATCTATATCTAAGTGAGGAAGTGCAGATTGTTCGTGTAGTGTGGTCAAATCCACCTCCCTTCCCTGCCACAGAATATGTAAGACAAATCACAGCCTGAGGACCTGGCCCCTTCTGCCTTGTTTCAGGGTCTCTGCAGCAGGCCCTGGGCTTCCAGCCTAGTCCTGTAATTTGGCAGAAGGGCTGGGGGGTGGGTAAGTGGTTAGCCCCACATCAAAGGCTGCTTTTCATGGCTGCTGCCTAAAGAAAGGGGGAAGAGGGGATGTTGGTGCAGAGCAGAAGGAAACCACTCTAGGCAGGATGTCTGGAAGGAGAGATAAAGCAAATTGCGAAGGTATTTTAATAGACGTGCTGTTTCCATTCTCTGCCATATGTTTTTCATTCTGTTTTTGGTTACTTTTGACTTGAATTATGGGACTCTGTCTCTTGGTTAAGGTAACGTAGATGCAGTTGCTTTCATACATCAATGTGAATACTGACTTTTTTGGGCGGGACTGGGGATAATGTTAAGTGGCCAAGACAGAAAACATGTTGTCTTGAAATGTTTTCTGTTCCCTCTTCCTTATGGGAGTGGAGAATGTCTGTTTCCAAGAGTCCAGAACACCATGCATCTGTTATGAAAAGGCAGCGCAAAGCATAAAATGGTGTGGCCATTTTACTGCCCAGGAGGGAGCAGACAGAGGCACAGGACGTCAGATAACCAGTCTTCCTGCTACAGAATGGGGTGGATTCATCTGAGCTCTGCAGCAAGGATTTCCTCTCTTTGTACCGCAATCTCTGTTCCCCTAACCCGCAGATAATTATACTGGAAAAAAGCTATTGTGAGAGGTTATGAAAATTGCTCTGAAAATCTTCAAATGGCTTCTAAATAACTGAAAGTTAGGCTACCATTTCCAATCATTCAAAAGCTGCCCCCTGCCTTTCCTGGAGCTGTTTTGCTCCGTTGGCCCTTCTCAACATCTGGGTACCACTGGCTACCTCCACGCTGTGGTAGAATACAGAAGAATCCTCCTTCCTCTGTGGGCAGAGATCAGAGAGAGAAGGGGAGGGGAGGTCCCGGGCTTGGGTCTGGCCCAGGGTAAAACCTCACCTTATCCCCAACTTGTGTAAGCCTACAGGGGGACTCATGGGTTTCCCAGGTCATCCAAGCAGCAGGAAAAGTCAAGAAGAAAGAGAAAAAGATCAGTGCCCTAACACTGTTGACTGAAACCTTTATTCTGGTTTCGTAGTTGTCTGGGAAGCATGGCGTCTATTGAGTGAGAAAAATCAGAATGAAGAAGAGTCCTTGTGCAATGGTTTTGGTATTTGGCCCTGGTGACAGACCTAGACAATTGTTTTCTCAACCAATCAATCAGTCCATCAAGCAAAGAGGACACAAACAGCAACCTAAAGATGTGATTTGGTGTCAATATCACACTGCAATCTGTATTTCATTTCACTGAGATTTCTTTCATCTGGGCCATTAGGTTGTCAACGATAAGTCATATCTGTCAGGACAAAAACATAATCATCAGAAAAATTTATTTTACTAGTCCTGATGTTTTTAAGTGGCTTGTGGTTCAATTTCTAGATTCATGTCTAATCTAGAGTTACAATCCTGTAATAAAAAAAGAAGTAAATCAAACCATGAGGAAACTATAAATAAATAAAAAAAAATCATGCTTGTCCTTGTATGCGACCCATTGTTCCCATAACAGTTTTACTCTCTTGGTAGCTTTATGTTATCTGAGAAGCACCTGTGCTCCATCTGCACTGGGCCCCAGCAATCCCCGAGCACGTGGCCATACATATCATTCATCTCTACATTCCCCTGGCCAACAACCTGGGGAAAGCCAGGAATTAGCTATAGTTCAGAGGACTCCATGTTATTCTCGCCAGAGACACGGGCGTCTGAAAAAGCCCAAGGAAGGAAGCAAGCAAGTCATACACGTGAGCATACCAACACGACTTTAAGCCAAAACAGCCATTTCTTGCTATCACCTCTCCTTTTTGATCCTGCTGGGCCTGGCTCACTGCTGGGCTGACCTGGGGCTGGGGACATTGCTCCTGTGCTGGGAGAAACAGCACTGTTGTTCCTCACTGGGGCAGGTCTTCTGGCTAATACTCACCCAGCAACAGGGCTCTAGGAGAAGCAGCAAGCCGATGGTAACAAGAAGATGGAGTATCTAACTCTGGTCCAAATATAAAAATAGTGTGGTGAGGAAACAGACATGTATTTTCCATTAAATCAAAGAAACAAATCTGGAAAAATAGATCCTAGCACGTTCAAGTCCTTGGTGGCAGAGACTCTGGTTTATGAGGCCAGCACAGAGCCGAGCCTTCTGCAGGGTAGATATGCATCATTTCCAGGGTGCCTGGGTGGCTCTGTTGGTTAAGCTCAGGTCATGATCCAAGGGTCCTGGGTTCAAGTCCCACGTCGGGCTCCCTGCTCAGTAGGGAGTCTGCTTCTCCCTCTCACTTTCCCTCTGTGCTCTCTTTCTTTTTCTCAAATAAATATATAAAATCTTAAAAAATAAAAAAGTACCATATCCACATAATGAGGCATGGATACATTTGCCTGCTGCTCAGATGTATTGGCTTTCTTTGAAGTTGCTGTGACCGTTCTCACCCAACAGCCCCCATCCAATGACCAGGCGTGCTGGCCTCCTCCTCCTTAAGCCCCCGCCTGTAACCTCAAGGAGAGCAGACCACCACCAAAAAGCCCCAGATCACCAGCACCAAATCAAATTTATGAAGACCGTGTCTGAGGCACTCCATGTGAAGCTGGCCATTGTTCCAAGCTGCTAACAAGCTAGCTAACTCTGGGACAGGGAGACTACGTGGATTCTCACTTGAGAGCCTTGTTGATCAGTGGAGCCCACACCATGTGGATTGTTATAACCAGAATCTACAACTGTTCCATGAGTGTGGCCACCACTAGCTCTGCACCACCTCAAGAGCCCCATTCTTGGGGCTCCGCAGCTGGGTAGCTCAGGAGCTCTGGGAGAGACATGCCTTCCCCTTTTCTCCCAAACTCTGCCCCTCTAGCTCCTCCTCAGCCATCCTGCTTTCTGCCCAGGTCCGTCTGATTCTTCCTCATGTTACCATTAGTTATGAGCAATTTGCTCCTATTATTAGTAGAGGTGTTACCCGTTGAATTGTGTCCCTCCAGAATTCATTGTCAAAGTTTCAATCCCTGTACCTTCAATGTGACCTTGTTTGGAAATACCTTTGTTGCAGATGTGATTAGATAAATTAGGGGTAGGCCCTAACTCAATAGGACTGGTGTCCCTATTTTTTAAAAAAGGCATATTTGGACACACAAACACATACACACAGAATGCCATGTGAGCATGAAGACAGAAATTAAGGACAAATACCATATGATCTCTCTTATATGCAGAATCTAAATATATATATTTATTATGTTGTAATTTATTTTTATTTTTATATATTATATTATTTATATATTTTACATATATCTAAATCTATCTATCTATCTATCTACTAAGCTTATAGACACAGAGAATATACTGGTGCTTGTCAGAAGTGGGGAGTAAGAGAAATAGGTGAATTGCTTTGGGTTTTTTTTCTAGTTTAAATAAATAGAATTTAAAAATCTTTTTGCATTTGGCTTTGTGTACAATAAATATATACCAGTACAGCCTTCAGGTTTAATATATGCAATATGTTATCCCTTGAACTACAGTTGTATCATAGAAAATTAAAAGCTGGAGGCTACTGGGCACTTAGGAAGCTATGGTCAGCAGCATTTAGCTTAGTTGTTAACTGCTAGAGTATTTCCAGGGACACTGGGTGTTCTTCTTTTCTTTAAAAAGCAAGTGGAGATTTTGGGGCGCCCAGGTGGCTCAGTGGGTTAAAGCCTCTGCCTTCGGCTTGGGTCATGATTACAGGGTCCTGGGATCGAGCCCCAAATCGGCAGGGAGCCTGCTTCCTCCTCTCTCTCTGCCTGCCTCTCTGCCTACTTGTAATCTCTGTCTGTCAAATAAATAAAATCTTAAAAAAAAAAAAAAGCAAGTGGAAATTTTTTAGAAAGAGTGGAAAGTTTCCTTCTTCTGACAAGGTTTTTAAAAAAAACAGATTTTATGCTTCTTGATCTTGGAAAATTTCTGTCCATTTTTGTCAAAGGGTGAAGCAAGAGGGAGAACCTGGAGAGAAAGGGCACAATGGAGAGGTTTGAGAGTTTGTTTCTTGTGCTAGTTAAAAAGGAGAGACTCAGAGGAGGCGCTGTGAGTGTTCAGAAACTGCTAAGAGCGAAATGACTGCTCAGGAGGCAGCGGGATGAAAGCCAGAGGACAGGCAGGACCTCAGTCAAATGTGTTCCTGATCTGAATGCCGGCCACACCATTGCGTCTGACTTTGGGCACATTAGTTAGCCTCTGGGCCTCAGTTTCCTCGCCTGTGAAACCCACCTATGTTGTTTCCTTTAGTCCCATCAGACTTCTTAACACTGACATCTCCACATCCTCAAAGGCCATCGACTGTACTAAAACTTGGCTCCCTTGTCACTCCGTGGAAATGGATTTCCAAAGCCACCAACAACCTCCATATCGCCTTGTCAAGCGGACCCTCAGCAGTCCCTAGCTAATTCAATGCTGTTGGCCTTCCTCCTAAAAATACTTCCGTGTGCAACATACCTACCTTCTCCCTGCCCCTCCCCCCCACCTTCCTGAGAGCCTTTCTCAGTCCTTACAGACTTTCTCTTCTGCCTGCCCCTTAAACCTGAGAGGCTGCAGGAACTTGATTTTTAACCTACTCCCCACAATCCACAAACCCTCTTGGGTGACATACCCATTCTACTTTGCTTGTCGATTGTTTGTTCACAATGACCTTTTGGCTGATGGTTCTTATGTCCATATCTACAGTTCTTACCTTCCTCCTTGAATCTCGTGTCCATACACATTTTTTTAATTTTTTTTTAAAGATTTTATTTATTTATCCGACAGAGAGAGATCACAGGTAGGCAGAGAGGCAGGCAGAGAGAGAGAGAGGGAAGCAGGCTCCCTGCTGAGCAGAAAGCCTGATACGGGACTCAATCCCGGGACCCTGAGACCATGACCTGAGCCGAAGTCAGCGGCTTAACCCACTGAGCCACCCAGGCACCCTCATTTTTTTTTTTTAAGATTTTATTTGTTTGACAGAGAGAGAGAGAGAGAAATCACAAGTAGGCAGAGAGGCAGGCAGAGAGAGAGGGAGAAGCAGGCTCCCCACTGGGCAGAGAGCCTGATGAGGGGCTAGATCCCAGGACCCTGAGATCATGACCCGAGCTGAAGGCAGAGGCTTAACTCCACTGAGCCACCCAGGTGCCCCTCCATACACATTTTAAAAAAGCTCTTTGTATGGCTCCCCCCAGAGAGCCTCAGTTTTAGTAGGTCAAAACAGAATTCATCAAATTGGACTTTTTCTATTTTCCTGGAGATGATGGTAGCTACGTCAGGAGGCTGAAATTACCTTGGGATCATCTTCTGTCGCTTATCATCTATATCAATTTCTGCTGCTTTGACATCTTTAAAATATTCTTGAAACTGAGACTGTCTCCCCATTCCTACTACTACCACCCTGCCTTCTTCTAACAAGACCAGCCCAGCAGCCTGCGGTCCTAGGTTGTGTTTCCTAGGAGCAGAGTCTGGGAAGAAGTGGGGAAGTGGGACAGGGAAGAGGAAGAAGGTAGAGAGGGACACGGTTTCAGGTCAGAGCCAGCCTCAGCCTGGCCCCACAGAGGCACTCTTGAGTACAGATTCTGCCTTGGGTTTGACCCAACTTAAGGAAGGGACCTGGGCTTTCCCATTCCCACACCATACAATTGTTGCCAAGGACGCACTGGGAGAAGGAGTAAAGGGCCCCAGTAGCCCAAGGGTAGTCCACACAGAAACAGTAAAAGGGATCCAAAGGGATCCGAAGGGACCCAGCATGGTCTAGGCAGAATACTGACACCATCACCTTATGCCACCTAAGTGAGCCAGTGGCAGATTTATAGACTTCAACAAAATTTATCTATCAAAATCAAAGAACTGGCCAGGTCAGTCTCTCACTTAAACCCTTTCAGTGACTTCTAATCTCTTGGCAGCCCTCTGTGGAAACTGGCTTACTTCACCATTCTAGTAAGTATCAGAATCAGACAAGAGGAGGGTGTCTGTTTTAAAATACAGCATGGTCTCCAGAAGATTCGTGCTGCACACCAGCTCATTAAAGCCTATGAAAAGTCCTGCAGTAAAGAAATCCATTCACTTGTTCAGCCAGGGAATTACTAGTCCTATCTGACCTTGACTTGAATGTTTGCTTGTATGTCTTGTGGGAAGTACCTCTTACACACCTCCGTCCGCAGACCTGGGTGGGAAGTGTAGGTCTATAGGGTAAACTTCCTCAGCATAGCTCATAAGTCTCTCCATGGGCTGGCCTCACCTCCTCTCAGCCTCACCACTGACTCCAGTAACGCCAAAATGTGTCCCAGTCCTTGACATACACCTCGACGTGTCACAGGGGCCTCTATGTCCCATTTGTGCTGTACAATGGAGGTTTCTGTCAAAGCTCAGGCCTACTGAGACCTCTTCCAGGAAGACTTCCTAAGACTCTGAACCAGGCAGGGTTGTCCAGAGAAACTGAACCAGATTATGGAGGCTGAGAAGTCACAAGATTTGTAGGGTGAGTAGACAAGCCAAACCCTTAGGAGAGCTGATGTTTCATTCTGAGTCCTAAAGCAGGGGGGGAAAAAAAACCCTGAAGAAAAAATTCTCTCTTACTTTGCAAAGAGTCAGCCTTTCTGTTCTATGTAGGCCTTCAACTGATTGGATGGGGCCCACCCCACTACAGATGACAAACTGCTTTACTCAGCCTACTGACTCACGTGTCAATCTCATCCAAAAACACCCTTACAAAAATGCCCAAAATAATGTTTGACCAACTATCCGGGACCCCGTGGCCCAGTCAACTTGACCCATGAAGTTAACCATCACAGATCTAAGGGCATTTCTTGTGTTCCCAACTCTTTCGACACCTACAATTTCTCTATCATTTTTTTTTTTTTTACTATCCTCACCATTTCCAAGTGTACAGTTCCATAGTGTTCAATGTGTTAAATGTATTCACATTGCAACAGATCTCCTGGACATTTCATCTTTTAAAACTGAAACTGTACCCATTCGACAATAACTCCTCGGTCTCTTTTCCATCTGCTCGCAGCCCTGGCAACAACAAAATTTTTTTTTCATTTTGTCTATGGATTGAACAACTCTAAGAACCTCATGTAAGTGAGATTATTCAGCATTTGTCCGGCTTCTTTCATGTAGCTTTAATGTCTTCAAAGTTCATCCATGTCATCGAATGTTTCCTCCTTTCTCCTCCTTTAAGGCTGAATAATATTCAACCTTAATGTCTCCTCCTTTAAGGCTGAGTAATATTCCATTGTGTGCATACAGCAGGCACCAGATCCTGCTTCTCCATTCATCCACTGACGGACACGCAGCTGCTTCCACATTCTAACTGCTGTGAACCATGCTGCTGTAAACACACACACGTAGACATGCCCTGGTGACATGGCTTTCAATTCTTGGGTATATACCCAGAACTGAGACACACTTTCCATACCTCAACTCAGACCAGAACTTACTGGAATCTCATCTTGACCGAGCTGGCTCCCTCCCTTCTGGTCACACTGGACTTTAAGCTTTGGAAAGGAGGGGCTGAGCTGGAATCCTGCTGGCAGCATGAGGGTGAATCACTCAGCAAATAACAATTTCCTGCCCAGGAGTTTCCTTGTGCCCACCCGCCATCTGATTTCTCCGAGGCGGAACGACATCGTGAGTTTTCCATATTAGAATAGTCCCACATTCCAGGATCATTCACAAAGTCTCCATGTCAAAGACTGGGATTCTGGGTGAGCTAGGAAAAATGATTCTCACTAAAACCATGAGGGAGAGACAGGGGCTATTAAGAAGTGCTTGGAAAGAATTGGAAAAGGAAAAAAAAAAAAAAAAAAGGATGTTGCACCTTACACTTTGCTTTCTTTAAAAGTTGCTCTAAGTGGGACAGCATTGGTCTTTGATAATTCTCTTTCCAAAGTTATAATATGTTTTTATTTTTAAAAGTTACATCTTAGGACTTTATTTTTTTTTTTTAATTTTTTTAATTTATTTATTTGTTAGAGAGAGAGAGAGAGCGAGCACAGGCAGACAGAGTGGTAGGCAGAGGCAGAGGGAGAAGCAGGCTCCCTGCCGAGCAAGGAGCCCGATGTGGGACTCGATCCCAGGACGCTGGGATCATGACCTGAGCCGAAGGCAGCCGCTTAACCAACTGAGCCACCCAGGCGTCCCCATCTTAGGACTTTAATTCAAAGTTACATCTTAGGACTTTAACTTAGAGACACCACTAGGAAATTATGCCTATGGCCTCTAATTTGGCCTACGGTTTAGGACACAAAGGGAGGCGGTTGGCCTTAATTTTAGGATCAGTTGCAGTGAGCAAAATGAGAATGAATTCATCTGAACATCTAAAGGGATGATGGCAATATGCACACCTGTGCTCATGTGGATCCATTTGTAATTCTTCCATTGACATTCATATGACCGCCCCCCCCACCACCCCACTTTCAATTTCATGAGGATTTCATCAACAAGACCCAGGTTTGGGGCCAAAATGGTGAATGTTTTATAAATGATGAAATGGAATTTGGGAACCTGAGGATAAAAATCTCCTTTGCATAACCGTGACAGCTTACCTGAGGTTGGTTTCCTCTGCAAAGTGCCACTTCCTGAAAGAACGAGACTTGCTTCTATTGTGTAAACTTTTTAAACGCTTGAAGCTGTGATGAATGCCTCCTGTGTCTGGCTGCGTAGCAGGGTGGGTTTCTAGCCCATTGAATGACTCCCTTCACTGCTTCTCTCCTTTGGGCTTCAGCCTTCCCTTCATCCTGTGGGGACCCCTCTGGTTGCCAGTATACCAGAAGCACAAGTCCATACAAGAAGACACACATACCGTAAACCTCGCTCTTCCTACCTGTGCCAAGAAATCCTTCTGGTCTGAGTAAGACAATCTAGCATGTCGGGCTTAGACACCAACATCAGCTAGCAGTGTCCTAATAGGTGACATGTTCCCTAGGGATGCACAGTTGGAATAGACTTTAAAAGGCATCGCCCTCAGAAATCCGCGGGCCAGTGGCTACCATCTTTTGAAGGACCAGACCCACCAGACACACTCACAGGCTGTGTGGCCCCTGGTCTATCTGGGGTTATTTCCCTCATCAGCGCACATGCCCATTTTTGTCAGGACCATGAAAGGAGGCCGATGGGCAGGGCTTCTAGAAGGTCGAGGAGTTGCCAGGGTTTAAAACCCCTCAGGTCTCCTTCCAGTGGAAAAGCTGTTTCTGTTTGGGAGACAAAACTCTGATGCCACCCTCCCACTTCCCTGTGTCCTGACCCTGCTGTGAACATTCATCTCTGGGCTCTGCCCCCCAAACTGCACATGCGGCTCCCAGCCCCACCTGGGGGTCCCCACCCCAGCCTGGTAACCAGGCCAAGGATCCTGGCGTTCCTCATCCTCTGGAATGTCCCTTCATTCTGGTTAACTTGGCCTCAAGCCCTTGTGGTCGGAATGAGGCAGGAGTTGGCTTGTTGTCCTGGCAGAGACATAGTGGGGGGCGGTGGGGGAGGGGGTTGAGGTTCCTGTTGAGCCGTGGCTTTTGGCTTTCTTACCTGCTCCCAGGGAAGAGTGAGCTGCTCCCCAGGTGGCTCCGGGCCACCAGGGGAGTCCACGACCGACCAGAGGCAGCTCCTGGGGGACTCTGCTCTCACCGCTCAGCCTCCCCTTCCTGGGACCAAGAGCCTCAATAGGCATTTAAACTATAACATCTAATTATCTACTGTACATTATAAATCGGACTTTCTAGGGTAGTGGCTCAAATGATAACTTTCGCTAGTCCAAACACAACAACTTGAACAAGTCTTGAACAAACTGTGCAATTTCCCATTAGCTCAGAGGCTGATCTACGAAGCCTCCCCTGCCCTTCCCTGCTTTGCTCCCTCGCTGGGCTTGTAGTGCCGTAGCCTCCCTCCAAACGGCCGAAGCTAAGTGTACAGCTAGCTCATGGGGATAGTTTGGGGGTAACCTCAGCTTCTTCCTCTGAAACCATTCCCGACTTCCAGGGATTAATAGCCTGAGCGTTATTTGCCCACATGAATTAACCAACCAAGTGCCTGTCCCTTGCCTATTTCCCCGGTGGAGGGAAGCCTGCTTTTACTGTCTCTTTCTTCTTCTCTCACTCACTTCTCTGTTTTCTTAAGGACAGTGTCCTTTTGTTCTCACTGGGACTGTTCCTCCCCCTCTGCAGCCTCTTGTTTCTGTCCCAAAGCTTCTTTGCTGAGACATTCTCTTCCTTTGAGCCACAGCCCCCTCTCTGCCTCTTTGGCCCTTGGGGAGGTGTCTCCCCCTCCCACCCCCCGGCTGGGGGCTGCCGCAGGCTCTCTTCATCCCCCATACCACATGGGGTGCAGAGCCCCCTAAACCACGTCTCCTCCTAGAGTCTGAGACAGAAAGAAATGAGTCTTCCAAAGTCTGTATATCTAAATCCACGCCCACCTCGCTTTCCTACACACACAAAAATGCCACCATATCAGCCATCAAAAACAAAAGACAGAAAGAAAAGAAAACATTTGTTGTAACAGTGATAACGAAAGATAGCTCCTCTGAACTCTGCATTCCAGAATCCGGGATGTCAAGTTGACATTCATTAACTATCAGCCCGATTAATTCTGCTGAAGCAAGGACTCTGTCCTCCCTCTGCTCGTGCATGCCCCTAGCAAGGGAGCAAGAAAGACCCATCCAAAGGAAAGGAGTCCTCACGCCAAGCCCACTCGGCCATGTGAAAGGGTGATTCTCCCAAGTGAAAGCGTGATTCTGCAAGAACAGGGTGTTGGTCCCCATCTCAGCCTAGAGGGGGGATGTCCCCTCTTACTGCTCAATGATGTGCACTAGGACCGCATAACTTGGAAAGCTGCATAGTCGTCTCTGGAAGTGCAGACGGCCAGAGTGAAGGCAAGTACAAGCTAGTGAATCTGGTCTACCTTCGGGAAGGATGATCTGTTGACAATATGAGTGAATGAGGGAGATAGACTAGTTTTTCTTTCCGAGTGACTCCACCGTAAAAGAGCTATGGCTCCAAAGGGATGAGCTGTGGGTTCCTACGTGGGCTCATTTCTGCAGCCTGCAGATCTAGGGCCTGCTTTGGGGGGTGAGGACACCCCTCTCAAAAGCTACAGCAGAGCTGTTATCCCTAAAGAGGCTCCCGCAACAGGACCCGCCTTGACAAATGGCCCGCCAGACACGCTCACACAGCTGCAGAGGACAGAGACTTTACCAGCTTCCTTGGGAGACAGAATCTTTGTTTTGTATGCTCCCTTTGGGGTAGCATTTCGTAGCGAGTCAGGCATGCCTCAGCCATATTTAAGACATGAATTCATCACATTTGGTTGCTGAAAACAAAGGCCATGGTTTCCGTTGGCATGACCACTTCTAGGTCGCCCCTCAGTGAGCTGCATTCTGCACGGTAGAGGAGGGCGCAGGCAGGGGGTGGCAGGGGCAGACCCAGAGCAGCAGCCCACTTCTCAGGGAGAGCTAGGCACTCAGAGGCAGAGGCGCTACTCCAAGAAGGTCCCCAGGGACACTCCAGCTAATGCCTGGCTCCCATCTCCTGCTGCCCTGCCCGAGAGGACAGACCCTCCACTTTGCTTTTTTTTTTTTTTTTAAAGATTGTATTCGTTTATTTGTCAGAGACAGAGAGATTGAGAGAGAGATAGAGAGAGAGCGGACAAGCACAGGGAGCAGCAGGAAGAGGGAGAAGCAGGCTCCTTACTAAGCAAGGAGCCCTATGTGGGACTCGATCCCAGGACCCTGGGATCATGACCTGAGCTGAAGCCCGACACTTAGACCGACTGAGCCACCCAGACGTCCTCCTCCACTGAGCTTTAACGCAAGTTGCTTGGAAGTCAGATCTCCGTGCAAAGCCCAGATAACAGAACCGCCCAAAAGGGCAATAGGATTGATTTGTTTGGTTCAAGTAGGCCCACATGAGCCCTTGTATGGCAGCCCTATATTGGTTTGGGCATTTTCAGGTTACCTGAATTGAATCCAGTGAATACTGATGGAGTTGCAGAGAATACAGAAATGGATGTGTCCATCCTGGCCCAGAACAGGCTCCCACTCTTTCCTTTGTTGTTATGAACAAGGGAAAGGTGAGACATTTGGAATAATCAAAAACAAGGCTAGGGAAGGGTACTCACGCAGCCCTCCCAAGGGAGACGCTTTGTCTGTGTTTCAGGAGTTCATGGGACAGAACAGAGTATGGAAAGCCATCTTTGCTCAGAGCGGGGGGCAGAGCAGGTGGGAGCCAAGAGACTGGGTGGGAAGGGGTTTGAAGGATCTCCCGACTTAGGTGGGAGGCCCCTATTGTCCTGACTTGATGACTTTCCAAATATACTCTTCAAAACAGAAAACCTCCAAGCATTTCCTTCCTCTGCTTTCAGCCTGACCTGGGAACTCAAGGGACCCATGACAATATAGGGAAATAGGCATGCCACACAGACAGGGTGGGAGACAGAACCGGGTCCCTAACATGCTAACAAGGTCAGGGAGCTGGGTTGTGGTAAGGCCATTGGCAAGAGGAAAGTGTAATTTCAGATTATTGATAGTTGATATGAAAGCAGAGAAAGGAGGAAGGCAGGATGGAAGAAAGAAGAAAAGAGAGAGAGAATGGGAGAGAGGGAGGGAGAGAGAAAGGAAGGCGGGCAGGCAGGCAGGAAGGGAAAGGAAGAGGCATTTACTGAGTTTAAGGACAGCTAATGAACAATTTGGGTTTCTGACAATGATTTGCCCCTGGAGCCCCTCCATCCCTGCAGGAGGCAATGACTAATCTGGAACAGTTACAGAGTCATTCCTCAGCATCTCTAACTGTGCAGAAGTTTCCAAAAATATGTGCGGTTAGGATGGCCCACAATTTGAAAAGATTCTTCGGGGGGCCAAGAGTATTGCTGGCAGCCTGCGAAGGTCAGACGTTTTAGGAACATGTGTCCCAGCAGTCAAGGACCGTTGCAATGCTGTCCAACAAACCCTGGCTGTCCCAGAAAGCCCTGTCGTGACTCTCAAGCCCCATGTTAAAGCACCTTCTGAAACAGGTAGAAGACAGCCTTTCACTCGTGTTTTTAGGAGAGTATAAAGCCACATAAAATAGAGCTCATTGTCACACACTATCATCTCATACCACACTTGCACAATCGTTTTTATGGTATGGGAAATTTTAGGAATTTTTCAGGGATGGATGAACCATAAAAATAACTTGAAAAAGGATTAAATAATTTTGAATAACCCTTTAAGGTGAGAGGAGAGGCCATCCTCTGTTTCAGAGGTTAAGTAAAGAGGACACACCCAGGTGGTGTAAGGAGCGCCTGGGCTGGAGTCCTTCCCTCCCCTCCTGGCTGCCCGGACTCTTCCTAGCTAGACCACAGGATTTTCTTAAGGACCCTGATCAAAGTGGAAATAGCACTGAGAGGACCTGAGTGGCAGGGAGGGCGCCCTGGGGATTTAAAAGTTACGGTGCTGACTCGTAAAGTTAATTCACAAAGAATACTTGTGACTTCAGCATGGTTCAAAACCCACATTCTGAGAACTAAGTGGGCATGAGATGCTCCCATTTTAGGCGCTCCGGGAAGAACCAGCAGAGGTCACCCGGAAAAGCGCTTTCGGGGACTTTACCGGCACCAAACATGGTTCATTCAAAATAGGATTTTGCCAAGTTTGTGCAGACCTCGGGCATTTGCACTGCTTTTCAATGGGTTTTGGAAGAGCGGACAGAGGGAAAATAGAGTAAAACTGTTGGCAAACAGAGAAGCGACTGGGTTATTGCAGACAAGGGCAGACATCAGAGACAAAAGGATCTCAGAGGAGAAGCAAACGTTTCCAGGCACCCCATGAGAAATTGTTTTCATCTGCAACAGTCCAGCAACGTTTCCTAATCCACAACTGGCCTCCCAGCCTCCCAGAAATGCACCGCAGTGCGAACGGTTTCATTTCATTGGCCGTGAGGCTGCCAAAGTGAACCTTTCTTAAATGAGTTATCAAAGCCGCAATGGAAACTTGTATGAAATGCTCCAAATCAGCTTTCACCAGTGATGGTAAACTCAGAAAATCATGGAGTTGTTTGTGGATTTGGCTCGAAATCAGGCATGTTTTTGAGGTTTTGAACACGGTGCTATTTGCATCCATTAAATCAGTTTGTGAAAAAGAGAGACAAAGAAATGGGATATGGAAACTCCGAGTCTTAAGAAAGAGCCAAGATTTTCCCCCCTAACTAGGGTAAGGGGAGGCAGGCAGGGAGGGGAAGGAAAAGGGTTTGCTGATCCTGAAGGGCTGGACTTTTCCTGAAAGTCTTAACGGGCACAGGGGCAACGTTTGGGCACCTAAAAGAACAACGCTGTACCCAGACAAACTCCTCTGGTTTGCTCCAGGAGACGTGGGCACCAAGCTCAGGGGCCCAGGAAGTGAGCACCCTATCTGCAGGGTCATCTTTGATAGAAGTGTTCCCCCTCCATCCAGGCAAATCGTGCTTTTAGAAAAAAGTGAGCCCAGGTTGTCTGAGACAACTCACTGGGGTGGTGCTGTATCATGGGGAGGCGTGCACAGGCCTGCCCCCCACCCCGATCCCTTCCCGGGAGCAGAGCAATAACTCAGGGTTTACCGCCAGTTTTTATGATCTTAGATACTCACCCTCCAACCATTTGAGGCAATTAAGAATGTTTACCTCTGAATCAAGGGCAAATCATCCAACAGCTTCCTGCCCAGGGTTGAGTGGGCAGAACTGCCTGTGAGAAGTTCTGCTTCTGAAATGGGAGGAGGGCTGTAAAAGCCTCATTGAAATGGTCAGTTAGGGTAAGGGACATAGGGAGGTCGGAACTTCTGTCCCTATTTTCATGTGTTCCCTTTCTTCCCGGGTGTTGGTGAGGTCTCCTAGGACTCGCGAGGTGGCCAAGGTCAGGAGGAGACCCTGGCCTGACCTCCCCTTTGCCCCCCAGCTCCTCCACCACCAGGTCTGACCACACTTCTAGAAGCTCTGCCTTCCTCTCTGGGCTTCTCGGAGGAGAGAATTAAGTTTCAGCATTGGTAGCACGGAGACACGGGCTGCAAGGATTTGCCTTTTAAGTTTTCTATTTGGTGCTTCCCTCCCATGAAGTACAGGGCAGAGTAATACTTGGGATTGGATTTTAGAGTTCATTTCTACCTGTGCTTCCCTCTGGTGAACTACCTAGGAGAGTAAGTAATACTTATAATTGGATTTTAGAGTTCTGGAGCCCAGTCTGTGTTTAGTATATCTGTTTCCATTCCCTCATCATCCCTAGAAACTAACATTTTAGGTTTCTGATAAATTACTGAGTCCAGAGTTGGTATCCCTGGGGAGTATTTTACCTCAAAGCACTATTAGTGATCAGAATTACCTGCGGGGCTTGTTAAAACACAGGGAATGTTTTACTTTAATAAGTTTCTGGGTGATCCTGATGCTGCTGGTCCAGGACCACACTTAGAGAACCACCAGCCTATGCCATACAGCCATCCCTTTCTTTCCCTGCTTCCTAGCTACCCCATCCCTGAAACCGCCCCCCATAAGAGAGGAAGAAGTCAGGGTGGCGCTGGCTGGTGAGGGAATTACAGAATTGAAATTAACAAGAGAAGCTTGGATTACTTGAATTTCCTATCAGAGTTGCCTCTATGCCTTTCCCAGGAAATAGGATTTCTTAATTTCTGTGCCTCCATGAATCAACCTTTTACCCATAGCAGAGAATTCTTCTGTCAAAAAGACAATCTTTTATCTTTGGAATACAATCTCAACATTAACCCTTCCTTCTGATGAGAATTAAGTCTGTTTCCTTCCCTTTTTTATTGAGATATAGTGAACATATAATATTATGTTAGTTTCAGGTACACACCATGATGATTTGATCATCGTAGATATTGCTAAATGATCACCACAGTCAGTCTAGTTAACATCTATCACCGTTCCTTTTTTTTCTTGTGATGAGAACTTTTACGATTTACTCTCTTTGCCACTTTTAAATATACAATACCGATTTATTAACTACAGTCACCATGTTGTACATCATCTCCCCAGGACTTACTTATTTTATAACTGGAAAATTGTACCTTTTTTACCACCTTCATGTTTCCCTCTTATTCTGAATTCATCTCCCCTTTACCATCAAACAAAATACCATGGAATAAAAGCTCATATTTACTGAGGGCCTACTATGTGCAAGGACTTTACTAATACTGTTCAGTGATTTATAAGAGCCATCTCAAAGGATCTTCCCAAGAATTTTGCGAATTACATGTTATTCACCCATTTTACATACGAGTAGATTAAAGGTTAAGGAGATTTTGTGGTTGCCCAAGGTCACCTCAGTAAGTCCTAGGTAGGACAGGGATTCAAATCCAGACCTGATTCCAGAGATCAAGTTATATTGTCATAGGGTTCTATTTTCTATAATATTCTATCTGCTATATTACAAAATAGTCAATTACAAAATGAAAGACTTGCCATATATTAAACAAGTCTTCTGTGATGCATCCATTCATTACCTGTTTTTATTAAACACATACTGTGTGTCATGCTTTATAGTTTGGCCCTGCGAATACAATGGTATAAAAGACAGAACCTTTCAAAATACATTTTACCAGACTATCTTATAAAAATATTTTTTATTTTATTTTAAAGATTTTATGTATATTTTTATTTATTTGAGAGAGAAAGAACAGCGGGAGAGGGGAAAGCAGAGGGAGAGGGACAAACAGACTCCTGGCTGAGCAGGAGGAGCCCGTAATGGGGCTTGATCCCACGATCCAGAGATCAGGACCTGAGCTGAACTCAAGAACCCGACATTCAACCAAATGAGCTACCCAGATGCTCCTAAAAATTTGTGTTTTTAAAGATTTTCTTTATTTATTTGAGAGACAAAGAGAGAGCATGAGCGGGGGGGGGGGGGTCAGAGGAAGAGGGAGAGAAAGAATCCTCCAGCTGACTCCCCTCTGAGTGAGGAGCCCACAGGGGCTCCATCCCAGGACCCTGGGATCTTGACCTGAGCAGTGACCTGAGCAGAAAGCAGATGCTTAACCGACTGAGTTACCCAGGTGCCCCAAAATTTTAATTGTAAAATAGTTTGTCCTCGGGGCGCCTGGGTGGCTCAGTGGGTTAAAGCCTCTGCCTTCAGCTCAGGTCAGGATCCCAGGGTCCTGGGATAGAGCCCAGAATCGGAATCGGGCTCTCTGCTCGGCAAGGAGCCTGCTTCCTCCTCTCTCTCTGCCTGCCTCTCTGCCTACTTGTGATCTCTGTTTTTCAAATAAATAAATAAAATCTTAAAAAAAAATAGTTTGTCGTCTGATTCAAAGTCTTCCAAAAAGTACATCCATTCAGCTCAGAATTGTATTCCTCCTGCCTCTAGTCTAGAAAACTTCCTCGATTTTCTATAAAGTCAGTTTAACAAACTTTGTTTCTTATTTGTCCTGAAGGAGCATGTGTTGCTTTAATTTTTAAAATATTTTTATTTTTTGAATGAATGATACATAGCTCAAAATTTAAAAGAAACAAAAGGGTAGAGAGTAAAACTTAATCTCCCTTCCACTCCTGGCCCCCAGCTCCCCAGATCTCCCAGACGCAACTACTATTATATGTATACATTGTCTTCCTCCCTTCCTTTCTCAACACAAATCTTTGGTAACTATCTACTTTTTTTTTCCATGGACATAACTTGGAGATCATGCCAAATCAATAAATATAGTTACCTTCTCCTTTTTATAGCTGCATATAGAAATAACTCTAAAAGGTACCATATGATATTTAACTAGTCCCTGTTGATGAACATATAACACGCTCCAATATTTCGCTATGATTAAGAATTCCGCAAGGAGTGCCCTTGTATGTATATCAGTTTACACATGAGCAAGTCTATTTGTAAGATGATTTCCTGTAAGGGGAAGTGGCGGGTCAAAGTCGAATGGTATGTGCATTTGTAATTTAAAAAATATTCCATTCCAGAATTTTTCAAGCATTACAAAAGGAAAGAGACCAGTATAATGAACCCCCGCACGCCTGTCACTCAGCTTGCACATACCATTACTCCATGGCTGATACTATTTCGTAAATATATTGGCCCTATTCATTCCCCTCACCTCAAATTATTTTGCAGTGATTTCAAACAATGTTATCTTATTGGTAAATATTTTGGCACTATTTCTGAAAGCTAAGGGCTTTAAGAATATGTGTGTGCATGTGTGTGTGCGTACCATTTCATTATCACACCTCGAATAAATTCATAACAACTTATCAATGTCCTCTACTACCTTGTTAGTGTCATATTTCCCCAAACTGTCTCATGAGAATTTATTTCTGAAATAGTGTGTTCTTTGTTTCAGAATCTATTTAAGTCCATCTTATTCATTGCAGCTGGTGGAGTCTTTGGATTTTCCCCCGCAGCTCTCTCTCTGGGAGATCATTCTGTAACTTGCAAGTATACAGACAACAAATCCAGAGAACCGTCAGAGGGAAGAGGCTTATCTCCACACACTTTGCTCAAGATAGTGGCCTGCTTTGACTATCAGTGGGAGTACAGGTCTGGAACCCATACTTCTGTTCTTGGTGAGAACCTGTCAGGTTCAGGGAGGAATGGGGGGGTGACAGGGAAGGCTGGATTCCCCACATCCAGTTCTGACTGGGCTCACTGCTGTGGCCGGTCTCAGCCTTTTGGAAGGCAGTGGAGTGACTGGTGGGGTGAGGAGCATTTCCTGTCCTGGAAGCACCTGGCACGGCTTTGCCATCCCACACACTCCAGGTCAGATCTCAGCTGGAATAGTTAGTCTCAGGAGGCCTAGAGCCAATCTCTCTGAGCTGAAATGTCCTCACCTTAAAACTGAGTATTAATCCTTATCTTAAAGGAGTGAGAATCAAACGATATAATACGTAGAGCTAGTGTTCAATGAGTGTAGCTAATACGACTCTCCAGTCCTGTGATGCCATGATGGAGACCCACGGAGAGTCTCCAATACCCCCAGATACTGAGTGTCAACCCAGAGAAAACAATCAAACAGCTCTTCCTTCTCCGAGGCCCACCGATTGTTAAGTACAACATGCCTGCCCACGGTATCCTAGCGCTCTCTCTTGCTGTCGTCCGATCAGCTCATCTCTCCTCCGTCCCCAGTCCGCAGGGGAGCCTGGCCACCCACTCAAGAGCGAACATTTCTATCCTGGTGCCATCTGTCCCTACTAAGCGTGGATTTCAGGCACAGGGGCTGGGCTTTCAAGGCGGGAGGCACTCTCTCCAGCTCACCTTAGTTTCTCGCCCCGAAGGGAACAACAGAATCACTTAAACAGTCCCCCGGCCCCTGCCTAGTGGAACAAAGAGCCTGGCATTATCCATTCTTTCTGGCCATCTGCTCCGCTCATTTCGCTACGCAGAGGGGTCCTCGGGGTAAGGAGAAAAAGCCCACTGTGCAAATAGATCCCAGACGCGGGGCTCCCGCCGCTGCCAGACCCGATCAGCGGTGCGGGATCCGCACTCCAGCCCACCCCCCACCCCCCACCCCTTTTCAGGCTTTGGCTGGCGTCGCGTTCCCCGGACCCCCGGCGGAGAGTGCGGGCGTGGAGACCCCTGTCACTCCGCCCTGGCGTGGGGAGGCCCTGGCCCCCAACTCGGCCCTGTGAGCCCATGCCAGGCACCGAGCGCCGGTAACCCCTGCGCGTTAGAGACCCAGGGGGATCGGAGCCCAAAGCACACAAAGGGTCGGGGTCCTCGAGGGCCCGGGCCACCTGGAGGCCGACGGGCGCCCGCCCCCCGCGCCCCCACGCCGCTGCCCGCGCGCCGAGCCCGCGCAGCCGGCGTCTCGGAGGCGTGCGTCTCCTTATATGGTCAAATGACACGGCGGGGGTTCTCTCGGGCGGGAGCCGCCGCGCTCCACCCGGCCCGCCGCCCCGCCGCAACCCTGCGCCGCCGCCGCCGGACCCGGACGCCCGCCCGCCGCCCGCCCGGTCCCCAGAGCCCGCCCGCGCCGCGCGGTGAGTGCCCTCCGCCCGCGCCCCCCGCGGGAAGCCGACACCTCGGGGACCAGGGGAGAGCTAGCCGCGGAGACCCGGGGAGACTGGAGCCGAGACGTGGGAGAGACCCGGGAGAGGGGAGAGGAGATGCGGGGGAGACCCCGGGAAAGGGGGACGGAGCCGAGGGGCGACCGGGACGGAGGGGAATAGAACCGTGGGGACACCTGGGAGGGGGAGCCAGGCCTTGGAGGCGACCCGGAGACCGGGGAGACCCGGGAGAGGGAAGCTGAACCTTTGGAGAGATTCGGGGAGAGGGGAGCGAAGCTGCGGGGTGACCCGGGCAAGGGGGGTAGAACCCCGAGGACACCAGCGAGAACCTTGGGGATACCTAGGGAGAGGCGAGCGGAGCATCTCGGGAAACCCGGAGAAAAGCCTGATAGAGGGGAGCAGAAATGTAGGGACACCTGGGAGAGGGGAGTGTAGCTGCAGGGTGACTCCGGAAGAGGGGAACAGAACCGTGGGGATACCCAGGGAGAAGGGAAGACCCAGAGCCAAGGGGGAGACCCCTAGAAGGCGGGGGGGGGGGAGCCGAACTGATAGGACACCTGGGAGAGGGGAACTAGCCTTGGGGACACTCCGGGAGAAGGGAGCGGAGCCTTGGGAGTGAGCCGCGGGGAGGGGAGCCGAACCGAACCGTGTTGGGGAGAGCTCAGCTGGTGGGGGGGGAGGGAGGGGCGCTGTAAGTCAGGAGGGACACACCACCCCATGCCGGGAGAGAAGACCGAAGTCTGAGTCTTGGCCAGGCTGGTCACCTCGGGGTGGGAACAGGGTCACTGCCACCAACGGGAGAGCCCTGGGCAAAGGCTGGCCAAGGGTCCAAGCACGGGGAGGTGACCGCCCCTGTCCTCCCTGGGGGCCAGGACTTGGGAGTGTGTGAACACCCAGGTTGCCATCTGCCTGTGGGGGTGTCGGGGCATTTCCCTTGGGTCCAAAGATATGAGCTCCGCATGTGGCCTCAGGCGTTGACTGGTGTAGAACTTAAAAGACTGAACTATCAGATTTTAAAATTTGGGCTTATTTTAAAGGAGAGAAATTCTGATCTTCTTAAGTGATAGATGGGTGATATTTTACCATACCTGCAGTTTGGGGAAGAAAGTGTTAAGTGTCGTTTCCTATTTAAATCAAGAATCAGTCATGCTTCTTTTCAGATCCCAGTTTGGGTTTCCCTCGGAACTAGTCTAACCCAGGTTAAATGAAATGTATATGGCTGCCTTCCATGATGTGCGATGTGCGCCTATCGTGTGGACTCCCTTGCACTTTGGGAGGAAATAAATCACAGATGAGGCTTATGATCAGGAAAACTGTGTTCGAAACACAGGCCATATGCTTCTTGCAGCTTTGGCTAGCTCTGCCTACCTGTGTTTTGTAATAATATGTTAGAGGGGGAAAGCTCTGATGTCCTGAAGGTGATTTACACCAAGCCACATCTGAGGCAAGTACAGGGGTTTCTACTCTGACTCTTAAACTTCCATAGAACCAAATGCAATGAAGAACAGTTCATTGTGCATTTTTGTAAAATTTTTTCAGTGTTTTCCTCTGAATTTGCTCACTCTGAATTTTTAAGGATGATCAATTGATACATTTGACCCTTGAACAACATTGGGTTTAGGGATACCCACCGCCCCCCACCCTGCGCAGTTGGAAATCCTAGTATAAGTCTTTACTCCCCAGATATGTAATCACTGTTGACAGGAAGCCTTACTGATCGCATAAAGTTAATCAAGACATATTTTATGTTATATGTATTGGACACTGTATTCTTACAATAGAGAAAAGAAAGCGTTATTCAGAAAATCATAAAATACATTCATCACAGTGATGTATTTATGTAAAAAAAAATTTACATGTAAGTGGACCTGCACAGTTCAAACCCGAGTTGTTGGAGGGCCAACTGTATACAGAACTGGGTTTCCACAGTGCTTATTATCATGCCGTGCTTTAAAATGCTTTTTACACTGCAGCATATTAATAACAGCTGAATCGGCTTCTTATAGACCAGGCACTGTTTGGGGCACTTACATTCACAGTCTCATTTAATCCTCACAAATACTCTATGAGACAGTTGTGAGAGGCTAGTGGGCATGCGTGCCTGGAGCAAGGATGCCTGACGTCACATTCCTCCACGTCTAGCTGTGCAGCCTGAACTCAGTCACCTGATCTCCGGGTACCTGCGTTTCAGTTGGGAAACAGGGAGGTATCATGGCTTGCTTGAAGGGTTGTCATCAAGCCTGCATGTCATAAGTAGTATACATATTGATACCATCCTTGTCTTTGCAGAGAAACTGAAGCAAAACAAAAGTAACTTTTGTTCAAGGTTTCCCAGCCAGTAAATGGCAGCTTGACTGGAGAGCCTCAGTGCTGATCACTAAAATACTGGGGACATAACTGAATATTTCACAGAGGCCTTCTGCTGCATATTTTGACCCACAATTGCTTGTTGAACCTCCTCTGGTATGGAAAGAGTTTGTCTGAGTTTGTCTGAGTTGCAGACAAACAAAGCCCTATAGGATATCGGAAAATAATTAGGCTCTAGGTCTGGAGGCCTGGGGTCTCCCCCCACCGCCCCCAAGATTTATTTATTTATTTATTAGAGAGAGAATGAGGGGAGGGAGGGACAAAAGGAAATGGAAAGAATCTCAAGCAGATTCCCTGCTGAGCCAGGAGCCTGACATGGGGCTGATCTCATGACCCATGAGATCATGACCTAAGCTGAAATCAAGAGTCGGATGTTTAACTGACTGAGCCCCCAGGTGCCCTACGAGGCCTGGGTTCTATCCCTGTTCTGCATTTAAGGATGCACTACCCAGCCTCTAGGGCTAGGGCAGCTTCATTTGTCAATAAGGGGGCTGGAGTAGGTAAGCTTCACTCTGCCTCAGAGGCCAGGAGATACGAAGTTCCTTGAGCTTGAGTGAACAGGTAGAGCTATTTGGATACTTTCCGTGTAGTTTTCTTAAGAGAATTCCATCAAAGCCCATTGATCCTGTGGAATTATACTGAGAAGCCACTTCTTGAACACAACCACCTTGAGCAAATGCCCAGGATCATCTCTTGATGACCAAGAGCCTGGTCTTCCAGGAGACCATGCAGGCATTGTGACTTTGGGGTGAGTCACTAGTCACCTCTATTATCTTGAACTGTGGATTTCGACTTTGGCCCCTGTGATTGTTAATTTTATGTCAACTTAACTGGGCTGCAGGATGTCTAGACAATTGCTCAGATATTACTTCTGGGTATATCTGTGAGAGGGTTTCTGGATGACAAAACATCTGAATCTGTAGACTGAGTGAAGCAGATTGCACTTTCCAATATGGGTGGGCCTCATCCAATCAGTTGAAGTTCTGACCATAAAGGCCGAGCAAGGGGGAGTTCCTCTTTCCTGAAAGTTGGGCTGAGATATCAGCCTTTAACAGCCTTCAGCCTCAGACTGAAAAGGAAAACTAAGTAAGAGGGCACTCCCCCAGGCTGACTGCAGAGCAGGGACATCGGTCCTTTCCAGCCTTTGAACTCGAACTGAAACTCAGCTCTTCTTGGGTCTTGGGCCTGCTGGCTTTTGAACTGCTAATTTACAGTATTGGCTCTTCCGGTTCTCCGACCTTCTGCAGATCTGGGGACTTCTTAGCTTCCATAAGAGTGTGAACCAATGCCTTGTGATAAATCTCTCTCTCTCTCTCTCTCTACATATATATATATGTATGTGTGTATATATGTATACATATGTATATATCCTGTTGGTTCTATTTTCTCTGGAGGACTTGACTAATACAGTTCTCTAATAACCTCGCTTGAAAATTCTCCTACCAACAGGGCACGTGGGTGGCTCAGTCAGTTAAGTGCCTGACTCTTGGTTTTGTCTCAGGTCATGATTTCAGGGTCATGAATTTGAGCCCCGTGTCCGACTCTGCTCTCAGCATGGATTCTGCTTGCGATTCTCTGACTCTGCCCAACCCCGCTCACTTACTCTCTCTCTCTCTCTCTCTCTCTTTCTCTCAAATAAATAAATAAATAAAATCTTTTAAAAGAAATTCTCCCACCAGCAATCAGTCTTGCCTTTTGAAGATGCCATGACTGCTTTGCCACTGGTGGTATTGCCTTTCCTTTTAAGTTTAAGAGATACAGCTGCCTTCCTAGAGATCTACTGAGAGGTCTGGGGCAGCATCTGGTGTCTCTGCCATCAGTTCCGTTGTCCTGAGTGGTTCTCACACCAAGTCTGAACTTGAACGTCCTGTATCATCACACTCGTCCTTGGCCCTCGTACACTGTGCATTTACTTCCCTGAGTCAGTCTGTGGCTTAAAGAGCCTCAGGCTGTGGTACTAAAGTGAGTTAAAGCCTCACTAAAGTGAGGCAGGTGATGTCTGTGCCAGTGAGAGAAGCAGCTGCCTTGTTTTTATGGGTAAAGAAAATGAATGTCACAGGGGATCCTTGAAGTCTGGAGATACTTAGTTTTCTAATCAAAAAGAAAATGGATCTGTCCATGCTCGATGATACAACTTTTGGAACCACAGACAATTAGCGAGTCAATGAAGAAGGAAGCCAGGGATGTGCAAGATGGTCCTGACAGGATCCCAAAGCAGCACGCTAAAGCAACACCATGAAGCAACATGACCGAGAGAGAGAAGGGGCCAGTCCCTCAGGGATGCTGGGCGTCACCATAGGAAGAGGCCAGTTGGGGCTCTTGATGGAAGGCCAGGCAGACAGAAAGTAAACAATGAGCTGCCTTTCAGAGACTGGGGGAGACTGCTGAGAGAGAGTGAGCTGATTTCATTTTGTTCCTGTGGAAACAAAGCATAAATAATGTGTTCCCATGTTCCCAGGAAGGTGGTGGGTAGAGCTATGCGGGGGGGGTGGCTTCGCTAAAGCCCCCACACAGGTGAGTTATCAGCATGAGTCAGCCCGCCATGCTAGCCCGCATAATTATACTTATCTTGCGTTGACTGAGTTGACATGTTTTGAGATTAAATGACAAGAGAGTCTCTTAAAGGTGATTGAAATTCTTTGGAGCTAGAACTATTCTGGAATCCTTTTAGAAATCCTATGTTTTTTCCTAGTCTCCCAGGGCCTAGAACAATATGCAGAGAATAGTGGTTACTCAATACCTTCTTACTGACTGGTTTTAAAAGCCTATAGGACATCAAACCAACATCATCATTCTTGTATTCATGGGCTTAAGGTGGGAAACCTTACATTTATTATTTTCCCATTTCTTGTCACTATTCAGTGTTCCAAAGATAATTTGGAAGATAGCGGTTTACATTAGTCAAGCATTGTCTCTTATACAGAACATTCCTTTTTTTTTTTAAAGATCTATTTATTTATTTTAGAAAGGGGGGGCGCTCAAGCAGGGTGGGGGGCAGAAGGAGAGGGAGAGAGAGAATCCCTGAGCAGACTCCCTGCTGAGAGCATAGCCCAGCGATGATGCTGTGGCTGCATCCCGGAACCCGGAGATCATGACCTCAGCCGAAATCAAGAGCAGGTGGCCCAACTAACCGAGCCACCCAGGCGCCCCTCACAAAGAATGTTTCATAAAACCATCAGAGACAAATCAAGACTTTTTTTTTTTAAGGTTTTGAAGGTTACCTGTTTTTCTGCATCAGATTATGAAACATCCCGGACTCCTGCCCATGTACTCGGTAAAGGCTCATAAATCAATCCAGAAGTTTAACAGTAGTAGGCCTAGCCAATCTTGCACCTTACCAAACACCAAAAAATCAACTTCTAGGGGCACCTGCGTGGCTCAGTCTGTTAAGCATCTGCCTTTGGCCTAGATCATGATCTCAGGGTCCTGGGATCGAGCTCTGTGTTGGGCTCCCTACTCAGCAGGGAGCCTGCCTCTCCTTGCTCCCTCTGCCTCTTCCCCCACTCATACTCTCTCTCTCTCTCTCTCAAATAAATAAATAATTTTTTTAAAAATCCATTTCGAATTGATTCTAAGTGCATACCTATATTTTTTCAAATAGCAAACTCCTTGAACTTGCACCTCTCTTTCATTCACTGGAATTTTTGTTTAAAAGAAACAGTTGAGCTAGACTAATGGAGTGTTAGTGGTGAGCCGTGTGTGTGTGTGTGTGTGTGTGTGTGTCCATACTTCTCTGCGCAGGAAAGCAAAGTGTGCAGGGTGCTCTCTGGTGACAGTCACAGAGGGGAGAGCCCAAGCACTGAGACAGAGGGTCTTGGACGTCTAGGCAAGCTGTGTCCACGCAGGGCCTGTCCCAAATACCTGGAGCCTGTGTCAGAGGCTCTAGCTCGTTCTTCGCAGAGATGCTTGGAAGCATCTGCCTGGTTTTTGCTCCTTGGGCTGACCAGGCCTCTCGTGGACAGTGCAACTGTGTGATCCCCAGGGTGCAGAGTCCAAACACAATAAGAGAGAGTCTACCTGCTATGGAAGCAGCAGTTTATCTGGAAGAGGGAAGAGGCCAGAGACACAGGAGAAGGAATGAAGCTCGGGGTCTGTTACATGAGGAATCTGCAGAAGGTCGGACGCCAAACCACATTACGTTGCGGGTTTGGTATGCAGAGGGGACGGTGCCCGTAAAACATGCCTCGTTTTCATTTTTGATTTTTGCCCACATGTTTGTACTCCTCCTCCATTTGTCCGTTCATTCCCCCAAGTATTTGTCAAGCGGCTGACCCTGTGTTTGTCAGTGGGTGGCGAGGCCACAGCAATGTGCCCACCTTCACAGGGCTTCTGGTTCTGTGGGGGACACAGGCGGTCGCCGTGTCTCATTGTGTTGTGAAAATGTTGCCTTTTTATTTTTTATCTATTTTTTTTAAGATTTTATGTATTTATTTGACAGAGAGAGAAAGATCACAAGTAGGCAGAGAAGCGGGGGTGGGGGGGGGGAAGAGCAGGATCCCCGCTGAGCAGGGAGCCCAATGTGGGGCTCTATCCCAGGACCCTGAGATTATGACCTGAGCCGAAGGCAGAGGCTTAACCCACTGAGCCACCGAGGCGCCCCAACCTTGCCTTTTTAAATACATTCTTTGAAAGAGCCCACGTGCAGCGTGCTGATTTTCTGAATTCTCTCCGAAAAGTCCTGACTATTGATAAGCAATGGAATTTTCCACCTGGGTCATTTATTTATTTTTAAAGATTTTTATTTATTTATTTGGCAGATTGAGAGAGAGTGAGCACAAGTGGGAGGAAAGGCAAAGGAAGGCAAAGGAAGGCAAAGGAAGAGGGAGAAGCAGGCTCCTTGCCAAGCAAGGAGCCCGATGTGGAGTTCAATCCAGGACCCTGGGATCATGACCTGAGCTGAAGGCAGATGCTCAACCCACTGAGCCACCAGGTGCCCCTCATGGGGGTCATTTAAAGATGGTTGTGGTTTGGGGCACCTGGGTGGTTCAGTGGGTTAAAGCCTCTGCCTTCGGCTCAGGTCATGATCCTAGGGTCCTGGGATCCCCCTGCATCAGGCTCCCTGCTCTGCAGGGAGCCTGCTTCCCCCTCTCTCTCTGCCTGCCTCTCTGCCTACTTGTGATCTCTCTCTGTCAAATAAATAAATAAAATCTTAAAAAAAAAAAAGATGGTTGTGGTTTCAGCAGACTGACTGACGGATTCTGCCGCTTGAGTTGTGGGAAGGAGTTGGGAATATTTGCAGATTTCTCTTTAAGAGCTGACTACGTTAGAAATGGCTTGTAAAGCAGGGTTGATACAGAGAAATACTTGCATCTTGAGGAGAAGGAGGAGAAAATGGCCTCTCTGGGGTCAGATCAAAGTCAGTATCTGAATAAAGGGAGCTTAAGGGAGACCTCTTTTGCAACTCTGGCCTCTTTAGGCAAACCCCTGGGGCCCACCAGGCTTCCCTCTGGGAAGGACAGGGCAGGTACCTCACAGTCATGGGCTGGCCAGCTTGCTAGCCTCCTCCCTGTATACCAAGACATCTCTCCATCTCTTGGGTTTAAAAAGAAAGAAAGGAAGGAAGGAAGGGAGGGAGGGAAAATGCATGAGCTTCCTGGCTCTTTAGTGTCCTTGTGTCTTTCTACCTTCTTTACCCTCCTTTCTTTCTCCTGCCTCTTCCCATCTCAACTCCTTCCTCTCTCCTTCCTCCTCCCCTTCTCTGTGTTTCTCTTCCGTGTTCCCAGCTCTGATACTTCCTCCCTCTCGAAATTTGTTTCGCGGTTTTTAAATCTGCAGAGATAAAAATAACCGTCATTTATAAGCCTGAGGACTTAAAATAATAGTAATGTCTGTAGGTGAGCCTGTGCATCACAGCTCCAGGGCTCAGGGAGCCTTTCTTTTCCTACCTGCCCCAAAGCTGGGCCCGCAGGAGACCCTGAGAGACTGGCACCTCCCTACCTGCAGCCCAGTCCTCAGTGCCCAACCCCCAGCCCCTCACCTCCCACCCCCCACCCCACACCTCCACTCCCCCACCCCTAAACTTCCCCCACCCTCCCACCCCCCCACCCCCTCTCATCTCACCCAGACCGGAGCCAAGCCTGTCCCCTACCAACCAGCTTTGTCAAATATCCTGCTCGCTCAGAGCCGAAGGGGGAATGACATCAGAGAGTGAGTTAGCCCTGTGCAGGGAGCTGGGGGAGGAGAATTCCTGGACGCAGTCATTTGGAGCCAGTTCAAGGAAATAGCAAGTCAGCAGCCACGCCTCGTCCTCAGGTGGCTCCTTGCCCGAGGACGCCTTCTCGAAGCCCTTCTGGGTCCCAGGTGATGGCCAGTGATGGCCAGGAGCCAGGTCTAACCTGAGAGGAGGAGGCAGAGCTTCGGACGCGGGAGACCATAGCACTCGAGTAGGTTAAAAGAGAATCTTTACAGAGCCAAGATGTCCGATTTTTATTGAAAGAAATGACTCAGACGTAGACCCCGACACCCTGGAAAGACCCTGAGTTTTGTCTTCCTCACCTCCACATGGCAAAACTGGAACTTCACCCAGTAGACTCTCAGCTGAGCCTCATGATGACACCCACCGCCTACAGGGCAGAGCCAAGTCCACGGTCAAGAGTACAGGCCCTCTTTTTTTTTTTACTTTGACTACCTTCTCAGCTTCCCGGGCTCGTCTTCCTCTGCTCGTCATCAGGCCTCTGCCGTCTGCCCGCTGGCCCGCAGTTTCGCCTGGCTTATCCTTGTCCAGCACAGGCAGACACCTCCAGGGAGCCTGCCCTGCCTTCCCATAGGACCCTCTGTGTCTCTCCCCCACTGCCCAGAGTGTGGAGCTTTATAAGTTATCTGATACACCGCTGACCCCTTGAGCAACAGGGGCTTGAACCATGCGGGTCCACTTACACACAGATTTTTTTTTCCAGTAAACATAGTACCCTAGAGTAAATGTATTTTCTTTTCCTTTCCTTTTTTCCTTAGATTTTTCTAAATGATATTTTCTTTTCTCTAGCTTTATTATGAGAAAACAGTGTATAATACACATAATATACAAGTACGTGTTCATCGACTATCTGTGTTTTTAGCAAGACTTCTGGTCAACAGCAGGCTATTAGCACTTAGGTTTTGGGGGAGTCCAAAGTTACACGTGGGTTTTGGACGGCTTAGATGCTGGTCTTTCAAGGGTCAACTGGGTGTCTGTCTTCCTCCTAGACCGTGTTCATCTTTGTATCGCCAGCACTTTGTGCACCATCTGACACACAACTGATGCTTCTGGAATGAATAAATAATCCGGTGTTCTATAGGATTAAAAAAGGCTAAGTTGTGGGGACCTTCTAATGTAGCACTATAGGTAGTTTTTTCCCATTAAAAAAAAATCTTAAGATCGATAGTTTATGTTTAAATACACACTTTTTGAAAAAGGAATATTCTGTTTGGTAGCATCTACTTAAGGGAGACTTGGTGTTACATACTTTGTGATAGAAGAGAAGGGAAACCCTTCGTTTTTCTTTTTAGCTTTTGGTCTACTTCTTTTGACTCTCAGGGTCTGTGCTTCGTAAAGTCTCTGGGAATCCGGAAGAGGACCTTCTCCGATCAAGCGTATTCTGCTCTGTTCCTCCTCAGGAACAGGTGCTCATTTTACACCTTAACCCTTTGGTTTGGCAGGAGTGCTCTCCTAGTCCTTAGAGTTGCCATGACTTCTTGGAGAAGACAAGGAACCAGATGGGGGAGAGAGCCACCGTCATGAGAATCTCATTCAGCTCCTCTGGACAGGTGGCTGTCACCTAGTCCTGTCAGGGCTGATGACATTGATTCCCCAGAGAGACTCCGTCATACTTTGACCAGCCGCAGAGCCTTCCTTGTTCTCAGAGTTTACTCCCTTAGATTATTTCTGTCCCAGCCCCGTGGAACAAGGAGGTAGAAAACACATGTATGCTGGGTACATGAGCAACATCGTGATCATGACGTTGATGGAAAAAGTTCCCCGTTTCACTGGTTCGAGAACATAGAAATGGTCTCTGAAGAGATGACCTTGTACAGTCTGTATCCTTCCCCTAGCAGGATTTGCGCTTTGTCCGGGTCTCCACGGAACCGCTTGTTAGATCTCGGGTTTGTGTTCTCTAAATAAGATGACTTTTGGGGGAATGCTCATGTGGATCTTCTTTTTTCACTAATATTCTTGGGCTCTGCTTTCTCCATCCATAAAATGAGGCGGTTGTCATGGATAATCTTGGGAATGGTTTCCAGCTTTTAAAATTCTACTTTATAGTTCTGTCTCCTTTTGTTAGTCATAATTCAAATTCTCAAATCATTATTCATACATTTTTATGAGAAGAACAGGCAATCAGCGTCTTGTTCCCCAACAGGTAAATGGCGATCTTTATGGGAAAAATATATATGGTGGAAAGACAGCTCTCGATTGTGATGACATAAACAATTGCCACTTTCAAGGGCCAATAACTAGGGAATTACAGGAAAACATTTGCATCTTCCGACAATATAGCTGCAGCAACCCAAGATATTTATTGGGTACAAAGGATATTTGTACAAAGGATATTTATACATTGGGTTTCAGAAGGATAATTCAAATGCACAAGAGCCTCATCTTGTAATGTTATCACAAGAATATCCAGACAATGTTTTCTTTAACTCCGGGAAGAGCAATTTAGAAGGCCGGATCCTGCCACATGGGTCCAGCTGCATGTTTAACACTCTTGGAAAAGAAAAAAATTGTTCTGTAAACACAGAAATCACCAAGTACCGAAGCCTGAAGGATGTTTCTTTCTTTGCTTACCGTTGTCAGGACCTTGTATACACAAGAGCACACAATTAATAAACACTATCAAATTTGCTGTTGTCATAAACTAGGCAGCCATACTTTATTTGCACCATGGGCTATCCTGGAATTCACTCTTAAATGGTTTGAAAGCACTGAACATCGAACCGAGTGTAATTAGAGTTCTCGAAACATGGCTCAGAGTTACAGAGTCAATGTCCCTAGTTAACAAGTTCTAAAAATTTTCACTTTTAGCAAATGAAATACTGCCACTTGAGAACATATTCCTGAAGAAGACTGAGTCCGTGTTTTCAGCACTGCGGAGGCACGTTTCCACACCAGGTACGCCCACGGTGGCCTCGTTTTTTCCACCAGTTCCAGCACGTTTCAGTGGCCTCGTTTTTTCCACCAGTTCCAGCACGTTTGTATGGGGACAGCACCTGAGACCGAGAAGCTCCTCCCCCTTCCCTTCACCTCCTTCTCATATCCCCTCCCCCACCCAGCTGGTGCACACTCCATGCGCACCCTGGAAAAAATGCAGGGTGACTGGCACGGAGATGCATTCCTGTTCCTCTCTGAAAGGCTTGAGGTGTTGCCTCAAGAGCCATTGACCATGGTCACTGCATTTCCCCCTATGTGATAATCTCTGTTCTTGGAAGCCAGCCTTCCCCTTTATCCTGTATCTGGACACCTGGGCAGCTGAAGGGTCATCTTTTCATAGAGAAGAAGTGACCCGCCCCCAGGGACATACAGCAGTTTTTCAGTGCAAGTGTAGGTTGCACTTCCCAATGTCACATCAAGGTCAAGGGTAATGTTCTTTTGGCCTCTCAGGTTTACCAACTCCAATATCCCCTCCCTCTGGACACTGTGGTTTTTTTACTCTTCAAACTTATGCATCATAAAGGGGAGCTCATGGAAAATCTTTTTATAGAAATGAACATATTGTTTCTATCCCGGCCTTTCTATTTTGGGGATAGGGAGAAAGGGAAGATGTAAGGCAGGGTCACATGTTTGAAGAAGACACACAGCCCTGCCAGGATGAGAGCTCTGGTGCTGGTTCTCCCTGTATCCAAAGTCCACATAGCTTTTTGTGACACTGTCAACAACAACCAGGCAGGGGATGGACTTTTAAGGAAGTAAAATGCACACAAACCACAAAACTGCCCCCAGGCTAAAAAAAAAATTTTTGTAGGTATCACTGAAAAATCACAGCTAATGAAAGGGTGAGTTTCAGTTCTTCACCCAGAGGGGATCCTACCCCTTGGCTAAAGATGACAGCAGACAGCAGGACAGCATCCCCGTGTGCTCACTGGAACGTTCTTTCTCTTCTTGCTGATAGGCTGTTGAAGGGCTGGGCGTCAGGATGACCGAGCGCTTTGACTGCCACCATTGCGAAGAATCTCTCTTCGGCAAGAAGTATATCCTCAGGGAGGATAGCCCCTACTGCGTGGCGTGCTTTGAGGCCCTCTACGCCAGCACTTGCGAGGAGTGCGGGAAGCCCATCGGCTGTGACTGCAAGGTACCCCGGGGCCTCCCCCAGCCAGTGCCCACTACTCCGGGGTCCCTCCGTGCGCCCCAGAAACCACGGGCTTGTGTGTGGTGTGTGCCAAAGCTCTGACCCCTAGTACCCATTGAAATTCCTTGTCTTGAGCCCCCTCTGATGGGCTTGTCCCCTCTGGCCAAGAAGACTTTCCGAGCCTCCTCCCTCCAGCTGCTCTGTGCCCACTCCTAATCCCATAATGCTTGGTGAGTGCATTTCCAGGACGTCCACGCTGTGTCCTGAGCATACTTCTTACATTGTGGCTGTTGGTGTCCTGATCAAACACTGCACCCTCCCCACCTCCACTCCACCTCCCAGTACTGTGGCTTTCCAGACGGCAATACTGTCTCACAAGTGTTTGCCCCCTGCACTGGGTGAGTGAATGGGCACATGAGTGGCCCAGGACTGATTCCCAGATAAATCGGCTTGTAAAGCACTAACTTCATTGGAACCTTAGGGGCTCTTTTCTTCTCAATGGGAGAAGATCAGGATTGGTAGTGTTTCTTTTTCAAGGGGAAAAGCTCATGCCTGAGGGATGATGATCAGCTTTCCCACTGTGGATGACAACAGGTTCAGTGGAGGCCACGGGTCATTCGTGCTGATTGGCCGGGGCTGAGCGCTGAGGACCCTTGCCTGTGCTTCTCAGCACCTCTTATTCCAACCTGGACCACCCAGAAGTCCCCCTAGAGGTTCACCCATGTTGCTAAGTTCCAACATCTTCACCAGCTAACCAGTTGCTAAAACACACTTGACAAGACTTTAAGGGACTGTCCTCCTCAGAGCCGTGGAATTGGTACATACTGGTGTCCCTTGGGGACCTCCAAAGGAATTTGAAGCTTAACGGACTTCAAGACCATGCGGGGCATCTTGGGGTCTTTCTTCCTCTCTCTTCCCTTGCACTCTGCGTGGGGCTTTGCCTGTCTCCTCCGTGGTTATGAACATCAGTTCGTAGCTGCTGCCCGATTGGGTCGGGCCATGCCTGCCACGGGGAGGAGGGTGGTGACCCAGCCAGTGCATGGGTGTGACATTTCTTTCCTCTGTCACGTCATTCCCAGGAAAGGCGGGAAGCTGAAGGCAGTACAGTCCCGTTTGTGCTGCTGGGTATTTGGTGATGGTTGGGGAATGACTTCATCCTGTGTGGAGGGAAGCCTTTGCCCAGAGCAGAGACAAAGCCTCTGCAGAACGGGCCACCTGCAGCCACGGAACTTGTGGCTATGGAATACAGGCGGCCGGGCTAAAAGAAACCGAGTGGCAGCAGGCCTGCCTGAATTTCAGAAGGTGCAGAGGCAGGGCCCCTGAACAAGAGGAGGCCGATCTTGCTTGTCTAAAAAGGAGGTACTGTCCTGTCTCTAGCATTGTCTGATAAATGATTCGCTCTCCCTCATGGGTTCTTCAAAGGCTCTTAGTGCCTGTTTCTTTATTTACGAGGCCAGGCAAAAGCGTTCCGACCCCAAACTGCCCCGTTCAGTCCCGGCTCTGTGTCTCACTAGCTGTGTGAGCTTGCGCTGATTACTTGACCCCTCTGTGCCCGTCTTCCACTTTAGGAAAGGCAGATAAAACAGGTGCCAGCGTGATGGGGTGGTTACATTCTGGATAGGAGCCTCAGCACTCTGAATAGCAGCCGATGGTCTCGTAAACGCCATCGAACTACTTCCCTATTCTTTCTGCAGCACGTTCCCTCCACACACACCCGCTGGAAGCCTCGAGCTGTCTCTTGATCTGTTTGCATTATGGGAACATCAATAAAAATGTCCGGTTGGAGGAAGAACTGAGAGACAGAGGGGGGAGAAATGATCCCTTATAAAAATTTAACCTGGAATGGGCTTAAGTAGGTGAGAGGCTCATGTATGATTTGGACAAAGAACGAGGCTGGTTTAGAGGACATGCTTTGGATATCTGGGGCTAGTCATCCTTGACCAGCGGCTAGAGTAAAAACAAAGCAGCAGTCCCTTCTCATTTCTCCAATACGATTTAGTGCAAAGACCCTGAAAACTAGTTACCCTTCGACAAACACTTGATGAGCAGATAAACAAGAATCCCCTGAGCGGGGCCAAAATCAACAAGACTGTTGCAAAGCCAGGCGCTAATCGTGCTGAACTTTTCAACCCTGATGCACGGTTACTATACATGGAGTTATGCCTTGTGGTTTTCTGCACTGTGGAAGGAGAAGAGATGCTTTCTTGAAGTTCGACTTGGCTCTTTGGGGGTCTTGAATATTTGGGATGGTTTGCTTGACTTTCAGAATTCATGATGTCGTTGACTTTGGGGAGGAAGCAAGGATAGGAAAAACATTCCTGTTATGTCAGGAAGCCAAGCCGAAAGTCCTGGCAGATGGGGCCTCCATGGGGCCACGGAGCTGTCCGATCTGTTGGCCCTTCCCTTGGCTTAAAACAGCAGAGCCACCGGGAGCCCCGCTCAGCTCCTCTTCTGAAGCATACGCGCATGCATAGATATTTGAAATCTTGGCATGTTGATGGGAATCAGGCTCAGTTTGCCAGCATCGAGAGACTTTTATGTTATATAGATGGGACTTTAGGACCTATTTCGGTAGTTAGCTCACATAGGTTTGAAAACGTTTCTACACACTCACTCTGTTGTATTTGCTATTTCTATTTAGTAACTCTGAGGAAATGTGCTCTCAAAGTGGAGAAATCATTCATTTTAGGACGAGTGGAATAGGTGAGAACAGGTCATGCAAATAAAATTTCATGCTCCTCTAACATTACCCTGTTCCTGAAATTTTTCTTGGACATTTGTAGATACGAGCAAAAGAAAAAAAAAATTTGGTCTGATGACAGATATTTTTGGATGGGTCAACTTATGTTCTGGGCTTTAAAAAATTCAAGAAACTAAGGACCATGTATGGGGGGCCCATAACTCAGAGATGGCTGCCTGTACTGTGAGCTTCACAAATCACGGACTTGAACAAACTCTGAGATGCATGGCTAGCCCAGTGTGTTTCCAGAACATACTTTCCAGCTTTTGCATCATTACATGGGGAACATCGAATGGATACTCAATTTGGCACACGCCCACCCATCAAACTATAAGTTTCTCAGTGGACGTCTATTAAGTTCTCAAGGATCAGAAAATCTCTGGGTTCCTTGGGCAGAAAGCAGCCAGGGCACTGAGAGGGGACTCTTACTCCTCCACGTGAGATCTAGCTGTCTCTGCTGTACTTCTAGAAGGCTCCTGACCACAGCCAGTGTAGGAAGCATGAGGTCTGATTGGAAACACCTGTTCATCCTGCCCTGGAGCAGGACGCAGGCCTCCCCCGCCCACCGATGTGGGAAGGGCTACTCTTCCAGACATGTTCCAGACACGTCCTCACTGTCCATCTCCCACACCCAGCACTTTTTTATTTGTTGAGGTGATTTTTAAGTGCTTAGTGAATGAATCATCTTTGTAGAGTTTCCATGTAATTTGTCCGCAGAGTTTGTAATGAGCACTGAAAATATGTCTATGTATTTGGATTTCCTCCCATAAGAGACAAATCTGTTTCTAGAGGGAAATGAAGGAAGCAGGATCCTCAGAGCTGGGAACAAGGCTGACCAGGTGGGTCATGCAGAAAGGACCGCTCAGGCCCTGAAAAACCAAAGGGGTACTGGGGAGGCACACCCCCAAAGACACCCCACACTCAGCAGCAACACCTCCCCCTCCCAAGGGGGGACTCGAGCCACACGTGCCTGGGTTCATCTTCCTCCAGCTGAGGTGTGGAAACATATATGTCGCCTATGAGCCTCTTTTCCCACTTCCGAAAACGGGGTTGCCTGCTTTGCGACTGTAGCAGGAATTAAGTGAGTTACCACGGTTGGGACACCTGAGTTGGGGTTCCACACAGCGAGTGCTGTCCTTTCTGCCACCGTCCATTCTTCGGGAACTTTGTCCTTAAGTAATTGAAGGAACATTCTGTTGAAAACATGACACTCTGGTGGTCTCAAAGCATAGGACATCTATTCAAACTGCAGAGCGTGAAGGGCTCTAAAAATCGATTTATCAAGTGAAATCGAGTGGATTTGAGAGGGGGTGGATTTGGGAAACCTGCCTCTGAACTTCCCCCCTGCCCAGGAGGGGTGGTGCCGGCACCAGCCTCAGGGAGAGCCACTGTGCCGTCTGGGGCCACCTACAGCCAGTCGAGGGGCCGAGGGTCCCGCCAGGCCACCAGCCCCTCCTGCTGGTTCAGCTGGAGTCTCAGAGAGGGCAAGTTCAGAGCCAACGAGCGCTTCCCATATTAGGATGTTTCTGACATGGAAAAATAATGAAATCACAAAGGAAGTGTTTGGGCCTAATCTTACATTGTTTATCAACATTTTACTGCAATTTATGACATTTCCGTGAGCACAAAATTAGCCTTGGTATGTTTTCTGGGATGTGCAAAAGATCTATCCTTTCTTTCTCTCTCTCTCTTTTGCTCTCTTTTACTCTGTCTTTCCTTCTCCTTCCCTCTTTCTAGAGGACTTTAGAACCATGATATTTCTAGGACATTTTGAGGTTCTTCAAAGTGAGTGAGTCTATACTTCTTAACCTTGTACCACCAGCATCGAAACCGTGTCCTTTGGGGACCGCACAACGTACTCCATACATAACAGAATTAAGCTGGATGGACTAGGTCAGTCCTAAGAACTAAAACTGTCTCTTTGAAGCTGTGCACACAGGAAAGGAGACGGGCCTTCAGGGACCAAGACTTTGAGAGAAGGATTCAGTGTGACGTGAAGCTCAGGGCCAGGCACACAGAAGTGGTCTGGGTCTTTGGGTGGTAGTTGCCAGCCCACCTCTCAGCTCTGGGGACCCCTGTAGCTAAAATCCTGCCCCACGCCAAGAGTCGGAGGAGAATGTCATCTTGGCTAGAAACCTCAGCATGCCCTCAGAAAGCCAAGCCGGCAGTGTTGAGTTACCTTCCTCTTGCCATAAAGTCTTTTCTCACTTCCTATGTATTGTGGGCTTTCTTAAGAAGTGAGTCCAAGAGGAAGCTGTGAGCTGAGTTTATTAGCTTAACTCTGACTTCCAAAGAGAGCCCAAGCCGAGAGCCCAAGGAGAACTACGGGGAAACCTGATAGCATAACGAGTTAGATAAGGGTTTCCATGCAGGATTTTGAAAACGGTGTGGACACAGGCTGGCGGTCGCAGCGTGCTCGTGGGGGGCGGTGTGTGACATCCCCCCATCCCGGCTGGGGCAGCTCATGGAGCAGGTGGCCCGCCAGCTGGGCCATACAGCTGAGCAGGATTCCGCCAGCTGGAGAGGAGGGGAAGGGCCTTCCAAAGCCAGGCCTAGCGTGGGCCAGGGTGCAGAGGTGTGATGAGTTGGGTGTCAGGCTTTGGAAGGTCTGGAAGTCTTGCGTTGATGCCTGAGGTCTAGTGAAGCCACGTGGCTGGTCCCCCGAGTGGAAAGGAGCACGTTTTAGTGTCTCATGACCGTCAACCCATCCGTTTACCTGTAGCTGCCATGCGCTCAGGTTCGCTGGAGGAAAAATGGGTTTCTGCAGTGCTTCTGACCCATGGGAACATCGAGACGAGCTTCTCCTTGGCTGTCCATGCACACTGCCCACCCCTCGGCTACTCTTTCCTTCCATCTGGGGCCTGACTGAGGAGGGTGGAGACTGTGGTGACGTCTGGTGGCTCTGCTGTCACCATATCGCCCGCTGAGCTTCCTCTCTCCGTTTTTTTGAAGATCAGCCTAGGAAGGCTAGTTTCCTTGAACCCACATTTCCTTTCCTTCTTGTTTCGCTAACACGTTGTGTAGCCGTTGTCTGTTGATGCCGATGTCCTGGGCAGAGCCCACACGCAGGGCTGGGCCTGGGACTGCCTCCCCTCAGCCCTTGAGCCCTTCCTAGGCTTCTCCACTCAGCCAGGCGGTGGGTGAGTCACAGCATGGAAAATGCTAGCAGCTTTTCCACAGGGGCCGTCCTTCTGAGGTGTCTGGTCTGCACGGAGGGAGCCCACCTACCATCGGCAAAGGCTTTGCCACCTACTGCATAATAGTCAAAACCTATTTTTTTAATTGTGGTGAAATACACATAACCTGAAACATACCAACTTCGTCCTTCTGAAGAGCACAGGACAGTAGTGCCACACACATTCACGTTGTCCTGTGGCCAACCTCCCGGAGTCTTCACCTTGCTTTTGAAACTCTGTCCCCAGGAAACACTAATTCTCTGTCCCCATCCCCCAGCCTCTGGCTCCCACCGTATGAGTGTCCTCGTAGAGCATTTGTCCTCTTGCGTCTGGCTTAGTTTACTGAGCATAATGTCCTCAGGCCTCCTGCATGTCAGAATTTCCTCTCCTTTTGGGGGCTGAATAATATTCCCTCATGGGTACGTACCACCTTTTTCTTACCCGCGCATCCCTTGATGGACATTTGGGTTGCTTTGTCTTCTTTGGTGACAGCGAATAATGCTACTATGGATACAGGTCTGATTCTTTATGCAAATGCCCAGACATGGAGTTGCTGGATCATATGGTAATCCTATTTTTAATTTTTTGAGGGACTGCCAGTACTGTCTTCCGTAACAAAAAAATGTTAAATGCCTTTATTCCGTAGTTCAGCAGTATCACAGTGATAACGATCAAAGCCTCCCAACTCTTCTCACAGGAGGCTGACTCCCGTTCCTATCGCACAAGGAGTTAGTGGCTTGTTTGACTTTATTCAAAGTCTCAACAAAGGCAACACTGAGCTGCATTCATTTACGTACAAAATGTGGCATTATTTCTGAATGTTTTCAGTGGATATGTATAGATCTCATCAAGAGTTCAGTTTTTGAAAGGTCGAACACAGGTTTGACCAGGAGTTTACCAGGAGTAGCTCATTGCCAATAGCTTCTGAATCAAAGGGACATGAACTCGAACCTTGCTTGGCTCAGCTACGTGCCCATGTGTGACTGTGTGCCTGTCACTGAGCTCCTCTGAGCTTCCAAAATAATACTTACCTTGCAGGGCTGCAAAGTGCCCGAACTCACAGCCTGGCAATGAGTATCCCTGACTGGTGTCCCAGAAAGAGAAAAATAATGATTTCTTCCTGGAAAAATACAGGCTTCACGGTTTATAATGAGTTTGCCTATATAGTCTCTAACTCGAATTATAGCAGTTTATACTTTGTTTCATTTGTCAAAATAACCAGTTAGGCACAGGGTGATTTTCCCGCTCCCATCTAAACAGTTCATTCTCCTCTCCGCTGCCTTCAGGACCATTTTAATCTCTGCACAGAATTATAAGGGCCCTCCGGCCCCAGTCTGGGCTTGGATTCCCCTGCTGGGCCCTGGGCTGTCCCTCCAGCCTGACCACACCTCTGTCAGGGACCCCTCTCTCTCACCTTTCTGCTGTGTTCATGCTCTGTCTCTGTCTAGAAGTCCCTCTCCGGCCCCTCTGCCCACCTCTCTGCTGTCCATGGGCCATACACACTCAGCTGGTGTACCAGAAGTCTCTTCTGATCCCCTTCCCTCCAACTGAAACCAGAGTCCTATCCCTGTCCTCACAACTGTTCTCTGTCCTGCCCGGTGTCCCTGTGATTCTGCTCTCACAATTGGTTTTGCTGAGTTCCTTCCGAGCTAAGCCCTGTGCTCTGTTTTTCTCTCGCCAGTTTTGCCAATGAGAAGCATTAATGAGTCGCGTGTTCTGTGTTCCTCTTTCTTACAGACCACACCTAAGGAAAACCCATGTGTTTCTGAAAAACATGTCTTTCTGACACATAGACACACGTCCCCACATCTCAATGGTCGTTCCAAAATGCAGCCAGAGGAAAGCCCAGCCCTCCACATTTCACAAGCAAGGTCACGGTCCAGGCATGCCCACGGGCCTTGGCCCCTCTCTGCTCCCTCTCTGCCCCGGGATGTGTAGGACTCCCCGGGGCTGTGGGTCGAGCAGAACAGCTATGACCCCCTCCTCCACCCTCTCACTGTGTCACATGCTCTGGGTCTACAGGACTTGTCCTACAAGGACCGACACTGGCATGAGGCCTGTTTCCAGTGCTCTCGGTGCAAGAGCTCGCTGGTGGACAAGCCCTTTGCTGCCAAGGAGGACCAGCTGCTGTGCACAGACTGCTACTCCCACGAGTACTCCTCCAAGTGCCAGGAATGCAAGAAGACCATCATGCCAGGTCAGGAATGCGCCCTCCTTCCTCACGGTGCCACAGTGCATGCTTACTCTTTTCTTCCCTTCCACTTGCTGAATTCGTCCTCGCTGGGCTATTTCAGCAAAGAAGCACTGGGCCCCGCTGCATGCCTGGCGCTGGGCTGGGAGCTGGGCAGTCGCGGAATAGTGAGCCCAGGAGGCTCACCCTGTCCCCCGTCCTCCTGGACTCCGTGTGCTAGACAAATGTTCATTCTGCACGCATGCAGACTTGATCACAGCCGGGTCAAGTGTTAAACAAGTAATAAGGAGATTGGCTGTTATGGGGGAGGATGGCACGGTGTCCTTTGTTTCTTGGGCAAAGTTGGCTGGTTCTGTTCTGTGGGAGAGAGGAAGCTTTGATTTTAAAAAACTGGGTGAATGAAAGTGTATAGAATTTTTAAATACGGCAGCAAAAAGTCTTGATGGGCACATCCAGAAATGAGGGCAAGGAGAGTAACCACCCAGAGAAGGTCCTGAGATGTGGACCGTGGGCAGGTGAGAGGTAGGCATGATGGCTACACCTGGCTTACAGGCCACGGACGACCCATGGTCTCTGTCATCTGCGTGACCAGTAAATGCTACCAGAGGGGAGATTTGCTGGAGTCAGCAAATAAAAATACAGACTTGTGGTTCAGTCTGAGTTGTAGGTAATTTTTTAGTCTCTGGCCCACGTGGGACATTTTGAAGCTGGCATCCCTACCAGAGAGTCCTAGGGACCCAGGAGAAAACACTTCGAAGTGCACGTCTGCCAGAGATGTGGCCCTCGCTGAAGGCAGAGTTGCATGAAGCATTGGCCAGGCCCCTGGAGTCCAGTCAGGTGGCTGGGGACCCAGCCTGCAGTGAGTAAACAGAGGGCTTGGAGAGAGGCCTCTGGTCAGCGGGCACTGGCTGAGCTTCTCCCATATCAGGCTCACGGGGGCAGGAGGGCCACCGGCCAGGCCCAGCCTTCCAGCTGCTGAAAAGCTCCAGTCAGTACACCCGGGGGTGAGGCGGGGGTGCCCACTCACAGGACCATCCCTGAGGACGCAGCGGGGAAGCATCCTTCATCCCAAGGAGTCTGGAATTAAGGGCGGATGTAGGAAGAAATCAAACCCACAGTAATAGTGTGTTCAATCTGATGAAGCAGGTGTGAAGGTTTAAAACAAAAACAAAACAAAACATGGTCTAAGGAGTAAATTAGAGTGTACGTGATTTAGGCTTGTGATTTCGAATGGGAATTTCCTTAATTTATCGCCTGTCGTGATGTTCAGGGTATCTGATGATTTGTCCTATTCACAAGCTTAACTCGTTTCAACAACAATCACTTAAGACCTTGAGGTTTGGTTTGTTGGTTGAGGTTTTTTTTTAAAGGGGTATCAAACACGTGAAGCTTTCAAGTGTTGTTTTACAGGAGTTGAGGTCTGGAGGCGCCTGAGTGGCTCAGTCAGCTGAGCATCTGACCCTTGATTTGGGCTCAGGTCGTGATCTCAAGGTGATGAGATCGAGCCCCATAATGATTCTCTTTCTCCCTTGTCCTCTGCCCTCCTCCCCCATTCATGCATGTGTACACACACACACTCTCTCTCTCTCTAAAAAAATAAAATCAGGGGCACCTGATTTTATCGGTCGGTTTAATGTCCATTTCTTGGTTTGGGCTCAGGTCATGGTCTAGGGGTTGTGGGGTGGAGCCCTGTGTCAGGCTCCAAGCTCAACACGAAGTCTGCTGAAGTTTCTCTTTCCCTCTCCCTCTGGCCCTCCCCGTGAGAGGACACACGCTCTCTCTCTCGCTCTGTGCCTGCTCTCTCAATCTCTCTCTCTCTAAAATAAATAAATAAAACTTTAAAAAATTTAAATTAAGAAAAAGAAAAAGGACTTGAGGTCTGTACCTTAAATAGAAGTAAACACGGAGGTCCCTTAGGAGTGATTTTTTAAAATTCACCGTATTCGTGAATGCCGTGATGAGATGTGTCAGAGGAGCTGGGGTTGAGGGTTTTGAGCTGGTTGCATCAACAGATTGAATGTTGATTTTTTAAAACCCTGGCAGCCAGCGGAGTCACAGTATTTCATGTAGTAGCTGGGTTCACGCTGGCGTGCGACAGGAATTAGGGCTTCCCTGGTCATTTAAAGCCTAACTCTTTAGCGGAAGCCTGCTTCCCATGGCCCAGAATTTTCCTTTGATTTTTGGTTTGCTTGGTGTCTGGCAGTGAAGAGATGCCAACGGGTTTTTGAGCGAGAGACTGACGTGCGGGAAGTATTATTTTAGGGAGATAAGTTGGATAAGAAAGAATACGTTTCAAAAAGGCAAGGGCATAATTAGGCCTTCAGTAAGATGGTTTCTTATGGCTCTACATTTTGCTGCCGAATACATCTTAAAGATAACTGACTCCACTGACTGCTGCAAGGAATAAAACCCCCCAGACCAAGGCCTCTCAGCACGGCAGGCGTGGGACAAGGGCCCAGAGTGGGAGCTGTGAAATGGAAACGAAAGCCGGGCTGGGCCCTGGTCCTGCCCCACAGGGAGTCACCCACAGAGACAGAGTGGTCCCGACAAGGTGAGAACCACAAAATTAATTAAAAGTAAATTAAATCTTTACCGAGTTATCACAAGAACCCAAGGGAGTTTCCATTCTGCCTCACAGTGGTCTCTCTTCATGCCCTTCCACACCTCCCTGGGTCCCCGGCTGCCAGAGACTTCTGCTTCCCAACAGCGGGCTCTTAGGGTCCACTTTCTTCTTGCTCACTGTTTGCCTTTTGTTTGGTTTTGCTTGCTTGCCCGTTTGCTCCCCCTCAGCAGTGCACTGGCCTTTGGCAAGGAACCCTTCTCTCTCATCTGCCTCCCTTTCTCTCATTGGCAGACCTGGAGGACCAGGTGGGGACAGGCTCCCACTGCACTAGAGCTCTGGGAGGCACTGGGAGGTCACGAATATCCCTGACACCCACACCTGTGAGGCTGGCCCGGGACCCCTCAGACAACTGAGGGAGCTTACTGTTTGGATAGTGCACCATGGAGAACTGAAGCCCCCCCCCCCCCCCAAGCTCAGGCACTTGTCACCAGAAGCAGCTAAATCACACACCACGAAATTGTAAGAGCATTGACAGTTTTACGCTTAAAGGACCTTAAAGTTCACCTGTCTTGTCTCAGCAGTGAAGAGACCAGAAGGTTCGGGGGCGGGCGCCTGGGCTACTGTCAGTGGCCCAGCCAGGATTAGGACCTTGTCCAGGACTCTGGTCTCAGAGCTTTGAGCCACCTTCTCAACTAGGTAAGAGAAGGTGGGTCAGGAGCTGGCGGGTGTGAATGGTGGCTCATTCATGAGGTGGGGTAACAGGACACCCAGGATAAACCTTCATGGAATGGGGTGCTCAGGGCCTCCCTAGGAGGAGGACAGAACAGCAGTGTTGGCATCATGTCTTGCTCAACATCTTCGTGTAGTCCGAGTGAGTTGGACGCAGGCGGGAAGGGGGGTCCCTCTTTGCTGAGCAGTAGCTGGGTGAGCACAACCACTTGGGAGCTGGGGGAGTCTTGGTTTCCCCATCCCCACCCCTGCTGGTCTGCGTCGCTTTAAATTCAAAAGCAGTCCTACAGATGCCATTTTCCCACCCTGTGGTGTCTGTCCTGGCTCCCCCCTCACTGTGGTGCTCCTTCCCTGAACCATTTCTCAGGGAAAACCTAGAAACTGACAGGTCGGGGTTTCAGCCTTCCTGTTTCCTCACTGTGACTTTTCACCAGTCGTTGCCCCTCACTGAGACTTGACTAGAGAACCCCGGCTTGTACCCGCCATGATGGAGGCATGGGCCCAGGGCAGGGTCGGGAAGGGACCCTGGGGAGGTCACACTGGAGCAGTCTTGGAGGATGAGCCGGGTTTCTTCCCCCAATGAGAAGTCCCAAAAGAGAGGGCCCTCTGGCAGAGGACAAGGGCTCAGCACCAAAGGCAGAGTGTGTAGACGCCTGGTGAGACAGATTGAGACAGAGAGAAGTTGGGCAGGGGAGGGAAGGTCGGGGGAGGGCGGAAGGGGGGAATGGAGAAGGAAGAGATGGGAAAGAAAAGAAAGGAAAGGAAAAGAAAAGGAAAAAATGTGCTGAATCATAGCATGTGCTGCTTTTCTTTGGTCTGATTTTTGGAAGTGCTACCAGGAAATCACGATGTGTGGGCATGCAGGTCACCGGCTTGGCTGTGGCAATGAATTTAGGTAAAACAAAACAAGACCTGTGCCGAGTGACAAACTCAAACCTGACAAAAGCCCCCAGAAGTAGCCAGGAACCTAGAGACTGCCACAAGCCATAGGGTTGAGGCTCCCCGGCTTCTGGGCTACTAAACAAGCCTGTTTGCAGAGGACCCTTGCAGGAGCACTACTTCCTCTGAGCAGACTCACAGGAACTCACCCTTTACCACTGTTGTCGGTTCCTCACTTGTTTGTTTGAAACAGAAAAAGACACCCCTTCATCAGGACCCTGTACTCCCATCTGCCGGAGAAGCGGCAAGGTCTGTTAGAAGGACCTTTGCTGCCTCCTGCTGGCCGTGTTGTACAATAAACTCGGCAGGTGTGTGGAGGCTGCTGGAAACCACCCATAAGGGCTGCAAGTGCCGCCCCGCCCACCCCACCTCCCGCTCCCCAGGGTTCCTGACTGGTGTTGATAAAAGACCATTATTCCCCAACACGCCAAGAATGAGCTCACGCGGTCTTGCTTGCCGTCTTCAGTGAGCATACGGTTGCCCTGTGTTCATTGACAAGATCCTTTGGTTTTTGAGCTGCTTTATCAGGGGAAGGTCAGAGATTAAAAGAGCAAGGGGCAAAAATACACGTGGGAAGATAAACCCCTGGAGACAAAATCATTCTAGGTTTAGATCACCAATCTTCCACTATTTTCACCTGACATTCCGTTGCTCAGTGTAATTCTCCTTGTGTCAGGGCTCATCACCCCACGACTGGACTCCGCAGCTTTGAAGACCATTATGTGCCTCCCCCAACATGTATGCCCCCCCCATCCCTAGCTTCCAGCACCTGCACACAACCTGAGTATTGTACGTACTCTACAGGAGGTGGTGCCCAAATGCCCTGGCTTGGAAGTACAGGAAGCAGAGAAAGTGACAGCGCATAAATAATCTTGTGACAATTCTCGGCACATATCCCAATTTCTCAAGAGATGGACAGCTCTTTGTCAACCTTGCAAGCAGACAAAATACAGCCCTTAAGCCCATCATCTTGACCATATATATCATCTTTGGACTTAAGCTAAAGTTTGGCACGTTTCTAGACTGTTTGGCTGCTTGCCTTATGCCAGACAGCCCGGGTTCAAAGCTGGCGCTCCTGCTCGCACCCTCACTCCCCCATGGCCTGATCCCACTGTGACATCTAACTGTTGCGCCCTAATGCCTCAGTCCCAGACTTGCAGTGAGCCCACAGGTTGGCTAACATGTTTCCAAAAAGAACCAGACAAATATTTGGGGTCTCGAGGGCCATGGTTTCTGTCCCAATGACCCATTCTGCCATCGTAGTGTGAAAGCAGCCTCAGACCATTGAAGTAAGGGAACAGGTGGGGCTGTGCCCCAGGAAAACCCTGATTGTAACATGAGGTAGTGCAGACCGTGCATGGGCCACAGGCAGGGTGCCCGGCCCGGAGCCCACTCAAATATTTGGAGAACTTTTGGGTTTTTTTCACTCCTTACTCTCCTTTCCCCACAAACTTGCCTTGTGTTGCATGCAAAGGGGGTTTGCACACCGACGTGTCTTGAACCATTTCTTTCTGTAAGTACACATACTTTTATTCTCTTGAAAAAGTATGGAAAAACATTAACAAATACTGAATACTGTGACTCCGGCTTGGTGGTGGGGGATGGGGTGAGCCAAACAGCGTTTCCGGTTCTCCAGGACTTCCTGAGCTCCTTGAAGAAATCACGTAAACATATCAAATGATAAGTTACTGGAAAGGAAATGCGATGTCACAAGATCAGATCAGAAAATTGCTAAATGGGATGTCTGAGTGTCACATATGGCTTTTATTTTTTTTTTTTAAGAATGTATTTATTTGAGAGAGAGAGAGTGCACGCAAGCAAGGGGAGGGGCAGAGGGAGAGGGAGAAGCAGACTCTCTGTTGAGCAGGGAGCCCGACATGGGGCTCGATCCCAGGAGCCTGGGATCAGGACCGGAGATGAAGGCAGAAGCTTAACAGACTGAGCCCCGCCCCCCAGGCTCCCTACATGTGGTTTTTAATGATAGCACTCCGTCATCACTTTTAATGGTAGAGCTACGACACATCACGGCTTGGTTTCCACGGCAGGTCACATGAAGTGAGTGCCACGGAGGCTCCTCGTGGACTCTGGCTTAAGACTCCAGGTTCATGTACGCGCCATCGATTTCCATCCCATTGCAAAACAGAAGGGTATTCATTAATGGGCCACTGAGCTCTGGAATTCCCACTCTGTCCGGATGGCCTGAGCCCTGCCAGAATTCTCTTTTGCAGTCCGGAGAGACAGAGACAGATACTTTTTCTACTTCATGTTCCTAACCTCCTACGGGACAAATTACATACTGAGTACACACAGAGATTGTTCTGGAAGCTGGGTGTACAGTGGCGAACCCAGAAACACAGAGTCCCTGCCCTCTCTAAAACAGGCCCATTTCGAGGCGAGCCTTTGAGAGCGAAAGTGACTTGCTGGAGTCACCAAACTAGCCCGGGGCAGGTTCTCGACGCGAACGGCAGGGACTCCAAGCCAGCCGAGTCGTCAGCTCTGTCCTTTGCTGCTTCTTCCCAACTCTCATGACAGGTACCCGCAAGATGGAGTACAAAGACAGCAGCTGGCATGAGACCTGCTTCGTCTGCCGCCGCTGCCAGCAGCCCATCGGCACCAAGAGCTTCATCCCGAAGGACAACCAGAACTTCTGCGTGCCATGCTATGAGAAACAGTACGCCTTGCAGTGCGTTCAGTGCCAAAAGGTATCTCCCTCTTCCTCCCTTGGACCTTGTCCGTTCCAGTTCATTTACCTCCACAGCCCTTGGCTTCAGCCCTCCTTCCCCCAAACGACGACACCTGTGGTACCTGAAGGGCACAGGAGTCTTGCCGGGCTGGCCCCCCATCCCAAAATTCTCTTGTGCGCGTGCGCATTTACCCCTGGACCGACCCCCCACTCCAGGTCTTCTTCCCCCAACACGACCAGAGATAAAATCCTGTGTCCCTCCCTCCTTCTAGAACATTGCCAAATATTTGCTCCTGTTTATGACATACGTTAAAGGGGAGGAAAACTTACTATCCCAAAGCAGTCCCATTACCCTGCACTCCATCAGTGAACAGGAGAACTCCGGGGAGGGAGTGAGGAGCAAAGGGAGGCTATGCCCAGTGGACAGGGCCCAGGTTGCTAGCTGCATACTTGCCCCCTCGGTCCGGGGCCGTCCTATCTTGGCTGTTGGGTTACAGAGGGAAAAGGAGCCCACTGTAGAGTGATTGCACACTATTTGGCTCCGGCCCTATTACGGACTCTGCTGTTGGGCCTGTGGGGGCCCAGCCTGGCCTCTGGCTGCTGTTCTGCACGAGGGTCAGTGGGGCGTCAAGTGCCCGTCCTGCCAGCACCTCTTCAAAGGACAGAGTGGTACACTAACTACAATCTTAAATTCCCCTTCTCCCAGTTCCCGCGCTAAGATTATACTGTTTATCTACTGTGTATCCCTGCCTCCTTCGACAAACCTCCTGTGTTTATGTCAGCAAGCCTCTTCTCCTCTCACTCCCTCTCTGTTTGGTCTGCCTGTTGTCATCAAGAGCCAAGGAAAGTTCATGTCGTTTGCTTTTCTTCCACTGTGTTCCTCCCAACCTTATGGCCGCCTTGCTTGGCCACGGAAGTGAAGGTAGTGCGTCCACCAAGAAGCATGGCCTTGTGTGTGTTCATCAGGACGCATGAAAGCCTTCATGCTAGAAACATCCATTACCTGCTAAGGGAGGGAGGCCCTCGGGGCTACTAGGGTCTGGGAAGAAATGCAGTCCAATAGCAACATTCAAATGCTTATCAACAAGTGTGCCTTGGAGGAGAACAGAGTCAGCAGAGTGTATACAGGCATGATCTGAACTAATTGGGAGTGGGAGCCAGGCTGGTGTTTAGGAAGAGATGCTCTGAGACAGTAACACCCAGGAGCAGGTCTGAGCTAGCCGGGGGGTGGGGGTGGGGATGGGGGACATGAAATCCAGACACAGGGAAGACAAGGGCGTGTGCCAGGCAGAACAAACCTCTTATTATACCCGCCCTCTGTATCCAGCAGATACTTTGCAGCCGAATTTATTTTGCATACATTCTGATCCAAGGGGGATATTTATAGGATGATCATTATTACTTTATAGTTTAATGAAAAGAATACAGGACAGAGAGAGTCCTGAACCCTGGCACCTGCTTTGTCTTTAGCTATGAATTCTTAGGCAAGTCCCTGCATTTCTCTGGGTCTCAGTTTACTCACCTGTAAAATGGAAATCATGTCTGTAAAATGTAAGGGCCTTTATACAGTCAACCCTTGAACAATGGGGAGGGGGGCAGGGGTACCAAGCCCCCTGCGCAGTTGAAAATCCACATCGAATTTTGGACTCCCAGAAAGCTTACCTATAAGAGCAGGCTGTTGGGGCGAGTCGGTGGCTCAGTTGGTTAAGTGACTGCCTTCAGCTCCGGTCATGATCCCAGGGAGTTGGGCTTGAGCCCGCATGGGGCCTGGCTTTTCCCTCTCCCTCTGCTGCTCTGCCTGCTTGTGCTCGCTTGCTCTCTCTGTCAAATAAATAAATAAAATCTTTAAGAAAATAAGTAAGAGCGGGCAATTGACCAGAAGCCTCGCTGGTGGCATAATCAGTGCTCGCGTATGTGGTAGGTTCTGTGTATCCTGTACTGTCTCCTTACAATACAGTAAGCTAGAGCAAAGAAAATGTTAGGAAATTATTAAGAGGAAAACCACCAGACAGTCCCACGCTGTGCTTAGCAGAAGTGCGCGCAAGCGCAGACGCGGCCCTCGCAGTTCAATCCCTCGCTGCCCGCGGCTCCGCCCGGCACCTTCTGTACGCACTAGGGGCGGCCATGCCAGTGCGGCCAGGCGGTTTCTCCGTGCCTTTCCTCCGACACACCCGTCGGGTTCAGGAGGGGGATCTTGCGCCACCCAGAACCACCCCTCCCCCCGGGGGGGGGGCCCTAGGACGCTGACCGTGGCTTCCTTGCCTCCTCCAGCCCATCACCACCGGGGGCGTCACGTACCGGGAGCAGCCGTGGCACCGGGAGTGCTTCGTGTGCACCGCGTGCAAGAAGCCGCTGTCGGGCCAGCGCTTCACGTCCCGCGAGGAGTTCCCCTACTGCCTGAGCTGCTTCTGCGACCTGTACGCCAAGAAGTGTGCCGGCTGCACCCACCCCATCAGCGGTGAGTGCCCCGACTCGGGCTCCTGGGCGAGGGTTCCCGCTGGGCGCGCACGAGGCAGCAGCCCTTCCCCACGGGGCCACCGCCAGGGTTGGACCAGGGGCACGACTGCGGCCCCTGACTTTGCCTCTCCCCCGAGACTGAGACTCGGGGGCCTCCCTGAGGTTCCCGGACGGAACCGGTGTTTCTGCGGCCGCGCTCGCCTGGCCTTGTGACACGGGCGGATCGCCGCAGCAGGTAGCACTGCCCCTCTAGCTCAGCCGGTCCCTGGAAACCACGTGGCCTGTTCCCAGGGGTCTTGTTTCTGCTCTCGGCTGGGTTTTCTCCAAAACCGCGGTCTGTGCGCATATGGCCCGTGGGTGAGCACCCGGGAACTGGCATTTCCAGGCTGAGCCGCGAGGCTGCGTTTCTAAAGGGGATTCCTAGGGGCGCCGACTCCTGCTTTTGGCTCTTTGGTTTGGCGATCTCATGGTGGTGAGATCAAGCCCCATGTGGGACTCCACCCTCCGTGTGGAGTCTGCTTGAGATTCTCTCTCTCTCTCACTTGTGCTCCGTTTCTCTATCTCGCTCTCAAAATCAATGAGTAAATCTTTTTAAAAAGGATAATAAAGGTGCTCCCTGGCATCTTAGAGGGACTTGTCGACCACAAGGCCATAGCTACATGAGGGCAGAGGACAACATTCTAGACGGTTCTTTCTTATCCCCCCAAGTCTGGGGCCGACCGAGAGCCCAAAGCCTGGTTGGTTGCAGTCTGGTTGCAGACTGGCGTTGCACCAAACTATTGGACTTGCCAAGAAATTGAGCGTGGAGGGCAGACGGCTGGTCAGACTCCAGCCCTGTAAACGTGCACCACGCATCACCACACAAATCCGTAACTGGGCCAGAAGGAAAAGAGAATTCCGTGATGACACAAGAAGAGTTCTGGGCCGTGGGATTCCCAGCTCTGCCACTTTCAGGTGACTGGATGATCCCTGTCAATGGCAGGTGGCCGACACGTGTCATCTAAGCACCGCAGCCTGGAATCCCTGTGTGGCGCCACTGTGTGGTCACACAGACATTTTACAGCCCGTGTGTGCTTGTCCCCGACTTTCTTTTTCCTGGGGTCTAGAATTGAGCGCACTCACCTCAGCCAATGCCCCTGATCTAAGAAGCCCCAGGTCACAAAAATCATCCTTTCCTGGGTAATCCAGAACTTGTATTTCCATAAGGAATTAAAATACAAAGAAAAGAAGCACAGCATTTAAATTTTTCCGTTAACCTGATTCCAGCCATTTATATACCAGACTGGAATCCTTCAGGGGGAAGAAATGCAGTCTTTTCCCCTAACATAAGCTGTTTTCATGGTAATGCCTATGAAAGTAAGTGTTTATAAAATTAAACCTTATAAAGCAGTGTAATTTAGATAAAAGCTCTTTTAAATGTAAAGTATCCGATATGTGTTATTCCCGTGGTAGCACTAAAAAAATTTTAAAAAGAAGAAGAAGAAAGAAAACAACACAAGGAAAACAATGGACACGTTCCTCCAAAAGAGGAAAGTTACTTCTCTGAAATGCAGAGATTAATGTTATGGAACCTACAGAGGAATTTTGAAATTGCAGTTAAAATGTACTTGTAGCCAAATCCCCAAACAGTTATATGAGATCTTGACTTCAGATTGGATTTTTAATAGATCCTTACTTAGCACTTTCTCTTTAGCAACAGTTAAATGATTTTTGTTAGTAAATCTGAAGTTCTGCTTTCCCGCATTCTGTGCACAGTGATGCAAAATCCACACACAAATACAGTCAGTCTTCATTACTCAGAATTACTGCAAATTCGCCTACTCACTAACATTTATTTGTAACTCCAAAATCAGCACTCGAATTGCTTTCTGGTCATTCCCAGACACCCACAGAATGGCAAAACATTTTGAGTTGTCTGACACATACGTTTCCGGCGGAGGTGAGGCGAGGGGACACTCTGCCTCCTCATTTCAATTCTCATCTTGTAACCAAGGGTCCTCTTCATGGACTATTTACTGCCACATTGTTTGCATTTTTGTGCTTTTTGTTGGCAGTTTCGCTGCTGAGAATGGCTCCCAAAGGGCCGTGAAGACAGGCTGTCTGTGTTCCTAAGCATAGGCAGGTTGTGAGGTGCCTTACAGAGAAAATGCACCTGTTAGATGAGCTCTGTTCAGGCTGGAGTTCTAGGGCCGTTGGCTGTAAACCTCAAATGACAATAGTTGACTGTGTATGCCTCTCCCCTTTAGGAGGATTTGTCCTCCTTGGGCTGGTTTTGGCTCTCATTTCTGTAACTTGCCCCATTGGTTGTTATTTCAAGGAAACAGTGGAGTTTCTAAAAGGAGGCTATCCCCTGGGACGTCACCCCACACAGCACCTCCCACTAACATCCTTCTTCATCCTTTCCCTGCCAGGGCTCTTCCTGGCCCCAGATCTCCAGAGTAGCAGGACTTAATCAGAGGTGAGACAAAGGAGAGACATGGAATGGCAGAAATGCTGGGGCATCCCAGCTGCTTCTCCACTTTTCAGTTTGCTCAGTGCTGAGAAAAAACAAAAACAAAAACAACAACGACCTTTCAACTATTCTGCAGTCCCTGCCACTAAATCAAGTGTTGCCAAAAAACCTCTGGTTTTCAGACTTGGCTACATATTCGAAACACCTTGGGGAGCTTAAAAAAATGACTGCTGCCTGGGTCACGATTTAATTGGCAGGGGCTATGACCTGGGTGATAGTTGAAGCCTGAAAAGCTTCCCCGGTGATTCAGATCTGCAGGAAAGTTTGAGACCTATGGGCCTAAATCACAGGTTTGGTGCCGCTTCAGGCCCAGTGCAGAAGCTATGTGACCATAGCCCTTAGGGGTCCGGGATGCGTAAATGCAGTCAGTTCTAGTAGCTGTGAATATTGAGGGTACCTCTGCTTTTTAAGCTGTGGGATAGTCAGGAAAAGAGAGTCGAAAAGCTGTGCTAGTGCATACCCCATCAGCCACAGGGCTAGGGTGACACTGGAAGGAGCACTGAACTTGAACTGAAGCAGTTTCTAACTAGCCGGGGCAGTGGGGGGAGCCTAGCTTGCAGGTCTCCCCTAGGTGAAAGAATGAAAGCCCCACATCAACCTAGCCAGCTCTGTTACAAAAGGAACTACCTGTTTAGTGCATTACAGACTTTTCAGGCTAGCCTGAGACTTCAAGCCCTTATAAATGGAGCAGTCAAGGCGGTTGCTTTCTTTTTACTGTGGTAGATTGAACCATTATTTCTGGAACAAACTCTTTGTGATTAGAATTCATGATCCAGAGTTCAGCGGAATGGATCACAACTCGGAATAACCCTGGGTATTTGATTCCAGTTGATTTCAGGTGGTTCAGGGGCAGGACCAAGCAACCATGTGGTAATAGGCGGCCGGTGTACCTTAAGCATTTGATGAGAATTCGTCATCAAACAGGAATGAAGCACCGAACCGAGTTATTACTTCTCTTGTTTAAAATATAATAAGCTGGTCCTCTCTACTGCCCACACACCCACCCTAGTAGCCCATCTTCCCCCTCTCACACTTAAGTTCATACTTTATGGCCTATCTCATGATATTCGCTCTTCAAGAATGGCCACCCCCCACATCCACATGCCATTTCTTTAGTGAGGCCTTTCCTGGCCATTCCAGAGAAAATGCGTATTTACCTCTAATGTCCCTTCAGCACTTCATTCATGAGATCACGAAATAATTGAGCTCCCCAGGGAAGAAATAAGAGAAACCAGCTCCAGATCTCCTAGAGTTTCATTCTGGTGGAACAGACAGACAGACACAATCGTCCCTCCATAATTAGAGCTCTGATCATGTCGTTTTGGAGCTCGTTTGTGTACCTGTTCCTGCTCATAGTACGAGCTCCGCAGGGTGTCTGATTGACCTGTGGATCACCAGCCATTAGAAACTCACACTCTCCGGACTACACAATCCAGCTTTGAAATGGCTCAAACCAGAATTCCTTCGTTGGTCCCGGAGGCCTGGTTCTCCCCAGCCATGGTCCCTTTCTCTTTCCACCCTGGTGTTCTTTCTTCTCTGTTAACAGGACTTGGTGGCACAAAGTACATCTCCTTTGAGGAACGGCAGTGGCATAACGACTGTTTTAACTGTAAGAAGTGCTCCCTCTCACTGGTGGGGCGAGGCTTCCTCACAGAAAGAGATGACATCCTGTGCCCTGACTGCGGGAAAGACATCTGAAGCCCACACGGCTGCTTGTGACACGCACGGATTTAGACACTCTCATTCTCCACCAGGCAGTGTTGTGTCTGGTCTCCAACAGCCATGCTGAAACCTTCCTCTTGTGCTTCTCAGTGATATTCACGTTTGTTTAAACCCTTTAATCCTTTGTGCTAGCTCAATCCCTGGGAAGGAGGAAACCCTTCTGTAAACCCGTGGTGGGAAGATGATGTTGAATTTTCATAATCAAGCAGGGCAATTCCAAGTGTAAAAATCCTTTTGAACGACATCTTTACACATGTACCTTTCTTTCACTACGTATTTAATTTTTAAGTGCAATTAACACATCACGAACTTGAGTTTCCTGAACTACATGAGATAATGAAGAGTGGGCATTTAAAACTGTGTAGCTTCCTGTCATGTAAGACCTAGAGCAAGATCATATAGCTTACAATAAAGTTATCCAGAACAAAATCCTTGGCCACACACAGCGCATGAAATAATGATTAAACATCGAAGTTCTGAGCATTGCGGTATAAGGCACATTATTGTATGTTCCACTGATCACCGTATGAAGTACAAGTTCAGACAGGCTGGGGCAGCATTCACGGAGATCCATCACACCTTTCATTTCAAAGGAAGCCGTCAGTCAGCACCACAACCTCTTCTGGGCTCCCTTCTCTTTGTTCCTCTCTCCCAAACTCTCTCTCTCAGAATTTAATGCTCTGCATTGGATGCAGTAACAGAAACTCCAGAATAAGAGCAGCAGAATATGAGCTAATGTCAGTGAAGGCAGTTGGGGGGTCACTTTTCTTAAAAGAGCTCAGTGCTTTCCCATTGCCATGGGTCCCTATCCTACCCCAACCTGCCTTCTCGTCCATAAAGTGAAGGATCACGAAAGGATACAAGCACCTCGAGGTCAGAGATGACCCCTTGGTCATCTGTGTATTCCCACTACCCCAGCAATTTAGGGCATTGCTTTGGAAGCCTCTGTTGTTTCTGAAAGGAGAGGAAAGAGAAAAAGAGAAAGACTCCCAGCTCTCAAATCTTAATGATTTGAGCTCCTAGCTTGGCATTTATCTGTAAAACCATCTGTGAAGGCATGGTATACAGTTGGAAAGCACTGAGCCAATTTGTGAGCTAGGGCATTGCCTGTGCCCCTTTCTAGAATGCTAACAATAGTGACTTTTGTCCTTAGTTTTCTAAGGTGGTGTAGTACCATAAAACGACTTCACACATGCTCAGCATGGCTGGGACTTGATTTCCACCAACATCCCAGCCATGCTGAGCATGTGTGAAGTCAGTTTCTTAATCTGAGTGCTGGACCACATAAGAAGTGTATGGTGATGTCTGAGACAGGCCTTCTGAGAACTCCATGGCTCAGTAGTTCTCTTGCCTTCTATGTCATTTTATAAAAGTGAAAGCATTCTTGGAGTTGTGCTTTTTAAAGTGAAAATAACAAAATTCAAGACAAAAAGGTGAAAGCTTTGGAAATGTCATTGTGGAATACCTTACCTGTTCCTCATAAGAACCACAGATACACTGAACACACCTGACCTTAAGTTAATGGAAGGGGGAGCTCCATTTCTAGTAAGTAGCTCCTAATGGACTCCAGTAATCTTCTGGACAAAATATTTTAAGACTTTTGAAAACACCAGAGCATGATCCAAGACAGGAATACTTGAGAGAGGAGTGGACACCTGAAGAAGGGAAAGGCAATGGGTAGGTTTCCCATTTTTATGGCTTTTAGCCAAAGGCAGGCCCCAAAGGGGGAGCTAAAACTCTGTTAGAAAGTCTGCAGCCTTACTGGCTTGAAGAGCCAGAGGCCAGAGCTTGGGACAAATAACATCTGGAAAGTTAAGGGGGGAAATGGTATGAAAAAGAAACCCAAGTTCTTTGTAGGAAAACCCTATCCATCTCTGGCTGACAACTGAACCACGCATTAAGAGGTTAGACCCCAAGCAGCCCAGCCAAGGCTCAAAGAACAAAGTTGGGGGCTGCGGATGGTGGTGTGCAGAACTCAGTGACTGTCTTCGTAGTGTGACAACCATTTGGGAAAACTCTGTGTGGGGGGAGGGGTATATACGCATAACAAATAAATATGTTCAAATCTTGGAAAATCACCCTAAAGGTGTGCAGCAAATGGAGAAACATTTGGGAAAATCTACATGTTAAGAAGAGAGAGAGTCTATGGCACTTGAGCCAGGGACTGATCCCATTCCCCGCCCCCCTCCCAGTTTCCTGGGACAGAAGCTCTACTCTGGGCAAGTGCAGCCAAGAAGGGATGGGCTCCTCCTACTGGTCTAGGGCTGTGCCCCAAGCATGACAGTCTGCAAATCCTGGGGCTCCAATCACTCCTGTCCCACACTGCCCATAGGGTGGGGGTTCCAATTAAGAGGGGCTATCTGAGAAGACCTGAGGCTACCATGCTCCTAGGAATAGGATTGCGTGAAGACATTTATCAGGATGATGTTGGCACGTTCTGCTAAGAATACCAGTCTTCCCTATCCAGCATTTAACTCATGGAGGAGTGTTGCTCCAGGACAAGCAGGAACTGTCCAAGCCCAAGGTGTGGGTTGGAGGGGCAGCTCTGTGAACTAGTAGCTCGCATCTCTGCAGGAAGGGACTGTTTGGTACCAAGAACAGAAGAATCTGTGCTACAGGGATTATGAAAGACAATGGGGATTCTGGTGGCAAGCAGTAGAGAGGGGGCTGCTAGCTATGTGATAAGAGCAGCAAAGGGCAAAGTGGCAGACCAGCCAGAAGTTTAACTGAGAACCAGGGAAAGAGAGATAGGAAGAGCTGTCCTGGGATCCCATTTATCGATGGGGATCCAGGAGACTGTGGGCATGGACTGGGTCACATCCACTCAGGAGCAAACAGAGTGGGACATGAAGCGGACCTGAAAGCATTCTCTACACCACACGCAGATCGTCAGCAAAGAGCAGAAGTCTCATTAGTCAAAGAGCTTAGGCAGAACCTCTAACCAATCTCCAACACTGGCCAAACATATAAACATGTTCAAAGAATTAAAGGAACATGTATGACAGCAATGCTCACCAAACAGAACACCAATAAAGGGATAAATGTTATAAAAAGAGCAAATGGAAATTCTGGAGTTGAAAAGTACAATCACCAAACAGAAAATTCACTGGGAGGGGATCATACATTTGAGTTGAGGGAAGAAAAAAGAAATAAACAGTAAACTTGAATAAAGACCAACTGAGATTATAATTTGAAAAATGGGGAAAATGAAGAAAAATTAACAACCTCAAAGCAATGTGAGATACCCTTAAGTGAACTAATGTATGTATAATGAATGGAAGCATCAGGAGGAGAGAGAAAACGGACAGAAAAAAAAAACCATTTTAAGAATGGCTGAAAACTTCCCCAAATTTGTTGAAAAAAATTTTAATCTAAAAACACATCCAAGAGGCACCTGGGTGGCTCAGTCTGTTAAGTAAGCATCTGCCTTCTGCTCGGGTCATGATCCCAGAGTCCTGGGATAGAGCCCTGCTCAATGGGGAATCTGCTTCTCCCTCTCCCTTTGCCCAGTCCCCGCTCATGCCTGCTCGAACTCTCTCTCTAAAAAGTAAAATCTTAAAACATGCACACACGCGCGCACACACACACGGATTCAAGAACCTGGACAGACCTGGAGGAGAGAGTTTGAAGTTTGAGTCCATCCACACACAAAATCTGAGTCTGTCTCCAGCCCAACCCTACTCACTTAGCCCTCTATCAGTTGGAAATCATGACACTGCATGGTTATTTCTGACTGACTCTATGATAATCCTTTTTATTAAGGAAAGCTTTTTATTAAATTGTTAAATAAAACGTACATAGAGGTGCATCACACAGGTGTTAACAGGTAAAACCAAATGACAGAGACAGAAGTCAGAATAGTGGTTACCTTTCTGACTGGGAAGAGATATGAGAGAAGCTTCTGGAATGCTGGAAATGTTCTGTATTACGATTGGCAAACTATGGTCCAGCTAAATCCTGCCCACTTCCTGTTTTCCTAAACAGTATTTTATTGGGATACAGCCATGCCTATTCACTTACACATCATGTGGCCCGTAAGACATTCTTCCTATCTGGCCCTTTAGAGAAAGTTTGCCGACCCTTGCTCTATACCTTGATTTGGACAGTGGTTACATAGGTATAAGTTCGCTCTGCGTAAGATTTTTAAAACTTTACAGTATTTTATGATACCCTCAACAAAAACATGTATGTTCTATAATTTGCTGTACTGGACAGATATTTTAAAGTTTACCTTTTTCTTGAAACAAAGCAAACTTGCTTGATCTTTACTTGGTTATTCCAATAGATGAAAGCTCTGGGAGTCAGTCTGTACCACCTGACGTTTCTACTGACTGCCATGCTTGGGACTATGTTTCCTTGTATGCTTGCATAATTTTGACTAGTACTAGTCACTAATTTAAAAAAAAAAATTACCTGTGGGCATTTCCTCAGGGTCAGGATGAGCCTGTCTTCCCGCAGAGATGACTTCTACCACCTCTGCCACTCGCCTGAAGCCCCACCAAACTGGGACGACTTCTGAGTCACTTGCTGTGTTTCCTTGGCCATCCTGGGGGGTCAGGTGTGGCTAGGATTATGTGAGAGCCGGCCTGCGTGTTTCTAGCTTCCACAGCAATTCTTCCTTCCTATCTTCCTGTTCTTTCTATTCCTTCCCTCTTGTTTTCCCTCCCTCCCTCAGCAGGGCAGGCTTACTTCTCTTTACCTTTAGCGCATGGGATTGCTCTTTGGGGTCGTGGCTATTAGGTTTCCTATCTCTGGGGGGCATGCGGCTTTGACTTCTCTGTACTTTACATCAGGGTCACCAAAACCCTGGCTCGCTTTCACCAGGGCATCAAAGTGGCCTACTTCTCTGATTCCTGGGTTCTCTTAGATTCTTGACTGTTGGCTCTTCAGTGCTTTTTTTCCCCTTATTTTCTCCTAGCAGAATTGTCCCTTAACATTTTAAAAATTGAGAGCTTTTTTTCCTCTACTGTTTGGCATAAGAAAACCTAACTATAAACGTTAATTCCTCTCTTTGTGGCACAGTCTACAAAATCGAGACTTACACTGATTTTACCTCTTATTTTAGTATCTTGGAGCTTTGATTTAAAAATGCATAACTACCGGGGCGCCTGGGTGGCTCAGTGGGTTAAAGCCTCTGCCTTCGGCTCAGGTCATGATCTCGGGGTCCTGGGATCGAGCCCCACATCGGGCTCTCTGCTCAGCAGGGAGTCTGCTTTCTCTCTCTCTCTCTGCCTGCCTCTCTGCCTACTTGTGATCTCTGTCTGTCAAATAAATAAAATCTTTAAAAAAAATGCATAACTACCTTGTAGAACAAATTATGTATTTATTAGAATTATATACCTAAACTTCGCAGTAATTTAAGATATTGTAAAATTCTTTTTTTTTTTAATGTGATCGGCATTTATGCGATTTGGTGGTGGTTCTTCTTGTTCTTTTTAATTGTGTTATGTGAGTCACCATAAAATACATCATTAGTTTTTGATGCAGTGTTCCAAGATTCATTGTTTATGTATAACACCCAGTGCTCCATGCAATCTGTGCCCTCCTTAATACCTACCACCAGGTTCACCCGTCACCCCCATCCCCCTAGGATATTGTAAAAATCTTAGTAAACTAGTCTACCTTCAGCCCAAACCATAAAAATCCAGTCACTGGGGGAACCTGGGTGCTCAGTGGGTTAAGCCTCTGCCTTGGGTTCAGGTCATGATCCCAGGATCCTGGGATCGAGCCCCGCATCGGGCTCTCTGCTTGGCAGGGGGGCCTGTTTTCCCCTCTCTCTCTCTGTCTGCCTCTCTGCCTACTTGTAATCTTTTTCTGTCAAATAAATAAATAAAATCTTTTTAAAAAAATGGGTGATCTCGGAAGTAATAGGAGCCCACACACCTACTCCATGGGCTGCTTGTTATTGCTGGCTAGGAGACAAAAAAAAGTTACAGTAAAAAAAAAAAAAAAAAAAAAATCCAGTCACTGAAGTAACCGAAATTGAACAGTTTTCCTTACAAGGCAGTCACCTATTGGGGAAAGTCATCAGAAAGTAGTGACTGCCAGTTGACACATGAACCGGACCCAAGCTCTTGGAGGCTCCTCACCCTGTCCTGTCCCCAGCAGATGGGAATGTAGCTTGCCTTTGAGCTGCCTTTTGAGTTGGGAGACACCAGTATGAACTCACGTTTGGCTTACTGTAGATAGTTCTGTATAGAAATATTTACAGATGTGTATATATAGGGTGAGTATACACACATAGGTATTCTTTGCTCTGTCAATTGAGATCGAGAAGCAATGACACCCCCACTCCTAGCTTGCAGATCTTGCTTTCTAATACCAGTCTTCAGTAAAAGGAACCAAGGCTCTATGGAGAAGTGGCTGTGTTTAGGACTGGGGTAGGAAACAGACAAGATGAACCTGGAGCATCTGGAAGTGCTAGAAAGTGAGGAAGTGCTCTGAAGCAACCACAATGATGAGCTAAGTCAAAGGGACACAGGGGCCAACTGAAAGAGTTTCCAGTGGCCAAAGCTGGAGCAATTTGAGAGAAAGGCATCAGATTATAACCCAAAGAATAAGATTCCAAGTGCAAGTTGGTGCAGCCACTTTGGAAAACAGTGTGGAGATTCCTCAAAAAATTAAAAAGAGCTACCCTATGACCCTGCAATTGCACTACTGGGTATTTACCCCAAAGATAAAGATGCAGTGAAAAGAAGGGCCACATGTACCCCAATGTTCATAGCAGCAATGTCCACAGTAGTGATGTCCACAATAGCCAAACCGTGGAAAGAGCCAAAATGCCCTTCAACAGATGAATGGATAAAGATGTGATCCATATATACAATGGACTATTATTCAGCCATCAGAAAGGATGAATACCCAACTTTTGCACCAATATGGACGGAACTGGAGGAGATTATGCTGAGTGAAATAAGTCAAGCAGAGAGTCAATTATCATATGGTTTCACTTACTTGTGGAGCATAAGAAATAACATGGAGGACATTAGGTGAAGGAAAGGAAAAGTGAAGGGGAGTTAAATCGGAGGGAGAGATTGTGGATTCTGAGAAACAAACTGAGGGTTTTGGAGGGGAGAGGGGCTGGGGGATGGGTGAGCCGCCTGGTGGTGGGTATTGAGGAGGACACGTACTGCATGGAGCACTGGGTGTGGTGCATAAACAATGAATTTTGGAACACTGCATCAAAAACTAAGGATGTATTTTATGGTGACTAACATACACACACACAAAAAGAATAAGATTCCAAGTCCACATTGACATAAATTATTAAATTAAATAAAGGAGACTAGATAAATCTGTACAGAATTACAAGTAATTTATGTAGATATTTGGCCCATAAAGGTGGAGCATATTCCCTACTCAAGTCTTCCTTCCAAAAAATACAGTGGAAAGAGGAGAAAAAAGAGTAGTTCTCTATGCGGGGTGCCTGGGTGGCTCAGTGGGTTAAGCCTCTGCCTTCGGCTCAGGTCATGATCTCAGGGTCCTGGGATTGAGCCCCGCATCAGGCTCTCTGCTCATCAGGGAGCCTGCTTCCCCCTCTCTCTCTGTCTGCCTTTCTGCCTACTTGTGATTTCTCTGTGTCAAATAAATAAAATCTTTTAAAAAAAGAGTAGTTCTCTATGAACCTGACAGACAGTACCTCAGCCAGGTGACCAAGATTAACCTCAAAAGCAGTTAAGTCACACTGATAGTATGTATCGTTAATATGGGTTGAAAGTCACCCTTTACCTCTGTGACGTTCCCTCCAAAATCCATAACCCCAATCGAATCATGAGGAAGACGTAAGACAAATTCAAATGAGGGATATTCCACACATCTAATCAGGATGCTTCAAAACTGTCAAGGTCATCAAAAATTCAAGAAGAGTCTGGGAAACTGTCACAGCCAAGAGGAGTCTAAGGAGTTACGCTGACTAAAAATGTAAGGTGGCGTTCTGGATGGGATCCTGGGACAGAAAAACATTAGGTAACAAGTAAGGAAATACGAGTGAAGTTATGGACTTCGGGTAACAATAATGTACCAGGACTGATTCACTTCCATGAACATACCATACTAATGCGTATCAGTAATGGGGGAAATTCGGTGTGTGATGCATGGGAACACTCTGTACTATCTTGGTGATTTCTACAAACCTCAAACTTCCCTAAAATAAAAGGTTTATTTCTTAAAAGCTTATTTTAAAAAATTACATAGCAGGACAGATATAACAAAAAGCTTAGCTAGATACAATTCTATAGTTATGAAAAATAGCTTTTGCCATAATTGGTGTTTTAGTTTCCTAATGTTTGTCAAAATGTTAAGTATTTTAGTTCAAATAAGTTGGAAAAGAAAACAAAAAACTTGGGTAATTTCACTAAAGAAAAAAGGTCAGGGCTATTACACACTTACTTAGCGAGTCTTCTTTTTTGTCTTTTGGTTAAACTAAATGTCTGGTTAGGTCTGAAACATAGTTAATAGCTTCCAACTGCTTGTAGAATCAAATCAAAAGTCCTTACCATGGCCTAGGTAAGATCCTACATAATCCGGCTCCCACCTACCTGCTTTGGCTTCATTTTATATATTCTCTCTGCTCTTTTCACTGATCATGGAGCCACACGCTCTTTCTGTTCTCAAATCCTAGTAAGCCTCAGGGCTTTCACTGTTCTTGACTGGTATGTTATCTAATGCTGGGTAGCAAACCATCCCCAACACTTAGTGTGGCTTAATACAACCCCTATTCTGTTCACTCAGGATACTCTGAGTCAGATATTTGGGCTGGCCTCACCTGGGACACTCATGGAGCTGTGGTCCGCTGGCAGGTAGCAGGGTGGGGGCCAGGGGGTGGTTGCTAAGTCACGTCTAGTGGTTAGTGCTATTTGCTGATGTTTTTCTAGCAGGCTTTTTCAGGTGCCTGCAGCAGGGGTTCCAGAGCAAGAGAAGCATTTGTTTGATGAAAGCAAATTACAAGGCCATTCCATATTCAAGCAGTGGGAACAGACTCTGTCTCTGATGGAAGGAGTAACAAATATGTAGACATTAAAAATCTACCATATGGATGATGCTTTTCCTGAAAGCTTTCCAAAACTGTCAACCCTTAAAAATAATTTCTTCAAAGAGGCCTTTCCTAACCACTACATTTAAAGTAGCTCTTCGCCCTCCCTTCCCCATCTCTATTTCATTTCTTGGTTTGATTTGCTGTCATTACAATTATCCGTTATTTCATTGAGCAGAAACGTACACATCTTTGTTTTTTCGGCACACCAGGATAGACAACTGGGTTTAACAGAAATTGGAAGAGCAGAGTGCTTCAGTAAAAAGTGCTTTAGTAAAAACAATGAAAACAAATTTTGGGTTTTTTGTCCAGACCAAAAAATGACCTATTTTTTAAAATTCAAGGTAGAAAGTAAGCTGAAATGTTTCCAAGTAGTTAAATTTAGGGCTTCAGTCTCCAATATTAACATCCCAGTTTAGAGGTGTACTATTTATTTATTTATTTATTTATTTATTTTTAAAGATTTTATTTATTTATTTGACAGACAGAGATCACAAGTAGGCAGAGAGGCAGGCAGAGAGAGAGGAGGAAGCAGGCTCCCGGCTGAGCAGAGAGCGCGATGCAGGGCTCGATCCCAGGACCCTGGGATCATGACCTGAGCTGAAGGCTGAGGCTTAACCCACTGAGCCACCCAGGCGCCCCTAAAAGTGTACTTTTTAAAGATCACCCCAGACACAAATATATAATCCTTCAACTGAACCTCTGGTTTGCTCCAGCGTGTAAGAGAGCTCACTTCGGATAAGGTTCGAGGGACCTGTTCCCATCTGTAAAAGCATAGCGGCAGTCATTGTGGCAGCCCCAGCGGCCTTAGGCTGTCCAAACACCTGACCACTAGCCCATCGCCGCCTCACAGCGGGGGCCCTGACACGTTGCCGGACGACCAGCATCATGCCTGATCCCAATCAATCCTTGTACAGAAGGCTGTACTATATAAAGCATAACACTTTTCCGCCATATACTCTGCTCAAATAAAAAGAGATCAAGTCATTACAGTATGTTTTTCCATTTTATTTTTTTATGAATGACAGACCTACTCAATCATTTTATTCAGTTTATTTAAATAAGGATAAGGCTACTTCAAAGACCTTTTACATACAAAAATGTACATTACAAGGTTGAACTTTCTGTACTGAATTACAAAACCTGCACAAGCATTTAATAAAAGAGCACACTTAAAAACATTTTGACCATTTTGTAGCCTCTAAAAATTACTGAAGTGGCGCAGTAGTAAATAGAGGAAGCTCTTACACACATATGATTTAATCTACTGGCAGTTTTACTTAATGTAAGTTTTTTAAAAGGTCATTGCTATTGAGTGAGTCTCTAGACCAGTTTTAGAATCCTCTCTCAAAACTTAAGTCAACCAAAATATTATTTCAAATAATAATTACAACTCTGAAGAATTTTAATTCTAGCAAAAATATTATGGCCTCCTAGTAGCAGTTGAACCAACTTTCCAAAGTACCTGGTAGCTGTCAAGATTACTAAAGCTATTGTGGTAAACTGTACTGCCTTTACAGCCACAGGGAAGCAATTCGGGGCCCTTCGTGCTGCAGGGGCTTGAGATTTCCAGAATTCACACAGCAGTCTATGATCCCTCAAATGTAAGAAGACCGGGGGTCATCCTATCTTCACTCCTCAATGAATGCATAGGGCCAAGCATTATGACAGGCAAACCTAAGCCTGACGCTTAGGGTCTGCAAAAGGAGGATGGAGAACGGAAGCAGAGTAAGTTAAAACACGGGAAAGGAGAACAAGAAAAAGACGACAGGCCATGAAGAAGGGGAAGAAAAGAAGACCTCTGCCAATGGCAGGAAGTGGTAAAGCGCCTGTAACTACACCTCAGAAGCTACTTGCTGACCCGACCACTCAGCTGCCTACCAAGATAATAAAACAGGTGGCTCTGTTGGAACATGAAATCAACAGCAACAACATTAACCCATGTTCGTGAGTCGACAGTATCCCAAAGTTGTCTGCCACTCCAGTCGAGTCCTTCCAAACTTTAAAGCACACCAAAGCAACCCTTCAAAACCTAAGATGCTCGACACTTCTGCTTCAGATTCCCCTCATTCAGGAGGCGTCATAACGTGGAGGAAGACATTTCAAGACAAGCTGTATCTATGCACCTTGAGAAGGCATAGTGCTCCAAGATGTCAGTATTATGGAATACACAGTACGTGGTTTAGCACTTCTCCACACTCAAACTCAAAATAGCTCAATAATATGCTGCTCTATGAGCATTGATTCTGAATGTTCATAATATAAACTTCAATTTGAAGCAACAATGTTACACAGTTCAGCTGTTATTACCAACCTACTCTGTAAGTTAAATATACAAATTAAAAATTAATTTTATTGAGTAACTAAAAATAAGTTTCCACTGACTTAAAACCGTCAAATGGCTAACTCTCTCTTAACTAAGAGAGGAATGCAGATGAAAGCAGAAGGGACAACTGAATTATCAAATAGAATTTGTCATTCTACCCTAAAATCTGTACTTTTAAAATATCCCTTAATATACAGTTATGTAGAGGGTTACTGTTGTCCTTCAATAATATTACACATATTAGCCATGCAGTTAACTCTATATTCACTCACTTGGCATAACATCAGTAATTTATGCAACACATAGTATGTATCGATTTTGTCTTATCTATACAGATTTATAGTCTGGATAAAGGCAGAATGGCTAAAAACTGGAGGGTTCAAGTTTTAGTACAGTACTTACCTGCCAGGCTGAATGAATTTTTTGTAAGGCTATTTAATAGCTGAACTAAAATACTTGTTTTAACAAATCAGAAGAGGAAGGAGACTGCTGTAAAAAGTTAATGAAAAGGCGAACCCCAATGTGAAGATCAGTCATATAAAGAAAAAAGTATAAAGTATCCTCCACACTTGGTTAGAAATACAAGGCAAAAAAGTAGACAGGAGAACGTGTGGCTAGAAGGTCTACCGTATGTTCCCACTGACTTCCATCAGACTGGGACAGTAACACTGCTTTAACACGAACACAAAACCTCCATGGGTGATGTGTGTGTGGCAGCCCTGTGGGAAGCTGCCTGTTACCCCAGCAGGGACCCCCGTCCGGCTGGTACTTGTCTCCTACGAGGTCACTCTGCGGTGACTGCCGGCTTCAGCATCTCCTCTTCAGCCTACTCCAGATCATGCTAAGCGTCCCACCTCTCACCATTATCCCTCCTGGACTCTCTCAAGTGCTGGAACTCCATCCCCCTCCTCCTATTCGCCAAACATTCTGCCATAAGCTACTACCTTGAACATGACTATGTCACCTGAAGATTTTAAAGTCGGCTTCTTTTGGAAAGGATGAAGCTCCTAGGGAGGAGTGACACCTGAGCTCCCAGAGCGAGATCAAAGACTGCTCATGAAAATAGTGAGGAGTGCTACATGACAGGGATATCTTAAAGGGTGGACCAGCTGTGAGACTGACCAGTCAATTCCTAATACACCAATTCTGTTACAACTTCAAGGGAAGGAGCAACAGCAAGCACTGATTTTCCTTTTTGATTTTTATGGGAAAAAGTAATGTAAGCACTTCAAGAACAGCAATTTCATCTGTATGTTTGGAAGTTTATTGGCAGCACTACAAATATGCTTTTCTTGGTGAACCTTAAGGAGGAGTTTGGCAGTATTTACTAAAATATTGGGATAAACTGTTAAATTCTTTTGCTAGGGAAAATAAATAAAAATTGTGAACTTCTAAAATATTTTGGGTTTAAACAAAAATCTCAAATTCCCCCAACCACTGAAACAGAGTAATTAAAATAATTCCTATAATTCATCAGATGCTTTGTATCAGACTTGCAGCTAATGATTGACTGGGATCAATATAAATGACTTACACTTAAGTCATCTGGTTTAAAAAGAAATTTTTTCCTAGTAAGGGCACAAAAGGCAAAAATTTAAAAAAAAAAAAAAGGAAGGGGAAAGGAAAGACTATTTTTTTCAAACCTAATTTTAAACCTCTTAAGAAAATTCCACAATAATCAGGATCTCCGTAAATACTGTCAATATATGCGAACTTGCTTGAAAAACTACAGTTACAGTTATATTTACATTTTTGGAAACTTTCCTTCAGGGCCATGTAACATGCTGTATCTTCCTCTTTACTTCTGGGGGCTTCAGGTTATTCTGAAAATACATGAACAGAAACCAGTTTACACTTGCAGAAATGTCAGAGGATAGCTTGAAATGAGCACTTGAAACCACCGAAGTTTACTACTAATATACGAATGGCAGATCACTGCTGCCATCTGGTGGGAGAAGATTTTAGAAGACTGGGGAAACGCACGTCTCCCCTGCCACCCATTTTTTTCCAGCTGTGGTTCTCAAATCTCTGCATATTAGAATCACCCACAGCACTTTCAAACATGCCCAGACCTGGGTCTTATCCCAGAACTAATTAAGTCAGAATCCATACAAGGTGGCAGGGATGAGGCTCCGATTTCTGTCTGGGTTTTCTGGAAGATCCTCCAGGTAATCCTGAAGTGTACTCAGAATTGAAAACCACTAAGGACTCCAGACCTGCTTCTTTCCTGCCTACACCATCGCCTTCCTCAACCTCACAATCCAAGATCTTAATACTAGTAAATTAAAAAAAAAAAAAAATCATACCTCTGAAAGAGTAAAATTTTTCTGAGTAGAAAGATGTGTTTTAAGAGACTGAAAAAAAATCCTCAAGGCTAACTCTTTTATTATAATATTTGAGGTCTAGATTATTCTTCCTACTTTTTTTTTCCTCCTTCCCACTCTTCTCTGACACCCTCCTCCTCTGCCCCACAAAAATGACTGAAAGAAGTGGAAAGGCAGCTTGGTGCTGATAGAAGTTCATGCAGAGGTCAAATGGGTCTGTATTCAAATAGCAGCCTGGCCACTTACTAACTCTGAAACCCTGGACAAGTTTATTTAAACTATCTGAGCTTCCATTTCCTTATCTGTGAAATGAGAAAAAGAACTGTGCTATTGCACAGGGTAGCTGAAAGGATGAACCAATGGAAGAACCAAGCGCTGGTCAGATTTATGGTAGTCTTCTTTCTGCTACTATTTTAGAATGTTTGAACTACTCTGAGTTTTGATCCCTTTGACACACAATTTGAAGAGTATAATAAAGTCAAAGTATATCATAGGAATGCTACAGACTGAATGCGTGTCCCCTCAAAATTCATATGTTGACACCTAATCCCCAATGTGATGGTATTAGGGGATAGGGTCTTTGGGAAGTGTTTAAATCGCAACGGAGGTGCTCTCATGAATGGGCCCTTAGAAAAGAGACCTCAGAGAGCTTACTTGCCCCTTCCACCACATGAGAACACAGCAGGAAGCAGCCTAGTGTGAATCAGGAAGTGGGTTCTCACCAGACAATGAACCTGACAGCACCTTGATTCTGGACTTCCTAGTCTCTAGAACTGTCAGAAATGCATGTCTGTTGTATAAGCCATCGAGTCAGTATTATTTTTTGTTATAGCAGCCTAAATAAGACTAAGACAAATAAACTAAGACAAGGAATAATATAAAACTGCTGGATGTTTAAAGTAAAATCATTTTCTGAGAAGCCCAGGGAAGAATCAAGTATGTATATGTGTGTATATGTATATACATATGTATTTGTACATATAAACACACATATAAGTGTATATACATACACATGTATGTATATGCCCTCTCACAAATTAAACTCTAAATATATTGCCTATCAGTACCAAATTTGCCAGTATATGAAATCCAAGCATCCAAATGCTTAACTATAATTCAGTCCAACACAGGACATTCCCCTACTTCCCCTATCTCTCCAAGGACAGATAAATTTGAGGGAAGGGGAGATCCATGATAAATTCTGAATACTTTAGTGTGGTTTTAAGGTAAGTATAAAACAGACTGAAGGTCAAAATGCTACTGAATAAATATGTGACTCTGGACAAACTATTTAACATTCTGAGCTTTACTAACAAAGGAATATTTTTCTCTTTTAGTCCCAAAAACTGTTAAAGGATCAGAATGACAAAAGTCTAGGGAAAGTGCCTAAGACATTTTAAGTAGAAATAAGATTGGTAGACTTGAAAAAATTAGCTTATCATCATGGATTTTATGATTCCAGGAGTCAACACAAAAAAGGACACGGAAGAGTCAGACCATTTAAGAGTTCAAGAACTGCCTGTGGCCTGGCTCACCCACCCCCATTCCACGATGCCTCCCCACTCAGAGACTCCATCCCTCTCTCTTACTAGCACAGAAGCCGCCCCACACTTACCACAGCCTCAGCTTCTTCTTTAGGGGCCGCTCGCTTTAACTTCACAGGAGTAGCTCCAACAGGGGACAAAGGTGGGGACTTCACAGGACCCAAAGGACTTTTCCTATGCGTTAAGTCATGGTTCTGTTTAGTGTCATTATTATTGTGTTCCATTTTATTGTTCATAGGCAAATTGGAAGACAGAATTAGGGGTGAAACACTTGAAGAGGAATTTGACAATTTTCGAAAGGCATTACTGGTAAAGCTTGCCTGAGGGGGAGGCCTGAGCCGGTCATTATCGCCATTCTCTGTCTTTCTCACTTTGATGCTTGTACTTGTTGAACTTCCGTCAAACACGATGAGGGGTCTTTTCCTTAACCCATCTACAGTGCTAGCCCTGAAATCAGAGATAAATTCTTGAAAAATACCATCTGCAATGCAAACGAGTCTGCAGGAACTCAAAAGTAAAACAATGACCAGAAAACATTTACTGGTAAGACTCATCTATTTTAAGGAGGACTACTGGGAATGAAATTTTCTATGTTCACCCTAAATGAAGTGACAACTTTCTGATGCTTTAAAGTATAAAATATTTATTGACAAGAAACTTAAGTTAGCTTTAATGTACACACAAAATATTGGTTTTTTAAACATCAACCAAGCAATTAACCCTAGAACTTAAAACAAGATTTCCTAGCAACTAAAAAAAATTTTAAGTTTTAAAAATCACCCCATCTGGGGCGCCTGGGTGGCTCAGTGGGTTAAAGCCTCTGCCTTCGGCTCAGGTCATGATCCCAGGGTCCTGGGATCGAGCCCCACATTGGGCTCCCTGCTTGGCGGGGAGCCTGCTTCCCCCTCTCTCTCTCTGTCTGCCTCTCTGCCTACTTGTGATCTCTGTCTGTCTAATAAATAAATAAATAAAAAGATATCTCAAACCAAGAACTTCGATTATCTTTAAAAAAAAAAATCACCCCACCTAACTGATAAGGTTACCTTGACTACGTATCAGTTATTATTTTAAAAAGATAATGAACTATTAATAAAACTACAGCAAGACTACCACAGTCACACTCTATAAACATGAGAATATTCTATTCTATTTAACAATGGTCTCTAAAGCCGAGGCACTCTCTAAATTCTAACCATAATATTTGTGTAATGTTAATTTTAAAATCTGGCAAGTCTTCATGGTTAGATTCTGCAAAACCTAACTTCCACTCTGAATCATAAAGGTAAGTAATAAAAACATTCATTTTTCTACTATTCATTATACCTCAAGTAAAACAACAGATTTATGGAAAAAAAAAAAAAACTTTTAGTTAAACATGTAATAAGAACTTGAGCAGTCAGTTACTAGGAAGAACACTTCAGCCTTGCTACACAAAATGTGGTAGAGGGACCAGCAGTGTAAACATCACCTTGGGAGCCCGTTACGAAATGCAGAATCTGGGGCTTCAACCTGTCATTTTAACCAGATCCTAGGTGACTGGCCAAACTCACCAATTCTTAGGTTACCACTGAACATCATCTGGTAGCAGATAAAAATGACTTTCCTACATACACTGTGCCGCTGCCAAAGGGAAAGAGAGGGCTCATCAGAGACAGCAGGGCTCATCAGCTTGTGAGAGTTCAACCTAATATCCCAGAGGCATGCTGAAGTTTGAGAAGCACTGCACTGTTAATCTGGGCCTCACTCTGTGTGACCTGGGGCTTATCACAATACTGCTAATTCAACAATACTGGACAATCTCTTAGATCCTTCCAGCTTTAAGGTTTTGAGTCAAGAGTGAATCTGTGGGGCACCTGGGTGGCTCAGTGGGTTAAGCCTCTGCCTTTGGCTCAGGTCATGATCTCAGGATCCTGGGATGGAGCCCTACATCGGGCTCTCTGCTCAGCAGGGAGCCTGCTTCCCCCTCTCTCTCTGCCTGCCCCTTGCCTACTTAAGATCTCTCTGTCAAGTAAATAAATAAAATCTTTAAAAAAAAAAAAAAGAGTGAAATTTGTTATTTTTTTTAGAAAGTCACAAATCTGGGGCACCTTGGTGGCTCAGACGGTTAAGTGTCTGCCTTCAGCTTGGGTCATGATCCCAGGGTGCTGGGATTGAGACCCACGTCGGACTCCCTGCTCAGCAGGGAGTCTGCTTCTCCCTCTCCCTCTGCCTGCTGCTCCCCCTGCTTATGTTGTCAAATAAATACATAAAATCTTCAAAAAAAAAAAAAGTTGTCACAAATCCTTTCCAAAAGGATACTGAGGAGCTTAAAGAGATTATCATACGAAGTAACAGTACTGAAGCTTTGCTTAGGACAATATGAGTGAATGTGCAGATCAAGAAGAAAATACTTTATTAAGAATCAACAAAAGTAAAAAAAAAAAAAAAAAAAAAAAAAGAACCAACAAAAGTAAGGGGTACCTGGGTGGCACAGTCAGTTAAGCGGCCAACTCTTGGTTTTAGCTCAGGTCATGATCTCAGGGTCCTGGGATGGAGCCCATCGGCCTATAGGCTCCACACTCAGCTGAGGGTCTGCTTCAGGATTCTATCTCTTCCTCTGCCCCTCCCCCTCCCACCGCTCACTCAAGCCCTCTCTCTAAATTTTTTAAAAAGATGAACCAGGGCGCCTGGGTGGCTCAGTTGGTTAAGTGTCTGCCTACAGCTCAGGTCATGGTCCTGGGATCGAGTCCCACATCGGGCTCCCTGCTCCATGGGGAGTCTGCTCCCTCTGACCTTCTCCCCTTTCATGCTCTCTCTCACTGTCTCTCTCTCAAATAAATAAATAAAATTAAAAAAAAAAAAAGATGAATCAACAAATGTGAACCGAAGATGTATTTGGTATAATCATAGATTTACAAAAGCTAACACTAATACGTAGTCCATACCACTATATAACCATCAAGCTAAAATGATGTTTCATCTGAACTGAATGTGTTCCTGATCAAAAGAAAGACCATTTTCCCAAAAAAGAACTATGAGCATACATGTTACATTCTTCAACTATTTTCATACCTGGGGAATACTCCCCCCACCAATCATGAGCTCTTCTTTGTAACTAGAGATTAACACCCCTCACCAACTCGGAGCCAGCATTCACGCTCACGCCCAGCCGTCATTCCACCTTCTCCCACAATCACTACTGCGCTGCCAATGACAGTACCGTACAAACAGAAGGCTCTAAAAATAAATTCAGTAATTAATCAATAGCGCCCACTTGTGATAAAACAGACACAGGAAAAGAAATAACTAGCCCAAAAGGGTCTTAGGACACTTTGTCCTCATTAAACCATCTATCACTGTTACAGAAACATAACCATTTAAGAAGGAAATTCATTTGCTTGTGGTTTTATGAAAAATTTTCTGAAATTTAAAAATCTTAGTGTCCCTGAAGCTATATGACAGTTCCTTCATTTCTTTATTATTCAAAGACCTTAAAGTCTTGACTCCACATTTTCTCACAATTCAGCAAATCTTGTTGGCTCTACCTCCAGACTCCAGCCACTTCTTACCAAGTTCCCTACTTCAGTCGAAGTCCCCACCATTTATCACCTGGATCACAGTACAGCCTCCTGATTGATTTTCCTGTTCCCCTCCCCCTACCTTAAATCACTTCTCTGTACTGCAGCCAGAGTGATGCTATCAAAATGCACATCAGATGATATCACCACTTTGCTCAAAATCTTCCAATGGCTTCTTATCTCAGAGCAAAGCCAAAGGTTTTACAATGACTTACAAAGCCTTACGCAATCTAACCCAACAAACTCCCCTACTCACCTCCAATAAACCTCTTTTCTCTACTCTCCTTTTGACTCTCTCCACTTTGGCCTTGATGGGCTCTTTATTGTTCTTAGTTTATGATGGGCACACTCCTGACCCAGGCTCTAGTAGTCTGTCTGGAATGCTAGCTTGCTCTCCACCATCTACAGGTTTCTTTACTGAAATGTCATTTCTCAGTGAGGTTGTTCTTGGCCACTTTACCTAAAATGGCAATCTCTCTCCCTGATTTACTTTTCTCCTTAGCATTTATATGTATCACTATGTAACATACCATATATTTTACCTAATTTTTTAAATTATGTTTCTCCTAATTAAAATATGAGCAGGGAATTGTTGGTTTTAGTCATGCTATAAGCACAGTGCCTGATGCTCAATAAATAGTTATTGAGTAAATGAATTTTTCTTACCTAAGTTTATTTTACCTGGAGAAAAAAAAGGAAAAGCAAAATTGTTAAGTCATATGAGATAAAAACCAGAACCGCTACCAAGTACCTTTTAGTCTCATTTTTCATCTCATGTTGCTCTCTTTTCCTTTCCATCATTTTCCCCCACCTATTCTTTGGCAAATCTCTTTGAGGCAACGGAATTGCGTGCTGAACATAAAGATCAGTGAGATTGTCTTTGTTTATTCTTATGTCATTTTCAACAGTTATGTTCTTCTGTGGAAAAGGAAACAAAAGTAATTTCAAAATAACATCCTTCATGGTAATTACTACCTACCTAACAGGGTAGAACATTCCTGCTTAAGTAACAAATTTTATCATTATAAAGCTTAATAAGTATCTATTTTATAACTTATTTTCCACAATATAATTTAATACTTATTATTTTACTTACAATTTAAAACATATAAAATTTAATGTAACTTAACTCATAATTTACATTTACAATTCTATAATTATACCATTACCATGTATTTACTGTAATTACAGAATTTGTTATTTAAGTGTGAGTTTATTATTTAAGTTGCATAGGAACTTATAGGGACTTCAACTACACTGCAATCCCACATAGTACTGTAAGTAGTATTTCGGAGGTTAACCTCTGAAAATATTAAGTTCAGCCTCATCTTAAAAGACAATGGTCACATATTCTCAGTGTGACAAAGGCTGCAGTCCACAACTGGTCAGCCAGTCATCAGGCATGGAGACCATTTCCAGTAGCACCATCTTAATCCATGAAGTAAATTGAAAATGGGAGACTTCCTGGGGAAATCAGACCAAAAGAAAAAGCCAACAACGATAACTCTTACTGCATGCTGTCAAAAAGTTACCCAGAGTTGTCACTATCATGATTAAAGTAGTGGGCTGGAGGTCTCACCCCAAATACTGTTTCCCACGTCTCCCTAATAATGCTTCTTAAATTGAAGCCAACTACCAAGATTTCAAATGGCCCTACAGATGGACACTGCAGTCCCCTTACTAATGACTGTACTGATAAGAGTGCATCATTACAAACTGCCCTTCATATTTTCACCAGTCTTTTCAAGTAGCTTCCAGTCACTGTCCAGCCATCCCTCTCTAAATTACCTCTCCCCCACTTTCCAATTTGCTCTCAACATCATGGAAAACATGCGGCATAAGGAAAAGGAGTAGCTACAGATAAAGAGTTTGGATTTATCTGTGTTCAGTTTAAGTGGCAAATCAGTCCAATCTATGTACTCTGATAAACTTATCCTGATTACTTTTTTCTTCTAAATTTAAAAGTACAAATATTACTTTTCTGTTATACTTGACCACCCTTTGTTATCAGTTTTCACCCTCTATTCACTCAGAGATATGAAAAAACCCTGGAGAGTCCCCTGGATAACATTTCCAGAGAATTCATAGGCACCTTAGTTTAGGAAGTACTGCTCCAGGGTGGTAGTTCTCCAGCTATGGTCCCTGGGCTAGCAGCAAGAACTTGTTGAAAATGCCAATTTTCAGGCCACGCCTTGGACCTACTGAATCTGACACTCTGGGGATGGAACCCAATAATTTGTGTTTTAACACGCTCTGGGGGTGATTCGTGATTCTGATGTGCCTAAACAGTTTGAGAACCTCAGGGGAAAGGTAACCTCAATAAATCTACTCAATAGGGCTGAAGGAAATTATAGAGAGTACTGAGGCATAAACATATGGAAAGCAACAAAATACGGTACTTAAAACCACAAGAAAACTTTCAGTAATTCTCTACCACTTTAAACCAAGTTCATCACTTCTTTTGTCTTATTTTTTGTTGATTGTGTGAGGTCACATTGGCTCGAAAAGAGGAAATGCTGCATTGAGAGCCAGGAGTCCTGAATCCTCCCCCATTTAGCAATGGTGTGACCTTAAATAAAAGTCACTTCACTTCTCTTAGACTGAATTTCATCTTTAAACGAGGGGGGGGGGATATGAACAAAGGGCGATTTCTCCGACGCTTTCCAGCCCTGACAGTCCTTGATTACTACCCTTCATTTCTACTACGATTCCGCCCCCCGGCCCCCCGCACACATTTAGGCCGCTGGGGTCGCCTAGGACTCCTCTGTCAGAGCCATCAAAACCCCAAGAGGATGAGTCTTAATTCCCAGGAATTCCTGATACTCTAAGGACCTCTTTCTCGGATAGAGGTGTGGGAAGACCTGGTCCGTTCGTGTGGAGTAGAGAGTGACACAAACCCGGCGGGAGGGGCGACGGCGGCGGGTGTGTCCGCTTGCCACTGAGGATTACTTAGGGCCAGCTCAAGTCCGCATCCCTCTCCAAAAAGGCCCACCCGCCCCGGCGCGCCCGACCTGCTCCAGGGTGAGGAGAAGGAACTCCTGGGACAGCAGCTCCGGGTGCAGCAGCAGCTCCGAATCCGTGCAGCTGCGACCGCCCACATCCCCCGCCATCGTCGTCGCCAGGAGACCCCGGCCGGCTACCCACAAGCCTCCACGAAAGAAGCGTCCCGGAAGTGACGTGAGGGCGGGGCAGTGAGTGTGACGTCACTCCTGGTGCGCCGGGCGTGCCTTTCCGCATCTGGTGGCGGACCGGCGTGCTGGGACAGATCTTGTTAAGGGAGGACTCCCGGGGCCGAAAGAAGCGGAAGGGACGTCTGCAGAGAAAACGATTGTCATTTGACTTCTTACAAGAAGAGTCAAGAAAAACGAAGGTCCCGAAGCGGGCCACGATTGGTCGCGCTTCCTTTGACGTCCAGGGCAGAGGCCAAAGGGATTCCTAGGGCAATCTCGCGGGAAAGAGGCGGGGCAGCTAGATGTCCTTTACCTCTGTATATGGCACTAGTCGCTTCTGAAATTGTGTTAGTATTTTTTTTTTTCAGCCTGTTTCTGTGTTTCCTGATCCTCCTTCAAGATGATGATCTTAGGCCAAAGACTTTAATTCTTTGTAACCCCATGGCCTCACACATAGTAGGTTCTCAAGTATTCCCTGAAGTAATACTCTGAATTAACCTGCTCACGTATGAAAATAATAACAAAACCACTAGTGAAAAGGCCAGGCATTTGTTAGACATTAACGATGTGCCAGGCACTGGATTTAATATGGATAATGTTGCTCCTCAGAACAGCACTATGAGGTATATGTTATGAGAATGTTTATTTTCCAGGTGAGGAAACTGAGGCATTGGGTAATTTGCTGAAGATCAGAGATTGAGGAAGTAGCAAGCCAGGCACTTAAGTACATTTTCTCTGCTCTTATAACTACTATGAAGTAACAGTTTTAAACGTATTCTTGTAGGTTTCAGCGATGATCTAATCCTTGGCAATTCACCAAGAAATCTCTTCTACTTCTCTTTCATCTTTTGAGGGAGAGATACACATCCCAAAATATTAGGTACATTTAAAACTTGCAGGCTGTTCTAAGTGTTTACTGTTCTCAACTCTATGAGATGTATCCTCTTACTGGAAGTTATTGCAGTAAAACATGTGAACAACTCCGAGGACGCTAAAAGATAAACTTTGAAGAAGCATTGGAAAATAAGTGAGATGCTAAATCAAAAAGATAAAGTAAAGCTAAGAGGTGTTTTGCAATTTTTCTTTGTCATTTATGTATATGATACTTTATCCAGAAATTGAATTTCAAAACTGAGCAGAAACTTCAGTTAGTCTGGTTCTTTCATTTTAGTGTTGAGGAAGCTGACCTGAAAGACATTGAAATGACTTGCCCAAAATAGAACAGAGTTTTAGATCTGAGCTGAGGGAGGTATTTGGATGTTCTAATTTGCAGTTAAGTGCATGAACTTCATGGTATTAGAATCATGGTATTTTATATCCAAAATCTGATTACATTTTCATAACAATAGTGAAATTATGTGGCTAGTATTATCCTCATTTCCCTTTCTAGAAGGCGTGTTTTAATGGCAAAAGCAGTTGTCTTGGAAGGAGCCTGGGCTTGAAAACTAGACCTTAGTTCAGATTTTTTTCCTGCAGCAAAACGAGACCATGGGTGAGTTACTTAAGTCTCAGCCTCAATCTTATCAGAAAAAATTGCTGTGCTAACATCTGTGAAGAATTATCAAAGGAGTACAGATTATATAACACACTTGGCACAGAGCAGGTGCTTATTAACTGGTAGCTGTTTTTTTAGAAAGTATTCAACCATAATTATGAGGCAGTCTACAAAACTGGTGAAAGGGCAGATTTGGAGTGGCCCAGACTTGGATTTTAACCCTGGCTCCAGCACTCAACTAGGACAAATATTTCATGTCTCCTCACTTCAGTGTTCTCACCTGTGAAATGGACACTGTAAGGCTACCCCACAATGTTGTGAGGTTGGAGCCAGAGGATGTAAAGTGCCTCCTCTGTTGCCACTAACTGGAGATTTGTTGTAGTCTATTGATTGTCATCAAAGGAAGCAAGTGGCAGGATGGTGGTGTGGGTGGGGGAAAAATTGAGTTCAAGAGTCTGAAAATATGATTTTATATCCTTGCTGTGCTCTTTTACCCTGTGGTTTTCTAGACCAATCACCTAACCTAAAGCCTCAAGCTCTTTATCAGCAAAAATGTTTTGTGGCAGGTAAGATCTGTTCTTTTTTCCCCCTCTCTGTTTTTGTTAATTTCCCAAAAGTACTTCTCCGCTTTAAAACTAAATCCATTAAGATAATTCCTGAACCAAAAATCTCTAGAGGGAGTGTCTCCTGGGGCAGGAAAAAACATCAGATTCAGAGAGGAGGAAGTAGATTCAAACACAAACACTCCCCAAAGGAAAGAGAGACTGTTTGGTAAAGCCTGCCCCCAATGCATCCTGGGCAGAGCCTGGGAGAGTGGAGCCTGAGAGAATTTGTGATCAGGTGACTGTGCTTTAATCAGAATTTCTGATGTAGGAAATTGGGGTGAGGGAGAATTTGCATTTCTAACAAGTTCTGAGGTAATGTTTCAAATATGTGTGGGCAAAAGGGCCACCTCACAGAAATTTCTGCCACATCACAGGGCAAGGAAGCCACAGACATTCCTCAACCCTCAAGCTAGGCAGTCGCCTTGATTGGAAGGACCAGGCCTGTCAGCACTGGAACAATGAGACTGAAAACCAAACACTAGAGTGGACAAAGAACATCTCAGAACCCTGTGGGGACCAGTGATGCTAGGACCTGACATCTCCGGATTCCTATCTTGGCACTTTAGAAATTCCCTGACCTGATTAACATAGGCCTGGGGAAGAGGGAGGACCTCTGTTGATAAGATTATTGTCACTGAGGCTGAGTGGGGGCTTGAAGAAGAAATAAAGCTCAGTTATGGAAAAAAATTCTGTTTGTTACACATTTGAGTTTGTAGACTGAAGTTCATTCCTGCTACTCTATTATCTGTGAGTATTCTATACTAACCAACGGTGTTTATGTTTGGTGTTTATAAGAATTTTCTCTTTACTCAAAGATCATGAGGTTTTATTCTTTAACATTTTTATTTGGTGACTATACTTGAGAAAAACAAACTGAGGGACACCAATAAACACTTCCATGCCTGGCATCATTGCTTCACTAGGTTATGAGTTCCTGTAGGACAGGGTCCACACATTTATTCTGAATCTCCCATCTGGTTAGTAGCACACACGATGCTTGTACTTAGTAGGTACTCGGTAAATGTTGAATGAATGAGTCATGAATAAAATATGTACTGACAACTTTGGGTGTTGATTCTCCTTGTTGGTAGTGTAATATTTAAGATAGTTATGGTATGAATATTTTAGTATTCTCAAAAATATATTTGAGCATAAATAAAATTGAGAATTTCAGGGTGCCTGTGTGGCTCAGTAGGTTAGGGCCTCTGCCTTCTGCTCAGGTCAGGATCCCAGGGTCCTGGGATAGAGCCCCACATTGGGCCCTCTGCTCAGTGGGGAGCCTGCTCCCTCCTCTCTTCTGCCTGCCTCTCTGCCTACTTGTGATCTCTGTCTGTCAAATAAATAAAATATTTTAAAAAAAATTTTTATTTCTTTTCGGCGTAACAAATAAATAAAATCTTTTAAAAAAATTAAGGAACTTCAAAGTGAATATAACAGTTTGAAGAGTTCTTCACATTTTTGACCTGGGTTTTTAGGTGTTTAGATCAACAGTTTTGCTTTAAGTTTCAAATAACTACTTTCAGTGCCTCAATAATAATTAATGGTTATATTTTTATTACTATTTCTTATTCCTTTTACAATCAGATCATAATAAAGATGCATTTGTGGACTTCAACTACTCATCCCATAGGTAACCGTTTCATGAGCTTCTTGAAACCTTGTTTTGTCTTTGGGTTCTGGGTACCCAGCAAAATGCCTCGAACACAGTGTGAGACCAGTAGCATATGCTGAATGAATATGAGCAAACCTTTTCTGATTCTCCGGCACTTCCTAACTCAGCTCTCCTGTGACCAAACTTTTAGAGCACATTACTTTTTGCCTTAGGATCGGATTAGGTGGGTCTTTCTTTCACATATTCCACTAAATCGGGGGTTCTCAAAATTGAGTGATTATTAGGGTCAACTGGAGAGCTTGTGAAAAACTCTTTGCTGGGCCCCAGCCCACAATTCTAATTTAGGAAGTTGGGAGTAGGGACATGGGAATTTGCATTTGCAGGTTCTGAGATGATGTTGATATTGTTGATTATTGACCATGCTTCATAAACCACTGCACAAAATTAAGTTGCTTGAGGGCGGGGGCTGGGTCTTCCTCATTTCAGGATCCCCAGCAGCCTCTGCCATAGTACCTGGGACATGGGAGTAGCTCAAGAAATAGGGGACTTGGGGGCACCTGGGTGGCTCAGTGGGTTAAGCCTCTGCCTTCAGCTCAGGTCATGATCTCAGGGTCCTGGGATCAAGCCCCGCATCAGCCTCTCTGCTCAGGGGGGAGCCTACTTTCCCCTCTCTCTCTGCCCCTCTGCCTACTTGTGATCTCTCTCTCTCTCTCTGTCAAATAAATAAATGAAAAATCTTAAAAAAAAAAAAGAAATAGTGGACTTGAATAATAGTTCAAAGTTTATTTTACTGAATCTAGATTACAGGTATATGAATATATGTACATATATCCTTAAATGAGCTAATACATGTAAAAGCTCTTAAAACATGACATGTAGTGAACTAAGTTTGCTTAAAAATAATAAATGTGACCTTTCTTTGCTTAACTTCATCGTCTAAAATGATATCCAAACATTCAAGAGATTTGCTCTTAATAAGACTGCTTATAAATGAGAGTAGCAGAACGTTAGCATTAAAAGCCTCTTTTGAAGATAGCCCAGTTTATTAATATTGAGCATCAGGGATTTTCAGAATTGATTATGTGCTTCCTACATGCAGATAGACACAGCAAGAACATGACAGACACACTCATTGCCCTCACGAGCTAACAGCCAGTGAGGAAGTGAGGAACCCAGAGGAAGTATGAGGAAGTCTAAGTAGAGGATATTAAGTTTGGGGAATGACTAGTAACTATGAAAGGATTCCCTTGTATCTTATAACTCCTGATCATCATTAATCTGTCAGAACTCATCTTTTGAATATTCTATAAAATTTTGCTCTTAACATGTTTAGTATGGGCCCAAGGGATAGTTACTAAATATTAAGAAATGAAGTTGAAAATTCTTTTGAAAAACATATGACTTTGTTATTTTTTCTTCAGTGTAACCAATCAAAACAACATGAGGAATTTAGAATAATCCTGATGCAGATATTTGCACGTTTATGGAATAATTATTTATATCCAGGTGTCTATCATATGTGAAACAGACTTCTCAGAAAGTTCCAGGAAGAACAGATGTTTCTAGGTGGAATCATGTGCACATGTGGAACTTGCCATTTTAAGAATCCTATGGGAAATCCTTTCACAAAGGAAATAATTATTTCTGAATTGTCTTTTTTCCCCCTCTTTTTTGTTAATACACACTTTGACTTCTAGATTATTTAAAGCAGAACGCAAATGCTCCATCAACTAACCAATCAATAGAATTTAACTTAATAAAAAAAATTTACTGTGGTGTTGAATTCCAGATTCTTCTTCCTGCTCTATTCTTACCACCATGGAAACTGGGACAAGTCTTTGGGACTTTGTCCCAGTCAACTCACTTATAAAACAGAGACATTACTAGTGCCCACTTCATAAGGATATGGCAAGGCTTAAATGAAATCATTGCTGTACGACCAGCATCTGGCATTCAAGAGATGGTCACCTCTGCAACCAGTTTTGCAGAGCTCTCTGTATGATGTAGAGTAGGGCACTAACATGGAAAAGCACAAATTCTAGGTTCAGCTGGGTCAGTGATTAGATGATGGTCACTCACATATTCTCCCAGAGCCTGGGCAGAATGAGGCCACTGGGCTGAATTTGCTCTGATGCCTTTCTGCTCCCTGGCTCCACTGGCTTTAGGCCTCCTTGGATTTGAGTCCATTCACTACTGCTTGCCCTTGAAGTGCAACTGTTGGTCATAGCTCTACCCTTCAGGGAAACCTGTTCCCCATACCAATGCTAATCTGGTTCCACTGGGCAGAACTGAAGCGCTTGTTGGGGGTGGGGCATGTGTGTGGCCATGAACTTACAAGGGAGGTGGGGTAAAGGACAGGCCACCAAAGATTGCTTCTTGGCGTTTCTTTATTTCCTTCATTTAACTTTATTGGGGGAAGGGATCATTGTTTCTTCTCCCTTTGAAACAGAAGACTGCAGAGTAGAATCCAGTATTTGCCTCCAGATTCAGGATAACAATTGTTTTACAATCCCTTGGGGGCGGTGGCAGAAGAAAACTGGGGCCACAGGTCACTGATGGGTTCTAAAGTCAAGGAAAACCATTTAGAAAATTTGCCGTTTATGTGCTAATAATTGAACGCTGACAACTGTGGAGGAAGCTTCCTAATTGTTTCATCTTAAAACTGGATTTTGACTATATATTGAAGAGAGAGGTTCGTGTATTTATAGTATCCCAGGACTTTTCATTGTAGCTGATGACGCAAAGGAATAGCTACCGATAGACTTTACTAAAGAGAGTGGGTAAAACAGACCCAGGACTTCCCTTTAAATTAAATGCATCATGCAAATGTACAGCCCTCTCTAGGGATCCCGTTTGGCCCCAGGGGCTCTGGATTAGCCAGGGGCCTGGGTGTGGTGGGCAGCGCCTGTCCAAAGGGACACTTCAGCCCCACAGCGGGTACCACCAGCTAGTCAAATCCCCGAGCCCAACTCTGTCAGATGGCAGCGCGGTCAAGCCTTTCCAGGACTCATTGACTGATTGGTCCATTCATTCACTCGGCAGGTATTCCTGAGAGCCTACCCTCTACCCAGCGCCGCGTCGGTGTTAGAAACTGAGCAGCGAGCAAATCAGGCAGGGCCCGTGTTTTCCTGAAGCTCTGCGTGCCGGTGGGGGAGGAGAAAATACCTTAACAACAGCAGTCCCCGCCGGCGTTTCTGGGGCACCCACCCTGTGCCAGGCGGTGTTCTAAGTGCTTTTACACGAATTAACTCATCTGACCCCGCGCACCGCCCCGAGGCGGGCGCGCTGTAGTGATCCCGGCAGGCGGGAGGAAACTGAGGCCGAGGGGCAGCCCAGTAGGGCGCAGCTCGCAGTTTAGAGCCGCCCCGGGCGCGGGGCGGCTGGGCGGCGGGGACCGCAGGCCCGGCTGGGACCGCGCTGGGACCGCGGCGCTCCCGCCCTCCGCCGGCGCCGGGCGGCCGCCCCACGTGACGGGAAGCAGCGGCGGCGGCGGCGGCGGCGGGGCCGGGCCAGCCCAGGAGCGGCGGGCCGGGAGCCGGCGGCGGGCGGCGCGGGGCCCCAGGCCGCAGGGTCGGCGCGGGAGCGCGGAGGCCGGCGGGCGCCGCGCAGGTGAGTGCCGAGGGCGGTGGCCCGGCTGGGCCTGGCGCCGGCTGCTGGGGGCTGCGAGCGGAGGGGGTGGGGCGGGGGGCGGTGAGGAGGGGGTGCTTAGGGGGGTGGGGGCGGGGCGCGAGCCGGCAGGTGTGTGTGAGCGGGGAGGGGGACAGGTGTGTAGGCATGGGGGGGCGGGGGCTTGTTGGGGTGAGCCAGGGTGCACGTGCGTGTGGGCTGGGGCAGGTGTGCCGGGGTTTAGGGTCCGCGGGTGTGGATGATGTGGGGGGTGTGTGTCTTTAGGCGGGTTAAGATCCAAGAAGACCCAGTCCGGGGTTTGGGGTAGGCTTTTGGTTTTCTGGCGGGGAGGAGCCGAGGACTCCACCCCTGCGCCCCTAGCCCCGCCACCCCGTGTAAGGAATGGTTTTGTCGCTTTAATTGATGTTTCCTGGAGCTCTTGGGATTTCAGAGTTCAAATTCCGGGTCACGTTCGGGCCTGAATTGTTGCCCCTGAACTGGCAAACTGGGCAGGGGTGTGCCGGGGAGAAGGGAAGAGACCTCAAGGGCTGGAAGCTGCCACCCCTATGGGATTTTTTCCTTTCCATTGCCTTCTGGAGGTGCAGATGGAAGTTGGGTTCTCCGCTTGCCTCTTGTGGGTTATATGGGTACGACTTTAAAGACAGGAGCTGTGGTCTCCATTTGTGTGCCCGTCATTGCTTCTTCCCAGGGGATGTTGGGTGATCCTCGGAAAGTCCCCCCCACCCCCACCGCAGCCTGATTTTCCTGGGGATTCTATCTGGTGCTGGAAATTGGGGTTCACACAGCTTCTTATTGCTAATGGACTGTATCGGGCGGGCACTGGGGTCAAAACCTGTCGGAGCACCCTTGATGAAGTGCTTGTGGTTAGCCTCCTGTTCATCCAGAGTGAGGGCAGGCGGCTGCTGGTGTGATTTTAGTGACCCGTGAAGGAAATGACAGGTGTGTGAGGAGGGTCCTAGGGCGGTGTGAATGGCGACCCGAGTCAGAACTGAGGTCGTGCGTGGGGCTGCCTGTGCCCACTGCTCCCTCCTGATGGGGACTTTCATCCCTCTGTGGGTCAGCAGGAAGCTCACAGAGATATGGTCAGATAGGAACTTCTGGCTGGCTACTTCCCTTGCTTTTTCCTTCAATTTCTGCTAGCCGGGCAGATTCAGCAGTCGTCCAAGTGGCCTCTTTGATGTGTGGCACCGGAAAGAGTACTGACCAGAATCCCTTGGAACTGTCTGCAATGAGCCTTCCTTGGGCTCCAGTTCCTCTACAAAACGGGGACAGTGCTGCTCCACGGTGGTGATGAGCATGGAGCTTTGGGTTCATACCCTGTCCCTGCTGCTTCCTAACTGTGAGCCTTGGGCAATTGACGGAAAGTTCTGCATCTCGATTTCCTCAATCAAAACAGTAGTCATGGGGCGCCTGGGTGGCTCAGTGAGTTAAAGCCTCTGCCTTCGGCTCAGGTCATGATCCCAGGGTCCTGCCTCTCTGCCTGCTTGTGATCTCTGTCAAATAAATAAATCTTAAAAAAAAAAAACACAACAAAAAACCCCCGGTAGTCATATTGGAAAGATGCATGTGCTCTAATAAGAAACTGCATTTGGCACAGGGCCTGGCACTTAGTAGGTGCTCGATAAATTATTAATAAATGTAAATGAGGCTATAAAGCTGTATCCCAGCTCTGAAAATCAGTAGTTTTATGCTCTGAGAAGTTGTTTAAAAGAACATAAAATAAAAGAAGAATAAAAGATATTTTTTAAAGATATTATTTATTTATTTGTCAGAGTGCGATCGGGTGAGCATAGGCAGGGGGAGCGGAAGGTGGAGGGAGAAGCAGACTCCCCGCTGAGCAAGGAACCCAATGTGGAACTCATCCTGGGGTCCTGGGATCATGACCTGAGCCGAAGGCACACCCTTAACCGGCTGAGCCACCTGGGAGTCCCTGCTCTGAGAAATTGTTAACCCAATGAATACTTTAATCTGGAGTTAGACCTGTAGTGGGTTCTGAATTCCAATTTGCTGTACACATTCACAGCATACATTTTACGAAGATTTCAGGTGAAAGGTGTGGCAGTGCCCCCTCACTTTCAGGTCCTCTGCCTTTCCTCCTGCACTCATGCCTGGGAACAGCAGCCCTTGGTCCAAAGGCCTGTGGAGAGCTTATCCACCACCAAGGGGTGGGGAGATGGGGTGGGGGAGCGCTTCCTCCAGCCTCACCCAACCCTCCAACGACAGCAGTTTGTAAGAGGGCCTCTTCCTCTGGTGGACCAGTTTTAAAAGCCCAGAGCTCCCTATTTTAAAAATGCTTTTTCTAGGCCCGATTTGCAGCTAGCATCTCTGTTTAGGGAGGAGGAAAGAAAAAGTAGTTGTTACGGTTTCTTCCTTCACACCAATATTAAAAATGTGCGATCCTTGAAGAAAGCGTGAGGACATTTTTCTTACTGCGTTAAGCCTCTTCATCTTGGTCTGAATCCAGTCCTCATTAGAAATACATTAAAGGAATCCTTTGTGGTGGCCAGATGTTTGGATACTGCTGGAATAATTTGGCCGGGACTCTACAACTCATCTCCTCTGTGGCCCACCTGACCCGTTTGGCTTTATTAAAAAACATGTAACTTCTAAATGAACGCAGAAGTAACAAGTCAGTTCGGGGCCACCCCAAACGAGCTTGAGTGTTTGGTGCAAAAGAACAGGAGCACTCGTGGAGCATGTTGTGCAATCTTGCAGATGATTCAAGAGCCAGATCTTTTCTCTATTCTCGAGAGTCAAGTAACTGACATTTTGCGTAAATGAAAGACTCAAGAAAATACTGAATGTAAAAGAGGACAATGGCCGAGCTTCCAGCAGGCACTCCGCAATTCTCTGTGGCTCTTTGAAGGTCCAGTATTGAGGAGATGCGCTAAAAGAGATGCCCTTGAGACCCAGTCCCCCCACTTCTGTCCTCTCCTTCCCTTCCCAAATCCCTTCAGTTGTAACTGCTGACAGTATATATAGGATGTATATGAAATACACATACATAGACATACTGTGTATATGCATATGGGGTGTGTGTGTGTGTGTGTGTGTTTGTATACGTACATAGTGTATACATACTTGCGGACACCTGCATATTATACGTATGCATATGGAGTGTGTGTATGTATAATATGCATAAATAGTGTATTTGTGTGTGTCCATTTACATATGTATATTTATATGTACTTGCCAAGGAAAATGATACCAGCTATAAATAATTACATAAACGTATGAGCCATGCTACTATCAGGATGACAAAGGGGACGTTAGACATGAGCTGTGTTTTCTTCTTCTTCTTTAAGATGCTCTTTCGGCTCACTGGAGCAGATTCGTTGTGTGATAGCTAGTCTTAACACTATTTCTCTCACATGAGGGCAAAGATAACATGAAGCACTTCTCCAGTCGGGTCCTTATCAAAAGAGGGAAATGTTGTCCGTGGGACAAGTCAATACTTTTGCTGTTGATTCCTGGCAAATTTAAGATTGAGTCACGAAGGAGACGGCTGTGAGAAAGCAGAGAACACGGGACGGGAGCCAGCCTGGGGTACCGTTCCATAAGACTTTAAGTCACACAAGCATATATCCTGTTTTGATAAAATTACTAGGTCAGTGGGGCAAAGTGGGAGCATATATATCATTTCTGTGTCTGAAATTTGGTATGGTGGTGCTGACACTGCACCCCGTTTGGTAAGAGACATTTATTTGTGACTAAAGTAGCTGAGGGGGCCATGGTGCCGGGGGTAAGCTGTTTGGCAGCAAGAGGGTAAACTGAAGGATGATAAGAGGGTTCCTCTTCTGGACTCAGCATGGGAAAGTGAGGGCCCTGCTGGGAACAAGCGTCCCTGAGTGGGAGCTATGACAGGACATCATCTGAAGGCCTCGTACCGTGGTGGCCTCATGCTTAGAATTGCCACTTCCTTCAGGAGGACTGAATTCTCAAAGAGGATCTGAGATCAGCTTTCCCCTTCGGTCCTTAGAGTGGGAAGAATAGGGCCATGAAATCAGAAACAGGAACTGGGGTTGAAGCCGGTTTCCTCCCATTGTAGCTGTGTAACCTTGAACAAGCCACTGAAAAATGTCTTCACATCCATAATAGTATCCACCTCTCAGAGAACTGTGGGAGTGGAAGAAAATCATTTACATCACAGTGTGTGGTATCCAAACCCAGGGCTTTAGGGGCTCTCAGGGGGTGGACGTAGGGGCATCTGCTGGGGCTGTCTTTGGTTGGTGCCCCTCCTCAGTCCACACTTGGAGCAGTCTTTACCCCCAGGCAGGCTGTGTGTGCAGTGCTTAAGGGGGTGGGTGCTTGAGTCAAGCTACCTGGGTGGGAATCCAGCTTTCCATGGTCATTTTGCTTTTCTGATCTGTTTCTTCCTCTGCAGAATGGAATAATGATAGTACTCACCTATAGGCTCCTTGTGAGCCTGGAGATACCACTTAACAGAGAATCTGGCACACAGTGAGTCTTCTAGAAGTCTTTGCTCCCCTATGGTACTGTTATTAACTACCCTTCCTCCAGAGGAGCTAGAGAGGAGTATAGGGGAAGTCTATAGTCCAGTCCAAATTTCTGTTTTACAAGGAGGCAACAGGTGCAGAGGCTTGAAGTGACTTGGCCAAGTTCATGAGCAGGTGTCCAAGCTGTGGAGCGCAGGATCCCCAGACTGATGTTGAGAATGCCTGCTTTGGACCATTCCTGCTTGACCACAGTTCTCTGGGTTAACTCTGGGGCCTGAATCCTTACCTTGGAAGCCTTCATCTCTGTTCTTTTCCAGCTCTGCTGACCCAAAACCCTACTGTTCTCCCTCAGAGCCCTTTGCCTGCCTGCTTCTCCTGAAGCTCATAGTATATCAGATTTTGGACCCAGTGGAATCAGCTCACATTTGCCCCAGTTCAGTCTGAAGTTGTCAGTGGGAAGAAACACCTCAAATGAGCAAAAGTCCTAAGCTCTCCTCTTTGAAATGCATTCTCAGGAGGTAAAAACAAAACAAAACCAACAAACTCAATTTGTAGGTATTACTGATACCTGTCACTTTAAGCTAGGACACCAAACTTGAGAAAAAATCGCCTCCAAAAGTAACTCAATAAAGCAGCAAGTAGAATCGCCTCAGCATAGCCTGAGGCTCTAGGGAGGTTCTCCTGGATGGCTAGTCACTGCGTGCTCTCCTCTGTCCTTGTGGGTTAGTGACACCCAGATCATTCTGAGCGTCTCTTCTCCTGTTAACAAAGGAGATTCTTGGAGCTCCTTTTTCTCTGTCCAATTACTCGAAGGCAAGATAATAAATTGATAAACTGTGATTACAGTTATCTTTTTAACTTTCTATTTTGAAGTGCCTGTGGGCTTACGGAAGAGTTGGGGAAGAGTACAGAGCTCACGTATGTCCTTCCCCAGCTTCCCCTTTTGTGACCAAGTGTGGTACAGTGATCAAAACTAATACATTAACATCAGCGTTATTAACCAAATTTATATACTTTATTCGTTTTCAGCGGGTTTTCCACTGACCTCTGTTTTCTGTTCCCTAATCCTGCTTCTGATCCAGTTTCCCCACATTGCATGGGGTTGTCCTGTGTCCTTGGCCTCTGACCTATGACACTTGCTCAGTCCTCGCTCTTCATGACCTTAGTGACTTGTGAGGAGAGTCAGGGATTTTGTAGTCTGTCCCTCAGCTGGGGTCAGCTGGTGTTTTCTCATGATTAGGTTGCAGTGATCGATTTTTGTCTAAAATACCCCAGCAGCGACATGCCTCAGTTCCATTTTATTTATTTATTTATTTATTTATTTATTTTAAAAGATTTTATTTATATATTAGAGAGAGAGAGAGCACAAGTAGGCAGAGAGGCAGGCAGAGAGAGAGGGGGGAAGCAGGCTCCCCACTGAGCAGAGAGCCCGATGCGGGGCTCTATCCCAGGACCCTGAGATCATGACCTGAGCTGAAGGCAGAGGCTTAACCCACTGAGCCACTCAGGCGCTCCCTCAGTTACATTTTAATTTAAGGTTGGGATGTAGTCCATGGCCGTGCCTTCCACCCCCGAAACAGCAGGGGCAACTGTGCTGAAACTTTGCTGGGTCCCTAGCACTCTGCCTGAGCCCCAGTATTCAATTCCTCTGGCCATGCCTGTGCTGAGCCGGAACAGAACTTTCTTCTTTTTCCGCATCATGTCTCTTCTTGCTTCCATGTGCCCAGTCCCCTAAGTACACTGGTATATTCCCTCGAGAATTTAGGGGAGATCTGTTAGAGGACCCAGTTGCATTTTAAGAAACAAAAATATCAAGCTTTCTTATCATTGGAAAAATTGTGACTACTGAGTCTTTAAATCCTACCAAGTCTCATCTGATTTTTGAGTGGTTACTAAGATAAATTCTCTATTTTTTCCTTTGGATTTTTAAAAAAGATTTTATGTATTTATTTGACACAAAGAGAGAGGGAGAGAGAGTTCTTTCTGCAGACTGAAGGCCATTGTGAGCGCCCATAGGAAGTAGGGATGTTTAGCACTTAGTTTTTTGGTTCTTTTGTTTGTTTGTTTGTTTTGCCAGAACATGTTCTGCCTTTATTATTTTTTTTATTAACATATAATGTATTATTTGCCCCAGGGGTACAGGTCTGTGAATCATCAGGCTTACACATTTCACAACACTCACCATAGCACATACCCTCCCCCATGTACATCACCCAGCCACCCTATCCCTACTTCCCTACCTGCCAGCAGCCCTCAGTTTGTTTCCTGAGATTAAGAGTCTCTTATGGTTTGTCTCCCTCCCTATCTCATCTTGTTTCATTTTTCCCTCCCTAGCCCCAATGACCCCCCCGCCCCACCTCTCAAATTCCTCATATCAGAGAGATCATATGGTAATTTTCTTTCTCTGATTGACTTATTTTGCTCAGCATAATACTCTTTTGTTCTATCCACATCATTGCAAGTGCAAGATTTTGGGGGGTTTTTTAATGGCTGCATAGTATTCCAGCGTGTGTGTGTGTGTGTGTGTGTGTGTGTGTGTGTGTACACACACCACCTCTTATTTATCCATTCATCTGTTGATGGACATTTACGCTCTTTCAATAGTTTGGCTGTTGCGGACATTACTGCTATAAACATTCGGGTGCACGTGCCCCTTCGGATCACTAGACATATCTTTAGGGTAAATACCCAGTAGTAGCACTTTGTTTTTAGTAGGGACTTTGATTACCATTTTATTTTGCTAATTTAGCACAAAGCAAGCATCTGAAGGTAGTTTGCAGTGGAAGAATTTTTGCTAGCAAGATTTTCCTCTTTCCACCCAAGAGCGAGTTTTGAGTCTGTGACTTGGGTGTTCATTCAGTCAAGAACATAGCATAGGAAATAGAGGTTTCCAGATCAAAGGAAAATGAGTGTCCAGTCCCACCTACCTGCTCTGTTGATGCCCACAATGAGCATGTGGTGGGAGGGAGGAGGACAGGCAGGTCAGAACCCAGGACCCCCAGGTACAAAGATGGTGGCTGGACATCGGGTGGTAGCTCATAAGCCACTGCCCACACTGTTTCTGCTTTCTGTAGTAAGCTGACCTGAGCTGGGCTGATACCAACTAGCCAAGCCCATCTCCCGACGTTTCTGGCTGGCCCAGTGCCAGCGTGGGTAAGCCTCCATGGCTAAGATCACAGAAAATGGGCCCCCTCACTGGTTTCTAACTTTTCCCATCCAAAATGTCTCTCAGGACCAGCCTGAACCTGCATGGCAGTCAGCAGAATGTTGTTCTGTGTTGTGGGGCCCTCCTTTCTGGATCCTTCTTCCCCTCAGTGATGTGCTATCAGCTCTGCCCTCTGCATTTCTCCTGCCCCACCTGATCACAGGGGACCATGTAATAACCCGTTGACATGGAGCCAAAAACAGCTGATGGAGCCCAGGAGGCTCTGTGTTCCCTCCCAGCCCTTTCCAAGAGCACGAGGACGGATGACGGCTTTGCTTAACTCCCTTCTAGGTTTGGTTTTTAGAGCTGGTGTTTTCAGTTTTCATGAAGATTTTCCCCTGTAATGGATATTGGTATCTGTTTATGGATTCATAGTAAGTATATTTACCCAGAGTAAGTGAGAAACTCCTTAAGAAACATTTTTTTTCCATAAAAGGCAAGTCCTTTATTGAAATGGCAAAATGCAAACTTTTTAAAAGTCCTTGTTTTGTATAGAAATACTGTAGGTCACAGGAACATTCAGGAAAGCAGGCACATTTCTACCTAATGCCTGATTTCCTGTGATCAGCCAGTGTGGGGTTATGGGTAAAATCTGCAGTCCCCCCATGCCCACCTCCGAGCCCAGCTTTGACCCTCACACATTACCTCTTTCCATATGTACAAATGACTACAGTTGGCAGATGGGAGTGAGGCAGTGTTTTTTACTTTAGGGATTGCTGTGCTGTTAAATTCAAACAAACCATTGTGGTTAATGGTACCTCTTTCCTGACTCATGGTTTCAGACCCTTGAAAAGGTGCTCAGAGAGTGGTTTTGGCTTAGGATCCCTCTTCACAACTGGTCAGTTTGTAGAGTTGCTTGGATACTCGCAGACTTAGATCTTGGCACTTTCCAACTCAAGCAACTAGCAGACTCAAGAATTTGGAATTGAATGTAGCCGGGTAATCAGGAAACAGGGTCCACCGGGGACTGATGTGAAGAAGTCAGTAGCTGTAACTCGTCTTTATACTAGGAGCAGAAAGGTTGCCTGAGGTTGGGTTTTTGAGGGCTGCCTATCTTATGCTGAGTTTGGAGTTTATCTGTGAGGCAGCAGCATACTTTCCGAAACATTTTAAGGACGGTGACAACATGATGCTGTTTTAGGCATGAGGTCCGTGTTCCTGCCCGTCCTCCTGTATGGCTTTGAACCTGGCCTGACTTCGGCCCAGACATTGGGATGACTGTTTGATCTCTGTTCACTTATGATGGATTGTCAAGAAACTCAAAAGAAATTAATGTAAATTGAGAAAAATAGCAAATCTGACTTTTGACAGAGTGTCCTTTTTAAAATGTAGCTGAAGAATGAATCTTTAGCTTGTTACAGGAAGGCACCTGCTGTAATAGGGCTGTCCTACCCATTGGTGAGTTTTTGAGTTTTAACCCTCTGACGTGATCTCTGGCGCACATAGAGCTGACAGGGCTCTGAAGTGGTGGTTTCATTTCATTTTATTTTTTTAAGATTTATTTATTTATTTATTTTACAGAGAGAGAGAGAGAGAGAGAGAGCGAGCACAAGCAGGGGGAACTGCAGAGGGAGGGAGAAGCAGGCTGCCCACTGAGCAGGGAGCCTGATGGGGGGCTGGGTCCCAGGACCCCAGGATCATGACACAAGCTGAAGGCAGACACTTAACCGACTGACACACCCAGGCACCCCGAGTTTGTTTCATTTTCAAGTGTTGCTGTAATTCTCCAGTGGGAGATTTTTTTGCAGACACATGGGACACCTTGTCCATCATGAGGTTGCTTTCATATTCTATGCACGTTCTGTGACAGCAGCTAGCAGAGTGTCATTCTTTTAGTTCAAGAATAATAATGAGTGGTAAAGATCTCATCTTAATCAATGTCACTTTATCATAGCGTTCTTATAGCAGAATGTATTTATTTCTGTCTCAGATCAGGGGTCCATGTATGTGTTTTTTACCTATGTAAACACACACACAACACACACAGATGTATTTTTTTTTCTTTAATCTTATAATGTTGCACTATAAGCCTGTTTCTACATGGAGATAATCTCTTTCAAACATTGTCTTAGTCCATGTTTATTCTTTCTGTGTGACTTTTTTAAATGAGTCCTGGCCTTGGTGGGATTTAGTACAGAGAAAATGAAGAGGGAGCTAGGTACTTTGTAATTCCAATCTTGAACTGGTTGAGATATAAGAATGGAGATACAGTTGACCCTTGAAAAACATGGGTTTGAACTGCATGGGTCCACTTATACTTGGATTTTTTTAATAGAAATACAGTACTGAAATTTTTTTTCTATAAATGCAGTACTATAAATTTTTTCTATATATACAGTATTCTTCCTTATGATTTTCTTAATAATATTTTCTCTAGCCTACTTCATTGTAAGGATACAGTATGTAATACATATAACATACAAATGTGTGTTAATCCACTGCTTATGTTATCAGTAAGGCTTCTGTTTAACAGTAGGCAACTAGAAAGTTAAGCTTTCGGGGGAATCAAAAGCTACACGTGGATTTTGAATTGTGCTGGGGGTTGCTCAAGGGTCAGCTGTGCTTATGTGGAAGGTGAATTGAAGCTGGGGAGAGGTCCAGGGGCGAAGAAGCTGGCCTCCTGGGAGCTGAGACCCCAGAGGATGTGTTTACCTTCTTGGGCATCCCATCATGTGTTAGTATTTTCCTCTGTCTTTAAGAATCTAGGGGGATTTGTGGGAATCACTGATAGACTGACCTATATTGGACTTTGTAAATATGGGTACAATGTAAAGTAAGCACTGGATTTAGATGAACTGAGAAATTAGAAGTAAACCGTTTATGTCTATGATAAATATTTTCATTCGGTGAAATTTTATTTTTTTAAACTATTTTTTTAAAGATTTTATTTATTTATTTATTTGACAGAGAGAGAGAGAGAGATCACAAGTAGGCAGAGAGGTAGGCAGAGAGAGAAGAAGGGAAGCAGGCTCCCTGCTGAGCAGAGAGCCCAATGCAGGGCTCAGTCCCAGGACCCTGAGATCACAACCTGAGCCGAAGGCAGAGGCTTAACCCTCTGAGCCACACAGATGCCCCCATTCAGTGAAATTTTAGACAAGGAATGTGCATTTTGTGAATCTTAGCAAGTTCATTAGGCTGAGCTTCTAGGTCTGTTTCCACAGTAGGCTGGTTTGGGGAAATGAGTAGATTTTTAGTGTGTGTGTATGCACACATATAATTTAATTACTGTTCAGTACACTTAAAGGAGTATTTATAGGAGTATTTATAGTCTGAATTAAGTATTTAAAGGAGTATTTATAGTCTGAATTTAAGATATAAGAAATAATAATAAAAGCAACCTCAGTTTGGGGCACCTGGGTGGCTCAATTAGTCAAGCGTCCAACTCTCAGTTTTGACTCAGATCATGATCTCAGGGTTTGGGATCGAGCCCTGCATTAGGCTCCATGGTGAACAGGGTTTCTGCTTCAGGATTCTCTCTCTCTCCCCCTGCCCCTCTCCTCCAATAAATAAATAAATCTTAAAAAATAAAATAAAGCAACCTCTGCTTAGGAAGCAGAATATTACTAATACTTTTGAAATCTAGCCTATCCTTATTCTCTATCCTGCCTCCCTCAATTTGTGTTTATCATTCCCTTACTTTGCTTTATGATCTTAGTATATATGGCTGAAACCCTAAACAGTGTATTAGAGGGACTGTCATATTTTTGAGTCTTACAGAGCTTTGCATATCATTCAGTGTAGAGTACTCTGCAGTTTACCCCTTAGCTGGAGATCCGTCCTTGTTGGTAGCTGCAGCTCTTTCTCTCCTGCCGTTCAGCGCTGTGTCCTGTCCACGGATCGTGAGCTGCTCCCAGTGTCCCTGTCTCAAACAAGATTGCAGCCAATGATGTTCTTGCTTATCGCCTGGTGAACATAAATTCTGTAGGCCACGGGCCTAGAAGTGGGATCGCTGGCTTACACTTAATGTCAAGGTCTTCTCCATAGTGCCAGAATGGTCTTGCCAGTTTAGAAGATTCTACCAGCTCCGTAGAGAGCTCTCATTGCTCCCATGTTCTTGTAAGCAGCTGATATCATCGGACTTCAAATGTCTTGTCGGTTTCACGGTATAAAATGAAGTCGCATGGTCGTTAAAATTTGCAATTGCAGATGATGAATCAGGTTGAGCATTCTTTCATGTCTGTTGGCTGTTCATGCTTCTTCTGAGAGACACCTGCTCACAGATTTTGCCCATTCATCTATGAGATCGTTGTTACTTTCTTTCTGCAGGAGTTCCCTGTATCATCCAGGGATTTTTTTTTGTTGTTGTTACTTTCTTCACAATGTCTTTTGAAGAACAGAGGTTTTACATTTTAGCATGAACAAAGTTAATCTTTTTTCCTGGTCTTTGTACTTTTTTTTGCACCTTATTTTGGAAATTCTTCCCTACCTGAAGGTCATAAATATATTTTTTCCATATTTTCCTCTCAAAGTTTTAAAGTTATACCTCTCATTCTTAAGGATCTTAATCCATCTGGAGTAATTATGATCCATGGTAGAAAGTAGGAATTGAGTTTCTTTTTTTCCTTCTATGCAGGTATCCAGTTGTCCTGCACTGATGATTGTTGTTTTTTATTAACATATAATATATTATTTGCTTCAGGGGTACAGGTCTGTGATTCATCAGACTTACACAATTCACAACACTCACCATAGCACATACCCTCCCCAGTGTCCATCACCCAGCCACCCTATCCCTCCCCCTTACCCCCAGCAACCTTCAGTTTGTTTCCTGAGATTAAGAGTCTTATAGTTTGTCTCCCTCCCTCGTCTCATCTTATTTCATTTTTTCCCCTCCCTTGTCCCCACCCCCTGCTCTGCGTCTCAAATTCCTCATATCAGAGAGATCATATGATAATTGTCTTTCTCTGATTGACTTATTTCGCTCAGCATAATACCTTCTAGTTCCATCCACGTCGTTGCAAATGGCAAGATTTGGGGGGTGGTTTTGATGGCTGTATAGTATTCCATTGTATATATGTACCACATCTTTATCCATTCATCTGTTGATGGACATCTAGGTTTTTTCCATAGTTTGGCTATTATGGACATTGCTGCTATAAACATTCGGGTGCATGTGCCCCTTTGGATCACTACATTTGTATCTTTGGGGTAAATACCCAGTAGTGCGATTGCTGGGTCGTAGGGTAGCTCTATTTTCAACTTTTTGAGGAACCTCCATGCTGTTTTCCAGAGTGGCTGCACCAGCTTGCATTACCACCAACAGTGTATGAGGGTTCCCCTTTCTCCACATCCTCGCCAACACGTGTCATTTCCTGACTTGTTAATTTTAGCCATTCTGACTGGTGCGAGGTGGTATCTCACTGTGGTTTTGATTTGTATTTCCCTGATGCCAAGTGATGTTGAGCACTTTTTCATGTGTCTGTTGGCCATGTGGATGTCTTCTTTGCAGAAATGTCTGTTCATGTCTTCTGCCCATTTCTTGATTGGATTATTTGTTCTTTGGGTGTTGAGTTTGATAAGTTCTTTCTAGATTTTTGGATACTAGCCCTTTACCTGATATGTCATTTGCAAATATCTTCTCCCATTCTGTCAGTTGTCTTTCAGTTTTGTTGACTGTTTCCTTTGCTGTCCTGCACTGATTATTGAATATGAAAGATTCTGGATACAGCCCATGATATACAGTGCAGCTTTTGTCACAGTGGGAGGTTCCAGGTGCACACATCTGTTCCTGGGAGCCTGGATATGTTTTCTTGGGTTCACTTCGTACCAGTACCCCATTATCGTAATAACCATAGCTTTATGTCACACTTTATCTTTTGAGTCAAGTCTCCTTACCTTATCTTTTCCAGAAGTGTCTTGCTTTCTTTGAAAGGCTCTTCTCTGCCAAATGACTTTTATAATCTGGAAGTTGAGTTACACACACATTTACCAGTGAGGATTTTTACTGAAATTGCGTATATAGACCCTAAGTGCGTAGCCCAGTGAATTTTGACAAATCTATGCACCTGTGTAAGCAATACCGAAAACAAAATCTGGAATATTTCTGTCATCCCAGAAAGTTTCCTTGTGTCCCTTTCCATTTGGTCCCCCTTTGTCTCCAAGGTAAACACTGTTTTGATTTATGTTGCTAGAGAGGAGAGTTGCCTACTTTTGAACTTCATATAAATGAACATATACCGAATGTGTCTCGTTTCTTTCATTTGGTGTTTTTGATTTCATTCATATTGTTGCTTAGCAGTAGTTTATTCCTTTTTACTTCCAAGTTATGTGAATACCCCACTCTGAAATGGATACAAATGAGTAAAACTGAGCTGTTTCCTATTTGGGGCTATTATGAATAAGGCTGCCGTGCATGTTCTGGTAAAAGTCTTTTTGCAGATATTGATTATATACTCAAGAGAACTGGAAACATTCAGAGTGAAATTATGGAATAACAGCATAAATGCATGTTTAACTTTATTAAAAAATCATATTTCTGCAGTGATGACACCATTTTGTTTAATTGAAATGTAGTTGACATACAGTATTATTAGTTTTAGGTAATAACGTAATGATTTCACAATTCTATACATTACTCGTTGCTCACCATGACAGGTGTAGTGACCATTTTTTGCCATACAGTGTTACTACAATATTATTTTTTTTTAAGATTGTATTTATTTATTTGAGTGGGAGAGAGAGAGGAGGAGGAGCAGAAAGGGAAGGAGAGGGACAAGTGACCTCCGTGCTCAGCAAGGAGCCCAGCATGGAGCTCGATCCCAGGACCCTGAGATCATGACTTGAGCTGAAGGTGGACGCTTAACCGACTGAGCCACCTAGGTGCCCCTACAATATTATTGACTATATTCCCTATGTTGTACCTTTCATCCCTGTGACTAGTTTATTTCATAACTGTAGATTTGTACTTCTTAATCCCTTCACCTATTTCACCCGTCATTCCAATCCCTTCCCCCAGGGAAACTCCAGTTTATTTTGTGGTTCTATCTCTCTCTCTTTTTTTTTTTTTTTTGTTTTTGGGGGGTTGTTTTTTGTTCTTAGGTTTTGTTTTTTTGATTCCATGTGTAAGTGAAATCATATGGTATTTGTCTTTCTCTGTCTCGCTTACTTAAATTAGCATAATACTCTCTGGCTCCATCTGTGTTGCCATAAGGTATTTTTTATGGCTGAGTAATATTGTAGTATGTATATTTTATATAGATATATACACACATATATGTAACATATATACATATCATGTCTTCTTTATCCATTCATCTATCAGTGGGTGCTTGATTGCTTCCATATCTTGGCTATTGTACATATGCTGCAGTAAACATAAGGGTGCATATATCTTTTTGAATTAGTGTTTTCATTTTCTTTGGGTAAATACCCAGTAATGGAATTACTAGATTGCATGGCATTTTTATTTTTAATTTTTTGAGGAACCTTCATACTGTTTCTCATAGTAGTTGCATCAGTGTACATTCCTACCAACGATCCATGAGGGTTCCCTTTTCCGCACATCCTCACCAACATTTGTTATTTCTTGTTTTGATACTAGCCGTTCTGACAAGTGTAAGGTGACATCTCATGGCACCATGATTAGTGATGTTGAGCATCTTGTCATGTGTCTGTTAGCCATCTGTACTACTTTGGAAAAATGTCTGTTCAGGTCTTCTCATTTTTCAACCATATTATTTGTTATTTTGGTGTTAAATTGTATAAGTTCTTAATGTATTTTGGATATTAACCCTTTACTGGATATATCATTACAAATATCTTCTCCCATTCAGTAGATTGCCTTTTCATTTTGTTGATGGTTTCCTTCACTGTAAGAGCTTTTTATTTGGCACAGTCCCAATAGCTTATTTTTGCTTTCATTTCTCTTGCCTGAGGAGACCTATCTAGAAAAATGTTGCTAAGGCTGATGTCCAAGAGATTACTATCTATTTTTTCTTATAGGAGTTTTATGGTTTCAGGTCTCACATTTAGGTCCTTAATCCATTTTGAATTAATTTTTTTGTATGGGTATAAGGAAGTGGTCCAATTTCTGTTCTTTTGCATGTAGCTGTCCAGTTTTCCCAACACTATTTATTGAAGAGACTGTCTTTCCCCCATTGTATATTTTGCCTCTTTTGGCCATGTAAGTGTGGTTTTATTTCTGGGGTCTCTGTCCTGTTCTATTGATCTATGTGTCTCTTCTTGTGCCAATGTCATACTGTTTTGATTACTACAGCTTTGTGATATATTTTGAAGTCTGGCATTGTGATATGTCCAGCTTTGTTCTTCTTCCTCAGGATTGCTTTGGCTATTCAAGGTCTTTTGTGGTTCCATACAAATTTTAGGATTATTATAGTTCTATGGAAAATAGTTGGTATTTTGATAGGGATTGCAATGAATCTGTAGATTGCTTAAAAGTATGGACATTTTAACAATATTAATTATTCCAATCCGTGAGCATGGTATGTCTTTCATTTGTGTTATCTTCAGTGTGTTCCATCAGTGTTTTATAGATTTCAGAGTGTAAGTCTTTTACCTCCTTGGTTAAATTTATTTTTCAGTATTTTATTTACAATGCAATTGTAAATTATGTATTTTTAAAAATTTCTCTTTCTGCTACTTCATTATTAATGTATAGAAATACAACAGATTTCTGTGTGTTAATTTTGTACCCTATAACTTTACAGAATTTATTTATCCTAATGTTTTGTTTTGGTGGAGTCTTCAGGGTTTTCTGTTTATAGTATCATGTCATCTGCAAACACTGACAGTTTTACTTCTTCCTTATCAATCTGGATGATTTTTATTTCTTTTTCTTGTCTGATTGCTGCAGCTAGGTCTTCCAATACTGTGTTGAATAGAAGTGGCAAGAGTGGACATCCTTGTTTTAGTCTTAAAGGAAAAGCTTTCAGTTTTTTCACCATTGACTATGATGTCAGCTGTGGGGGTGGTACATTTTATACAGCTTCCAACAATGTATGAAATTTTTAGTTGTTCTGCATTCTCATTATCATGTAGTGTTGCCAGTCTTTTTAATTGTAACCAGTCTAATAGGTGTGAAATGTTATTTTATTATGGCTTAAGATAAATTTTTCTGATGACTAATGGTGGTGAACATCTTTTCATGCTTTTATTGGTCACTCATATACCCTCTTTTTTTCTTTTAAGTTTATTTTAGGTAATCCCTACACTCAACATGGGGCTTGAACTCATAACCCCAAGATCAAGAGTCACATACTCCTCCAACCGAGCCAGCCTAGAGCCCCTCATATACCTTCTTTTTTGAATTAAAAAAAAAAAAAAAGAAGTTTGTCTCTTTATTGATGGTTTGTAGAAGTTTTTATATATTCTAGATATGAGCCCTTTGCTGGCTATATGTATTACAAATTTTCTCCCAGTCTGGGGCTTGCCTGTTCATTTCTTTAATGGCATCTTTTAGTGGACACAAGTTTTTACCTTTTATGAAATCCAGTTTATCAACTTTTTTTTTAATGGTTAGTGCTTTTTACATCCTAAGAAATCTTTATGTACCCCAAGGTCTCAAAGATATTCTTCTGTGTTTTCTTCGAGAAGCCTACAGTTTTAGCTTTTACTTGTAAAAATAATTTGATGCAGCTCAAATTAATTTCTGTATATGGTGTGAGGTAGGAATATTTAAGGTAAATTTTTTCCCTCGTAAGGTTATCCAGTTGTTCCAGCACCATTTATCGAAATGACTTTTGGTATTTGGTACTGGTGCCTTTGTCAAAAGCTAATTGAATGTGTATGTGTAGCTCTAATTTTGGGCTTGATCTTCTGTTCCATTGATCTGTTTGTCTTTCCTAATATCTTAATTAATGCAATTTTATAGCAGTTTCTGAAATCAGTTAATGTAGGTCTTTCAGGTTTCTTCTTCATTTTCAAGATTGTTTTGATGATATGGGTCCTTTAATAGCCATTTCAATTTTTAAAACCAGCTTGTCAATTTTTGCAGAAAAGTCTGCTGCGGTTATTACTTAGTCTTTCTTAACATCGGACAATAAGATTTTGTTTTTCTCCATAAAGATCTTATACATCTATGTTAGATAATTCCCTCATACTTAATTTTTTAATATTATTATAAATATATTTTCTGGAAGATTAAGTTGCCTAATTGTAGATGGAAATGCAGATTAGTTCGATATGTTGATTTTTAAAAATTAAACAAAATTTCTAAAATTTTAGTTATTCTAATAGATTATTTGTGAGTTTCCATATAAACAGTAATAGCATCTGTAAATAATTACAGTTTTATGTCTTTGTTTACAGGTTTTTATAACTGTTCCTTAACTGGCAGAAACTCCCAGTACAATGTTGAATAGAGATGGTACATTAGTTTGCTAGGGCTGCCATAAAAAAATACTATAAACTGAGTGACTTAAACAACATAAATTTAAAAAATAAAAAAATAAATAAATAAACAACATTTAAGTTTATTGCCTCACAGTTCTGAAGGGTAGAAGTCTCAGTTCAGGGTGTCCCCTGAGTTAGCTGCTTCTGAGGGACTCTGAGGGACTCTCTTTTGTAGGTCCCTTGGCCAGCCTTCCTGTAGCCTCAGGAGATCCTTGGTTTGTCAGTGGTTATCTGCCTGTGTTTTGACTTCTTTCTGCTATGTTTGTCTTGCCTTGTAATCAAATTTTCCCTGTTATGTAGTGACACCTGTTATATTGGATTATACCTCTCGCCAATGACCTCATCTTAACTTGATCATCTTCAGTGACCTGGTTTCCCAATAAGGTCCTATTCACAAGTAGTGGAATTTAGGACTTTAATGTATTTGGGGGCTATAATCTACACATAACAGATGGTAATAGTCTTGTTCCTTGTTTTATGCTTTTTCTCTTTTATTTTGTAAATGTGAATTAAACCAACAGATTTTATTACCTTAAGCCAATATCACTTGCCAGCTTATTCATACTGTGTCTGTGTGTGTTCAGTTGTGCTAATAGTTAATCCTTTGCATGTTGATTTATAAGTAAGAATGATTAGGATTTTCTTTTTTCTGTATCCTTATCAGGTTTGGATAGTGAAGTTATACTTTATACTAGCTTTATAAAATGAAGTGGGACATGTGCCTCTCCTATTTTTTTTTTTAAATTCTCCAGAATATTTATTACTTCAAGTTGGTATTATCTGATTCCTAATTGGTAGAACTTATTAGGAGGGCCGTGTGGACATGATACTTGCTTTCTGGGACAGCGTCCACAAAAACAGGATATATAGCTGGTGTTGCATTGCTTATAATCTCATCTGAATCAGCTCTCCTGGGCTTCTGGGAGCCTCTGGAACTGTTGTAACTAATCTTAAGTCAAGAACATGGAAAAACATTTTTGAAGGTCACGGTTAACCTCAAAATTGCTGCTGCCCCACTCGGTGTGTAGCAGAAAGAATGGGACTGCCATTTTTTGAGCTGAGATTTAAGAAACGTAGAGAATAGGAGGGAAGATGCCAGAGCATCAAGAGACTTTCACAGGGGCTGCAGGCGTGGATGGAAAGCTAATGTTTCTGTGTATGCCTGCAAAAGAAAATTCAGATTTTCTCATTAGCATTTTCAAAGACATTCACTTAGATTCTAATGTCACCAGTGGGGGTGTGTAGGCTCTCAAGGTGTTAGAAAGTCATTACTAATATTTTAACTTGGTCCTTAGTACATACTGTTTTACACTGTTACTTGCTTATTTTTCTAGTCCTTCTTCCTTAATGAGATTGGGATACTCCCGGGAAATGGAACAGTGCCCTTTATTTTTCACACATAGAAGTGCTTGTTGCATATGTAACGTCATCCTTATTTAAATTGCTCTCTGTGTACTAATATTTTTCAGTCTCTTTCCCTCACCAGGTCTGTATTTTGCAGTTTTGAGAAAAATACTAAAATGTTGCACTTTCAAATGACCATACTTTTAAGGGGATGTTCTATCAAAAAGTGTAAATTTCAGATCAGTTTGAGATCACATAATAGAGTATGAATTGTACATCTTGGAGAAATTTTCGATTTTATTACCATGTTAAAACCTCTCTGACTTCAGACCCCACTAAGTTGGACTTAATGATAACACAGAGAGGCATGGCCTACAGTCTATCTTTTTATGATTCATATTGTCTCTAAGTGAGTTTATCCTGTGAATTAGATCATGGCGAAAACTTCCCTGCTGCTTAAAGGAATAAACCACTTTGAAGTACCAGAATATTATTTTGTCAGCTTCCAGTTACCCCTGTGTGATTCTGTTTTAGCAACTGTGAAGTTTGTAATACATTGCTGATAATTGGGAGGCTGTGCGTTAGCACCCCAGGACTTATTTATCCCCTAGTTCCAAGTTGGTACCCTACACAACATCTCCCCAGTTGCCCTCTACCCCGCAGCCTCTGCTAAGCACCACTGAACTCTATTTTTATGAGTTTAACTTTTTAAGATACCACATGTAAGTGAGATCATGCTGTGTTTGTCTTCCTCTGTCTGACTTATCTCACTAGCAGAATGCCCTCTAAACCCACCCACGTTGTCGCAAATGGCAGCATTTCTTTCTTTCTCAGAGCTGAATAATATTCCATTGTATATACACACCACACCTTCTTTATCTATTCCTCAGGGGAAAGATTCTCCTGGCCTGTGAGGGAAAAATGCAGAATTTCTGGATAGCCTAATGGGATTCCTTTGAAGTTTACAATGTTCCTCCCTCCCCCACACACCCCGTCTGCTTTTAGAATTCATTCTTTATCCTTGATTTCTAACAGTTTTTTGTTTGTTTGTTTGTTTTTGCATTGAGATAATAGGGTGATCTGTTAGCTTTGTGAACTTGGATGTTCAATTCTCTCCCCAGGTTTGGGAAACTCTCAGCTATTATTTCTTTAGATAATTTTCTGCTCCCTTCTCTCCTTCAGAAACTCCAGGCATTCCAGCATTTGTGCTTTTGATGGAATCCTATTGATCGCTTTGGCTTCCTTCAGTCTTCATTCTCTTCTCTTTGTCCTCCCCAAACTGGGTTGTTTCAAAATGCCCATCCTCTCACCACTTATGCTGTCCTCCAGACACTTTACTCTCCCGCAGATGCTCTATTGCATTTTTCATTTTACTCATTGAGTTCTTCAGCCTCAGAATTTCAGCTGGGTTCTTTTTTTATGATTTCTTTATCTTTGGTAAAAATCTTGTTTGCTCATGTATTTTTTTTTCAAGGTTTCATTGAATTGGCCGAGTTTTCTCGTGGCTCACTGAGTTTCTTCAGAGCAGCTACTTTGAAATTTTTATCAGCTAGATCACACATTTTCATGCCTTTGAACTCAGTTTTAGGGGAGTTCTTACTCTCCTTGTGATGGCACGTTTCCTTAGTTTGTCACGTTCCTTGTAGCTTTGCGTTGCCACGTTCACATTTGTGATAGTGGCAGCTCCTTAAATCTGTACGAGTTGCCTGGAGATGGGTGTTCTGGGCCACCGCGGTGGTACGTGAGTTCTTGGTCTCTTGGCATGGAAGCGTCCACTCTGCTCCCTTGCTCCCTCTTGTGGTGGGATTCTGAAGCTTTTATGTCTCCTCCGGTTCTTACAACTCACCAGCCGGCTCCTGGAAACCTCTCCTTTGTTTTCCTGAAGGTGGCGCTGTGGCTCGTTTGTGGTTTCTCCCTGGCCGGCGATGTAGGCCTGCTGTCTGAGGGGCTCTGGGTCTACTGGGCTCTCTTCCATGCTGCACATGCGCAGGAGCTGCTGCACAGTGGGTGGAGGTGTGGGTCTAGTGCTCAGGCGTTGGGGGAGCCTGGAGACGCACTGGTGAACTCCCTGGGTGTGGTGCTCCCACCGGCTGGTGGTGGACTTTCTGCTGCACACCGTCTCCTTACTGCCCTTGGAAATTCCCATTGGCCTCTCTCCCAATCTCCTTCTTTCCCGCAGTCACAGACATCCAGCCTCAGTACTGTGGGTCCTGCTGGAGAGCAATGGGAGTCCGCCGCCGCATCCCACACCGCTGGGGTGGCCCGCGCTGCCGCACCCCTGTCCTACCCACTGCGGCAGAGACTGCCCCAGTCTGACAGATCAGTCCCCTGCAGTGTTTCCTTGCCAAGCACAGCCCTGGGAAGGTTTCTCTTAATGCCTCCTCTGCTGCGACTGATTGGTCAGTCTGCTCAGATTGTTGTGTGGCGTTGTGTGGTGTTTGCTGCAGTAGCATGCTGGAAGCTTCCCCTGGGGAAGGCTGGACTTGTGCACAGTCTGCCCCTTGTGTGCATAGCCACGCCCATCAGCATTCTGCAGGTTTCTCCCCAGCTGCAGGGACAGGGGTCTGGCAGGGTTGGTGGCCGTTTGGTGGCTCCACTGGTTCCACAGCCCACGCTGAGTTCTGCCTGCCTGTTGCCAGTGTGCGAGTGGGTGAGGCTCCCCTGGGTCCCATGGTGTGCGGTACTAGATCCTAGCACCCAGCCTGGGGCTTTGGTCTGTGGATGGATGTCTAATTCCTTGTGAAAAGGCAGGATAAAAAGGAGGAACATCTTAGCCACCGTGATGCTGACATCAGTCTCCTTCAGTTTCTCATAAACCACATTTTTTTTTCAAGGCCTATAGCGGGGAACTTTAGCAAGACTTGAGTAGTTGTAGTTATCAGAGAGTAAAACATTTCTTCTTAAACACTCATACTACAGAACTTTTAAGGAAACCAGATGCTTGTCTTACAGCTCTAGCTCTCCTCTCCCTCGTCCTCTGTCCACCCCGTCCTTAGACTAAATACGCTGTGTTTGCATATGTTCACCACAAATGTGTCTGGTTCATCTCTTGTGTGAAGCGAAGACACCACACCTCTGAAGAGTTAAGTAGGAATTTGCTTATGAGTGCCCACAGCCTGTCTCTCTGTTCCTTCTGCAAAGGGAAGGGTACAACTGACCCTTTGAACAGCAGAGTCACTCTGTCATGCAATTCTAAAAGACAGCCATTATTGATCGAGCAGGGAAGGCAGCAGTATTTCATAACCCCTTGCTTTCACAGACTTAGGATGTCTCAATGTCTACATCTCAATACCTGTGTTTTACACTTTGGCACTGAAATGGGGGGAAAAAAACATCATCTAGGTTAGGTTTTGTGGTTCTGTTTGGTCATGACAAATAGATGGTAGTCTTTAAAAACATTTGGCATCAGACTCTGAAGCTTACTTTTCCCCCAACCCTGGCTTTCCCCAGGACCCTGCAAGATCCTGTGGCCCCAGATAGATGGACAGGATTCCTTCCTCTGTGATGCCTTCCGAGTCTCATGCCCCACTTTCTTGCCTCTTTTCTATAGTCTCTGTGAGGGCAGCTCATGTAAATGAGTATGACAGTGCCTGGGACAGGGGAGGCTGTGTGTGAGTGCGTATCTGGCTTACATTTCAGTCTGTCCTTCAGCGTCAACAAGGTGGACACTGGTTCCCAACTAAGGGCAGAAGACAGCATTGTTTCATCTCTCAGTACCCAGCTTGGGAAATAAAAACCGAAAGTGGGCTGGGGCTTTGAGTCAGATGTATCGAAGATTATTAGATCATAAACTTTTATTGGGTCCTTGTTATGTCCTCAGATATTAAGTATTTTATGTGAGCTCACTTACTTAACCCTCAAAATATCGTTATGAGGTAGCTGCCCTTATTACACTCACCTTACAAATGAGGAAACTGAGGCATGGAGAACCCAGGTGACTTTCCAAGTCACATAGCCAGTAAGCGACAGGAAGGAACTCTGATGGTGTCCGACAGAAATGCTTCATCCCCAGACCTGAGATACTCTCCTTCCTGGGGATTTTATTGACGGGAGACTGGAGTTCTCCTTGTGTAGCTGTGGCTGCCCCAATAGACAGGGGAATATAAGAAATGATAGCATTCTACATTCTTTCTTGAATATTTCAAAGAGGTCTTCTAGCTTTGACTAGAATGCCTGAAAGGATTAAGGAATTTAGTCTCTCTAGAGGCGACCCTGCTTCTGGACAGCTCAAAGTGACGGAAGAGTCCAGTGGGCCTCCCCTAACTTCCATGAACCTTCTGCAGACCTCTGTGGAGCTCCTTCTCCCTCCTGCTTCCATGGAGCGGAGAGCCTGTGTGATTGCCTTCCTGCGGGCTGAGAAGTCAGGGAAAGGCCATCTTGCTCATTTCTGCTGCCTCTGACTTGGTGGTGTTTGAAACCAGAGTTCTCTTAGAGGTTGGGGCAGTCGGTCTTCTAGTGGGAAGCATCCCTTAACTGACATGTCATTGACCTTCTCACAGGTCTCTAGCTCTCTCCTCCCCTGGCGGACGTAGAGATTTGAGGCACATCTTTACCACTCTGCATGAACACCTCTCCTCGGAGAGCCAAATACGGTGCTGGGAAGAACACCACGTTCCAGGTGCGGCCCCTGCCTCAGTGTTTCTGACAAGATCTGTGGGGCATGGTTTAACCAGCTGAGGCAGCTGCATCCCACTGTTCACTAAAACACTCAGCCAAGTGGCCAGAAAAGCTCAGGGGGAAGATCAGTGAGGACCCTTTTTGCCTTTTTCCAAATAGTTTCTGTTACATTGTCTCAGGGCGGATCTGTGTGCTGGTCTTCTGCAGCACACAGAAGCTCTTGGTCCTCCCCCAAGAGCAACCTAAGGAAACTCCATAGACTTCTTGGCTCCACTGAGAATGGGCAGGATGGCCTTTGTCAGGAGCCCACGCATGTGCTCTCCTGCTGCGGTCTCTCGTTGCCTGGTGGAAGGAGACCCAGAGGGAGAGCTTTTCACCGCGGTACTGTTTCTTAACAGTGTCGAATAGTTTCTTTCCACTGAAATCATAACTGAGGAAGGAGGTATATCCATTGTGACCTGACATGGTTCTGCTTGGTGTTCGTTCCCCTGAATTAACGTCCCGGTCCCTCTCCCCGCAGGTCACCAGCAGACATGATGAGCACCAAGGCCTTCGCGCTGGTCTCTGCCGTGGAATGGGAGCTGCTGGCGGGCGACAAGGAGCGGGTGCACATAGAATGTGTGGAGTGCTGCGGGAAGAACCTTTACGTGGGCACCAGTGACTGTGTCATCTACCACTTCCTATTGGAGGAGCGGGCGCTGCCCACCGGGACGGCCACCTTCTCTGCCACCAAGCAGCTGCACCGACACCTGGGCTTCCGGAAGCCAGTGAATGAGCTGCGAGCGGCCTCGGCCCTCAACAGGCTGCTGGTGCTCTGTGACAACTCCATCACCCTGGTCAACATGATGAGCCTGGAGCCCGTGCCCTCGGGGGCGCGCATCAAAGGGGCCGCGGCGCTGGCCTTGAATGAGAACCCCGTGAGCGGGGACCCATTCTGTGTGGAAGTCTGCATCATCTCGGTCAAGCGCAGGACCATCCAGCTGTTCCTGGTGTACGAGGACCGGGTTCAGATCGTCAGGGAGGTGTCCACGCCGGAGCAGCCCCTGGCCGTGGCCGTGGATGGCCACTTCCTGTGCCTGGCTCTGACCACACAGTACATCATACTGAACTACAACACGGGCTTCTCCCAGGACCTGTTTCCTTACTGCAGCGAGGAGAAGCGCCCCATCGTCAAGAGGATCGGGAGACAGGAGTTCCTCCTGGCAGGTCCCGGAGGACTGGGTGAGCCTTCACCAAACTCTACCTCTCATCTGTCCATTCCTTTTGCCTTACCTCCGTGAGCCTGTGCACAGACCCTAGCTGTGAGAGAACCTAGCTTTGAAAATAGGTACTCGTGAGGAGTATTCGCCAACACTAGGGATGCGTGGCGAAATATAAACAGAATTCCGAACCAGTGTGCACTCTAATGTTTCCTTAGATTGTCCAGGGAACGTAGGGTCCATGGAACAAAACTAGGCCAGTCACAAGGTAGAGCCAGCTTTCTTCTGTGCTAGCAGAGCCTCGAGATGACTTGGGGAGAAAATTTCTTTAAGTAAATGACTACAAAATAAAAATCCGTAAGCCTTCTGTATAAGATTTTTTCCACGTGGGTAGGTTTGTCAGATTGTTTGTATTCTTTGTTATGGAAAGGAGTGGAGCTCACTTAGACATAATTTCAGATGTGACACCCATTACTGAACTGCTGCAGTTTCATCCCATCGCACTGTCTTGTCACCAGGCCCCGAAAGGGCTTTGGCTCTGTCGTTTGGCCTCGCGAATTCCCTGTGCTGCCTTCTCGAAATTCAGGCTCAGAGCTGTTCATGGTGTGGGTGACTTGTATTTTCTTTCAGTCATGGATGGCTCATTTTAGGGCTCGTGTGTGTCTGTGACACACAGTGGGTCCTGGGGAGGGTGAGCATCCCCATCACTCCCGGTGCTCATTAACGGCATCTCATTTCAGGTGAGGGATACAAACATATTTTCTGGTTACAACAAAAGTTGAGTCGCAAACTCTAGTCAGTGAACACTTACAGATTTTTACTTTTTTAAATCAGTTTTATTTTTTTGATCCATTTTGGGTTCACAGCAGGATTGAGTGGAAAGTGCAGATTTCCCCTATACCCGCTACCCCCAGACACGCACATCCTGCTGCACCGTCTGCATCTCCCCACCAGAGGGCCACATTTATGATAATGGACATATCTACAGGGAGACATTATAACCTCCTAAAGTCTGTAGTTTACGTCAGGGTTCACGCTTGGAGTTGTACGTTCTTTGGGTTTGGACAGATGTATAATGACACGTATCCATCATCGTGGTACCATAGAGAGTATGTTCACTGATTCTCGGTGTTCAAAATTCTTGTCTTCTACCTGTTTATCCCCTATAACCCCAACCTCTGGCAACTGCTGATCTTTCCAGAGTGCCGTGTAGTTGAACTCATACAGTACGTTACCTTTTCACATTGATGTCTTTCACTTAGTAATATGCATTTAAGGTTCCTCTGTGTCTCTTCGTGGCTCAATAGCTAAGATTTAAATATATATATATATGTATATATATATATATATAAAATTTGTTTATTTATTTATTTGAGAGAGAGAGCACACAAGCAATCAGAGTGACAGGCAGAGGAAGGAGGTGAAGGAGGCAGAGGGAGGAGCAGGCTTCCCACCGAGCAGGGAGCCTGACATGGGGCTCAATCCCAGGCCCCCGGGATCATGACCTGAGCCAAAGGCAGATGCTTCACCGGCTGAGGCACCCAGGTGCCCCACAATAAGTTCAGATTTTTACTTTTTAGAAAAAATATTCTTTACCCCAGCCACCTTTTTTTCTTAACAAAAATTCCCAATTTTAATAAAAATTTGTGTTATGGAAAACATAAGTAAAGAGGATATTATAAAGAGCTCAAATGTACCCATCACTCAGCTCCAGCTGTTATGAATTCCTTGCCAGTTGTTTGATTAATACACCTCCCCGTTTCCCCTGCTCGATTATCATAGCGTCATGGGCCTGATAGCACTTCTCCTAGAAACCATTCAGTGTGTAGTTCTAAGTTCCTTAAAAAAAAAGAAAGAGAGGGGCGCCTGGGTGGCTCGGTTGGTTGAGCGACTGCCTTCGGCTCAGGTCATGATCCCGGACTTCCAGGATCGAGTCCCACATCGGGCTCCCAGTTCCCTGGGGAGTCTGCTTCTCCCTCTGACCTCTCCTCTCTCATGCTCTCACTCATTCATTCTCTCTCAAAAAAATAAATAAAATCTTTAAAAAAAAAAAAAAAAAAAAAAAAAAAAAAAAAAGAAAGAGAAAAGGAAAGAAAACCACAATACCATTGCATACCTAAAAAAAATTTAACAGCAATTCCTTAATATCCCCAAACATCAAGGCATGCCATGTTTCTCCTACTATCACACATATACAAAGAGACATATGTAAATACTTACCTACATAAATTTGTGTGTAAGGATATGTATGTTTTCCAGTTTGAGTCAGATCCCTCATGAGGCCTGTACATTGATCTGTTAAGCGTCTCTCTGTCTTTTAAGTTCTCTTACGGTTCCTCTCCTTCTCTTTTTATTTTTCCCTAACTTTTTGTTGAAGAGGTTGGATCATTTCACCTGTAGCCTCACACAGCCTGAATTTTGATGATTTTTATCCCCTTGTTATTGTTTACTATGTCAAGTTGACCTTTGCGTTTCCTGCCAGCTGATAATTAGGATGCCAGGTGTTGTCAGATTCAAGTGTGGGATGTTTGGGGATTTTTTATTGTTTTGTTGTTGTTGTTGTTTTTGGTTGTTTCGGGGAGAGGCCAGACTTCGTCATCGTCATCGGGGTGGAGGCCTTGCATCAGGTTGTGTAGTTTCTTTCTCTCTCTGCATTGTCAGTAGCTGTTGATGAGTGATGCGTACAGCCTTTCAGTCTTGGGGCTGCCAAGTGGCACTGTCCTCTTTCTGTCCCTTCCTCCTCCATGTGTTAACTGGACTACTTCAGTGGAGAGGAACTTACTGTATTTGGTTGCCCCCAGGTGCATTGTTAAGAAAGACAGAACGAGGAGGTTCTCAATAAGGTGATCCCTTCTGTCTTCCAGAAGTGACTTTTTAAAAGATATCATGACGCATCATGGATTCAGACACATATGGTGCATTTCCATCTATTTGTGCTTGGGTGGGGCTTGTCCACGTTGACTGCCAAGCGCCTTTCACATGACCCTAGAACTCGGCTGGCTTCCTTGCCTTCTGGTGTGGAAGGTGTTCCAGGTTCATTGTGCGCCTTTCCTGCCCCAGATCTGGTTTCAGCCATTTCTCCAAGGACCCCTGATGCTTAGAGACCACAGGATGGTGCTAGATCTGCTCATTGCACATTGTGTTTAGGCTTCGTCATTGAACAGAGTTGGGAAAGAGGTGTTTCTGTAAAGGTAAAATCCATGGTAAGGCTCTACTGATAGAAACAATTCACGGCTCCCAGGTGTTGACCTCATCTGTCTCTATGTTCTGTCTGCTTTCAGCCACATTGAGGGTCTTAGTAAACCACTGCCAACATCATTGTTCTTTTGATTAGTCCCACAGTACGCAGAACAACAATACTAACACCACTGTTCCCACAATGTAATGACCGAAAACAGTTTGTTTATGGTTCTTTTTGTCTTGAGAGTAGGGTGTATATAAAACCCACCAGGAACTGACCAGTCACATTACTGTGTTCTGAAGTCACTTGGAATTCCGAGTCCCCCTCTGTTTGGTTATGCCACCACCTGGATACATAGTTAATTCGTCTTATTTTACTTTTGATTTTTAGGAATTGCTTTATTTTATTTTATTTTATATTTTCACTGTGTAAGTACGTATGGTGTTCCAAGTCATGTGGGCTGCAGCAAGGTATACCCCAAGAGCTGATTCCTGTCTTCTTCCCCCTTAGGCAACCTTTATTTTTATGGTATTTTATGGTTTATCCTCTCATTTTTGAATAAAAAAATACAAATAAAAATTAAATATTAGCATCTCTTTCTCAGCATTTTTTTTTTTAGCCTAACAATATACTATGGAGACACCTTTGTAATATAATCCAGAGATTTCACAGCGACGTGCTACTCCGTTGTGTGGAGGTGGTGTGGTGTTTTATTGTATTTTTTAATTTTATTTACTTATTTGACAGAGAGAGAGAGAGATCACAAGTAGGCAGAGAGGCAGGCAGAGAGAGGGGGAAGCAGGCTCCCCGCTGAGCAGAGAGCCCGATGCGGGGCTCGATCCCAGGACCCTGGGATCATAACCAGAGCCGAAGGCAGAGGCTTAACCCACTGAGCCACCCAGGTGCCTGTGGTGTGGTGTTTTTAATCAGGCCCCTTTTAGTGGGCAGGTGGGTTTTTCCAGTTTTACTAGGACCTTGTTTTTTTTGTACTTTCCCGGTGGATCTATGGAAAAGCTTTGTAGGTGAGATTGTTGAGTCCAAGTACAAATGCATGTGAGTTTTGCTAGGTATTGCTGTATTCCCTCGATAAAGGTGTGCATTTTCTGTTCTCCCCAGCAACATATGACAATGCCCATTTCCCCTTAGCTTTGCCAAAAGAGTAGAGTATGTTGCTGAGCTTCCTTCTGTTTTGTCCCCAGTCCTGTACATGAGAAGCGGAATCTCAGCGTAGTTAATTGCATTTCTCCTGTGATGAGCAAGAGTGAACATTTTTTAAAAAGATTTATTTATTTATTTCGCGGTGTGGGGGGGAGGGGCGCAGAGGGAGAGGGAGAGAAAATCTTAAGCAGACTCCTCTTAGAGCCCGAAGTGGGGCTCGATCTCACAACCCTGAGATCATGACCTGAGCCAAAACCAAGAGTCGGTTGATTAACCGATTACACCACGCAGGTGCCCCAAGAGGGGACATTTTTTCCATACATTTAGGAGCCATTGCATTTCTTTTGATGAGGATTGCCTTTTCTCTTGCCATTTCTTTTAGTGTCCTTTCTGTGTTTGAGATATCAGTTTGTTGCCTGGTATAGGTTTCAAATATTTATTTCCAGTTTTTACCATGAAAAGCTTTTCTTCAATGTTCCTATATAATCAAATGTATTAACCTTTTTACTTTATTAAGTCTTGATTTTGAATCACAGTTAGGCGAGAAGTCTACCACTGAACCATGCACATGATTTCAAGTCATCATTAGGGTCGTTTCCCTCTCTTCCAGTTATAGACAAAAATCACCCATGTTTTCTGCTGGTACTTTTGTGGTTTCATTTTTCACAATGCGGAGTATAAGGAACAGATTTAGTTTATCCTTTTCTTTATGGCTGTCCATTATCCCAGCCATCCTACTACAGAGCCCATCCTCTGTCACTGATATAGGCAGCCACCTTTAACACACACCGAATTATCTTATGCCTTTGGGTCTATCTCTGGATTTTCTGTTCTGTCCCATCAGTGTGTTCGTCTGCTTATGAGCCCGTACCTTACTGTTTCAGTTATAAAGGCTTTATAGGGAAAACATTTGACCGCAATCACTTGTAAGCTCTCTTATACATTACCTATATACAGGTTCTGTATGCAACATAGTAATCAGCAGCTTTATTACATGGCTTCAGAATTAAGTTCAGATACGGATGCCTGGGTGGCTCAGTCGGTTAGGTGTCCGCCTTCAGCTCGTGATCCTGGGATCCTGGGATGGAGTCCCACCCCCAGCATCCATGTCGCTCAGCAGGGAGTCTGCTTCTCCTTCTGTTCCTCTCCCTCCCCTACTTGTGCTCTTTCTCTCTCCCTCTCTCTCTCAAATACATAAATAAAATCTTTATTTAAAAAGAGTTAAGTTCAAATAAATACTCTAATGAATGCAAATGCACCTTTAAGCATATGAAAGCTATGTATTTTCATTTTGCTTCTCTTTCTCCCTGAAGATTATTTCTCCTGTGTCATGAGAAACCACTCCTAGCCTTTTGCCTTAGTTTAGATTTTCCTGTTCTCAGCAATATTTTGTTGAAATTTTCATAATGTGATTGAGTCTTGTGACTTTAAACTCTGTCCTTTGATACCACTTCTTGAAAAATATAGATAATTAAGCCTCTCCTGACTCCACATGGCCCCCTGGCTGCCTGGCCCCCTCCCCTTCTCCCAGCTCAGATAAGGGGACCTCTGATATTTAAAGGGTTTACCGTTGAAAATAATGCTTTTTAAAAATGTACCATGTACACATTTGTTACATTTGCACGTTGACAGCACTTGACGCCAACAATATGGAAACAATAGTATTTGTCACCTGTTCTGCAGGCATGTAATTAATTGGGGGGTGTTAATAACAGTACCTCCGTGCCTAAGTGGTTCTGGGCACCTTCTAGTGCCCGACCTGGGCCCATTAGCTGCCAGTGACCACTCTGCTCTTTTATTCCAGTGTCATCTTCTGCTTTTTGGGTAAACAGAAGCCTTTGTTCTGGACCTCTGGTTTCTGCCCATTCCGTTACAAGAACATTCATGTCAGAGCCTCTGCACCGCACATCTCCCGGGCTGGGTGGTACCCAGCCTTACATGGGTAAAGGCAGTCACCCGGATTTAATTCCAGGAGGAGGCTGGACAGCATCTTACAGTCCACGCTCCTGGGAGAGTGTGCTATACATGGTTATTTGACCCGAAATTTGGCAGCGTCGTTGGGCTTACGGTTTACGATTTGCCAGGTGCCCTGGGGGAGCGGCGTGCCTTCAGGTTATTCCAGCCGGCTGGCTCTAAACGCACAGAAGGGTCAAGAGAGTGCTAACTGAACTTCCTCCTCCAAAGCTCAGTCCTCCTTCCAGAGTCTTAATGCTTCCCAGAGCCTTGGACCTCACTTTCTCCCCACGTTTTTAATGCTGCCTGAACACCTGGGCAGTGCTGTTGGTAGGCTAGTTCCGATGGTAATGATGTCCTCTCTGGTACGGGAAAACACTGGCAATGCCAAACCCAGGGCCTTGGGTCCCAGGCGTTGTCTGACCTCAGCGACAGAACCAGCCTACCCTCTTTATTTTGCCCCACCAGCCTCGGCAGCAGTCCTCCCTTAGACTCTGCAGATGACGGCCCCTCTCGGGACATCCTGTACTCTGCTGTGGCTTCTGGTGTGCTCTGTGGAAGCATGGTGTGTCCCCCTGCCCCGCCTTCAGGAAGCATGCTACCACCACCCCCTGAGAAAGCCCTGGAACCCCAGGCTTGCGTCTCTCCAAAGTCTGTGACCTCCAGTTCCAGAAAGTGCCAACACTACCTCTCAACCAGCTCTGCATCCTGGGCCCTGTTTCGTTTCCGACTCCGCAGTCTGTTCGATCCCGAGGCTGACTCCCGCATGGTGGCCCTTGACTCACCTTTTCTCTTGCTCCTACTGAGTCTCTGGCCGGGTTCCCCGATTCATCCCCAGAAGTGGCTGCCCCCTCTGTTGTGCCCCAGTCCTGGCCTGGTCCAGCCCGCCTCCGTGGTGGCAGGCAGCCATCCGGCCCTCCCCTGTGTAGCTCCTTGCACACGCCCTTCACACTCCTGCCCAGCTGGCCTTCAGAAGCCCCTGCGATCTGTAACAAGTGCAGGCCGCACTCCTCAGCCCGCCCAGGGGCCAGCGCTGCCCATTCCAATGCCAACTTGACTTTCAAACAGGGTTTGTCTTGTTCTGGGGACACATACCCGCCCCACTGCTGCCCCCTGCATGTGTCCTCTTCCCTGTGCAGGCTGGGGTCTGATCACTCAGCTCTGGACTTGACCTCCAGCGGCACTCCATCTGCACTCGGAAAGTTTTTTGCACCTTTCTGTGCCCTGGTCTCCATCTCTTGTGTGGTCATTGTTTAGGCATTTCCCTTAACCCCTTCACCACCTGGAGCCCTTGAATCCATTGTCCGTCTCTTGGTAGCGAACTCCGTGCTCCACACAGTGAAAGTTCACTGAACTGAAATCACTGCTCAGCACCTCATTTGTTCTTTTTGTCTGTACTCATTTAAGAGAGAGAATTCTTTTCTGTTCGTGGTGCGTTCACCCGAGCCACATCATCTTTTAATGTATTATACTTAATTTTATACTGTTACTAAAAATATCACAGAGACCACCCTTGTACTTATCGGTTGGCAATAGATTTAAAAGTAGAATCAATTAAATTCAGTTTGGGTAGATGATACCCAAATTATTCTTCAAAAAATATTTCCTTACACCATACCAATACTTGTCTTTATCGGTCTATCACATTTGGCCAATCTGCTGAGTAGAAGTTGTTTTTACTGTTTTTCATTTAAACATGTGCCCTTAGTTGTTGATGAATATGAGGCTCTCTTCATATATTTATTAGCCATTTGCATTTTGTCTTTTGTGATTTACTCATTTATAGCCTCTCTTTCTGTATTGAGTTGTTGGTCTTTTTCCTAATGATGTTTGGAGACTCCAAAGGGCCAAAGGGAAATGCTCCAGATCAGAATGGTTTATGTAAGGCAGTCGTGACTCCTTAGTAGACGACATGTACACACACACACACACACACTCTCTCTCTCTCTCTCTCTCTCTCTAGGCTTATTGTGCTGTCATCTTTTTTTTTTTTTTTTTAAATTCAAGGTAGCTAACATATAGTGTGGTTTCAGGAGTAGAATTTGGTGATTTATCAGTTGCATATAACACCCAACGCCCATCACAGCAAGTGCCCTTCTTCATGCCCATCACCCATGTAGCCCATCCCACCCCTCCCCCCAGCAACCCTCAGTTTGGGAGTTCCAGCTGTGGCTCGCACATGCCGAGAACCCATATGTAACTTGTTAAGGAGGGCGTAACAGTGCTCTGAGCACAGCGTTGTTCTTCAGGGAGGGCCTCGCTTGTGTTCTGCAAGAGCAGGGTGAGTACGCATGCATGAGGTCCCACGTGCTACCCAGTTTCAGGAACGGCCTAATTTAGAGGAAAAGAGCTATGTTTGTAATTAATTGATTAACTGTAGTGTATTTTAGTCTTTGTAACTACAGAAAATTTCAGTGCGTTGATGATTTCACAGTTTAGGAATTTTGCTCATATGCTACAGTTGAGATAACCTTCCCTTCTTTAAATCTTGAAGTTCTTTGCGTACCTCTGTGTCTCCCCTCCCTGTTCTCCATCCTGTACAGCAGAGACCAGGTGTCATGATGGTTTGTAGGCAACAACACGCTGTTTCTAAAGGTGTTCTACGTCAACTCATTTGAAAACTAAGTTATAATGGACTGACTTTACTTTGCAAATGTATTAATTTTGGTAAACCCCAGTATCTGCAGACTATGTAGCTCATTGAGAAATGGCTGGTTTGGTGCTTCATGTACAAGACAGATAAGCTGTCATTTGTTATGGAAGTTGACAAACACTCAACAGCAGTGTGTCTTGCAGTGCAAAATTGTTTTTGTCCCTGCGTTCAAGGGTGAGTGTGTCCAGTATTAGACTGCAGCTCCGAGCAGGGGCAGTTCCTGATAGGACGCCTTGCGCAGTGCCTGGCACATTGTAGGAGCTCAGTAAATGTTTGAGGGAATGTATTCAATATTCATTCAACAAGGAAGGGCCATAACTTAGGCACGCTAACCAGCTGGAGGACTGGATGTGGGAAAGACCTTGCAGAGCTGCTTAAATTGCTGGGAAGTAACTTTTTCCACACAGCTGAGGACATGTGCTTTATATACCTTCCGGGGAGTACATGTAAACCTTTTTTTAAGCTCATTTTTAACTGGAAGTAAATGAAAGGTACACATTCAGGGCGAGGTAGTTCTCGTCCTGATAAAGTCATGTAGGCTTCTTCACACCTGCAGCATATTCTTTTTTTTTTTTTTTTAAAGATTTTATTTATTTATTTGACAGACAGAGATCACAAGTAGGCAGAGTGGTAGGCAGAGAGAGAGGAGGAAGCAGGCTTCCTGCTGAGCAGAGAGCCCAATGCGGGGCTCGATCCCAGGACCCTGAGATCATTACCTGAGCCGAAGGCAGAGGCTTTAACCCACTGAGCCACCCAGGCGCCCCTCTGCAGCATATTCTGTCATGTTTCTGATCTTAAAACAGAAGGAAGAAGGGGATGGCATTTTGCCCCCAGACCCATCTACAGGAAGGAAAAATGCCACAGGTCTTCGGAGGCGCACCTGACTCCTCCCGTTTTTACAGGCATGTTCGCCACAGTTGCTGGTATATCTCAGCGGGCCCCTGTGCGCTGGTCGGAGAACGTGATCGGTGCAGCCATTTGCTTCCCGTATGTCATAGCGCTTGATGATGAATTCATCACGGTGCACAGCATGTTGGACCAGCAGCAGAAGCAGACCCTGCCCTTTAAGGAAGGCCACATTCTACAGGATTTTGAAGGTACTACTTTGTACAGAAATCTCAATGAAATTGAGTTATCAATCCGTTTGTGATGTTCAGTAGATGTTAGTAAGGATCCATTCGGAGCTGGACCTCAGGCTAACCTTCAAAGCTACACAGGTGCTGGTAATGCAGTCTCTGGGCTCCAGGGCCTCCAAGGGCAAAGGGGAGATAGACGTTTGGACAGAGAGCTGTAGCAGTGGAAGAGCTTGATAGGCATGAAACAAGGCCAATTGGGAGAGTAGAGGAGGAAGTATTTCTTGGAAATATCAGGGAGGGCTTCCTAAAGGAGATGGTATTTTAGCCAAATCTGTAAGGATGAGTAGGAGTCAGCCAAGCAGATCTGGTGTGAAAGAACGCCAGGTAGAGGGAAGGTGCCTGCAGATCTGCGCAAGAGGGAGCCCTGAGCTTTGGGCCACGTGAGCAATTAAGGATGACTATAGCACGTCATGTGTGAGGGGGGCTGGCCTGAGATGAGGCTGCAGCAGACCGCGGCTGTCCAGACAGACCTCCCCTTGCGTGCACCAGTGAGCCAGGCAAGGGATTTCTTTCACTTTTCCTAAATTTTATTATGAACATTTTCAAATGTACTGAAGTCAAAACGAAAACAAATTGAAGCACCATAGACCGTTCAGCTAGACTCAACACTTGTAAACATTTTGCCAAGCCATTCAAAAGTAAGAAAAAGACATCATGACAGTTAATCTGAAGTACTTCAACATGCATCTCTTAAGAATGAGAGCATTTTCCTATGTAACTGCCAAGCCCTTGCACCCCTTAGAAAATGAACTCTAATATCCTGTCCATGTTCAGGTTTTCCCAGTTGTTCAAAGAAGATCTTTTATGATATTTTCCTCAAACTGGGAACGAATCTAGATTTATACATTGCATTTGCCACTTAAGGATTTTAGCTCACCAAACATTGCCCTTCCTGTTCGAGATGCGACAGATATCACTTACTAAGACTTTCGGCCCCCACATTAAGCGTGTCACACTTCAGTCGGAGGCCCCGACACACACATCAGAAGAGCATGTCTCATAACAATATCCTGGTGCCATGGACGAGTGGTAGAGGTGGGCATGGGGTCATGGGCACATAGAGGCTGCTGATGTAACCTCCCCTGCCCCTGGTGCAAACAAGGGGAGGCTTCCCAGGAAAAGGGACACCCATGTAGAGAAGGGACAGAATTTCATCTGAGTATGAGAAAATGACTTCGCTTGTGATATGGAAGACACGTAATGTGGGCAAGAGAGCAGAGTGGGAAGACTATAAGGAAGATGTCCAGGAAGGAAAGATGAGGCCTTCCGTGACACCAGACAGTGGGGCTGGAGTGGAATGATGGGTTCCTAGGAGAGAAGAGTGGAGGATCTGGGAAGACTTGGCTGACCCTGAGTCATCCTTCAGACAGGAAGGAAGTATCATCTCATTGCTTCCTGTGCACAGGTGATAGTTTTCTTAAGAATGTGTCTGGAAGGGAGCAGAGCCCAAAGCTTCATAGCAGGAGTGTGCCTTGGATTAGAGCTCCAGTTCTGTGGACTATCTGCACAAGGTCTCACAAATCCCATGAGGGTGATGGCCACGGGTCAGGTGACCTCACAGGGCTGTGGGGAAGTGATAAGGTCAGACCAAGTCTTGGTTATTTGGATGGTAGGTGAATATGAAATACCTCATGGTTCAGAGTGTAGTATTATAATCTTAGTTTCCTATAAACTAACATGGAAAGAAAAGAATTCTTAAAAAATTTTACAGGAAGTATAGCATAATTCTCATAGATCGCCATAATTGATCTCTACAACTTCTTTGGACCGTATGTTATGTATCTACTCAACTGATTTTATTTTATTTTATTAAGAATTTAGTTATTTATTTGAGAGAGAGACAGAGCATGAGCAGAGGGAGAGGGAGAAGCAGACTCCCTGCTGAGGGCCAAGCCCAACACGGGCTCAATCCCAGGACCCTGGGATCATGACCTAAGGTGAAGTCAGATGCTTAACCAACTGAGCCAACCAGGTTCCCCACTACTCAGCTGATTTTAAATTAATCAGCACTTTTTTTTTTTTTAAGATTTTATTTATTTGAGAGAGTGAGAGAGCATGAAAAGGGGGCGGGTCAGAGGGAGAAGCAGACTCCCCACAGAGCTGGGAGCCCAATGTGGGACTTGATCCCGGGACTCCAGGATCATGACCTGAGCAGTCGCTTAACCAACTGAGCCACCTAGGCACCCAGCATTTTCAAATAAACGGCAGAAAAGCATATTTTTTACTTTGGAAATGTGGTATATCATCCACCCTTTTCCTGACAGTTAACAATATGGGAGGAAGAAAAGAAAAACATTGCAATGTATAATTTCTTTTGGAATTTTGTGTTGGGAGAATTACAATGAAATCAGCCATCAGATTGGATGACAAGCCCGTTTTGGGCGAGCAGTGTGTGTCTGTGCAATATGTTCTTTCTCTTTCCAACACTGTTGAATTTTTTCCCAGGAAGAGTGATTGTCGCCACCAGTAAAGGAGTTTACATCTTGGTTCCATTACCCCTGGAAAAGCAAATACAGGATCTTCTAGCAAGTCATAGAGTGGAAGAGGCTTTGGTTTTAGCAAAAGGAGCCCGGAGGAACATTCCAAAAGAAAAATTTCAGGTTTGTAATTAAGTTGGTCCCAAGAACGCGTGCCGCCAAGCCACCAGCTAGCGAACATTCAGATCTCACTAACATACGTTGGCCCTTTCTGTGCGCCACGACCTTGCAGATCGCTTTTGGGTCTGGTGTTTTGTTTTCACAGCCTGTCCACGTCACACGGGCACGGAGGCTGTTTGCAGAGCAGTCTGGGACAGCTGGACTGAGGTCTCACTCCCCACCGAGCCCAAGTCAGACTATGAACCTCTGGTTTGATTCCGGGGTCTCATATACATACCAAGTAGTATTTCTAATCGACTCTCTTCTTCAGTGGGCCTTCAGAGAAGAGTCAGGAGCATAGTTCTCATAAACCAACAGAGTAACCGTATCAGCAAATCACAGTTAAATATTCAGAATTGGTAAATACAATAGAGAGGATTACTTTAAAATATCAGGAAGAAGTAAAGACAAATTTAGACCTTGGATCAAAAGAGATAAAGTCTACTTGACTTTCAAATAGGGAGGTGGTAGAAACTCATTCATTCAGTCGTTTTGTTTGTTTGTTTGTTTGTTTGTTTTTAAGATTTTATTTATTTGACAGAGAGAGACACAGAGAGAAGGGGAACACAAGCAGGGGGAGTGGGAGAAGAGGAAGCAGGCTTCCCACCGAGCAGGGAGCCCGACGTGAGCCTCAATCCCAGGACCCTGGGATCATGACCTGAGCCGAAATGCCCTAAAATGGGGCTGGATATCTTTAATTTCTATGATTATATAAAAAAGAGTGGACTTTACAGATAATGCTATAGAAGCCAACATTAGTAAGAAAAAATCCCAGCTGGTTCCTGTGGAATTATAAATATGTGAAACTACAATAAACTTCTTGTTCAAATTAGAAAAAAAATTTTTTTAAATTCTAAATTAGAATTTGTTTCCTGATTTAGAATTTGTATTTGTTGGGATGGGTTTGAGTGTTTAAAGTTTAGACTTCTAGTATCTATAGGAAAAGCTTTGTTAGCCATACTGATAAATGGCCCAATACTGCAGGAATCCATCTAATTATTTCTGGAGGAGAAAACTTTTAATGCACTCGAGACAGCAACTTTAATGTAGTTGGGGTGATAAATAAAACTGATCCCTCTCTCTCTCTCTGCCTGCCTCTCTGCCTGCTTGTGATCGCTATCTGTTAAATAAATAAATAAAATCTTAAAAAAAAAAAACTGATCTAAGAATCACAAGTTATTTTTATGTCCAATGAAATCAGGTTCCCTAAAAATTGCTGCTTGATCGGTTGTTAGTTATATCATGTTACTCTAGTTAGTTATGTTACATTATGTTACTCTATGTATTTGAAAGTAATGAGACATCCTGTGGGTGTGTGTATGCTCTACTGAATATTGAAACTGATCATGCAAAGTTCTGTGATGTAATCATGATCCCTTGACAGTTACCAATCAGTCTGATTTCCACACGACTCACTGATTGTTGTGGAATGAAGTAATGCCTTCTGACCTCAGTTGCTTTCTGCTGCCAAGTGAAAGAAGACCAGACATGTAATTTATGGTTATGGGTATGAAAGTGGGCATCTTTTTTGGTCATTTTTTTCTTTTTTTGTATAGTTGACACACGATGTTACATTAATTTCAGGTGTACAGCATAGGGATTCAATGTCTATACGTTATGCTATGCTCACTGCAAGTGAAGAGGGTGTCTTTTCTGTACTTAAAGATTGATAAAAGTGTTCCTTTTTGTTCTGGATTTTTTAAGATGAGACTTATCTATTTGCGTTCAGCAGGGGGCAGCAGAGGCAAAAAGAAGAGCTGTTCTGGGGCCTTGCTAAGCTGAGCGCACTTCCTCCGCAGCCTGTAGATCAAAGCCAGGTGGGGTGGCCATGCCTTCCATAGGGTCTGAGGTCTGTCATTGCCCTTTTTGCTCTCTACCCCATAAGCCTCCTGTGGACATGTTGGATGTTTAGGTGGGCCACATGTTGGGGCGCCCCCTCCTTGCATACATGCTTTAAGTGTGCAGCGTTTTCTTACAGAAACCTCCAGTGTTCCTTGTCTGATCTTCGCCCCCTCCCCTCTCCTTTTGCTGAGTAGCTATGTGCTGTCAGTATGGGATCTTATTAGTTGTCCTCTTGCTCGGACATCATCTGAGTGTCATCTTGGTATCTTTTCCTTTCCTTCATGCTCCCTGCCTTCTCTCATTTGCTGCAAACTACTATATCCAGACCTGGAAATACACCCTCAGAATGATCTTGAATTCAGCCTTCATTCCCCGTGCCCATTGCTATTGCTGTGCAGACCCTTCTATTTTGCCTGAGTTATTATTTTAACAACCTCCTTGTTTGTGTGTGTGTGTGTGTATGTGTATAGTCCCTCCTCCATGCCACTGTGGGAATGTTCTTTCTGACTTACAGATGGACTCCTTTGCTTAGAGTACTGCGGATTTCCAACCCCCTCGTGGTCTGGCCCCACCCACTTCCATGACCCACCTGCTGCCTCAAAGGCTAGAGGGCAAAGGAGCCAACAACAACTCCTGAGCCTTGCAAGGTGCCTGGGCTCTGCTGGGCCTTTCAAAATAGTTTTAATCCTCAGAACGATTTAGAAGTAACCAGCAATACTGTCCGAAGATGGGAAGGCAGGACAGCTGAGCTGGTTTCATGCATGGACACCTCTCCAGTTGCATGGGTGCCAGCCCTCAGAAGCAACATGTGCCCCACCCCCTGACCCCCCCACCCCCGCCCCCATCCCCGCCCCGTGTCTTGCCTCCCAGTTAGCAGAAGGAGCCCTGGACTTTCACACCCCTCTCCGCCCTCCCCTTTGCCTGAGTCCTAATATATGCAGGTTTCAGTTACTGGGGTGTGCTTCCAGACTGGACAGTGGTTTCCTCTCATCTGAGTCCTCCCCGTCCCCCCAGGCAGAACCGATCCCTTCCCTGCATTTCTGCGGTTTGTGTGTCAATACTCAACACAGGAGTTTGCACTTGGCTCAGGCCTTGCCTGCCCGAGTTCCTAGGTGGACTCTGCCCTCTTTGTCCCCGGGCACCCTGGTCCGGACTGGGCAGAAACTCACTGCTCTAAAAACAGAGCCGGTATATAATGGATTGTGGAGCAGGCGGTTTGTGTTAAAAATAGAACTGTAAGGGAAAAATAATATTGACAGCAAAGGAGAGAATTTTCCTGAACGTGTATGTGTTTTTGAGGATGAGACGTGACTCTTGTGATAATGAGGTGCATTACTTATTTTAGCTTTTGGGTGCTTCTGACCAAATGCTGGACCCTGGCTTAGAGAAGCTCGAAAAGGAGAGGAAAAGGGACCACAGTCCAGTGGACGCCTTGTCCCTCTCCTCCCACCTTCATTTAAAGCAAGTATCTGTTTTGTGTCACTGACTCCTGAACTAGGGAGGGCTTTATCAAGAAGTTTAATTCTGGGACTGGGATTAAAGGACTAGTGCTTCCAGAGATCCCAGAGGGCCAGAGAGTTTAGATCTTTAAGAAAGCTGGGCTTGCATTATGTTAAGGTGTAAGATGTCATAAAGAAAGCCACAGTAAGGAGACCTCTTGCATTAACAAAGACTTGTGTCAGGAAGTTCTCCTGATTTTTGTTGTGTACCATGGGAAGTATTCATATTTAAGCTTGAACTCTGGTACCTGTGGGGTACTTCTTCTATTTCACCTAAAACTATTTGAATATGTATCTTTAAAAGGCAAGATTCCTCTTTTAAATGTAACCACAGTGCCGTCTACAGAGCTCCCCAAAGTCATCATAGAGTCTTTGAAGGAACAGAGTCCCATCAGTGTTCACAACTCCCAGGTGTCCTGCGAATGCTGCGTCTTGCCGTTCTCCCTGTCCTCCAGGGAGGTCCCAGGCAGGCTGTGCAGTCAGGAGACCGTGTGCCCGAGCCACTCGGAAGCATCCTCTGTGCAGACCTGCCACCATGTCTTTGATTTATGTCGTTAGGGTCCTTTGTTTCGTTTGACTTTTGTTTTCTAGAGATCGCTCTTTGGAATTTAATGTTGTTTTCTGATTATGTAAAATATTTACAGAGTTCGAAGGAGCGTTTCCTCCCTTCACCTCTCTTCTCCCCCACCCCCAGTCCCTCTCTCTTCCTTCTTCCCTGTCCCCTGGGTCTTTTTTTGGTGTGAAACTTGTGATTTGTGTTCTAATGGTTACCCTAGTCCTTTGGTTTTCTCCTCTTCTTGCGGGAGGGTGGGGAGAGCTCCTGTTTTCTGTTGTTTCCCTCCTTTGAGCAGCACTTGGAATTAGCTGGTGAGCTCTTCCCCAGCATCTGTATGAAAGTCACATCCCTTTATCCCCAGCATGTCCTCGAGCACATTGTCCTTCTGTGTCATCTCCCCGTGGCCCCCTGGTTTTGATGGTCGCATTGTCTCTGCTGTCGCACTCATACAGCCATCTCCTGTCTCCCTTATATTTGTCCATCTTCGTTCAGGGCAGATGCGTATGGAACGCTCGGGGCACATTTTATGCTGCCGACTCTCCGGGCCTCTGGTTTTCCGCAGCCATCAATCCTCCTGCAGATGTCCCAGCATGGGCGTATGGGAGCACTGTCCCTGCACGTTGGCAGCAGTTCCTCTACAGCCTTTATACTTGAGGGCCCATGTGGCTGGCTGTAAAGTCTTTGACTCATGTTATCTTCCAATGAGAAACTTAAGTAAGTTCCACCATTACGTTTTGCCATCGAGAGCTGACCAGTATTGGGTGACAATCTGAATTCCTTGCACTTCTAGCGACTTGGCTTTTTGCCTTGAATGCCCAAAGGAGTTTTTCCTTGTCTTTCAAGCTCAGTCTCTTCTTGTCACCTGGCAAAGTGGAGCTGGTGAAGACCCCTTCCCCGGCCGTCAGGCTTTCCAGTGATAGTGGTTTGGGAACTCTGGCTTTTGTGGCCTCACAGCCCCCTTTTCCTCTTTCCACAGCCCCATTTTCTAACACCACCTGGTTCCTATAGTTGGTGGTAGGTCCCCAGTGGCTCGTGCTTTTGGGTTTGTGGGCATGCCCAGTCACTTCGTGCCGTTACAAATGTTGGTAGCGGGTTTTTGGTTTCGTTATCCCCGATTGTTTTGTCTGTTTTACTTGTGGCAAAACACACAGTAACATAAAATTTACCATCCTCACCACTTTTAAGTCTACAGTTCAGTGGCGTTGAGCATGTTCCCACTGTTGGTCACCCATCACCACCACGCATCTCCAGAATGTCTTCCTGTCTTGCAGAACTGAAAGTCTGTCCTCACTGAGCACTAGCTCCCCATCCCCCTCCTCATGGCAACGCCATGCTTTCTGTGTCGATGATTTTGACTATCCCAGATATCTCATGTAAGTGGAATCATGCAGGATTTGCCCTTTTGTTCCATGGCTTGCTTTACTTAGCATGATGTCTCAAGCCTCATCCATAGTTATATGTCCGAATGTCCTTCCTCTTTAAGGCTGAGTAGTATACTCCCCTGTACACATGTATGGCATTTTGTTTTTCCGTTCATCCACTGAAGGGCACTTGGGTTGTTTCTACCCTTTGGCTGTTGTGAACTGCTCTGAACTAATTGTTCTGTTTTATGAGAAGGCTGCAAGATTAAAAAGACTGCCCTGCCACAGTCTTCCCAGATACCTTGGTTTTGAAACATTTTAAAGTAATATTTAAAGTTTTAGTAAACTTACACACATATACTCACAAACACATTCTACTTGGCGAGACCTACTCTAAATCAATTAAAAACATAAGTAACAAAAAACTACTTGCAGTTTAAAGCACAGAAGGTAGTCTGATTTCTCTAAAATGTCAGGCCCTCCTTCGAAAAAATTTTTAAAAAAAGAATGGCCCCATAGAAAAATGAATATGAACAGATATTTCATAGAAAGTAAAATCACCTGCCTTATGAATGTATGAAAAGATATTTTGTCTTACTCATACAGAGATGTGCAAACTAAAAGTTCCTGAGTTTATTTTCCGTTCAGATTGTTAAAATCAGAGGGTTTGAGGATACTCTGTTGAGGGTGTGGGGAAATGGACACTTGCAGAAGTCACTTCTAAGAATGTAAATTGCCTGCAGGAGGACGAACTGAGAATCTCTTTCCAAGTTACAGGGTATAGTTCTCCTAAGGGGTATTCTACGGGCCTAAGCACAAAACTGCCAAATAACCAATGGAGAAGACTCCACATGATCAAATTGGTTGTTTAAGAAGAAACCCAGTGACCCAGATGCTGCTGAGGGAGGAGTGGTTAAATGCGCTGTGGTCTAGCGGGCTGTCAGGACACTGTGCAGCCAGGAACAAGAACCAAGGACTTTGTGTGTTGAGGCGGACCTTTCTCTGAAAGACAATGAATTAAAAATGTAGAGAGTGCAGACAGTGGGTATAGTGCTACTAAAATGGGGGACAGAGTTAACTTAAAAATACATCACGTATTTCTGTAGCTGCCCAGAAATTCATAGCATCGATTACCTCTGGAGCGCCACTGGCTGGGACTGCGGTGGGAGGGAGACTCTTCATTAACCCCCTTTGAATGTTTGGAAATTTGAGCTCTATGAATGCATCACTTCCATTATAAATCTGAAAAAATACAGGAGAAAAAAATACATGCACGTGTGTGAAGAAAAAAAATCGAAGAGCAAGGGGCTTTTGTCCTTAGAATGTCATTTTTCTTCTTAAACAGCTATATATTCCTATCTCTTAGTGTATCCTTTGCAAGAGTCAGGATCTGTGCTTTGGGTAGGGTTCCTTACGCATGTTGAGTTCCTTGGGCCTCTTCTCCAGCCCCTGCACCCGCTGGCCCCCACCGTCCCTGTCTGTGGAACTGACCACTTTTCCTGCTTTGCATGCATATCTGTCACACGACTGATTCCGGAGCAGGGCTTCTAGTCTGCATGTCACCAGACCCTGGCTCTGGGATGGGGATGGGTACAGGGTGGAAAGGTTCTGTTTTACACAGTTGGCATCAACTAGGTTTCTTAACTGGTGGATTTCTCAGAGCTTCTAATACACTAATATCTATTGTGATCCCTAAGAGGCCATATAGCATGTATTTTTATTACTATCTTTCTGTGAGTTCCCAAGAAGGGGTATATGTAAAATACATTATTTTATACATTATGGATTTGTATTACATATGTAGGTGTGTGTATATACATGTGTGTGTGTATGTGTGACATGTAAATACTCTTTATGTATATTTTGTATATATCAGTATTTACAATAAACACACATTCGTGTGCATACACATATACATCTGTGTCCAAACTTAATGAGGATGGATTGCCTTTTGAACAAGGAGAGAATGTCATGGCCACTTAGGTGGACAACTGTTTCACCCAGTGTATTTTCAGAAAGGTCTTTCTATTTAGTCAGTAACTAAGTGAGAAGAGTTTTAATATGAGTTTTTTAAAAGCCTAAAACCCACTGCTGCAGTATGTATTACAAGAGAAGGTATGAATACAATTAAAAGTCCAACATTCATACCAATTTTTGTTTAGAGTTGGGTTGTACTCATTTTACGGGAATGATATGTATGTACCAGATAGCCCAAGTCTTCTTGATCTTACAGAGCCTTATAACCTGAATCTTATGCGTAGTCTCATGTCAAGAATAGGCTGTACTCTGGATTTGTAATGGTTTGTACCTGGCGTGTAATGACCACACCTGGTGGTTTCTCTGCACCAGATCTGCGGTCATCCTTGGTAGGAAGCGGGTGTGCCCGTTGGCCCTGCTCTCCTGGAGATGGGCCCACTGGCAAAGCCAAAATGCCGTGCCCTTGAGGCGGGAGGGGGATCCAGGCCTGACCCTAGTGGGCTTTCTGCCCTTTAAAAAGAAGCCTCTCTGTAAATAGAATAGAATAGAATCTTCTGCTTCACAAAATTTCTGGTTACCCAAAGCATGACAGAAATCTCAATTCAGAAACAGATAGAAACAGAGGTTTTGACTTCACTTTGACCTTGCTCCCAGAGTACACGTGACCTCTTCCACCTGGCTGGTGGGGGCCCTGTGCCTCTGCGCAGAGCAGATACCAAGTGGTACTTCTCAGAGCTCTGTTGGGCTAATTTACGCTCTTGGCCTGGGACTTCTGATAGCTGCCTTACGCCAAGGGACAGATCAGAAAGTTGAAAGGACAGCTGAAGACTCCATTGTGTTAGCTCTGCCACTGGTGAGATAAATAGACTCTCTTGTTCTCTCTCCTCACGTGGCCATCTTTCTTGTCCTTCTGCTGGCTGCCCTGACTCCAGGTCTGTAACCCCGCCTCACCTGTGTGGAGGGCCAGAGCATCTGTTAGTCAGAGTGGATGGTCTGGCAAGGAGACAAGTCACTTTCAGAGCACCAGGAATCGGCTGTGCTTGCCGAAGTTTCTGATCAGGTGCTTGCGGGTCTGAGTCAGCGGTGTGTTGTGTAGCTTCTGTGGTTCCACGTCTAGGTGCTTCTATTCAGGATGACGGGTTCTCTGCATGCTTCTTCTAAGTCTGCCTATAGCATTCGCGGACTAGAATACAAAAAATAATCCCATATTCTTGGAGATGGGGAGTGTTCGCAGAAGTGGTTTTTATTTCCCTTTAGAAAGGGAAAGAGTAGATGGCGTTTGAATCCTGCAACCACGTGGAGTAAATCGTGATTCGGCTGATTTCTCATCAGCAGGCCGGAGATCAAGAATTCTTCTACTGCAGTAGATGGCTCCTTCTTATCCTTTCTGCTAGGTGGATGGTCTTCATCGTATCTGCTTCCAGAAATGGAGCTGTCATTCCCATACAACAGAACCTTGACCCACTCCTGTCTGCTTATTGTTGGGGCGTTTAAATTGGCCTGTTTTTAGGACACACATGGTTGATGTCAGGGAAGAAAGGTAAAGGCAGGTGGTAAGGAGATGAAAAAAACAACCTGCCTTTTCTGACTTCTCTCAGGGAATGTCTGTGGGGAGAGGGAGGAAATGCTACACTTTTGAGAACTTTTCAAAACTACAGCGAAAGCCCCTTTAAAAGCTGATGTAAGGGAACGGAACTAATGGTCTATAGGTGCCAACTGTCTCCACTTCCGTCTCTTCTTCAGTGGGTAGCAGTGTTAACTGCCTACTATGTACCTGGGTGACTCAGTGAGTGAAAAAAAATTGGGCTTTAGAATCAGAAAGGTCTGCTTTTTAAATCCCAGCTCTGCCACTTACAACTTCACGAACTTCGGCTAAGATCTTAACTGTCCCTCTGTCTGAGTTCCCGAATACCGAGGAGATAGCTCTTCAGATCCAGAAGGCCTTCCTGAGTGGCCGGTGTCATGCCGGGGTGTGGGGCTACGAAGAGGAATAACGTACGTGCTGTACTGCCAAGGACTTCATGGCTTACGGGACAGCACAGTGGTTGGAGGGTAGAGGAATTGAACTCCCAGGGTTTGAAACATGATTGGAGTCTTTGATCGTGAGGGGGTGACCGCCTGACTGTGGGATGGCACCAGTATAAACAGAGTGAAGAGGCATGTCCAAGAGCTACTTGAAGCGAAGCATGCTTGCAGCTCCAGCACTGACCAAGCTGGACAGCGACAGGAGGGGGCAGGGTTAAGACACTACAGGAGAGCTCTCTAGAGTGCCCTTTGGTCAAGGAAATCTGGACAATCTTGGTTGAAACCGAGATCACTGGCAGCTTGATGGCAGGAATTCTGCCTGGGGAGTGTGACCGTGGGCCGGGCACCTCCAGGAGAGGGACTAGGAAAGCATGTGGATTTATCTGTCTGCTGACTAAATGGCATTGGCCCTGTGCTCTGAGGGATACTCAGAAGTGAAGTGTCAGTTCCAGAGGAGTGGAAGTATGGGGAGCAGCTTCGGGGCCTCCGGAGATGCTGGGGCTGTTGCTCTCTGTCTGAGCCACCAGAAGTAGAAGCTGTCCCCTAGCCCTACGAATTAAGGAGGAGGAGGACAGAAGATAAAAGGACATATTGGGGAAGGGGATGAGATTTATGGGGGAAGATCCTCGGAGAGGGAAGAATAGTCAAATAGAGAAGAACTTTATTTCAGGAATGCGAAGTTAGTTCATTGACATACACATGCACAGAAATATATTTGTATTGGAAATAATTTCATATATGCCATGTTTTTTCTTTGCCTTATAACTTCTGATTTCTGCATAATCCCGAACATTGGGTTTGCGTTCTGACCAGAGAGTTTCTCCGCATTGTGCTGGTTTTACGGGGTCTCTCAGAGATGAATTCAACCTATCTTTCCTTGCAGGTAATGTACAGAAGGATCCTGCAGCAGGCCGGGTTTATACAATTTGCACAACTTCAGTTCCTGGAAGCTAAAGAGCTCTTCAGGTAAATTTGAGGTGTTGATAGCAAGCATTCCCATGTGTCCCTCTGTGGTCAAGACCATCTCAACCGTGATACCGTGAGGGGAATTATTGCCGTGGTTAGATTGTGCTTCAGGGGGAAGTGGGGAGGCTTGTTGACAACAGCACCCACCAACAATGCTCATTTCTCTCCCCCACTCCCTAGCCTCAGTTTACCTTCCCTGTGTCTCGAAGAGGGTGGAGGCTGAGGAGGAGGAGGCACCATAACGGTCCTGTGGAGAGAGAAGAAGGGAGTCCTAGAGTGAACTCAGTAATGCAGAGGATTCCTAGAAAAATGCTGTTCTTGCTCACTTTTCCTTCTCTTCAGAGATTTTATGGGAAATCAGAAGTTTAGGAACAGAGCAGGCGCTCCTGGGAAGACTGGTAGAAACTGTGCTCCTTCCAAGACTTTACAAGGAAACGTTTGTAAGGACAAGCTAGGACCTGAGTTTTCAGGCCATCTAACTAGACTAGATCCTGCACGTTTTAGAGCCATCTCAAGGATAAAGGGTGTATAAAGCGTCGAACAGATCCTTCACATCTGGGGAGCGGCCGGAGCAGAGCACGGCTCAGGAGCACGCTGTCTGCTGCCTGTTCCGCAGGCTCTTAGACTCACCACCGCTCTGGCCTCCTGCTCTGTCATACTGGGGGCTGAGGGAACAGGGTTCTGAGTCAAGAAGGAGTCACTTAGTGAATAGCGATGCCCCCTCTAACTTATACTTAGGTCATATTCTGTGTGGTGTTCTCATCTGTTCTTGGCAGGAGCAGTAACTGGGGGACTCACGTAGGTTCTTTGTCCCTGTGGACTTCGCTGTCTTCTGTCCTGCCTGTTCTGTCCCTGCAGGGTCAAAAGCCTTCTCATTTGGGTCCATCTTCTCATGGGTTAATCTGGAACAGTGGGCGAGTGGTCATAATCTATTCCTAGAACAGTTCACAGATTTTTCTAACAGAATAGCTGTAGGTTCTGTCAGTCATTAATACAAGGCTACCCCGTCTTTCATGCTTCAACCCCTTCATAGCGTAAACTGACGGCTGCTCCATTGTCAAAATGTGATGGAGAGAATTGGTCCTCGAAGCAGGCAGGCCCAAGGCAAGCATTCCCTTCCTGCGCCCACGGCAGACATTGCTAATAACGTGGGATTTTTTTTCTTCTCATTGATGTGGGACTTGTCCTAGCATTCCATCTCAGTTTGTTGGAGAAGCCACAAGTGCCAACACGTTGTGGTCGGCACCCAAGAGAGAACCTCTGTGGGACTCATGCTGTGGGCCCCTCTGCTCTGTGTCTGTCCCCCCGAGACGTGATAGAGCCCATCCTCGTGTCCAGTCAGGTCAGCACTCCTCCTGGGAAGCAGACCTGGCCCAAGAATCAGAGCCAGAGTGTGGGGTGAGACTGCCGCCTGCTTTCCTGGCGTACCTGTGCGTGTGTGGACGGCGGCCGTGGGCCCAGCAGGCAGCAGCACAGGTGTAGAGCACGGGCTCAGATTGGGATTTGGCTGCATACTAAATGATGAGAAGCTTCCCAAATTGAGAATCTTACAGTCTGGACCCCTTGGGCTGGATAATTTGTTAGGGGTGCTCTCTCATGCGTCGGAGGAACCCTGGGCCTCTATCCACTCAGTGCCAATAGCACCTGCCAGTGGTGACCGGAAGTATCCCCAGACATGGCTCGGTGTCCCCCAGGGAGCACAACTGCTGCCATAGAGGGCTGTTGCTTTAGGCAGAAGGAACAAGGCAGCAGAGGCCAGGCATAAATTGTGTAAACCGGAGAGGTGATGGTGGAAGCTGAAGCTGTTAGGGCATTGGGAGCTGCTGGGAAGGCCCCAGAATGCTGTGCTCAGAGATCTGGGGTTTATCCTAAAGAGGCCCAGCACCATGGAAAGTGGCTAGAGGGCAGGAGTGGAAGGAAGGAGAACCAGAGGATGGAAGTCGGGGAGGAGGAGAGACTGTCCAAACTTGAAGGAAGGTGGATGCAGTGAACATTGCCAGGAGTGAAGACCCCAAGCCCAACCTAGGGTTCCCATTCATGTCTGGGAACCCCGCGTCTACTTCCACAAGAGGGACCCCCTGGTGGGGCTGCTCCGGGGCCAGCATTGAGGTCTGCAGCTCCTTGATGCTGCCGCTGTTATCACAGTGGACAGGACGAGCAGGCCGGGGGGCACAGTGGGGGACGGGGCCAACAGGGAAGAAGAGGTGGGATGTCACCAGACGGGCTCCATGGCCTTGCACAGTTAGGGTACCGTTGGAGTTGTGGCCTAACCTTATGCTCTGAGTTGTGGCCTAACCTTATGCTCTAAGAGGCCATTGAGAGTCACCACAGAAACAGCCTCATGAATGCTCTTGCGGCTCCCATCGTAGGATCTTTGATGAGGAAACTGTAAGTCACCTTCTGGCAAAGTCCCTTGTTTATGAACCAGTGAGCAAACCTGTTTATAGTTTGGTGCCAGGAGAAGCGTTGGCTTCAGAAGGATGGTCCTTCACCGTTGACCAGACAGTGCTGTGTTCCTTCCGCGTTCCTTTCTTGGCCTTAGTTTCCAGGGAGTCTGCTGCTCCCTTTGTGTTAGGACCCTCTCAGGGGTCTCGATACTCATGTCAGCACTGGCGGTGCGTGTGTCTTTCTGCGTGGCCCCCTCTGTGCTTCCTTGGAATTGCGTGGGGGCGCACAGTGCGCCGTGCTCTGCCACGCCCGCCTACACATCCAGCTCCCCGTGAGCGGGTGCGGACATGCCCACCCCCCATGTTGTTTTGTGCGCCTATGTGTACTCTTTCTCTCTTTTTGCTTCATTTAGTTTGACACTGTAATTGCAGAAGCGGCCAGCTTGACGTCCGGGAGCTGATCTCTCTCTACCCCTTCCTGTTGCCCACCTCCTCCTCATTCACACGGTCCCACCCTCCTCTCCACGAGTACGCAGACCTGCACCAGCTGACCCAGGGGGACCAGGAGAAGATGGCCAAGTGTAAGCGCTTCCTCATGAGCTACCTGAACGAAGTCCGCAGCACAGAGGTTGCCAATGGCTACAAAGAGGACATTGACACGGCCCTGCTCAAGCTGTACGCGGAGGCTGACCACGACAGCCTGCTGGACCTCCTGGTCACCGAGAACTCCTGTCTCCTCACCGACAGCGCTGCCTGGCTGGAGAAGCACAACAAGTGAGTGTTCCCTTCCCGCATGCGGCCAGGGCCCCGTGAAGGTGCAGCAGCCGCCGTGGCTCTGGCCTCACAAGACTCCTCCTGTGACAGCTGGGCACCCCCCAGCTTGGACACCCACCTTGGCACAGTCTGCAGACCCCCGGAGGGGTCTCGGAAGGCGTGCGCTCTCACAGCCTGTCATAGGCCCAGTCAGTGCATGAAGTGATTCTTAGCATCCCCATCTGTACTGTTCCACGTAGGGCTCACCCGTGGACGTCGCCATGTGGATGTTGGTAAAATTCGCAGCACACTTTAGTCGTTGACGACCAGATTACACAGATAGATAGACAGCTGGGTAAAAAGGTTAAAAGGGAGACTTCTTGATCTTGTTGATAAACGCATATGGCTTAAAACTGCCTTCATCATGAGCATGAGTTGGTAGACAGCCGTCCCCTTGTCGCATGCACAAGGGCAGTCACCCACAGTGCCTGACTGGATAGGAGCCCATTACTGCTTTGTTCTGGGCAGGTATGGGGTTCAGCCAGGGGGGTGAGGGAGTTCTTTAAAAGTGTTGGATGACCCCTAGACTCCTTTAAGCAGTAAGATTCTTCCTCTGTCATTTTTGTTACATATTTGGAATGGTAGAAGGACTGACGAAGGCCACAGGAACCACGGGTGTCACAGACCCAGATCCTGTCTCTGCGTGGGTACTGGCTCTTCCCACACTTTCCCTCAGTTTCCCAGATAGGCTGTGGAAGGGAGTTGCTCTGTTCAGGAACCAGAATATACACTGATGCCTCATGGTCGTGATGTGGCGTGGTGGGGTCTGGAGAGTCAGCCTAACCTCCCGAAAGGCTGAGGAGAAGAGGCGGACTCCAGCAAAGAGTTCGATACCTTGAGAGTTCGCTCTCGGAGTGTGACCCAACATGCCCCTCGGGTCAGCTTGTTCCCGTCACCCGTTGGGGCTGGGGAGGACGGGGAGCAGGGCGCCCGTGTGGACCTGGGGAGGCTGGAACAGCCGTGTCGTGTTATCACCAACATTTTCCATGCGCAAGTGAGAAGACGGAGGGCCGGGAGGCATTCCACTTGCTCAAGACCACACAGTCCCAAAGTAATGGAACCTGAACTGAAACTCAGGGCCTAGAGCCCTGGGTGCCCTCCCCGGACTCCCCCTGACCTGACCCCGCTGGCTGGGTACCGCGGGCCTGTGTTGCTCTTGTTCATGTTCAGACTCCTGACCCCGTCTTTTAGTAATAACTAGGATGACTCACCTTCTGAGTGTTCTTTGAACACTTCATGTTGGGTTAATGGTAATCACCTAAAGAGATACGAAATTATATCAATATTTGAGGAAATTATAAAGCAAATCCAAATAGAATTTTCTGTAGTATAATTATGATTTTATTTTTTAACTTGTCCTAGACTTGAATATGATCCCTTTCGGAAGTTGATAGGGCATACATTTGATTTATTTATTTTTTTAAGATTTTATTTATTTGAGAGAGAGAGGAAGTGAGAGAGTGAACACTAGCAGGGGGACGCAGCAGGCAGAGGGAGACATGGACTCCCTGTGAGCAGAGAGCCCGATGTGGGGCTTGATCCCAGAACCCTGAGACCATGACCTGAGCCGAAGGCAGACACTTAACCAACTGGGCCACCCAGGCGCCCCAGTAGGGCATGTTTTAATACCAGAAGTAAATAAACAGAAATGAGAATCTCTTTGTCATTGAAAATTTGTCTTTGAACTCTGAGTTGAACCAAGTATAGGGGAGCAGAAGGTCATCCAGGGGCCTGGCACTGGGTGGGTGCCAGCCACAGCAGGTGGTTGGGAGAGAGAATACTCACCACCTTGTTTCTTTCAGGTATTTTGCACTTGGACTACTCTATCATTATAATAACCAAGATGCTGCTGCTGTTCAGGTGAGTTCAAAAGCATTTTAGCCTGATTTTTAAACATCACTATCCTTTAACTCCATATTATACTTGGGAAAAAAATTTCCCAAGTTGATAGAGACTACTTTTGCCTGACCTATAACCTTTTCTACAGAAGGAAATTAATATACTGTTTTAGAAAATGAATTCCTTGAGAAATGTCAGCCAGTGGTATTCTTTTCTTTGTCTTTACAATTCTTTCAAAGATGCTATCAGGACTGAGTTTTTGAAAGTTTAAGAAATAAAACGAACTGATTGCTGAGCCCTAAGGCCTGTGACGTCACCCCCTTACTGGGAAATTAAGCCTGGGGACAGCCGTTTGCTTGTAACTTCCACTGTTGATGACAGTAACTGTTGCCAGTGGGCAGGGTACATCATTCTCCCCATGTCACCTGTGACAGAACTGAAGCTGATCGAGGCTGGTCCCTTGTCCGGGGTCCCAGCCCTGCTCAGCAGTAGGACAGGGATTTGAACTGCTGTTTCGCTGTTCCGGGTGGCCCTGGTGGAGATACTGTGCGGGAGATAAAATGCCACACTTATCTCTTGTCTCCTGTCTTGTCTCACCTCTCTTGTGAGGCAGCTTGTGATTGGTCAGAAGACATCCTCTCCTTCTGTCACTTGTTCTCCACTGGAGCCCCTGCTATGGTTTCCTCAGGGGCCTTTTTGTTTTGTTCTGTGAGTGGCCGAAAACATTAGCCACCGTCTCCAACCTAAAGTCAGCCTTGGGCTGTCACTGTCATGGTAACATGATTGCAGATGAGGTTTTAAAAAAAAAACAAAACAAAACTGGTTTCCATCAACACGCACCCCAATGGCTTCGAGTAGATTTGGACGTCAAGGGCAACATTTTTATACTCTAAAATGTGCAGCTGTAGGAATTATGGCCTGATGTAAGTGTAATAGTGACATCAGCAGAGCTGTAGAGAGAGGAGGGATTGGCAAAATCAAAGTGATACAAAAGAAATCTGTATATGTGGCAGAATTCTGCTCTAAAGAATAATGACACTTTTCATGTGTGATTAGCTTATTTGGTGTGAGGAAGTCAGTGTTAAGGATATTGGTACCATAGGAAAGGTTCCCATGCTGATACCAGGATCACAGAGTCGACATTGCCAGCCCTGTTTTTTGGGCTTCTCGAGAGTGGCGTAGTCCTAAAGTGTGGCGCAGTGGACAAGCAGATGGGGTACAGGGGATGTGGTACGCGCTGTGGGGCAGTCTCCGCCTCCCCTGCCCCCCTGGCCCCATTCTGGGTTTCTGAAAGGAAGGTTTCGTTTACACAACAGGGAAGTTTCTGGATGAAATAGCAAGGGACTGTTGTTAGCAGCTCTCATGAGCCCCCATGCACCAGACAGAACACTAGAGGACAGAATGACCAGTATTTTTGAAGGCATGGTGCCTGACTATCGCAGTTCACAAGGGACTTCAAAGTCAAGGATTCCCATGATGGGGGAGGTAGAAACAGCCCTGCGGATGGAGGCAGGTGAATTTCTTGTTCTGTGTTGAGATGCTGTCAGTGATCGTTTATTTCACGAAGAAACATTTGTAATACATCTACCTTTTCCCGTATGATGTGTTTCCTATTTGTATTGCTGCGCTGTCATTAGAAAGGAAAGACAAAGAATCCGCGGCTTTATCTCCTTGATTTCCTGGACCACATCTACTACATACATGGCTTTATTTCTCCGAAAACCTTAAAATTGACTTAGGCATTCAGGATTTGTCCTACCACTTTCAAGTATCAAAAGGCCAAATAAGTAAACATATACCCCTCCTTAGCTAATTGTAAAGGGTATGTAACCTTCCATTTCTTCTTCTTTCCTCCTCTCCAGCTCTGGGTGAACATAGTGAACGGGGACATTCATGACTCCACTCGCTCGGACCTGTATGAATACGTCGTCGACTTCCTTACCTACAGCTTAGACCAGGAACTCGTGTGGAAGTATGCTGATTGGGTCCTGCAGAAAAGCGAAGAGGTTTGTGTGTCATAAATGCTCTTTTATGGGGGGTGGCTGCTAGCAAAAATAGAAGGCTTGATTTTCAGTGAGAAACAAGCCACCAGGATACAAGCCTCACCCTGTCTGTAGTTTGCTCCCTTCTAATACCTCTCCTTGCTCTACCGGAGTCCCGGCTCTTAGGAAAGTTCTGCATCTCCGTCCTGAGATGCACTGGTCTGCCTCTTCGTCTGGGGCAGGCCATGTTTATAGAAAGGGAGAAAGCATAGCCAGGTCAAATTCTTAGCGTCTTCTGAAAAAATGTGTGTGTCTATGTGACTCCCCACGCCTGACCAAAAGTGGCACTTCCGTTTTCGATGCACTGTCGCCTTGCAGGGCATGGGGACCAGGCCACTGCAGGCCCACCCTTGTCCTATCTCTGCGCCACACCCCCTGGTGTGGAAGTTGTGGGTCTGGAGGAAGGAGGGAGCCCTGTGCAGGACTTGCTGTCCAGGAGGCTGAGAAAGGACAGCAGAGAGGAGACACGCCGAGGAAGCGCCTGGCGGCTGCTGTGGCAAAAAAAAGAGGCACAGCGAGCTCAGGACTCCTCAGTGAAGCCCCAAGATGGCGGGAAAACAGATAGTCACAGCATTTTGGTTCTCACTGTTGAAAACAGGCACATTTCTTCAGCTCCCCTTGGAGAGACGGACTTAGCTTCGTGACGTAGGACCTTCATCATAAACGTAGAGTTTTCTCTGTCACATCTGCTGTTCTGAAATCTCCACTGGCGTATGCCCTCCATGGTGCTGTCTGACCTGGAGGTCTGAGCCCGTGTGCTCACGTACTTCTTACTCCATCGTACTTTGCCTGTGTGCATACCCAAAACTGTCAAAAGCGCTGGGCTCTTCCCAGTGCTGATAGATGGCATCAGCAAATCATTCCCAGAATTCTGTCTATTCTGATAGATGGTATCAGCCTGATGATACGCCAGGCACTCAACGTACGTCGTCTCTGTTAAATATCCCAGCAGGGTCACGGGGTAGAGATTACGGGCGAGGAAACCGAAGCTCAGCTCTGGAAACTTCCCTAGGTTGCACCGTTGGTACAGCACAGATCCAGGCTTCCAGAACTCAGAATTCACACTCAGGGGGGCTGTGTGGTGTGACCCATGGGGTACGTGTCTGCGTGAGCTACAGTGAGCACACATCCGTGACTGCCAGGGGAGGAATGGCGTGCGTTTACTCCCCTACTTGACCCATTTGCATTTTCTTGGAAGACGGGTCTGCCACAGTAAGCTCCACTCGACAGGCACGGGAAGGCCGTCTGGAAACTTGCCCCAGTGGATGTGCACAGATGAGCCACATCATGGGGGTGTATGCAGAGCACTGGGTTTACAGGACGTTCAGGACTGTACGCATTCTGTCACTCACTGCTCAGCAAGTGACCCTCCTTGTTCTCAGATGATCTTCATCGTGCAAAGGATGTAGCTTCCTGGGTTGTCAAAATCTGCTATCAACAAATGTTTCTTTCTTTCATTTCTGACTCTTTGAGAATAAAGGAGGAGGTTTCAGAGTTTAGGTCACCTTTCCTGTCTTTGTGTCATGCTCTGGCCTTGTCAATGTCCCACCCTGCCTGTTTTGCCTGTATCCCCATGTTTTTGTTTTCGTTTTTTAGCTTTATTTTAGAAGTGGAGAGAGGCAGGGGGAGAGAATCACAAGCAGACTCCCCACTGAGCATGGAGCCCAATGCAGGGCTCGATCTCATGACCCTGAGGTCAAGACCTGAGCCAAAATCAAGAGCTGGGTGCCTAACCGATTGAGCCACCCAGGCACCCCTGTGTATCCCCATGTTTCTAACAACAATTTTACCCAAACATAAATGGGCAGTGCCCTTGAAAAAAGTAATCGCTAATTGCTGCTCTTCTTCCAGGTTGGAGTTCAGGTTTTCACCAAGAGACCTTTGGATGAGCAGCAGAACAGTTTCAGTCCGGACAGAGTACTCACTTGCCTTAAGAAGTACCCTACAGCCCTTGCCAGATACCTGGAACATCTGGTCATAGACAGGAGGCTGCAGGTGAGCCCATGGGCCTGCCTGGATGAATGTGGGAGGGCTGCCACGCCACAGTTGTGCCTTTGGAAACAGATTGGGACTAGGAAGCCTGTTGGCAGATGGTTCTAATGTAGTATTTTAAATGGAGCTGTTTTAAACGTTCTAATGTATTTTCAGTGCCTTGCGCCCTGGGTGCTCAGCCTGTCCTCGTGGATGAGCTAGGGCACTGGAGGTTTCCAAAGATTACAGGAACATGTGGCCTTTTCTTTACCCTCCTTTAAAAATTATCCTTAAGGGAAATGAGAGAAGCTGCACGTTTTTGGAAAATACCTAAATCCTGGGGCCCTCACTTTGCAAATGAGAAATGATTCTTTTATGTTTTTTCTCACGGATGTGAAGTCTGCCTTCTCTGGATGGCAGTTTCTAGATGTTTTCCATCCGGTGAGCGTGTTCTGTTCACTGCCCCCGAGACCCTGCCCTGGCTCGCCCTGGCGGCGCCGCGGTCCTGGTTGAGGAGCTCCCGTGGGCTGGGGGAGCTTCAGGTTCCCGCCTGTAAACGCCGTTGGCTTGGAATCCCATGTCCCACAGAAGGAAGAGTACCACACGCAATTGGCCCTCCTCTACCTGGACAAGGTGCTGCAGCAGAGGTCCGGCACTGGCAGCGAGGCCGCGGAAGCCACAGACACACAGCTGAAGCTCCAGCACCTGCTCCAGAAGTCCGACTTGTACCGAGTGCATCTGCTGATAGGTGAGGGGAGGTTCACTGGTCTCTCCTCCATCCCGGTCCCCCAGCAAGGAGGGAAGGGAGGGGAGGAGCTGAGGAAGGCTCCAGTGTCGCTCCTTGTCTTGAGTCCAACCTGGGGGAGTCCTTGAGCCTCTTTTGGCCCTAAGTCAGCCTGCCCGCAGGGTGGGGCGAAGCTTCTCAGGCCTCCGCCCTCTAGAAACAGACATGGGCTCTTTAGCTGATGACACAAAGCTGCCCAGGGAGTTTGGAAGTCTGCGTTATCTGTTGAGCGTGCCTTCATTTAAACTGCCTTATTCGGCTTCGGCGCGCTTGAATCCCAGTTCATTCTGATGGCACCAGTGTTTGGGCGAGGCTGTGCCAGCTGGCACTGTCCCCAGCTCAGAGCTGTCACTGAGCCCTGAGCCATAGGAAGGCAGGCAGGTATCTTGGACGGGAGCCTGGTTTTCATTTCCTTGGGTTGCAGAGTCTGTGGTTTTTGTGTTGTATAAAGTGCCACAAGGCAGCACAGTGCATGCACCCAGTAGAATTAGCTAGTTTCTTGATACATTTGACATCATAGAATTTTCAGATTTGTTCTTACTGGGATTAATAATGTATTTCTGTGTCTTTAACGGCACTGACAGTTTTTTGACTATTACCTACAGTCCATTCTCATCATTTGCCATAGTTACATTCTGTAAAGTCTCCATGAACACTGAATTACTGAATCCTGAACGATTGCTCCCAGGGAAGTACAGGGTCAGGTTCCTGCAAACCGCTGATCACAACATTTTCATCAGCCCATCAGTACATTACCTTGTTTTAGGAGTGCTTCTGTTTAAGACACCTTATTTAATAGGTACTGTTGATTGGTTAACATTGAACTCAGAGCCAGCAGAACTCTAGCTCAGGCTGACACACACATTTTCTCCATAAGGCACGTCATAGCCCGCCTGTGCTTGGAAGCACAAGGCCACACCTCAGCACTGTGCTTGGGGCCCATTTTAAATGGCAATGTCACCAAGAGATGACGCACAAAAACTCAAAAATCGTGGCACTGAGTAAACCGTGGAGGGGACTATTTGCAGAATGAGGCCTGCCACAAGAAGGCAGCACCTCGATGGCCTTGCGGGGCCTCATCTGGACCGTGCATGGCCGGTGGCTCCAATTGTGTGCCAGCCTGCACGTGTCCGCGAATAATCCTGAAAGCCATGTGACTGCTTGTTTGGGGATTCCATGGGAATTTGGGCAAGCAAGCCAATTCATGAATATGGAATCTGAATAATGAGGACTGGTGGCTGTGTGTGCCGGGCCCAGGTCAGTATGCTTAGCGTGCATTACGACGCTTTCCACAACAACCCTGTGAAATAAGTCCTATTTTTAAAAATGATGGGTTGGTGTCATTTTTCATACAGCCTAAAAACTCAGATTGCAGAAGAAACAAAAGAAGAGTTTTAGAGTCACATCGATAGGCATTTTTAACAATAGGAACCCACATTCCTTCACATGAAATATAGTTTAAATTGGAATAAAGGGGTTCACAGCACTTTTTTGCCAGGAAGGGTTAGTGTCTGAATTTAAATCAATAAAATGCCTTTTTGCCATAGTTGAAAGATCCTGTACTGGGAAAATAAGAACGATGCTGGATTAACTGGAGGCCTGAGGCCATGATACTCAGGTTTCACCAGGGCCTACCAGGATGACAGGTCATTTGTTCTATTCAGTCGCTAATCATTATTAAAAATGTATATTCTGCCATTAGGCTCTCCCTGTGAGTAGGGACTGGCTTCCCCTTTGGGAACACCCAGCTCTGTGGCACAGAGGTCCAAGCAAGCCTTGTGTGAACTACCTAGGTCATGGGGCGTGCTTTGCCCTTTCTTGAGTGGAGAGCACCGGGTGGGGCAAGCCGGGGCTGGCTCTAACCACAGGCTGCTGCCACGCAGATAGAACCCGGGGTGCTGGGCTCCCCATGGAGAGCGCCATCCTGCACGGGAAGCTGGAGGAGCATGAGGAGGCCCTGCGCATCCTGGTACACGAGCTGCGTGACTTCGCAGCGGCTGAGGACTACTGCCTGTGGCGCTCTGAGGGCAGGGACCCGCCATACCGGCAGCGGCTCTTCCACACGCTGCTGGCCATGTACCTCCAGCCCGGCCCCGCCGCGCCTGAGCTAGCTGTGGCTGCCACGGACCTCCTGAACCACCACGCGGCCGATTTCGACGCTGCCCGGGTCCTACCACTGCTGCCAGGCAGCTGGTCAGTGCAGCTTCTGCGCCCATTCCTTACCGGGGCCGTCCGGAATAGCGTGCACGCCCGCAGGACCACTCAGGTGGCTCTGGGCCTGGCCAAGTCCGAAAACCTGATCTACAAGTATGACAAGGTGAGAGCTGGGCCTGGCCGGCCATGCCGGCTTCTAGACCCCGGCGGGGGGTGGGGGGGAGCACGTTCTATTTCAGGTAGTTCCGGGTGCATCTTCTCTGCACCTTCAGCACCTCAAATACCTGATTCTGCTCACATAGAAGCCCAGGTACGTGGAAGCAGAGGTGGGAGCTGGGCTGGCAGGTGCCGTTCTCCCCGGCTAGACGGCGATGCTTAGATAGTGTTCCAGGCAGCGTCCTACGCCGGGCAGCATGGGTCAGGTCGTCATCTCAGCTGTCTCATGCAGTGTCTCCTGCCATTCTCCCCGTGTCCCAGAAGGGTACCCTGAGGCCCAGGGAAGTCACATAGCACATGAAGAGCCCAGACGTGGATCCCAGGCCAGCGCACACCTCCACATTCTAGGTCCCCGGCTGGTGGGCTGGGCTGCAGGAACCAGTACCACGGACAGCCATCTTTCACTGTGTCCTCACATGGCACAGAGAGGGCAAGTGCTGGTCTCTCTTCCTCTTCTTTTTTTAATATTAGTCCCAGGTATACAGTACAATGATTTGATATTTCTGTGTGTGGTGGTGTGATCATCACACTATGTCTGGTTAACCCCTGTCACTGCACATAATTACAGGTCTTTTTCTTGTCATGAGAATTTTCGAGATCCGTTCTCTTAGCAACTTTTAAATATACAATATGGTAGTATTAACTGTAGATTCCATGGTCTACGTCATATCCCCAGGGCTTACTTATTTTATAACTGGAAGTTGGTACCTTTCAACCCACTTCACCCATTGCCCCCACCTGTGGCAACTGCCAGTCCATTCTGTTTCTGTGAGTTGGGCTTTTTTTTTTTTTTTTTTTACGATTCCACGTATTAGTGAGATCACACAGTATTTGTCTTCTTCTGTCTGACTTATTTCACTTTGCTGATACCTTCTAGGTCCATCCATGTTGTCACAGATGGTGAGCTTTCCCTCCTTTTTATGGCCGAGTAGTATTCCATTATATAAATATACTGCATTTTCTTTATCCATCGAGGAACACCTAAGCTTTTTTATGCCTTGGCTGTTGTGACTTATGCTGTATTGAACTTGGGGGTTAGTGTTTCGAGTTAGCGTTTTAGTTTCCTTCAGATAAATACCCAGAAGTGGAATTGCCTGATCATGAGGTAGTTCTGTTGCTTTTTTGAGGAACCTCCATCCTCTTCTATACGAGCTTGCATTCCCACCAGCAGTGCACAAGTGTTCCTCTTCTCCACATCCTGGCCACTTCTCTTCCTCTCCTTGTAATGGCCCCAGTGCCATCCTGGAAGCCCCACCCAGTTACCTCCCAGAGGCCCCAGATACCCCCATTGAAAATCAGAGCTTCAACATAGGAATTTGGGAGGTGGTGGGGGATATAAACATTCAGTCCACAACAGAACCCCAGTAGAGATCCCCTTCTGGAGACTTCTCTCTTGTGAGGCCCACACTCCATGCAGTCAGCCCAGGGATCTTTCCAAAGTGGGAACCTGATGTGGCCCTCTCACATGGAAGCCTTCATGACTCTCTAGAAGAGGAGTTGAGGCCTGGTACGTCCCATCTCCCCTCCTTTGGCCTGGCCTTCTCCATCTCTCCCTGCTTCCCAGGACACATGGAACCTCCTTGATTTTACTGTTTCACACATATGGCCTTGGTACCTGCAGTTCCCTCTGACACAGTCTTAACCTTTCCTTTGGGGTCTGCTGACCGCCTGCTCACAATGCAGCCTTAGTACTTCTTCCTTTGTGAAACCTTCATGTCCCTTCAAGCAGGAAATCCCCTCCTTTGCCCACCACACATCCTGCGCACATATCCGTCATTGTCTCCCTTTACTGTTAGACTCCGGGTTCTTTGGGGGCAGGGAATTCAGCTGTCTAGCTTGGTATCCCTAGAGCCAAGCCCAGCGTCTCAAAGGTATTAAAGAAATGTTTGTTGAAGGACTGATGAAAACTGAGGAGTACGGGGTGACTTCCCTAAGTTTGGTTTGATCCTGCCAGTAGGCCAGCTTGCCTGCGCAGACACCAGTGAAAAGTGCAAAAAGGCTTCTTCACTTGCAGAACTGTAGTCCTTTTTATCAGACAGGGTCTGGGGAGTTGCAGCCTGGTTTGGTTAGTGACCTTTAAACAAATGGAAGGATGTTTCCCAGAACCAGGCAGGGCAGTACCACCAATTGACCATATATGGCTTTGATGGAGTCCCTTATTTGTGCCTTACTTTTCTTGTTTGCAAATGAGAGGACCCAGGAACTAGATCATCTATATGGGCCTACCCAGCTCGGACGCAATGTCACTTTCCGACAGACCTTGCGCAAACGCAGAGCTCAGGAAATGTTTGAGAGAGGGTCTGCATAGAAATGCCTGGGTGAGGCAAGCAGCAAGTACTTTTCATGAAACAAGAAAGCAGTTCCATAGCATTAAAAAAAAAATTGGGGGGAAGGGGTGCCTGGGTGGCTTAGTCATTAAGCCTCTGCCTTCGGCTCAGGTCATGATCCCAGGGTCCTGGGATTGAGCCCCACATCGGGCTCCCTGCTCAGTGGGAAGCCTGCTTGTGTTCCCTCTCTCGCTGTCCCTGTCTCTGTCAAATTAATAAATAAAATCTTTAAAAAAATTTTTTTATTACTATTATTTTTTACTTCTCCAGTTACTCGGGACGTTTTTGTTTATTTTCACCTCTAATGTTCTGTTTCGAGAGGTCGAGGTGAGAGCCTTCCTCATGAGGAATAATAATCTGTGGGGTGATGCATGTCTGCTCTGGTATAACTTTTTTTTTTTTTTTTTTTTTTTTTCAGATGAAGTTGAAAGGAAGCTCAGTTCAGCTCTCGGACAAAAAGCTCTGCCAGATGTGCCAAAATCCCTTCTGTGAGCCTGTGTTTGTTAGATACCCAAATGGTGGGCTCGTCCACACCCACTGTGCCGCCAGCAGACACACGAACCCCAGCTCCCCTGGCCCCGGTGCTCGGACTTGAAGAGGCCCACGCAAGGGCGCGAGGAGGACCCTGAGTTCTTTACCGAGCCTGCTGGGTGCAGAGAGCGGAAAGCCGCTGCACTGGTGTCAGCCAGGGAGTGACATCTGGGCGCTGGGGAGACTGCAGTCAATGTGAAACAGGGGCTTTTCGCTGCTGACCACTCCACCCTGAATGTTCGTGGGAAATCCTGGAAACAGAGACACATCAGGGTTCGCCCATCCCGGGACACGGTAATCCCAAACAAATGTCTACTTTGAGAGAAAAATGAGCCTTCCCCATGCTGTCCAGACAAGCCGGACGTCCCCGCCCCCGCACCTCGGTCTTCAAAAATGCATTTGCACTGGAAATGTCTGCTTCAGGGTGGCCCAGAGATGGAACTGTCGCCAGGCAGGGTGAGGAGCACGGCCTTAGGGGGCGCGACGGGTGGGGGCTGTTTCCAGGATTACCTCGTGGGCTCTGCCTTTGCCCTTAGAAACGGCTGACTTTGGGGGAGTCTTTGTTCTTGCCTACTTCCCATCCGGCTCTCAACCCCTAAAGGATTCTGCCTTGTTTACCCAAGCACCCCCTCTTGGGGAAGTCGAGGACCCATCGGAAAGTGCTAAAGCCCAGGTGACAAGCTGCCGCCTCCACCACATGAAAGAGGACAGCAGACAGGAGGCCTGCGGCACGTTCCTGTCCTGTCACACTACCTGCTGATTTTGAAACTCCATGATGGCCATGTTTGACTAAAAATTGTTATTTGAAGTTCTGTTATCTCTGCAGTTTTTCTCTTCTTTGGAAACTTATCTGTTGTATCCGTTAGGGACTTCTTTTTTTCCCTGTTAAAATGTACCTCCTACTGACCGCTCGGGAAATGAAAAGGGAAACATTATGAGCACAAGCCACGTGGAGTTTCATGAGAGGCCGATTTGAACCTCACACCCTCAGCAGGGCAGGCAGTGGGTGGCAGCTGCCCTTGCCTGTGACCGAGACGTCTTCTTTCCTGCCGGGCGCTTCTGCACACCCCGATGAGGAAGTCCAGTCAGGCTGCCTTACCTCCCAGCACTTTACACGCCTGCTCTGAGGTTTCCTGCCCACGGGAGGGGTCCCCCTTGTTCACCACAGACTGGGGGACTCACTGTGTTTCTGCCAGACATCGTGGAGAAGCCGAAGCTGTCCTTACTTCACTGCCCTCTTTCGAATTTCTTCACTGGGATGAATGATTCTATCCGGAACTCACACTAGACACTGTACCCCCTGCCACAATGCCGGGAAAGCAAGCATTAGCTTGTGTGTGTCACAAGGGAGGACCCTAGGATACAGCCCCTCGCCGTCACCCCGAGCCTGACAGAGCGGGGGCCAAAGAATTCGTGGTCTGTTCTCGAAACAGTGTGCTCCTGTACTAATCATGGTCAATCTTCTTCTTCCTTCGGTGATTCTCAGTGGCACAAGAAAGCAACAGCGCGCCTGCATTCTTCCCTAGCTGCATCTCCAGCTAAGAATCAACAATGAAGAAGTTCTCCTTGTGACTCAACCACATACGATGTCCGTGGGGGCGAAGTTGAAGCCCAGTCGCGAATCGACCCTGTGGGTGACTGCTACGGAATGGTCCTGTTACCGCGCATGCGACCACGACAACTCACGAGGTCGCGTTTCTGCCTCAGAGAGCAGGTCCCTAGCACGCGCCGTATCACACCGCTGAAAGCACTGTTTCACTGGACACAAAGTGGGTACAGTCTGGAGAGCGCCTTGTGATTGCTCATTCCTAAAATGGGGACACTAGTCTCCGCTCTCTCTCTGCACATGGGTCAGTGTTTTGAAACATTTGTCATCCTTTAGAATGACGGGGATTAAAGTCAAATCGTCTCCTGTGTTCAGAACCGTACCTTGCTCTCCTCTTTGTCTGACTCCCACGGGCCCTTTTCACAAATCAGATTTTTAAAATAAATACATGGTTCTTTCTAAAGGCCTGCTGTTTTGTGACTGTGGCGTTGACTAGAACAATTAGAACATTGCTCAACCCTTTCCTCCCCTCATTAGGTTCTATGTAACCACTCTAGTTAAAACAGCATGAACCGAACCCAGTTGGCATTAATATTCTATGGGCAATAAATACTGTTGAATTTGAGACACTGTTTCTCTGCCGTTGCCTGTCAGGTGTTGACATGGCAGTGCCCCCCACGAGTGTGGTGCAATGGGCCTGAGAGCCGAAGAGTTCATGCCCAGGAGCTTGGTAAATGTGCTTGCTGAGGTCAGGAGTCCAGAGCAGCTTGGGTGGTCATAGGGTCGTGTCGTCAAACGGATGCCCATCACACGGCTAGGGTAGCCCTTGCTTTTTGCTTGCTTTCCCCCTCTGGAAACCTTTGTCCTTGCAACTTTATCCTTCACCCCTGGTCAGGTCCCAAATACACAAGATGTACAAATGTAAACTTGTTGATTTTATTAAAATTCTTTTAATTCTTTGTTCTTCCTGTAATTTTTTATATGTGTTTATAAAAATGATCTTGGTCGGGTGATGGCTTCCACCTGCACAGTACCTAGTCATAGGAGCTTTGGAACCTACTCACCCGGACCCCATGGCTCCTCCTAGCACCTGAAGCCGACGTTCCCTGGCCGCCCCTCAAATTCTTTGTTCCTACTTGACTGAACTTTAAATGCTCTACTTCTGAAGGTACCTCCTGCATGTTCTCAAGGTGCCCCTTGACATTTGTTACCTTCACAGCAGTCATTACCCTAAGGCCTTTAGCAGAGATTTCGGGTCGCTTCTTCCATACCTCACCTTGTAGCCAGACGCCCTTTAAGTAAGCCTGCCGCCCTTGGATTTCTAACTCTGAACAGAGTCAAGGACTAGAATTTTCTTTCACCTTTTACATTTGACTTCTGTAGAATCTTGTTCATAGCAGGTCTGTGAGAAACGCTGTGGAATGAATTTCACAGCACTTTGCCATGTTTCTTATTCCATTCTGGGCGCCGTGGCAGCCCTGAGGAGAGCCCCTGACGGCGGTAACCCTATTGTGCCTGGCAGTCAGGCTGGTAGAGTCCAAATACGTGTGGGTGACAGTAGAGGCGAGGTGTCAGGTGGCATCCATATCTCAAGTTGCAGGAACTGAGGCATAGGTTGGTGAGGTGATTTTCTTGGGAGGACAAGACCAAGAGCTCCAGTCCCCCCCAGCTGAGCTCCCCTCCTGGTGCTTCGCCAAAACCAGCAACCAACCCAGGGTTGACTGGAGTACTCACACAGCGGTGTTGTCGCTCTCCGAAAGTCACAAAGCAATGAGTCGCGTATCCTTTTCTTGTTCTATATTATATCCTGTGGCTCACTGGCATATTAAAGATTGAAAGGGGGCTGGTCAGTCGGCTAAGCATCTGACTTGCTTTCAGCTCAGATCAAAATCTCAGGGTGGTGAGACCGAGCCCCGCATTGGGCTCCATGCTGGATGTGGAACCTGCTTGGGACTCTCTCCTGCTCCCTCCACATCTCCCTACCCTGCTCACACGCTCTCTCTGAATGAATGAATGAATGAATGAATGGGTGCTTAGGCTTCCAAACCTGACTAGAAAGGGAAAAGTGATAGATTCCCACTGCCTACCAGAATATTACAAGGCCAAGCAGCTGCGAGAGAAAAAGAGTGTAAATCGATGTCCTAAATGTGACTTGGTAGAAGCAAAGACTGGCGCCTGACTCCGTGAAATGGGCCGTGGCTTGTGTTAGATTAATTAGGTACTAACATCCCATTTGCTCCTGGCGGATCTGTCAGCCTTAGCATCGGGAATGAAAATGTACAAGAAGCTAGACCATATGGACCAGAGGCCCTTTCACCTCGAAAATGCTAAATGGCTGGAGCGCCATCTAAAAGCTTGTTAATACCTTGTTCAGTTATAAGCACTGGAATTAACGAAGTCTGCTTTTCTTTAGCTCGCAGCTGGGGAAGGGAAACAAATAGCTGTAATTCAGTCTGCGGTCCGGAGCTGTGTGTCAGTTAAACGAGACATGTGGCCGGCAGGTGCTCAGAAGCACCACAGGCCACTCAGCAGGCCAGGTGAGGCTTGGGTAGGAACATGTCACCACTAGACGTCGGGGAGCCTAGGTCTTGTCGGGCTCTGACACACCCAGCTGGAGACTGGGGCCAGTCACATTACCTAGACCTTGGTGGTATGCTCTGTAGATTGGAGTCGAAGCTGTGTGGTATCTGAGGACCCTTCACGAAATCGGGGCAGAGGAATGGAGTCGGTGTGGTCTAGCCTTTGAGACCAAATGCTGCCCCAGAGGATTGTGGGTCTCAGGCTGTGCCCAAGCTCTCCCACAATCCTTCACTGTCAGGGTCATCTTCTTCTAGCGAAGGTTTTCCGTTTGTCTCACTTGACCAGTTTTTCCTTGGTGCCCCCAACTGAGCTGGGGAGACAGATACCCAGCCTCATCTCACTAGGCTTGTGAGCGTCGATACACAGCACATGGCACCATTGGTACCCATCTGACTAACTCATCCTAGCCTCGGCCTCTTTCATCCACACCTGTCAGTGATTTACCTGGAGTACCTAATGTGCACCATAAAATTAGCAGAGTGGGGCTGCCCCTACCTCCTCCTACCTCTGCTCTCAGCTCCGTGTCAACCCCCACAGCTGTTCTAAAGTGTTTTCCAATGCATTGCTGATTCACCGCCAACTGTCGACTTTAGCTTGCGAATAAACCAAAACATGAAAGTTTTGCTTTCTTTAGAATTAGTATTTCCCATTATACATTTCTAAAGGCATTTGAATTTTTTGTGCTTTCACTTAATTTACAAGACTGTGTTCACTTTTTGTTATATGAGGTATAGTAAAAATCGATTTTCGGTCAAAAAAAAGTTACCATAGTACTAATATGACTGTATGAAAATACATTTTCTGTGGGTTAGTCTTCTTGCCATTTTCATGGATTTTTTTAAGTTATAAAATATACATAACAAAATTTGCCATTTTAACTGATTATTTTTCAGTTTCAATTCAGTGGCATTAAGTACCTTCATAGTTCCCTCACCACTCTCTCCAGAACTCTTTCCTCTTCCCAAAGTGCAACTGTGTGCCCAGTAAACACTTACTCCCCACCCTCTTTCCCCCAGTCCCTCCAAACCCCCATTCTACTTTGTGACTCTATGAATTGCATTACTATGGACATCCTATAAGTCACAGTATTTGTTCTTTTGTGACTGGTTTATTGCATTCAGCATAATGTCCTCAAAATTCACCCATGTAGCATATGTCAGTATCTTCTTTCTTTTTAAGGCTGAGCAGTACTCAGTTTCATAGCTTTTATACAGTATACTTAGTTACACAAAGCATGTATACGTAGGCCATCTGCTGATATGTATTTTATATAAAATTGAATTGCTACTGTATATTATCCTTTTTTTAAATTTATTTTCTTAGTGTTCCAAGATTCATTGTTTATGCATCACATTATTCTTATCAACATGTAAGATATAACCCTGTACCAACCATCGAAAAGTTGTCTGTTGTCCTAATCTCTCCCACTGGGTTAAAACAGATCCACACACACAGCTTCCAGATGGCCTTATGGGGGACCTTTGAAGATGAGTTCAAAATCAGCACAGATCTTGTCAACAAGGAAAGACAACGAAGCCCAGTCGAGTGTGTGAGCATCGTCTCTGCTCCCATAAGGGCGGTCTCACATGGTTGAACGTTGGCATCCTGCCGGTGCTATGCCAGATTCCGATTTGTGCACCTACTGATAGAATTTCCAGATACCTTGTGTTGATGGAAATACTGGAAAATGAGCTGCTTCTTCGCAGCTGATGGAAGGTCAGCTATTCCCAACCCAACAGGGGCTGTGCCTGGATGCCATCCAGGGGATGGGGAGGATAGCTGGCTGCGTGGGAGCTGTCTAGCACCGTCCTCCGTGCCAAACGGCTACCATCCCTCCCGGGGCAGCCACTGCCACCGTGACTCGCTCCACATTACTATCCTGTTCAAGCAACTGCAGAACTAGAACCAACCTTGCCGTAGAGAAAAGCAACGGAGGGGGTTGAAAGACTCACGTTACCAGAAATTGTATTTAATGCCAATTTAATGTGGCTTTTCATGTTTCAGTTTATGCTTTCATTTAGTCATATATTCAATCATTCATTCATCCCTCAAGCATAGGCTGGAAGACTGCTATGTGACAGGTATTGTGCTAAGTTCTGTGGATAAAACGGTGAGAAAGGGGCACCTGGGTGGCTTAGTCCATTAAGCCTCTGACTCTCGGTTTCGGCTCAGGTCATGATCTCAGGGTCCTGGGATTGAGCCCCATGTTGGGCTCAGCACTCAGCAGGGAGGCTGCTTGTCTCCCTCTCTCTCTTCCCCCTCCCCTGCTCGCATGCATGTGTGTGCTCTCTCTCTGTTAAATAAATCTTTAAACAAAAAACATTCAAAAAGACACATCTGGTCTGGCCCTGCTAGAGCTCATCTTAGAGATAAGGACAGCACAGTGGGACAAATGCCAAGAAGAGACAATGCGAGTACACCCACAGCATAGACGAGGAGCCCTCGGAAAGGAAGTGCTCCCGGCAGAGGGAAGAGCAGAGGCAAGCCCAGAGGTGAGTAGGGCGGTAGCCCCTTGAAAATAGAGACTCAGTTTGACTGCAGCCTGGAGAGCAGGCAGGGAGGGGGTGGTGATGAATGAGGCCGGGGGAGGGGGCTGAGGCTTCAGCCAGCTTCTCAGCAGAAGGAAAAACACAAGTGCTTGTGCTGTGGAATGACCCACTGTCCCCACCCGCCGTGGCAGCCATGGCCAGCTGCACCTAGGATTTTTGCCTTTTCATCTTTACATAGTTTTTAATAACATGGGCAAGGAAGCCCCCCCCACCCCCGAGGAAGACACAATACAAACTGTGTTAGCCAGTTTATTTGAAGAATCCTTTGCTTTAAAATGTAGTATATTAATAGACACGTCAGGGTATCGAAAAGCCAGCAGACCAGGAGATAATTGTTGAAAAGATAGTTCTTGGGGCGCCTGGGTGGCTCAGTGGGTTAAAGCCTCTGCCTTCAGCATGGGTCATGATCCCAGGGTCCTGGGATTGAGCTCTGCATCAGGGCTCTCTGCTCAGCAGGGAGCCTGCTTCCTGCACTCTCTCTGCCTGCCTCTCTGCCTGCTTGTGATCTCTGTCTGTCAGATAAATAAATAAAATCCTTAAAAAAAAAAAAAAGAAAGAAAGAAAAGATAGTTCTTATGCTCAGATCCCAAGAGGAGGGACCATGCCATAGGACCGGCACAAGGAATCCTGGGGAGGGGGGCAGAATCAGGTAGCATAGGGAAAGGATGGGTAGTGTGTGCAAGAGTCTTTTTCTGTGGTTTCCCAGGGAAGAAATAGGTGTGGCAGGGGAAACAGGCTTAGGGGTGGGTAGTTGGAATGATTTCAACAGGCTCTGGGGTGTGTAGAGGCTGTCCCTGGTTGTCTAGTCCCAAGCCCCGCTCCCCAGCAGGGGAGGTGGATAGTGGCTGGGAGCGTGGGAGCCTCAGACAAGGTGGTGGGGTGTGGGCCCTGGACTGGGGTTTCCTATTTGTGCAATGCGCTGGTAGGCGAGCTATATACTCTCTCTAGGAGTTAGCTGGCCCTGGGAGTGGCATTCTGTCCATGGGTGGCAAGGCCACAACGTCAAAGCATTGCAAGACAGAAAATAAGAGAAATGGCTAATACATCCTTTGCATCAGGCCACCAGCGCAGCCACAATTATATCCTACTCTGCTCCCCAGGTTAGGGAATTGGACTTAAACACTTAATACGTTTTGAACAGCAGGGTAGAAAAGGTTGCCTGAGAGTCGCAGAAGCGGAGACATGGAAAATAGAATGGTCTGGAAATGCTTCCTGGGCCCAGCCCACCAGCCAGACCGCTGCTGTGTTCGAAGGGCTGGCTGACTCCACTTGGCCTGCCATTGCCACAGATAGTCCTCTTAGCCCAGGTTTCTGGGAGGTGTACTGTCTTTAACAGTTATTTCTGGGACTCCATTCTATAGGTAATCCATGAATATGTATTAATTGGCCTTTACTGTGGAGCTCTTGTACAATGCCTCCTCAGTCACGATGGCTGCCTGTTTTCTCCCCCAACAACCTCAATGACCCAATTCATGATCTCACTGAGGCCCAAAGGGGTCTCTGCCTGGCTTGTTGGCAGAGGGCCCACTGGTGGTTAATGGAAGTGCTTCATGACCTGCCCATATACTTTCTCAAGTTGTCGGTAATTCTTTTTTTTTTTTTTTAAGATCTTAATTTATTTATTAGAGAGAGAAAGCGAGAGGCAAAGCACGTGCAGAAGGGGGAGAGGCAGAAGTGGGAGGAGCAGAGGGAGAGGGACAAGCAGACTCCCTGCGGAGCAGGGAACCCGACATGAGGCTCAATCCCAGCACCTTGGGATCATGACCTGAGCCGAAGGCAGATGCTTAACCAACTGGGCCACCCAGGCACCCTCAAGTTGTTGGTAATTCTTAAGCACAACTGATGAAAGAATAAATTTCCACAGACTGTCTTTAAATAAATAAATAAATATATAAAATTTCTCGGCAGAGAAATTTATGCCAAGGTTGTTCATTACAGAGTTTTTTTAAAAGATGATGAAAAGTGCGGGAAAAAAAAACAAAAAACAGAGAGTACTTCAGTTACTTAGCTTGTGGTACATCTACACAACGGAAGACTTCCAGCCACCGGAAATCACTTTGAAAAAACAAAAACAAAGTTAAAAACAACAACAACAAAAAAACTAGGCTATGAAGTTGTGGTGTGGTTTAGCATGATCTGAACTTTGCAAAAGGAAATATACATTTTTAAATGTTTCTTACATACAAATACAATTGTGGTTTTTTATTATGAAAGTTTAGAACACTAATTTTCTTTGTTTTGGGGTTAACAAATTCAATTATTGTTTTCATTTCTATAAGCAGCAAATTATAATTTAAAAAATCTATAATTTAAAAAATTAGTGGATATGATCTTTACAACTTTTTTTTTAGAGAGAGAGAGAGAGAGTGGGAGTGGAGGGGAGGGAGAGAGGGAGGAGAGAGAGAATCTTAAGCAGGTTCCATGCCCAGTGTTAAGCCCGATGTGGGGCTCAGTCTCACAACCTTGAGATCGTGACCTGATCCAAAATCAAGTCAAACGCTTAACTGACTAAGCCACCCAGGCACCCTTCTCTTTACAACTTTTCTGAAGACTAGATATCATTCATTCATGAGGATGGAGAATACACCATTCTTTTACAGAATCTAAATCTAAATTTTAGGGGTGCCTTGGTGGCTCAGTCAGCTAAGCATCTGCCTTCTGCTCAGGTCCTGATTTCAGGGTCCTGGGATCGATCTCCAAGTTGGGCTTCCGGCTCTTCAGGGAATCTGCTTGTCCCTGTCCCTCTGTCTCTGCCCCTTGAGACTCATGCTTACTCTCTTTCCCTCTCTCTCACTTTCAAATAAATAAATAAATAAATAAAATCTTAAAAAAACCCAACAACACCTTAATGAATTAGTGTCCCCTCATATCTAATTAAAAGCTTACCCATGTCTCCTTATGGCATTATCAGAAGGAGAAGGGAAATCCAAGAAAACCAGAGGAGTGGTCCAGGGAATGAAGAGAACCTGTAGGCAAAAGAGGCTTGTACGAAGTGTAACAGAGATCGGACTCCTTGTGACAAAATCTTGTGGGGCATCCTCACCACGCAAGGGGATAGGGGAAATAGCTAGGAGTCTCATCTGGGCTGAGTGAAGTCCAGAAGCACCCACCTCCACAGTGCAGGTCTTAGCTGGATGCATGTCAGAAGCCCCAGGGCTCCCCACAAGGGAGGAAGCACATTCTGAATAGCCTGGACTGACTGCTTCCAGAGAGGCCCAGCAAATTCCAGAAAATAGGGGAAGCCTTGGGAGAGAGCCTCCTCTTTCCCCATAATGTTTGCCCACTGCCTCTGTTCACACTTTGAAAGCAAACTCAGCTTTCCATTTTTCCGTATGCATATTTGAAATTGTTTAGTCTTGTTTGTCTTTTATGGCGAGGTGAGTGACCCTCTCTTCGTGGTTTAATAAAACACTGTAAGACTTCATGACAGTACAGCAAAATACTGTGACCAGGAAATAGGGCAGTGGCACTTTAATGAGGGGAGAAATAAGAAATATAGTCCCCACAAAAGACAGTTAATAAGGAGCAGCAAACCTGTCTTTAAAAAGGCTTCCAGAGGCGCCTGGGTGGCTCACACAGTTAAGTGTCTGCCTTTCATCGGTTCAGGCCCTGATCTCAGATCCCAGAGATCAAGAGCCTGGTGTGTCCGCCTGCTCCTCCCTCTCCCTCTCCCTCTGCCTCTCCCCTCCCTGCTTGTTCTCTCTTTCAAATAAATAAATAAAATCTTCTAAAAAATAAATGCTTCCAAAAGTGAGCTTGGCTATTTTCCCCCTCAACTGCAATGACTGGCAAAAGGATAGCCATTGCCAGAAGCACAGAGCGGGTGCAACGCACAGGTCCCGAGCAAGGGCTCTCTCTGTTCTACCTACCTGGGCCTTGGGGGAACTTCAGGCATTTATCGGAGCACCTCAGAAGGCTGAACTTGCTTATCAGTGTCCTCAGATCTGTGATCGCAAAAAGGTAAAGTTCTGGTCCTACAGGTAAGTTCTTTCGGTTGTTATCAGACTAATGAGAAAAAAGAAAAAAATCTGTGCCGCAGCCCCTCCCGGCTGGCTCTCTGAGTCAGGCAATCTCGGGCATCCCTCTTGTCCCTAGAACACCTTGTCCCCTGCTTCTCCAAGATGAAAGACGAGAGCAGAAGGTAGGCTGGAAGGGTCTGCTAAAGGAACCCTGGACGCCTGCCCGAAATTACGCGGGTGCGCCTGCGCACACACGCAGACACGCGCACAAAATGCCTTTGCCTTCAAACCTCTTTATTCTTGCAGAATCCAGATGTTAACCTCCCAGCTGGGGGCCCCCGCGCCCTCCCTTTTCATGAATAGTTAAATTGCCACAGCCTGGCCTGAGCCCCCTCCCCCACTCCCTGGAGGTCCACCTTGCCATGGGCAACCTGTCTCCACCGTACCATAGGCAAACCCTTGAAATTATACTCTTGCCTTGAACATAATTAAATTCTTGGGTAGAGTTGGTTTCAATCACTGTTAACTGTTGTTTTAAATAGTAATTAAAAAAAAAAAAACCTAGGCCAAATTCATTTCTTTGTGACTGCAAATTTTCAATGGTTAAACTTTGTTTCCTTTCTTCTGCGTCTCAAAAATTGAACGTGGCGGCTTTATCTCTTTAGCCCAGGCATAAATGCGTGTAGTTTTTCTCTGCGGATGTAGGTCCTTGTATGTTGAGGGCTAGAGGTGAAAAGGCACCCCTCTTGCGTTGATGGAATAGAGGTGTGTTTATTTTACAAGGAGCAAGGCTCCCTTATGAAATTTGTGCTTAGGATTTCAGAATTGGTATGTCTGCTAGGATCCCTTGTTTTTCAAAATCGTGGTATTTTGGCAGAAACTGCTGGGAATCCACCAAATCCTCTCCCCTTCCGGGCTAAGAAAGCTGTTAAGTGATCACAGGTTCCCCGGATGGGGACTCCATTTCCCAGCCTCCATTTCCCAGCCTCCTTTGCAGCTGGCTGTGGTCATGTGACTCAGCTCCTGGCTGCGGAAGATCAGGGGGTATGGGTGTGTGTTATCCCACCTTTCCTTTCCTCAGGAGCCAAACACAGCCATGGCCACAGCCAAAGTGCACCACGAAGAGGAAGACAGTGCCCTGGAGAGTTAAGGGGAAACTGGATGAAAGGAACCTGAGTGGAGCAACCCCATGAGTGGAGAGCCCACCTCGTTGACATGGACCTCAACGAGAGGGAAACAAGGTTACTGTTTTAAAGATTTTATTTATTTATTTATTTACTTACTTACTAATTTTATTTTTGAGAAAGAAAAAGAGAGAGCGGTAGGAGCAGAGAGAGAACCTCAAGCAGAGCCCGAGGTGGGACTTGATTTAATGGCTCTAAGATCATCACCTGAGCCAAAGGCAGACACTTAACCCACTGAGCCACCCAGGAGTCCCCAAAGTGGGGTTTTTAGTCCAAGGCATCATGTGCTGTAATTCTTGTTGGGGAAGATAGTCCCAGGGATCAAAATAGCCAAGTAGGAATTGATCTAGAATTTCATTGCTCAGCTTGGTTGTCAGAATGACCTAGAGAAACTTTGCTTTCATTTCGTCCCAGCAACAGGAATCAAGATTCAAGACAAGAAGGCAGTGGATTTTTAGGGGTAGTCAGGATTAGGATAACACGTCTGAGGCTTATTTGTGTCTCATTTCCTGGTGCGAAGCTCTCCCACGTCACTTCTGGAACAGTTATTACCATAGTAGCTGCCCAGGCCCCACAGGAAAAAAAAAATTCAGGTGCCACAGGGCTAAAGAGAAGATGTAAACCAAAAACCAACAAGCTCCACTTTCCCTGCAAACCTCAGGGAAGGAGATGAGAACTTGGTAGCTGTGTGCGGTCTTAGGAAAGCAAAGTTCATTAAAGATTCCGCGAGGCTAGAGAGCGCTCTGAAGGTGGCAGACCAGAAGTCAGAGATGAAGACTAACTGGCTGGAGTTACTTAGTGGGGCCATGATTGTTTTCAAAAGTGGGCACCCCGGTTGTGACCCGCCCCCCCGTTGTTCAAATAGTCTCCCCATTGTCATCTTATATTAACTTCCTGTGGTCATTCCAGCTTGGTTACTAACATCAAGGTTCTAGATTTCCTAAAGTTGTTTTGTCCTAGGAGGTGTTAGGCACCAGATTTGTGGCTTACCCTTCACCGGCTTGGTGCTAATTTTGGTAAGAACATAGTCTTGTACACCGAAAGAACAATAATACTTTATTTAAAATATATACAAAATTATTACTTTAAAACATAATATTACTGTCCAACACACAGCATATAACACTGGTTGACAGAAATTTGGATACCTTCATTCATTCAGCTTGTGATTTCTTTTTTGCTCCTGAAGAACATTCTCTTAAGCTCCCACCAGAGGGGAGGGCCCAGGAGCCTGTTACCTGGGGTGGTCTGGCTGTGCTTCTGCACACCACTGAAGCCAAGCCACTCGTCTTGAGGGAACTGAAGGCAAAACCTGGCCCTGCCTGGTGCACTAGGGACAGGGAGTTGACTGGACCCACATCAATCAGTCACATGCCAACTGCCAGTCTTCATGTGCGTTCTCTCTCTATCTCTATCTCTCTCTCGTGCGCTCTCGTCTGCATATAAATGGATGGGGGAGTTGGTGAGAAAGTGGCAATTATTTCCTTAACAGACCTTCCTCTGAGCTCAGATTAATGTAAATCATGTTCTCTTTCTTTCCCTCTGTCACCCGTACCAGGAAAAGAGCAATAGAATGGGGGAGTTGGCCTCTTAACAGTCTTGGAAAGGAAATGAGAAAAGAGACAAAAAGAGACTTTCTGTACTGTTAGACCAAATTCGAGTTAACGATTATCCTGAAATACGTTGGACAACTGCTTTTTGTCACAACCCATGCATTATTCGTCAGTATTCCCACAGTGCCTTGCATCTACTAGGCACTTAATAAATGCTCATTGCATGGATAAACAAACACACACAGGGAATGTGGTGAGTCCAAGTAGGAAAGGAAACAGACACACTTAGAATCTGAGCATCTGTGAAATGGTAAGGGACATTGGACCTCATCCGGACCTCCATCCTTACTTGGCAATTGGGGAAACTGAGACCCAGCGAAGTGTGGTGAAATGAACAAGTTCACAGGACTAGCTCCTGACAGAGTTAGACTTGCAATCAGATTTTTGGAATCTCGTTGAATTTCCCACTCTCTTCAGATTCGAAACTGTAATGAGAACTCAGTGGCCTCAATGGCATGCCTGAACTTGAAAATCATCCCCTGACATCAGAAGCTCCTCATGGTGATGGGTGGCCCTGGGCACAATGGCCAAGTGGATAGCATAAGCAGAAAGGTCCCCTCCAGGCAGCTTTAGTCCTGGGCTCCTGGTCCCAGCTGGGGTTGGAAGCCCCAGGTTTGGGCAGTGGCCTGGACAGCAGCAGTCAGACTGCGGATCTGAATGAGGTAGGAGGAAGGCAGAGCTCAGTGGGGAATCGCTCAGAGCTCATCGGGTTGGGTGTTTATGATGCCCTCCACTCCAGCCCCTGTGCTGAAGTCCATGCAGCAGCTCACCAAGACAGCAGCCTTGGGCACTTGGGAGAAAACACAAACCAAGCCCATTGACCTCTTCTGAAACTGAGAGCAAGTCACTACGGATACTTACTGAAAAGATGAATTACAGAAAGAATGGGTTTCTTCTGTGTGTGGGATGGATGGCATGAAACAAAGGGAGGCATGGGGAACATTGGAGGGAAAGAGAGAAGGGGCAGGGGGACTGTCATGCCCCACAGGGAGAGCTTCAGGGCCTGGGGACAGGGTTAGGCCAAGTAGGAGTGGTTGAACCACTTGGGTGGGCTTCTCACTTCAGCTGAGCTACCCCTGATCATTCTCTGGGCTTCGAGCCATGGACACCTCCCATGTGTCCCACTGAGCAACTGAAAAGCGCAGGCGCTCACTTTACTTCCTGGTGCGATTTTGGTTTATCGAAAGGAAGATTGTGCATGATCAGAAAGGCACACCCGACCAACATAAAGAGCCTTGTGTGTTTCCCATGCTCCACAAACATAAATACCTATGAAGAAGGCTGGCGTCAAACGAAAGGAGTGGTAACCCATGAGATGATCCTTTCTGGATTTCCCATCTCAGAGCAGTCACCACAGGGCTGCTCGGAAGCAGGTGCCCAAGGAGCTCTTTAGAGCCTTTCTCCAGCCCCACACTCAGTCTCCCTGCCTTCTCCCTAACTTTCTGCCCCCATGTGCCTACCCCATTCCCACTTTATCTCAGCTACCTTCCACTTTCCATCAGACCCCAAAACGGCTCTTCTCCAGTGAGAAACAAAAATAATTCATCTTGCAAACCTGGGAGCTGCAACCCATCCAGGAACAGATGGTACCTTTGTGCTTACAGGGAGGGCTATCAAAAGTGCAGACTACCACCAGTGCCGCCAGGACACAGAGCAGAAGGGCGCATGAGCTCCTTCCAGCCGGGAACTAGCGCATGGGGCTCCTCCTGCGGGCATCCTCCTAAACAGCAGACTGGTTTTCATTGCACACGTAGACTGTGCTGGGCTGGATTCTCCTCCGGATCCGCTCAGGCACTTTGGGGAGGATTTGGACGGTCTGGGGCAGCAGCTCAATGCAGGCCTCGCGGAATTTTTTGATTCTCCAGCAGTAGACGATGGGGTTGAAGACGGACTTGAGGTAGCTGAGCCACAGGACGCAGGAGCTGGTGGTGTAGAAGGAGGAGCTGCAGTAGAAGCCCCGGCTGAACACCGACAGCAGGCTGTAGACCGAGTGCGGCAGCCAGCAGAGCGAGAAGCCCACAAAGAGGATCAGGATGGTGGTGCAGGCTTTGGTCTTGAAGCTCAAGTCCAAGCTGACCTGCTGTTGCCGCTGCAGCCTCCGCAGGCCAGCCCTGGTGAGCTGTCTGAGGTCCAGGCTGTCAGACTCGTTGTGCACGCGGATGGCGTTCTTGCGGACTGTGTGCAGAATGCACAGGTAGGAGCACAGCATGACGCCGAAGGGCACAAAGAACACAGCCACCACCAGCGCCACCACATAGGCGCGCTCCGCCGGGAACTCCGTGTACCCCAGTACGCACTGCGGGGCCCGCGCTGGCACCTCCATGAACGTCCGGCCTGCTAGCGAGGGCGCCGACACGCAGAATGATAGCGCCCAGGAAACGGCAATGATCCTCTTGGCCCGCCGCGGGTTCAGCTTGTCCTGGCGTTGGACGATGATGAGGAAGCGGTCCACACTGATGATGAGCAGGATGGCCACGCCCTCCAGGACAAAAAACCAGTAAAGGGTGGCTGAGAGCCGACAGAAGTAATCCCCAAAGTGCCAGTGGACCGTGATCAGGGTGACGGCCGTGAAGGGCATGCAGCATAAGGACAGCATGATGTCGGAGAAGGCCAGCGTGGCCAGCAGCAGATTGATGGCAGAACGCATGGCTGGCCGCTGGTACACGATGATGCAGACCACAGAATTGCCGAGGAATCCCACCACGATCATTAGCATCATGATTATTGCCAAGGATATCCTTACGGGGGCGGGGGGTGTGGTGACCCCAGAGGCTGACACGTTGCTCCCATTCAGCAGCAAGTACTGGTAAGTCTCAGTGGTGGAGCTGTTGCAGGCCATCATGGAAAAAAACTTGGAGCCCAGATGGAAAGTACTGGAAGGACTCCCCTCAGCGCTTCGGTGGCTGCCATTTTCTGTCTGCCGGTTGCATGTCTGGGATCTCTAGGGCATGGGAATGGTGGTGAGCACAAGTCTTTCTTTGGGAGCGGTAACCAGGATTTGCAATTCATGGATCACAGCCTCATCGTCTGCAGACAACTGACTTGTGTCTGCAGCTTCCCGCTTGGATACTCTCCGTAGCCTAGAGCAGAGAGGAGCAGGGGAGAGAAAGGAGTGAGACTTTCCAAGCATGTTTTGCGCACAGCAGTGTTTAGATTTTACAGGTATTATAAACGTGGTGGTGGAGAGAAGGAATGACTCATTGATTCATTCACCATTTGGGATAAAGCTTGGCAGTCGCAAATACTGTGTGCCTTGTCGAGTAGCCCAGGGAAATCTCATCAGACCTACTTTGTGGTGGGATGAGGAAGGGAATACTCTGTAGTCCATATTTATTTAATGAGCATGCATTTGATACATTTCATTGTAAGGAACCTGACCAAATGAAACTTGGGGTAAGCCAACTTCCTTTAGCATGCCAGCTTCGTGAGGGCAGGGATTTTTGTGTATGTCTTGCTCTCTGCTGTATCCCCAGCATTTAGAACGGTGTCTGGCACAGAGAAGATGCCCAATGTTGAGTTGAAGTTCATAAATACATGGAAGTTGATACTGTTGCTACAATATTTTTAACTTTATTTTTTTTAAAGATTTTATTTATTTAATTGACAGAGAGAAAAAAAGCAGTGGGAGCGACAGGCAGAGGGAGAGGGAGAAGCAGGCTTCCCGCTGAGCGGGGAGCCTGATTCGGGGCTGGATCCCAGGACCCCCGGGATTGTGACCTAAGCTGAAGGCAGACGCTTCACTGACTGAGCCACCAAGGCACCCCGTAATTTATTTTGAGATAAGTGTAGATTCACATGCAGTTGTGAGAAAAAAAAAAAAATTCAGTGAGATCTCATATGCCCTTCACCCACTTTTCCCTAATCGTAAAGTCTTAAGTTAAAGTAGTGTTGCCTTGCCGTAGGATTACTTTTGGAAATGCTGATGGAAAGGAAGAAACTCTATCCCTAAAGATAGGTTCTTTTTTTTTTTTTTTAAGATTTTGTTTATTTATTTGACAGAGAGAGATCACAAGTAGGCAGAGAGAGAGAAGGGGGGAAGCAGACTCCCTGCTGAACAGAGAGCCCAATATGGGACTTGATCCCAGGACCCTGAGATCATGACCTGAGCCGAAGGCAGAGGCTTAACCCACTGAGCCACCCTAAAGATAGGTTCTTTTAAAAGATAATGTTGATTTTTATTTCTTGTCTCATAGGTGGGGTAAGAATGGTGTCCAGTAGCCCACGTGTGGACTCAGATTGCCTGGGCGGGGTAGAATCGACTACTTATCTATCCCTGGGCACCCTCCAGCAGGTGGATGAGCCTCTGCTGATAGGACTACCTCGTCTGTAGTCCATAAGTAATAATTAGGCCTACTACAGAGGAGCTGCAAAGATGAAATGGGAGAATACCCACAGAGCGATTTAACCACACCTAGATCATAGATGGTATTCAATAAATGTTATCTGTTATCATTGGAGCCCCGAGGAAAAGCAATCACAATGTTACAATGGCTGTTGTTTCATTTGTATGTTATACACCTAGAATATTTGCATCTGTTCTAGACCAGCGGCTCTGGGTACCCCAGGGAGAAGGTGTTCATAATACATTTCCCATTCCCCCACCCCTCAGCATTTTCAACACAGTCATACCTTGTTTTACAGCTCTTCCCTTTGCCGTGGCTTGCAGATGATTGCATTTTGTCTGTGTGTGTGTTTACGAATTGAAGGTGTATGGCTACCCTGGGTCAAACAAGCCTATCAGCACCCTTTTTCCAACAGCATTTGCTCTCTTGGTGTCACTGTGTCACATTTTGGTAATTCTTCCGCTATTTCAAATTTTGTCATTATCATTCTATTTGAACTGCTGCAATCTCATGTTAAAACGTTAATGTGTGAGGAGTTGCTTCTTAGAGATGAGTAAAGAAAGTGGTTTCTTGAGATGGAATCTGGTGAAGAGGCTGTGGAGATTGTTGCAATGACAGCAAAGCATTCCGACTATTATGTGAACTCCATCAATAAAGCAGTGGCAGGGTTTGAAGATAGACTCCAGTTCTGGAAGAGGTTCTACTGTGGGTAAACTGCTGCCCAGCAGCTTCGTCTGCTGCAGAGAATCACTCCTGAAAGGAGGAGTCGATCTGTGTGGCAAACGTCATCTTTGTCTCATTTCAAGAAATTGCTAGTGATAGTGGTGGGGGACAAGGAGAGAGAAAGAAAGAAGGAGAGAGGGAGGGAGGGAGGAAAGAAAGGAAGGAAGGAAGAAAGAAAGGAAAGAAGGACATTGCCATGGCCCAGCCCCCTGCCTTCAGCAACCACCACCCTGATCAGCAGCAGCCATCAACACGGAGGCAAGACCCTCTACCAGCAAAAAGATTACAAACTGCTGAAAACTCAGATGATGGATAGCATTTTTTAGCAAAGTATTTTAAAATTAAGGTATGCAAGTGATTTTTTGAAGATAGAATACCATTTGACACTTATAGGCTACAGTTTAGTGTAAGTACAACTTTTTTTTTTTAAAGAATTTATTTATTTTTTCAGAGAAAGAGCAAGCACAAGCAGGGGGAGCGGCAGGAAGAGGGAGAAGGAGGCCCCCCACCAAGAAGGAGCCCGATGAGGGGGACCCGGTCTCAGGAACCCAGGATCACAACCTGAGCTGAAGGCAGACAGCCAACCGACTGAGCCACCCAGGCATCCTGTAAGCACAACTTTTATATGCACCGGGGAACCAAAAAAGTCATTTGACTCACTATATTGCGACATTCACTTTATGGCAGCGGTCTGGAACCGAACCAGCACTATCTCCGAGGTGCGCTTGTATAGCTGATTGGACGGGCAGCTGACCCAACGGCAGCTAATGCATAGCCTGGCCAATGACAGCAGAGCCCAAGTGCTCTCACTCACTCAGCCTAAAATCTGAATTAGGAACTACTAAGCCACTACAGCAGCTGCCTTCAGGGATGTAACAGAAGGGTAAAGAGAGAGAAGTCTCAAGGCCACAAGGGTATGATAGATACTCTGCCTTTGTTTCTCCAGTTCTCCTGGCTACTCTCTCCCTTGCCACTGTGGGAGGGGGGGCAGGGGAGGCTTTTTTGCTCTGGCCCCCTCCCACCTGGTTGTGGTTGGCAGTGGTTTATTCCTCTCCAAAGCTCTCAGCGCCTCCAGGAGGTCTGCCCTACAGCCCAGCACCCTCTGCAGATTCCCTCCTGGCTCCTACCTCAACCTGCAGGCTTAGGGGTGACAGGGCTTCCCGACGCTGCTAGCCCAGGGTGCTTCTCCAGCCCTCCTGGGTCTCCCTTAACCCAGCCTCTCCTTTGACAAGAATCCCTTGTTAATCAGAGGCTGATCTCCTTCCTATCTACACCCTGATTGATACAAGGGGTCCTGGCCGACCAGCGCTATGAGGAGGCAGAAACTAAGAGTAAGTAGCTATGAGGAGGTAGAGGAAAGTGACATGTGTATGGTTATGGAAATAGAAACACAGGGAAACCTACCTCAGTTCATGACAGGTTTCCAATCAGAGTTGCATTTCCAAATGCAAATCAATATTTATGCCTTTGTTTTTAATTGCATTCTTAGCTTTTCGCTTTCATGTAGCTGTTGGCCATTGGGGAAATGTATAATCTTTGGGGAAATGTATAATCAAGTCCTTTGTCTATTTTTTTCATTGGATTGTTTTTTCACTCTTGGGTTGTATTTCTTTATATATTTTGGATATTAACCCCTTATCAGATCCACGGTTTGCAAGTATTCTCCCGTTCTGTAGGCTGCCTTTTCATTTTGCTGATGGTTTCTTTTGCTGTGCAGAAGCTTTTTAACTCGATGTCCTCTAGCTTCTTTATTTTTGCTTTTTGTTGCTTGTTGATGTCACATCCAAGAAATCATTGCCAAGACCAATGTCAAGGAGCCATTTTCCTATGTTTTAATAGTTTTGGGTCTTACATTTAAGCTTTTAATCCATTTCAGGTAAAATTCTTGTGAGTGGTGTGAGATAGGGGTCCAATTTCATTCTTTTGTTTGTGAATATCTGGTTTTCCCACCATCATTATTGGAGACTATCCTTTCCCCATTAAGTATCCCTTGTCCAATATTAGTTGACCATACATGTATGGGTTTATTTCTAGGCTCTCAATTCTGTTCCATTGATGTATGTACCTGTTTTTATGCCAGTACCATATCATTTGGATCACAATATCTTTTAATAACATTTGAAATCAGGAATTGTGGTGTTTTTTAGCTTTGACCTTCTTTCTCAGGATTGCTTTGGCTATTCGAAGTCTTTATGAGGTGGTGTTGTTTTTGTTTTTGTTTTTTTGGCTACTGTCACGTTTCCTTGATTTTTTATGATCCCTGTGGTCATGGACTGGTGTCCGCCCATTTGAGGAAATATGCACTTCTTCTAGTCTTTACAGACTGACTTCAGCAGCTAAGCTGGTCTGGAGATTCTGGGTGGGTCATGTGGTGATGTCTGGGTCAGTAGGTGGGTATCCCTGATGCTTGGGTACAATGGGTCAGGCTTGGGCCTTGAGACTGCAGTTGTAGGCCTGAGACCTGGTCTGTGTGGGTGGGCCTGGATCCTGGGTCCCCAGGGGCCAAGCAGGCTCCAGGGATCACTGAGGTGGGCCCCAAATCTGGATTCACAGGCTTGGTCAAAGGCTGGGGACATGAGGGTGGCCAATGACCTGGGGCTTCAGGGACAGACCTGGAGATGGGTCTGCAGGGCCTGTCTCGTGCTAGCATAAGCCAGGAATCTAAGTCTGTGAGAGCTGGTTTACACTCTGAGTCTATGGGGGCTGGTTGGTCCTGGGATGGGCCAGTGGCCTGGGTCAGTCCATAGTAGTTGGCCTGGAGCTTGAGCTGATTGGGAGCTGGAGGTCACAGGAGTTACTGGGCCAGCAGGAGCCAACTGTCACTGGGGTGAGCAAGTAGCTCACCCAGTGAGCTCCTGAGTTCACAGGAACCTCTAGGAGCTTGGTGCCCTTGGAGCCACCTAGGGCTATAGGAATTCGCATGGTACTGGGGGTCCCTGGTGAAATCAGGTGCTCACTTTTCTCCTTCCATGGAGACAGGGTGTCTCTCTTTGCTGGGCTGCCAGGTTTGGGGTAGGGGATGATGGAGGGAATGTGAATCTGTCTTTCCTTGTCTCCATTGTTATTTCCAGGAGAGAGAATTCATTTAGCTTGGCAAATGTTTCCATAAGATGGAGTACACTTTTGAATTGCTAAACAATGTATCATTCCTTATGTACTTCATTTTAAAATCAGCAAATAGTGATATAAAATAAACCTGCAGAAGTCTTTATTTCAATACATTAGAAAGGAAGCAACAGAAAGAGAAATCAAGGAATTGATCCCATTTATAATTGCACCAAAAACCATAAGATACCTGAAATAAACCTAACCAAGAGGCAAAAGATCTGAACTCTGAAAACTGTAGAACGCTTATGAAAGAAATTGAGGAAGGCAGGAAGAAATGGAAAAACATTCCATGCTCATAGATTAGAAGAATAAATACTGTTAAAATGTCCATGCTATGCAAAACAATCTACACATTCAGTGTAATCAATCCTTATCAAAATGCTATCAGCATTTTTCACAGAGCTCAAACAAATAATCCTAAAATTGGTATGAAACTAGAAAAGATCCCAAATAGCCAAATTAATGTTGAAAAAGAAAACAAAGTTAGAGGCATCTCAATTCCAGACTTCAAGCTGTATCACAAAGCTGTAATCATCAAGACAGTATGATACTGGCACAAAAAGAGACACATAGATCAATGGAACAGAATAAAGAACACAGAAATGGACCCTTAACTCTATGGTCAACTAATCTTCAACAAAGCAGGAAGTAATATCCAATGGCAAAAATACAGTACCTTCAACAAATGGTGTGGGGGAAATTGGACAGCCATATGCAGAAGAATGAAATTAGACCATTTTCTTACACCATACACAAAAACTCAAAATGGATGAAAGACCTAATGGTGAGACAGGAGTCCATCAAAATCCTAGAGGAGAACGTAAGTGGCAAACTCTGTGATCTCGGCCACATCATCTTGCTAGACACGTCTCCAAAGGCAAGGGAAACAAAGGCAAAAATGAGCTATTGGGACTACATCCAGATAAAAACCTTTTGCACAGCAAAGGAAACAGTCAACAAAACTAGAAGACAACCAACAGAATGGAGAAGGTATTTGCAAATGTCTTATCAGATGAAGGGCTAGTATCCAAAATCTATAAAGAACTTATCAAACTTAACACCCCCAAAACAAAAAATCCAGGCAAGAAATGGGCAGAAGACACGAATAGACATTTCTCCAAAGAAGACATACAAATGGCCAATAGACACTTGAAAAACTGCTCAACATCACTCAGTATCAGGGAGATACAAATCAAAACCACAATGAGATACCACCTCACACCTGTGAGATTGGCTAAAATTAACAAGCCAGGAAATAACAGATGTTAGTGAGGATGTGGAGAATGGGGAAAAGTCTTACACTGTTGGTGGCAATGCAGGCTGGTGCAGCCACTCTGGAAAACAGTATAGAGGTTCCTCAAAAAGTTAAATAGAGAACTATCCTATGACTTAGCAATTGCACTACTGAGTATTTATTCCAAAGGATACAAACATAGTGATTTGAAGAGACACATGCTCCTCAGTGTTTATCACAGCAATGTCCATAATAGCCAAATGATGGAAAGAGCCAAGATGTCCATTGGCAGATGAGTAGATAATGAAGATGTGGTCAGTTGGTCTGTCTGTCTATGTATCCATCCAATGGAATTTTACTCATCCATCAAAAAGAATGAAATCTTACCATTTGCAACAACGTGGATGGAACCAGAGGGCATTATGCTAAGCAAAATAAGTCAGCTGGAGAAAGACAAATACTGTATGATTTCACTCATATGTGGAATTTAAGAAACAAAACAGATGAACACAGGGGAAGGGCAAGACAAATATAATAAGACAAAAAGAGAGAGGGAAGCACACCATAAGAGACTCTTAATGGTAGAGAACAAACTGAGGGTTGCTGGAGGGGAGGTGGGTGGGGAAGCTGCAGGGATTTGGGTGATGGGCAAGGGAGGGCACTTGAAGTAATGAGCACAGCTTGTTATATGCAACTGAAGAAACACTAAATTCTACCCCTGAAACTAATAATATAGTATATGTTAATGAATTGAATTTAAATAAAATAAAAAAAAATAAAATCGCCTAACAGTATAATACAATTTTAAAATGTAGGAAGCTAATGAACCAACAATTTGACAAAATGTTCTTTTTCCAGGCCCAGGTTTTTTTTTTTAATTTTGGGAAACAAATGTGTAATAATTTCAATACAAAGAGTGTTGTAGTTATAAATGCAAGGTGAATGGACTGGCGGGAGAACCTGCTGGAGGGGAGGCAGTGGCTTCTGGCCACACCTGGCCTCCTGGAATCTCTGCTGCCGTGGCGAAGGACCACAGGGCAGAACTTCCTGGGGAGAGGGGAGGCTCGTGGAGGCAAGGCCTGAAGATGAGCAGTAGGAGCACGACTGACCCCCTCCAGACTCCCTCCTTCCGTGGTTAAAGGCACCAGAGTGAAAGCAATAAAAGGAAACTAGAATTTTCTTCATTTTTTCACTTTCCACCAGAAACAAAACATGGGAGTCAGACAAGAATTAGACTTGACAGAGACTTCCAGAGACCCCGCAGGGACACACTTTGACCTCCTGCTTTTCTTCTTCTTCAGAAGCCCTCTTCCTGCTTTCCACTTAGCAAGACCCACTTCTTTCTCTGTGCTTGCAAGAAAGCATCTTTCTTCCTAAGCTCCTTGTGGTTGGTATTATAGATAAAGGGATCCCCTGCTTTTTGAAAGTTTTCCATACGCCACTTTGCTTTTAGGTACAACCTACATTTGTCCTGGTTTTCACTAACTGAAAGAAATCCAAAGAGGATTTTTGCTTTTACCAAAAAAAGGGCAAGAAGCGACAATAGCATTCAGCATCAGTTTTGCAAGTCACTGCTAGAGAAACAGTGTGCACCCGAGCTCCTTCTCAGGGATCTATGCTCAGCATCTTGGCATCACACTGCCAGTGCTCTGACCCGTGTCTGTGAGCATCTGGGTTTTATCTTCATTTAGGCTGTGCATCCACTAGCAAGATGTGACTGTGGGTATCATAAAAGCCCAACAGAGCTTATCTTTTAGGTCTGGGAGTCCTGAATTTCTTTTCCCCATATAAATTAATGGCAATTGCTTCTTTGCTGGCTACCATTTCTTTTCTTTTCTTTTTTTTTTATTGTGTTATGTTAATTACCATAATATACATCATACGTTTTTGATGTAGTGTTCCAAGATTCATTGTTTATGTACAACACCCAGCCCTCCATGCAATATGAGCCTTCCTTAATACCCGCCACCAGGCTCACCTATCTCCCCACGCCCCTCCCCTCCAAAACTTTCAGTTTGTTTCTCAGAGTCCACAGTCTCTAATGGTTCATCTCCCGCTGTGATTTGCCCCAATGCACTTTTCCTTTCCTTCTCCTAATGTCCTCCATGCTATTCCTTATGTTTCACAAGTAAGTGAAACCATATGATAATTGACTTTCTCTCCTTGACTTAGTTCACACAGCATAATCTCTTCCAGTCCCATCCATGTTGATGCAAAAGCTGGGTATTCATCTTTTCTGATGGAGGCATAATATCCCATTTTATATATGGACCATATCTTCTTTATGCATTCGTCTGTTGAAGGGTATCTTGGCTCTTTCCACAGTTTGGTGACTGTGGCCATTGCTGCTATGAACATTGGGGTACATCTGGTCCTTCTTTTCACTGCATCTGTATCTTTGGGGTAAATACCCAGTATTGCAATTGCAGGGTCCTAGGGTAGCTCTATCTCCACAGTTTTCCAAAGTGGCTGTACCAACTTACATTCCCACCAACAGTGTAAGAAGTGTTCCCCTTCCTCCACATCCTCCCCAACATTTATTGTTTCCTGTCTTGTTAATCTTTGCCATTCTAACTGGTGTAAAGTGGTATCTCAATGTGGTTTTGATTTGAATTTCCCTGAAGGCTAGTGATGATGAACATTTTTTCATGTGTCTGCTGGCCATTTGTATGCCTTCCTTCGAGAAGTGTCTGTTCATGTCTTCTGCCCATTTGTTGACATGATTATCTGTTTTTTGGGTGTTGAGTTTGAGAAGTTCTTTATAGATCTTGGATATCAGCCCTTTGTCTGTAGTGTCATTTGTGAATATCTTCTCCCGTTCCATGGGTTTGCTGGTTACCATTTCAGCTTGTGAAAGTTTTCATAGGAGCACTCTACCCTCAGATAGTGGGAGACACCTGCATCTCAAATTGAAGGGATTTGGTGAAATAAAAGTTTGGGAGACTGAACACCAGGCCAGCTAGCCTAAAGTTTCTGCAGGTGGCAATATCTTCATGATGTTACCTCGGTTTAGATACAACCAGTCACCAATGTGATAGGCCAAGAACTTGATTTGGCCAAACATGCCCAGAAGGGGTTCGTCTCTCAGTGGTGGGTCCAGTTATCCAAACTCCTGGAGGGCAAGCTATATAATCAGAAGTCTTGTGTGTTATTCTACAAGTGAGTGATATCCCTCATGCAGACCACAAATGCTTGCATTAGCGTGATACAGTACTTTGGTGCTTCAGTCTTCTGATCTGTGAAATGGGGATAATTACCTATGTCTTCCCAGAATTTTAAAATACATGTGCAATGCCTGGTACAAAGAAGGGCATTACTAAATAATTAATAAACTAAGAATTAATCAGCTCCACATTTCTCATTATTTCAAGTTCACGGGTTTGTTTCTTGGGTCAGAGTAGAACTGTGACACGCAGATATGAGGCCCTCATGGAGTAAGCTCCTCCTACAGCATAGAGTAAGGGGCACTGAGTAGAAAACACACCCTTTTGGGTCTGCGTGCCTGTCAGTCCCAGCCAGTAGCCAGTCCTTCACCCACCCCCTTGTGGTGCTCTAAGATTGGACTGTCCCTATGTGATAGTGACAGAGAGCAATTTCATGCTTCACCAAAGGAATGATAATGTGGAGAATTTTTTTTTTTAATGTGTTGTGTCTTGGGGTTGAATCAGATTAAAATTGCTTGGGCTTCTGGGCAACAACTTGTCTTAGATATTTTAATTTAGTGTTTTGGTCACAGTCTTGTTGTTAATATCCAAATCAACCATACTTTTATTACCAGACACTTTGGCAAGCTAAAGATCAAAGTAAAACATAACAAGTGAACCAGGAATGTTGCACTATGATCCTTCAGTTTGAAACAGCACTCACCGTCTCTCTGGTGCTTTTCACTCTGAGGAATGGGAGCCATGAATGATAAGCCAAGGAAGAAGCCATCTGGGAACAGAACAATTTCAAAGTACTTACTATAGTTCTTCCTATCTAAACCATCTCACTCTGGAAAGGGGAGGTTGCAAAGGTGCTGGAAGATAAAGAAGCTAAGGAAAGGACCACCAGCCTGTGCCTTGCCTGTGTGCTCTGGGGTAAGCAGAAGCATGCTGACAATGTCCATGATGAGCTGAATCCATGCAAAGGATATAAGGTGCTTTTGACCTTGAGCAATGAGGAAACACTGCCTCCATACACTGCATTTACTGCAACGCTTCCTAAAGCTTCCTCAACCACCCCACCCCACTGTCCCACCACCTAGCTTCTGCACACGGAGTACTCTTTCCCAAGCCCCCAACCATGCCCTGTCCTGCCATCCTCACAACTGGGAGAGGGAGGCCAGGAAATGAAAGGGACACTCTGATACCATCATGACACCTCCAGGTCATAAAAGCAGGAAGAACATGGAGCCAGGGCTGGAAACCAGGTTTCTGGTACTGAGACCCCAGAAGGGGGACCAATCTGGTTCAGACCATGCAAGAGTGAGGGCAGTTTCGAGTCTATGATGCTCACAATCATGGGGAAGAGGAAAGCAACCCCCCACCCCAAACCATCCAAAAGGAGGTCAGAAAACATTGAGATGAGTTCACACCCTGTTCTCCTTTCCAGAAGGTGAAGAATGGACATTTACAAACGGAGCTTTGGTGGTTGAGAACCATGGGGGTGAGGGAAGGAATCTTCCCCTCTGCTCTTTCTACAGGACAGCTCAGGGTGGGACCACCACCTGGTGCCCTGAGGGATCACCCTGGACACCGACCAGCCACAGGCTGCCAGGAAGCACTGAGGACTTGCCAACATTGTCACTCCTGCTTGCCTGCCTTCTTCCTCCCTCTTCAGTCCTGTCCCCTTCTTTCTTTCTCTTTCCTTGATAACTTTTAAAACCTTTCTATTTTAATACATTTCAAACCTATAGAGACATAGAAAAACTAGTATACCAAACTCCATTTGACCAAGCTTCTGAGATATATTTCTCCCACTTCCCTTCATTTATGTGCACAGCAGCTCTACAATTCCTTGTCCCTGCACACCTGCTCTTTGGGCTTTGTTCCCAATCCACTGAGGAGATTCTGGCAGATTTTCTTGGAGTGAGGAGGCCTGGGTATGAGGTAGAGGAGTGCCCTGATGGACAAGAAGAGGAACATAAGCCAAGGAGAGGGTCCTAGACGACAGGAGGGCTGCAGGGGGAGTAAAGGTTCCAGAAAGTGCCTCTCCAAGCCTTTCCAAGTATTTGACGCAATCTAATAATAGTGGACCTAACCCAGAGATGAGTCGGGTAAGCTGTTTCCTCTATTTTGAAGACCTCTAGTTTCAGGCAGTAAATCTTGTCTTCAGCTGGGGATACGTCTGGTTTTAAATTGATGGGCAGGATGGAGTTCCAAATGTCTTTCTTCTTTCCTCATCCTCGAGGTCAGATATGAAAAGAACAACCAGGCTGTAAACCTGAAACTTGGTGAGCCATACAGCCTGGAGGGAAGAGGGGAAAGCAGTGTGTGGGCAGAATGCGAAAGACTGAGCAGAGGATGGTGGGAGTCAGAGGAAGTTACCACGTGTACTAGGAAGACTTCCTGGAAGCTGGGGTGACCAAGCACCAGTGTGGGTTTTCAATGAAGGACTCACATTTCCTTCTCTGATGCCTCTAAAACAGAATGTGTCACAAAGTGACAGTGAAAAGCATCGAGTCCAATCCTATCCAGAAAGCTCATGTCACTGCCATTAGGGTGTCAGGAAGGTGAGTGAATCTCCCTACACGACAGTGCCTCCAAACTCCGGAGGTGAGCTCCTTCGTGACACGTGCCTGTCCTTCAAGCAGGGCAGTTGTTGGCCCTTCTCTCTCCCCACGTAGCTCTGTACCTGTGCGAAACGGAAAGTCTCCGGCTATAAGCTTCCAACGGCGGGCGCATTCTTGTGCACCTGTGTGCCCGTGAGACTTGACCGCGTGGTTGAGGCCCCACCCAGTGCGTGTTCCTGGAGCGGGGCCACCACCGTCTCAGAAGCAGAAGGCTTCTGGTGCTATGCCAGGGAGTCAGTAGTTTTTTTGCAACTATTTTATGCAAACAGTAAAGAAGTCAGGTACTCACTGTATGCACAGGTACACCTACATTTTAATTCACAGATTTAGAAATAAACTATACACACGAACATATATGTACACATATATACATATGCATATAATATACATTATAGCATGTATATAAGTCGCCAATAGAACTTGCTGGTTTTGCTCGTTCCAGTCAAGCCGAATGGCAGGAAATTGGGTGAGCCCTTTCTCCGGAGTGGTTAGTATTGCTTCAAGTAACCAACTGGTGTTTGTAATATTGGATTTTTAATTCCTACTCCAGAAGAACATATCGGTTCACAAATGCTAAATCTAAGAAATGAAGTCAATTTTGGCAGATGGAACAGTTTGCTGTTGAAACAGCTTGACTCTGTCATTACCTGCAACTCTGTCACCTGTCTTTTTGATACAAACTCTCAGCCAGATGGTATATTTCAATTTCAATAACTTTATTGGCAATGAAAAAATAGGCAAGAGCCGCCAAAAGTAATATGTCAAGTAGCTGTGTTTAGAAACAGGTGTTACCCCACGTGTCTGAATTTCTAAGAAAAGTGAGCTGAAGAAGACCAGATTTTTTATTTCTCAACTCAGGCAGGACTCTTGGGGGGGAAATTTTTTAATAGAACAGAATTGGGAAGCTTTTTAAGGGAGTAAATCTTTATTGATTGTTTTCCTTAGTAATGCCTAAAATGTATGGCACGCTTATTACGTGCCAGCCTAAGCCCTTTTCAGAGTGCAGGGGTTCTCTGGACTTGCATATGCACTCTCCATATCACCAAGGAATTTGTTTCAAATGCACCTTATTGGGGCCAGGCAAGACCTTCTGAATCAGAGCTCCGGGAGCAGGGAGGTGGCCGGCACCACAGTCTGTTTCAACACAATTTGTTCAAGGTCCGGAGAGTTAGACATTCTCATCTGTGGGAACCACAACCATAGCTTATCTCTCTGAACCTGACCATTGATCCGGTTTTACCAATGGGGAAACCGGTGGGCTGTTCTTTACCTAGAAAGGAGATTCATTGCATTAGGAGCCAGGCGTTCTGGTTTAATCCCTGGCCATGCCACTTCCATAATGCTGTAAGGGATAGTTCACTGAAGACTTTTATATTTGCAATGAACCAGTATTGCGGAGCAAGAGCAAGGATGTCTTTGAGCAGGAAGAGAGAAGAAACACAGGGAGCGGATGGAGAGACCCTTGGGAAGACTGGCAAGGGCTGGAGTATAGCAGAGCCACAAGCAGCCATGAACCCCAGGCTGCCCTCGGACCTGGATTACACTTTGTGCCCCAGATGGATGGGCTCTCACAGAGGCTTTTGGGGCCAATGTGGATGGGACCTACTTGTCCCATCCCTTGAAAAATCTGCTGGCTGTAGAGGAGGTGGGATTTAGTGCTAGATCCTTGGGAGACCCAGTGTAACATGAGGATTCGGCCACTAACCTCTGTTCGATGCTTGCTTCTTCCCTGGGACACACACACAAAATATTAAAATGACAGAGGGCTGAGGAGAGGGTTAATTCCTTGGACAGGCCAGTAGCCCATTCACTGCTCCAGAGCCGTGCACGTTTGTTGGGAAACTCTAATCTTTTTTTTTTTTATGATTTTATTTATTTATTTGACACAGAGAGACAGGGATAGAGGGAACACAAGCAGGGGGAGTGGGAGAGGGAGAAGCAGGCTTCCCACCAAGCAGAGAGCCTGATGTGGGGATCGATCCCAGGACCCGGGACCATGACCTGAGCCGAAGGCAGACGCTTAACGACTGAGCCACCTAGTCACCCTGGAAACTCTAATCTTAAGTAGTTGAATTATAGGGCTCCACACATACAGAGTCTAACATAGACTGAATTTTTGATCTGACCAAAGAAACAATAATAATTTCTAATATTTGGAGATTTTTAAATATATAAAATGTTCCCCCCAAAATTGTTCTTCTTTCTTTCTCCTAGCCATCTGTTGATATATTCTTATTACCATTTACAGATGAGGAAACATACATGGATTCGGTGATGTGTTTAAGATGGGACAAGTGAAAGAGGATGTCTTCTACTCATAGGCTCTCATCCCCTTTTCTTTGTCCTGCATAGGGCCCAGGTCAGGAACTCTTACTACCAAACTCAGGATTGTGTTGTGTGTACAAATTCCTTTTCACAGGAACTATGATTATGGTTCAGGTCAACCCACTAACTGGCTACACTTGATCTAGTTATGAGAAAGAACCATTGGTATTTTAAATATTATGGGAAGTCCAAAATAACCCCTACCCCCAACACTCACAAAGTGTCTGTTTTTATGTCTACACATGTTACCACCATCCTTTGGAGGAAACCATAGGACATTACTTACTTAGGATCCTTAGTTTCCAAGTGCATCTTTGAGAATTTTATTTGTGCATTTAACTGTTAGAGCCAACTTTTTTTTTGTTTTCGCTTTCAGAACTACTTTAGAGGTGTTGCGTCTAAGACAGGGTTTTTAATGTCTCTGAACCATGCCTGAAAGATTTTGCTAGAGGCACAAAGCATATGGCGCTTCTTTAAAAATGGATATAGCTTGATATTTTAATGAAATCGGAGACACTTAGCACTTTTTCAAGATGCTATAAGCAAGACCTGTCGATGCCAAGTTCTTCCAGGTAGAATATATGACGTCCCAAGTAGCCTCACCTGGGGGGCTCCCAGGACAGCTGTGTCTTCCTCACATCAGAAAAGAACCTGATGCCACACCTCCAACTTCTCAGGCTGCAGCCCAGCTGCTTTGCAAAAGCTTTTTCCTCCTTGAACATCACATCTACAGGCGCCCTTCCCCCACTTTTATTTGACTTTCTCAAAAACCAATTTTAAACTTCCTTCCGTATCTTTTGCAAATTTTCTAACATTTCATGCCTCTATTTTGGAAAAAGAAAAATGAAAAGCTAAATCTAGTTAAAAATGTGCCTTTTTGTTTGTAATAAAGACTGACACAGCTTATGTATTTGCTTAAAATTATTTTTGATGATATCTTAATGTTTTCAACAGCTTTATTGAAAGAGAATTTGCGTACCATAAAATTTGATCATTGTAAGTTCATAATGCAGTGATTTTTAGTCAGTTTATAATGTTGTGCAACTTTCCCCACGATCAACTTAGAGCATTTCCACCACCTTGAAAAATATCCTTCCTGTCTATTCACTGTCATCTGATTGAATTGTTTAATAGTGATTTCAGTTAATTTTCCAAAAATGAGTTCCCCAGACCACCTAAGAACTTGACAATTCTAATGGGGAGCTGGTCACTCTAGAAGCTCAAGACCTTACGTTCTTGCCCAGGCCCATGACATATGGAAGAACGTAGCATTGAAGATGCTACCTTCCTAATAAAGAGGAAATATCATTGAAATCACTTCAGTCCTTCAGCCTGGCCCATCTTGACATTCATGACCCTAACTTTACAAGTAAGAGCTGGTTAGGGAGCAAGGACGAGCTTAGCTGATTCACCCAGGCCTCCACAAAAATACTAACCAATTCATATAAGATCAAGATGAGGGAATGAAGTAGAGGAGGGAACAGGGCCTGGGTAATTCCCAGGGCAACTCTTATGGTCCAAGCTCTGCTTCTTAGCCTTGTCACCTGGAGAACAATTCCCAAATTTTCAGCCTCTGATTCTTCTTTTGGACCTACTGCACACCGCCCCCACCCCCCAACTCTGGTCCCAGCCCAAGTGCTGTTGTGAATATTAAATATTTATAAAAGCAGCTTGCAAATCACAGGGCACTAGGCAAGGTCAGGGAGGGAACTCTACCAGGGAAGATGGCAACATGCTAGATCTGAGGGATAATCCCAGCCAATCGTGGGTATGTGGGTCCCCAGGAGTGATGTCTTGAGGTTCTCCTGAGGGTTTTGCTTCTAAGTACATTCCATTTCGAATATTTGACATTTATGCTTTGCTAAGAATTTCTTGACCCTGTCACTAGTGCTCTTGGACTCCCCATGAGGTCGCAGAGGGTGTACATAGTAAAGCTGGGACGCACAGCACCTGGGTCTTTCCTTTTAAGTTCCTCCAAAGTTGGACCTCTGTGATCCTTCTCCAGAAGAGGGTGAGAACCCCCATGTGGTAGAAAGGATGACTCTGGAATTTCAACCCTTTCTCTTAGAAGAGCTTAAGCCCACTGGCTTTTAAGGTGCATACTATGACATGAGCCAATTTGTCTGTGACCTTGCTCATTGTTAATGAGCTAAAAGGGTCTATTTAGAAGTAAAAGGACCACAGAAGAGTTTGATTTGGTCCCTTATAAGGAAAACACAAAATCTAAGGGGGAAGTATGCTCACTTTCACTTTTTGGAGTTGCATGTTAAAATCAAAGTCTCAAATCTTTAGAGAAGCATTCATTGAATTCTTGGGTAAAATAATTATTATTAAAACATCTAGGGGCACCCGGTGGCTCAGTCAGTTAAGTATCTTCCTTTAGCTCAGATCATGATCCCGGGGTCTTGGGATCGAGCCCCGGCATTGGGCTTCCTGCTCAGTCGGGGGTCTGCTTCTCTCCCTCTGCTGTTCCTGCCCCCCACCCCGACTCCTGCTCTCGCTCTAACTTGCTCTCTCTCAGTAAATAAATAAAATCTTTTTAAAAAATTATTAGAACATTTAAGAAGGTATTTGTCAACCTGTAAGTTTTTAAGCCCTATATAAATTTCTCGTGGACAATTTCAAATGAGCTGGCTTGCATATGGCTCTCCTGATGTTACACAAACTTAGGCTACCTATACAGTGGCTATGAATACAAAGGTGATGTTTCACGGCTTCCTGGTTTGAATGCATGTAACAGCAAGTGCCAAATTGGAAATGTTCCTGCTTGAGTAACATGTTGGATAGAAACTCATTGTCTCCTGAGAAGCAAAGCCTCTCAGGTCCAAGATGTTGGGGAATGACTTGGAGAGAGGAGGTTTAAGTGGAATCCTCAGAGTGGGTCGGACTCAGCATTCGGTCTTCCTGTGAAGTATTTGTCAGTAGCTCAAAATATTTCCATTTTATGAGTCTCAAAATCCTTATCTGTGAAATGGGCATAATAATGCCTGTCTCTTCAGCTTGTAAGAACTAAATGAGAAAAAGCTTGGAAAACATACACATTTTGTCTTTCACTGACTCTGAGAGCCCCTGAATTTAAGATGCTTCATCACCTTGCATACGCTAAGGAGGTAAAAACACTGCCATGTGAACCCCAACTCAGAGTCAACAGTGGTCCTGCACCAAGCGGGAATGGACACCAGTGCCTCCCCTTGCTTTCTGATTTCTTTCCTCTATCACTCTGGTGTGTAATGGCTTGCTTTTTTTTTTTTTTTTTTTGGTCATATGTCTTCGTAGCAAAGCAACACAGCTTCATATGTATATTACAAATACTTAAAATTTTCTATATATTGTGATGTTTTGACATCTTATTTTTTTTACATAGTGTTGGATTCCCCCCTCCCCAAATTTTTATTTAAATTCTAGTTTGTTCTTTAAAGACCTTCCTGGCTGGGGATATATGCCTCTCTGGGGCCACCCACTTCTTAGAGACAGCGAAGAGCCAGGCAGGTAAGCAAACAGACTGATCCGGTTTAGGGCCTTCTATCTGGCCCTTACAGCCCAGGAGGCAAGATGCCTCTGCTTTAATCATCCCAGGGCCAGGTGCCAGGCAACGAGAGACCACCATTACAGCCCAAAGCCCACTAATATTATTCAAACTAGCCAGTCCTCTGGTGTCTCCCTTGCCCTGCCTTGCCCTTCCTGGGGAACCCCAATAAAGACCATGGTCTAAAATTCCCCCATCTTCTGCCTTCTGACCACCTGCTGTCTTCTCCATGTCACTCCTCACGGCGCGCCTCCTCTGTCTAGGACCTGTGAGTATAATAACCTGTTTCCTGGAGCCTCTCTGTCTCCTTTAGTGGCCACACCTGACTGAACTTTTCGTAAAGAATACAAAGAAATCTGTGTGTAGGTTTCCTCCTTTCGATGGTCCTATAAAGCATTTGGTTTCTATGTGATGAAAAAATGTGGAATTCAAGTAATTCCTGGGATGACCCATCTTCGCTTTACTCGTGTGAAATGTACACCCCGCTGTGCTGTTTTTGTGTGTAACTTAGCATGCGTGCCTGGAACTTTCTATTGTGGCACAGAATTAGGATGTCATCTTTTTGAAAACAGTTTAAACGGGGTAGTAGCAACACTGTTCATTGCAGAACCATACACTGAAGTGACATGAACCACTGTGACCAGCTCCCCCCACCACACACACATCATGGCACGTAGATGACAACTACCCGGCCAAAAGCCGGGTAAGATGCACCCCAGTTTTAGAGATGTTAAAATGTGGGGGGGGGAAGCAAAACAAATCATACAAACAAACAAAAAATGTGTGTCTTAGTACTGACAGATTCTTTATTTGACCAAATTCTAGTCATGTTCCTGAACCTTCTCCAGCACTCATCTGTGTCCTTCATGTCAAATCCAGTTTTAGCAAGAACCTGGCTAAGTCTGTTCAACCAGAAACCCCAGCCTCTATATCTGGTGACCCTCACTGTCTGACCAGGTTCCTCACTCTCCACCCTTCCCCAAGTGATGATGTTTGGTTGTCCCAAACTGCCTTCAGCAGGATTCCTGTTAGGTGGGCTTAGCCAGAACCCCCCTTAGCACTAATGTTTCCTCTCAGTAATTTTTCACCCATTCAACCCACTCTGTTCCCAGACTCTAAGCCCCCACTTCTCCTTGTTGCATGAGAGGCTGAGTGCCCTCTCTCCCCCCATGGCAGACTCCCCCTGCACTGGTTCCTGCACCCAATTCAATGGTCCTCAAGAAAGTCTGGCTGACTGTCTTGAACAAGCACCATTCAATATACCATTGACCCTTGAACAATACAGGTATGAACTGTGAGGGTCTTTGCAGAATTTTTTCCATAAATACAGGATGGTACTGTAAATGTGTTTTCTCTTCCTTATGATTTTCTTAATAACATTTTCTTTCCTCTAGTTTATTTATTTTAAGAATACAGTATATAATACATATATAAAATATGTTAATCGATTCTTTATATTATCAGTAAGGCTTCCGGTCAACTGTAGATTATTGGTAGTCAAGTTTTTGGCCAGAGTCAAAGTTATATGCACATTTTTTACTGCATGATGGGGAGGGGGTCAGCTCCCCCAATCGCCTGGCTCTTCAAGGGTCAAATGTGTGTCATTTTCATCAGTACACATGAGCTATGTTAGTAAGTGCTCTGTACATGTTAGAAAGAGACAAACTTGCATTTTCACTATGCTATTTTCTCTTTTTGTCAGTACACACACACACACACATACACACACAAAAGAACTTGGATGTAAATCCTGCCTTTGGTCAAATTTCTAAAGCCATGGGCAAGAAATTAATATATCCATTTATTTAAGAAATACTTATTGAGCGGTTGCCATGGGCAGGTGTGAGTCATTCAGTGGTGATCTCTGCCTTTTGGGAATTTATAGTCTAGTCTGTTTTTCTCCAGATGTGATCTGCGGATGAGCTGCACAAAGCTGGCACGGGCTATGTGTGAAAAGGGCAGATCCTGGTGCCCAACCTCAGACCCATTCGAGCAACATCTCTGGTTGGGAACCAGGAATCTGCTCCCAGGGGACTTTCAGTGCCCCAATCTTTGAGACTGGCAGTGGATCGTAACAGATAATAATAGAGAAGCAGACGAGGGGCTTGGCTCTGAAGCATTATTGCACCATCTGCCTCCCCTCCCCCACCTCCAGGGCCAAGGGAAACTGTGATCAATGATACAGTCACGTACCTGTGCCAGACTCCCAAGGAAATGAGAAGATTTGAAAGATCATAACTCACAAGGTTATGCTGGGGCATTCATCACCTGCTTCTCCTACACTGAGACAGGCATGCTGAATTCTACTGTGCATACTGTCACTGGTTAAACACAAAATGTTAGCTAGAAAATGCTCACATTAGGCTGACATTTGGGTGTTTGCTGATGGCGGGAAGATCACATCCACTGGAGAGTTCCTCTACCATTTCGACTCTCCAGACACACCCCAGCTAGAGGTGGGATTCCCTGTAGTCTAGTGCATCAGATGGTCATCTGAAATCAACCAGAAGCACCCTAACTACACGGTTTGCTGCTCCAGGGGTTAACAGGTTTTCCAGGGTTTGGAAAACCTCTGGTAGTGTTGCCCAGTGGGCTTTGGAGTCAGTTTTTACAAAGCTGAGTGACTGCCGGAAAGCCCTTGGGTTCCCCAGCCTCATTTCCTGCTGTATAAAATATGGGCAATTAAATTCATTATCCAGAGTGTTATAAGGAATCAGTTAAATAAAGCAGCCTATAAAATGCTTAAAAGAGTGAATAACGCGGTGACTACTATTATGATGATAGAATTTCCTTGTCTCCTCCTGCCTGTTCTCCTCCCCTTCCTGCTTCTCCTCATCCCAGGCTCTGAGGTCCTTAAAGACCTGGTGCTCCCAACCTGCCAGGTGGTGGGGCTGCTTCGCTTGAAGCATAGACTGACTTTGACCTGAGGTCCTGTTGATGCCTCTTTGGCTCTGGAGCATCTATTAGTTACTGTGGCCACTGTAGCAAATTGCCACATGCTCGGGTGGCTTAAAACAATAGAAATTTACCCTCTCACAGTTCTAGAGGCCAGAAGTCCGCAATCAAGTTGTCAGCTGGGCTACGCTCTCCCCCCTGAAGGCTCTAGGGAAGAATCCCTCCTTGCTTCTGCAGTTTCCGGTGGCTTCTGACGATCCTTGGTGTCCCTTAGCCTCATGAGGCTACATCACTCCAGGATCTCCCTGTCTTGAGGCTACGTCTTTAAATGTGTGGTTACTCTGCTCGGGGCTCCAACTTCTGTGATTGCCACAGGTATTAATCAGCATTTATTTTTTGTTTTATCAAGTTTTTAGGAAAACATTTGATGTCCTGTAAGACCTTGATTCAATTAGGAAGAAAGCGGAAAGCGTGAGGGACAGGATGGAACAAGGGGTGTGCTATTTATCTTTTATGTAGTGAGGTATGCTTGGCAAATAACATTGCATTTGTTTCAGGTGTACAAATAATGATTTGATATTTATATATGTTGCTAAATAGTCGCCATGTCTAGTGAATATCCATCAACACACACAGTTGCAATTTTTCTTCTTGTAATGAGAATTTATAGGATCTATTCTCAATAACTTCCAAACACAGGTGTCCCCCGCTATCTGAAAGCAGTGTTAGGATGAAACCTTTCTTAAGCTGAAATAATGTAAAGTTTAGAGGTAATTATTGCTTTATATGAAAAAAAAAGTTCACCATTCCTAGCCCCCCCCCCCATAGCCTCTTTTAGGCTTTTCTGACACGTTAGGAACAGATCTTGCTAATAAAGGCAAAAAATAAATCAAGATAATGCATAGATGCTCATAGACACAGTTCAAAGCTCTGGCCACTTGATGCTGAGATACTGAGTATAGTTCTGGGGAAGGAGGTGGGAGGTGCCACTCTTCCCAAGAGGGCTAAACACTGTCTCTGTAGTGCTGCAAAACAAACACTGTCCACTCTCACCACCTTTATTTACCATAGTACTGGAAGCCCTAGCCACACCAATCAGACAAGAAAAAGAAAGAAATGGCATACAAATTGGTAGGAAGAGGTAAAACTGTCATTATTTGCAGAGGACATGATACTCTATATAGAAAATCATAAAAACTCCACCAAAAAAAAAAACTACTAAAATGAATTCAGTAAAGTCGCAAGATATGAAATCAATTTACAAAAATCTGTTGCATTTCTAGACACTACCAATGAAGCAGCAGAAAGAGAAATTAAGAAGACAATCCCATTGACAATTGCACCAAAAATAATAAGATACCTAGGAATACACCTAATCAAAGAGGTAAATGACCTGGACTCTGAAAAGTATAAAACACTGATGGAAGAAATTGAAGACGACATAAAGAAATGGAAAGATATCCCATGCTCATGGGTTGAAAGAAAAAATATTGTTAAAATGTCTATACTACCCAAAGCAATCTAGAGATTTAATGAATGCTATTTTTGCTTTTCACCTTTATTTTATAAAATGGAAAATCCTCTTCAGATTTCCTTCAGTTAATGAAAACGGACTAATGCCGATCTTTCGTAAAAGTAGAGTGACGTACCACAAACTTGAAAGCAGGGGATTTTCTGTATACGATATGGTATTATTAACTATGGTCACTATGCTGTACATCTTCAGGACTTATTTTGGGTAGTTTTATAAAAGTGCATTCCCGGGCAAGCCCCAACCTCTGGGATCAGCACTTAGGGTGAGGTCTAGGCCCTGTACTTCCAGCCCAACCCAAGTGCCTTGGTGAGATCTCCTGGCCCACATTATTCCTACAGTTCCTGTAGCAGATCTGCAGTTTGCACTGCACTAGAGCTGACCCCCCAGTTCTGGGAAGGAGCAGCCTGAGAGTTATGGGAAGAGGGTGGTTCTGGAAACCAGGAGGAGGTAAAGTTCAATATTGGCTGCACTTTGATGATGGTGCCTCTCCCCAGGAAGACATGATTGGCCAGAGGTGAGGCCTGGACACTGGGGTTTTTAACCCTCCGCCACATGCCCATCCCTCCCGGGGTGATATCTTGGGAGGTGGCCAGGAATGAGAACCCCTGTGATAGCAGATATCAAATAGGGTGAAAGTTTGGAACAAAACAATGGATTTGTCCTTAGGAAGCAGCACAGCCCCATGAGAGAGGGGACTCAGTTCAATGTGGAGAAGGGGGAACATATTAATTAGATTTTCTTATTTTCTATATTCTGATGTTCTGACACCTGGCGCCTTGCCCACTCACCCTGGGGAAGCTGCCCCTCCCAAGGCTGGCCAGTTCCTAGAGATACTAAACAACTCACTGGTAAACACGCTTTTCAAATACAAATCACTCATTCAGAGCCCATGGCCCCTCTTTTATGGGGATCCCACACTCTGGGCTACTGTCCACTTGCTCTGATTACCCCAGCCACGTACTGGACAACCAGGAACAGCCCTTGTGTCCCAGAGCCCAGTCCTAAGCCTGCTCACCCTGTCTTTCCCATGTCTTCCCATGGAAACCACAGTAAAAGCTCTTGCCCACTACTGTGCCCCTCTCCCCTCTACCTCCTAGCTGACCCTGGTACTTTCCTAGGAGGCCTCCCTTGGTGCAGTATGCCCTTCCTGTTGGGAACCGAGAGCAATAAACTATCTTTTCAATGGCAGTCATCTCTTCATCTGTTGGTCTCAACACACCTGATAATAAAAGTACCCCTATATCTTTTTTTTAAAAGATTTTACTTATTTATTTGACAGATCACAAGTAGGCAGAAAGGCAGGCAGAGAGAGAGGGGGAAGCAGGCTCTCTGCTGAGCAGAGAGCCCGATGCGGGGCTCAATCCCAGGATGCTGGGATCATGACCTGAGCCGAAGGCAGGGGCTTTAACCCACTGAGCCACCCAGGTGCCCCCAAAATACCCCTATATCTTAAAACAAGGAGTTGCAAGCTCAGTTCTCAGCATGGCCTTTGCCCCAGATACAAAACAAAGGGAGCATGACATCTGTCTCCTGTGGTTGTTGCGGGACCACTAAGTAGATGGAGCTTTGGAAATGAGAACCAGAAAACATAACGTGCATTCATGACTTGACCATCAAAATTAACGTCACAATGGAAAACATACGATATTAAGCACATCATTTCCTTTAAAAAATATGGTAAAACACACAACACATAAATGTTACCATCTTACACATTTTTAAGTGTATAGTTCAGTATTGTTACCGACAAAACTAACACTCTGTACCCACCTCTCCATTCCCCTCCCTCTTTGACAACCACCTTTGACAACCACCATTCTACTTTGTGTTTCTCTGAATCTGACTAATCTAGGTACTCCGTATAAGAACACTATTTTCTTCCAATGCATATTTATGTTCTCATAGGAGTGGGTTGGGTGGAATAAAACAAGCCTAAGAAGAAGATCGAGGGGCTCAGGATTTATTTATTTATTCTTAAAAATTTTTTTTAATTTCTTTTCAGTGTAACAGAATTCATTGTTTATGCACCACACCCAGTGCTCCATGAAATACGTGCCCTCCATAATACGCACCACCAGGCTCCCCCAACCTCCCACCCCTCACCCCTTTAAAACCCTCAGATTGTATTTCAGAGTCCATAGTCTCTCATGGTTCATCTCCCCCTCCAATTTCCCTCAACTCCCTTCTCCTCTCCATCTCTCCAAGAAGAACTTAAACAATTCATGGAAACCAATGAGAATGAAGACATTTGGGTCCAAAACCTATGGGATACAGCAAAGGCGGCCCTAAGGGGGAAATACATAGCCATCCAAGCCTTCCTCAAAAGAACGGAAAAATCCAGAATACACCAGCTGTCTATACACCTTAAAGAACTGGAGAATCAAGAACAAATTAAGCCAACTCCACACACAAGAAGGGAAAAAATCAAGATTAGAGCAGAGATCAATGAGATAGAAACTAGAGATACAGTAGAACGCATCAATGAAACTAGAAGCTGGTTTTTTGAGAGAATTAATAAGATCAATAAACCATTGGCCAAACTAATCCAAAAGAAAAGAGAGAAGGCCCAAATTAATAAAATTATACATGAAAAGGGAGAGATCACAACTAACACCAAGGAAATAGGAACAATCATCAGAAGTTATTATCAACAGTTATATGCCAATAAGTTAAGCAACCTGGATGAAATGGATGCATTCCTAGAAAACTATAAACTTTCAAAATTGAACCAGGAAGAAATTGACAACCTGAATAGACCGATATCTAATAAAGAGATTGAAGCAGTGATCAAAAACCTCCCAAAAAACAAGAGCCCAGGACCTGATGGATTCCCTGGGGAATTCTACCAAACTTTCAAAGAAGAAATAACACCTATTCTCCTGAAGCTGTTTCAAGAAATTGACGCAGAAGGAAAACTTCCAGACTCTTTTTATGAAGCCAGCATTACCCTGATCCCCAAACCAGGCAAAGACCCCACCGAAAAGGAGAATTTCAAACCAATATCTCTGATGAATATGGATGCTAAGATTCTCAACAAGATCCTAGCAAATATGATCCAACAGCACATTAAAAAGATTATCCACCATGACCAGGTGGGATTCACCCCTGGGTTGCAAGGATGGTTCAGCATTTGCAAATCAATCAATGTGATAGCAAATCAATAAGAGAAGAGAGAAGAACCACATGGTCCTCTCAATTGATGCAGATAAAGCATTTGACAAAATCCAGCATCCGTTCCTTATTAAAATGTTTCAAAGTATAGGGATAGAGGGAACGTTCCTGAACTTCATAAAATCTATCTATGAAAAACCCACAGCAAATATCATCCTCAAAGGGAAAAAGCTCACAGCCTTCCCGTTGAGATCAGGAACACAAGGATGCCCACTCTCACCACTCTTGTTTGACATAGTATTAGAAGTCCTAGCAACAGCCATCAGACAACAAAGAGAAATAAAAGGTATCCAAATTGGCAGTGAAGAAGTCAAACTCTCTCTCTTCACAGATGACATGATACTTTATATGGAAGACCCAAAAGACTCCACCTGCAAACTACTAGAACTCATACAGCAATTCAGTAATGTGGCAGGATACAAAGTCAATGTACAGAAATCAGTTGCTTTCTTATACACTAACAATGAAAACACAGAAAGGGAAATTAGAGAATCGATTCCATTTACTATAGCACCAAGAACCATAAGATACCTGGGGTTCAGGATTTAAATCTGAATGAGGCTGCTGGCACTATTGCCTAGACTTTTCCCCAGAGCCTGGATTGAGCCAGGTATTAGCATAGCTGACTGTCTCGTTTAACCCTTACCACAAACCCCCAGGTGGGAGTCATTTCTACTTAGATTGAATAACTTCCCTGTCCAGGGTGGCAGGGCTGATAAGTGGCTGAGTGGGTCTTTGAATGCCTCTCCAGTTAACATCCTGTTTCATCCCTGGGTGGAGGGACACCTAGGTTGTCATGACCTCTTTCTTGCCAGCTCACAGGCATCGTGCACTGTAGCCACTCAGGAAATGCCTGCCTGCCTGGATCTGCAAGAGTCAGTCCCTGGTGTGAACACTGCCACCAACCTACTGGGGTACCCTTGGAATAAAGAGCTGAATCTGGAGAAATGCCTGCTAATGCTCGTCCAAGTTCTTGTTCTGGAGAAACCATGTATCCAGGGAGTCACACTTCAAAGAAATTGCATCAGAGCAATGGTAATTATTGCTTTGAAATTGACTACCAGCCATTGTGTTCAATATCATACATGGTCCCTCTGAGCATCCGGAACAATTTGCTTGTACTTGTTTAATTTACAGAACAAATATAACCTGTTGTCACCTTAAAAGAATTGACTTAGAAATTACTCCTCTAGGAATTGATTCTTGGGAAACAATTATTGACATTTGCAAAGATTTAGCAACAAGGATGTTTACAGCAATAGTACTCGTAAAGGGCAGACGTGGGTTCTAAGTTCCGTGACAGTAAGGCAGTCAGAGGGGTGGGACCTGGAGTTAACCAGCTCTTGGGTTAAATATTAAATATTAACTCTACCATTCACAACTGTGGTGAAGTTGGATGAGCCCGTGCCTTTGGTTTCCTCATCTGAAAATGGGTACAGTAAGACTCCCTGTCTCCCAGTGCTCTTGGCAGAACACCACAGTGCCTAGAATATGGTGAGTGCAAGTCAGGCCAGTTTTTATTACTTCTGCTCCGCCATATAACATCCCAAAACAGAATTGCATCAGGCATAAAAAATCACACTGGAGACTCATATTCAATGGCATGGAAAGGGAAAGATATTCATTAAATATCATGTGGGAAATGAAGGTTAAAGAATAGTTTATAGAGTTTGATCCTTCATTTATAAATGTGTGCATTAAAAGAAAGACCATTCACAACGGTTCTCTCTGGCCACCTCCCTGCCTCTAGCGCCCACTTTCATAGCAGCCAGGGGCTCCTGGTAAAATGTAAGTCAGAACAAGTCACTTTTGTGCTTCAGTTGTTCCACGGACTACAAACTCACTCAGAAATGAGAGTGAAAGCCAAGCGTGTTACTGACCCTAGAAAGATCAACCTCCATCTCCAGCTTCCCTCTTATGTCAGCATCTCCCTCTTTTCCCTCCTCTGTTCCTCTGCTCCTCCACATTGATTTCCTCATGGTGCTGCCAACAAATGGGGTATCCCCCTGCCTCAGGGCCTTTGCACTTGCCTTTCCTTCTATCTGAAAAACTCCTGCCCCTGCTATCCTCATGTCTCCTTTCCTCACTGTCTTCAAAAGTCACTTTGGTGATGGTTCCTTCCCTGTCCATCATATCTACAATGTTAACAACCATCCCACTGATAGTTCATATCCTGTCTCCCTTCTAAGCACTTACCACAAGAAGACAGGGAACCTGTCAATGTGGGTCACTGTTTTATCTCCAGCACCAACTCCAGTTTTTACAACTTAGTAGTGGTTCAGTAATTGTTCACTGAATTTTCCTTTTCTTCCATTGCTAATCTATATGCGTGATGCTTTCTGTGGGTGACACACCTTGTTTTCTCTAATAAGAAAGGTCAGTTTGAAAAATGAGGAGCATTGTGCCTGTATGTGTCAGATTTGAACTCTAGAGACATAGATGTGTTGGGCAGGGATGGAAGACAAAGACCGTGAGATAGAGGGAGGGAGAGGGAGACCAACCAAACCTGCGATTTCAGGCCACTTCCTAGACGCAGCCAAGTCCTTTGCTAAATCAAGGGGCTGGAATTGAATACCGCTTCTTATTCAAGAAAGCCAGCTCACTGATTTAAACCTAGGGCCAAAAATATTTCAATACCAGCCGCTCCAACTTCTAATAATTTTCAACATATTCTTATTGTTCAGGTTTCTAATAACATCAAACACATGTCTTCTCCAGCATGAGGAATAAATTTAGTTCAAAAGCAGTCAAGATGGAAAACATTTGAAGTTACATGGCCCAGCCACAGGGGTGAGTCAGCCCCCAGGTTAGTAATTCCATGTGGGCTGTCCCCACGTTCAGCCAGAAGAAGAGTTTCATTTGCTATAACAGAGGCTCAGTTCAGATTTCTTGAGATAATGTTTAACAATCAGCTTGAACACACAAAACTTAACCTCATCTGAATAGTATTATCCAAAGGTCTGGAGTGTATGGGAGATGATGGCTTGATTCTTACTTGGAGGCAAGGATTATTCTAGAAAAGAAACAGGGAATGTCCCAGGATCTGTCTTTGCTTTCCTCATATGTCTTCCCTAACAGATTGCCTTTCTTCCAAGATTTCAAACACCCTCAAGATACTATTCAGTCTCAGCCACAAACCCAATCCAGCACCATTCCTTGAGCAACAAAGTCTATGGAAAAATCAACTGTTGGGTGTCTTATATCCAACATACCCAAACCAAAACTTGGTGCCCTCACCCTCAAATGGGACTCTCCCCCATTGCTCTGTATCTCAACAACCAGTGTCATGGTTCCTCCAGTTACCAAACAGAATCCTGGAGTCCTCCTTGACTCCCTATTCCCCACTTCATGCCACCAACTGTTCTCCATCTTAAGAATCTCAAAAATCAGCCCATTTCTCTCAGCTCATGTGGCCACTGCTTGCATTTGGGGCGTCCTCCTCTCTCAACCAGGTCATAACAATCAACCAGCCCTAGGGTGCCCCTACCCTCCTCACTCCCACCACAGCCCACCCTCCGCTGCAGCTAGAGCATCATTCCACAAAGGAAACTAGGCCAGCTTGCTTCTTGGCTTAAAGCTCATGCATGGTTTCCTACTAACCTTGGGATAAAGTCCAAGCTCCCTATGATTATTTACAAGGGTGTGTGGAGACTCTTTAGAAGATTGTAAAATCAATTTTGAGGGTCATAACCAGCACTGAAAAAAACAGAATAGAAATAGAATACTTTGTTCATGGTAAGGATAAGTGTTCTGTGAACATTGTTTCATACACAAATGTGTATGAAACATAAGTGTATACAACTTATGACTTAAGTTGTATTTCTTGCTGTGTGTTGCAGTGAAGAATAGTTTGAAAAACACCAGTAGACAAGACCCGTCATGACCAACTCTCCAGATTTCCCTCTGCCTTCTCCTTCTGCTTGCAACATTCTCTAGGTACACATAGTAGTCTCCCTGAAGTTCTTTGCTTGCCCTGCACCCCCTACTTACCCGAACTTAGCTTTGCATGGCTAGTTATTACTTTTTGGGTCTCAGTTTAAATGTCCCTTATTCATGGAAGGCTTCCTTGATCCCTAGGCAGGGGGATACGTCACGGACCTAGGTCCCCACAAAACCCCATATTTCCCCATTATAGCACATTACACTGTAGTGCAATCCATCCCACTTTGTGTCTGGTTTCCTGCTATTGACTCCATGAAAGTAAGAATTCCAACTATCTTTTCATTTCTGTGTCCCTAGCACACAGCAGAGTGCTCAACATAAAACAGGTTCTCAATGACTATGTGTAGAATAAACACACAAAGGAGCCCATTCATTAATTTCAGGGCCATCTATCAAAGGGGACTTGAGCCCCTCTGATGTCTATGACCCAATGGACATATAGAAACAAGCATGGCAGCATTATTGTCCAGAATTCAAAGATAATACATCCCTGACATCTACAACAGACTGCATCTTCCCTAGAGAATGGCTCACAACCAAGTTCATGAGTAAACCATCCTACAGGGTGCTCCTAGAGGAGGAAGGAAGATTCTTTTGCGCCCCAAGTAAAAAACAAACCCCCTCCAGCTCATGCTTCCAGCATGAAAATAATTTATTTTATATGAAAATTTTCTATGGAAATTATATTTTTATTCCATAAAATATTACATGTGAAATAAAGAGGAAACCCATGGTTTACTCTGAGCCTTAATATTTTGGGGGCAATGACAAGGTGTCATTAGCCCTAAGCCAGACACGGGGGCTTTGCCAATCTTCTAATGCATCTACCCAAGGAAAAAAAATACACTATAAATATCAGTTATTCACAACTCATTAATTCATTAATTTACAGTCATTCCTTATTAATTCTTTCTGAAGTCAAATTGGTATTGAGCAGAAGGGGAAGAGACTACAGAATTCTAGCCCCCAGGACTAGGAGTCTCCGAGCAGAGGCAGAGGAGGAAGAGAGCCTGGAAGGACGTTCTCCAACTTCTGCCTCCATATAGTGGAGACAAAGGGCTTTGGGGTCTGCTGGGCCCAGTCCTGAGCCTCGCCTTGCGCTGCTGCCTAGGTCACCCTGGTCAAGGCACTTAATTTACCGAAGTCACATTTACTTACCAGTAAAGAGGGGCAATAAGGTCTGTGTCCGATTCTGCGGGGACAGTAAAGACAGAACTTTGAGGCTAACTGTAGTGTAGGTTCTCAATATGGTGCCCATAGCAAGCAGGGTGGCTGGGGAAGTACCCTTAATCATGATGAGACATGGCAAGTGGGCTCTCTAAAACAGACAGGGTGGTCTCCCAAATCTCCAGAAAGCTTCACCAAGTGGGGTCATGGTAGGGGTGGGGAACTAGGATCAGGAAACTCTCACAAACCCGGGGAAAGGCATGGGTCAGAGCATCCGCCATTACAACGAAAAGTCACACTGCCCAGGACTAAGGAACTCAAGAGAACTTTTTAAAATCATTAAGCCATATGACATACTTTTTCATTTGTTTCTTTTTCTTTTTCCTTTATGTGTATTGTGAGCTTCTGTGTCTGGGAGTCATCCCCCCCAGCAATAAAAGTTTTCTTCAGTGGCTGCATCAGTTTGAGGAAATAATTATGGAGTGAATAACTCATGCTTTATTATTCCCTGTCAGCCCTCCAGTCAAGTTGCTTATCTGATGTAAATGCACCACGGGAGAGTCCCAGGATGGCGTGTTCTCCATTTCCTGCAGTGCTGGAAGCAGGGAAGGAAATGAGAGGGGAAGGCCGGGCCAGCTGGACCCAGGGAAATCGAATACTCATCGCCTTTGTTCAAAATAATTTTAGTCGATACCTTTGAGAAAGCTAATATAAACCATGCAAGGGAGCCTTTGCATCTCTTCAAACATCTAATATAAAACATGCACAAAATCATCATCGGACTTTGAAAGAAAGGTGGTTTGTTTTCCTCAGCGAAGTCTGGAGGTCATATTTTTAGGGAGTTTCTATAAGAAATTTGTGAAAGTGAGAAAAGTGAGGGACCCACTTGGTCCTTCAAGTTTGAGGTGAGGATTGGTGTAAAGTGGGGCTGATTGTATTGGGGTGGGGGAGTAGAATGAGTGGGTAGGTTTCCCTCCAGTTCACCAAAGTGGGTGTGATAGTAAATTTTGTGTGTCAGCTTGACTAGACCATCCCAGACTAGATATGGGTTGAACACTGTTTTAGATGTCTCTGTGACGGTATTTTTCAGATGAGATTGACATTTAATCCAGTAGGCTTTGAGTAAAGCCAGCTGGGCTCCAAAATGTGGGTGGGCTTTATCTAATCAGTTGAAGGCCATAAGAGTAAAAGACTGACCTTCCTGAAGGAGAATGCATTCTGCCTCCAGGCTGCCTTCAAACTTGAGCTGCAACATCAGCTCTTCCCTGGGTCTCCAGCCTGCCATCATGTCCTGCAGAATTCAGACTTATCAGCCCCAACAACTGTGTTAGCCAATTCCTTACAGCAAATCCACCCCACCCCCACCCATGCATCCTATCAATACTGCTTCTCTGGAGAACCCTGATAAATATGGGCGATGAACAGTTACCCAATCCAGATATGAAGAAGGTAGTCAAAGTGAGGAAGGAGTCATCGAGGGGGCCCTGGTAATTTAGATCTCCCAGAATATTTGTTGATGAGGGCAAGTGGGGTTAGGCTAACTTCTGAGTAGTGAAAGTCAAAAGAGATGCGTGTGTGCCCACGAAGCTGACGGCAGGCTGGTTCTGAAAGGTTCACGGTCTCACTTCTATGCCTTCACCCATTCATTCACATAACAAAATCTGACTACAAGACACTCTCTGGGTGCTTGGGATTCAGCAGTGAACAAAGCAAAGCCTGCCTTCCTCAAGCTTGCAGTCTAGGGGAAAGGAGACCATAAATAGATAATTAAGGATAAGAAGAGAAATAAAGTAGAAGGATGGAGTTTGGTGGATTGCTTATCCTGAGGGCCTTCGATGTAGCAGATCCTGTGCTAGGACAATGAATACTAGCCCTATACTCAGGGAGGCTACAGTGTCCTGCCAGAGGCCAACTACTTAACAGTAGTTTAGAGCATCAGCTCTGTAGGACGCCAGACAGCATCCTGTAGGGCCAAGAACCCTCCAACACTTAAGAATTGTTCCCGGAGGAAGTGGTCTCTGAGCTTCCCCACAGCTGGACTCCTCCTCAGGCCTTCTCTTTAAGGAACATTAGTGCACCTGTGAAGCCCTCCCAGGTGGGCTCTGAGGGGCTCCATCTTGGCTCAGATGCTCTCTGGGCCCTGCTTCCTAAAGTCTTTACCTATTGAGTTACTCTAGACCAGAAAGTGGCCTCCTTCCTGGATGTAGATTCACATAAGTCTGCATTGTTTGTTTCTAGTCAAGGTAAGAAACATGTCTGTCCTGTAAAGAAAAGCCCAGGGAATGGGGAAGAGAGGGGAGTCTAAAACTGGGGTTCCGGCAAGGAGGGAAAATTGGGCTGGGCTTCCACCTGCAGAACCCAAGTACTTCAAGGACGGTGGTCTCTGTGGTCGTCACAGAAGTCACCAGAGGGAAAAGTCTGGAGCTGGTTCTGCAGCGGGGGGACTCCTGAGCTAAACAGAAAGTGTTCTCTATTGCCAATGGCTTAATGGAAATAAGGGCTGCCCACACTGAGTGGAAAGTGATGGCCCTTCTCTGCCATTATTAACTGTTCCTGAAAGGTGAGTCTCCATCCAGCATTACTAACATTTGTAATTGGTGTGTCTTCTTCAGAGTCCTTTCATTTTGCTCAAGTGCCTGATGGAAATGCCCTCTTAATTGCTAGAGTTACAGTGCTAATAAGGCACCTCTGTGTCTCATGCGAAAGGACTGTGGGGGAAGGCCAGCTGGACACATGCTGAGCATTAGCAACACCTGCAAATGGAATTAATGATTGCACCCCGGCAAGAGCAGAGCCGGCAAGTGAGCAAAGAAGTGGCATTGTGAATATTTTATCTTCTGGACTAGACATTATTTGAGAGGAGGGGGTCATGTCTTTCTACATTTATATTCCTGCTACTGTAATTAGTAGAGAGATTTATATGTGAATAAGCAACATCAGTATTTATTAGATTGAAATGCATGATAGTGAGCTCTTAATTTTCTACTTTGATGGCAGGAACATTTGTGGATAACATGAGTAGAAGTAATAACAGTAACATAAACAATAACTATACCCTAAAGACCTAAACAGATGACCCGAAACCATAAAAGTCCTAAAAGAAGACATAGGGGGAAATGTTCATGACATTGGATTGGGTAATGATTTCTTGGATTTGACACCACCAGCAGAGGCAACAAAACCCAAAACAGACAAATAGGACTATATCAAACTTCAAAATCTCTGCACAGCAAAGGCTACAGTCAACAGAGTGACAAGGCAACGAATGGAAAGAGAGAATATTTGCAAATCATTTATCCGACAAGGTTTTAATACCCAGAATATATGGAGAACTCCCACAACTCAACACAAAACAAAAAAAATCAGATTAAAAAATGAGCAAAAGATTTGAATAGACAGTTCTCCAAAGAAATATATAAACAGCCAACAAGCTTATGGAAAAATACATAAGATCACTAATCACCAGGGAAATGAGAATCAAAACTATAATGAGATATCACCTCATACTCATTAGGATGGCTATTATCAAAAACCAAACCCCAAACCAAATATAACAGGAAAAAACAAGTGGTGAGGAGAATATTGAAAAATCCCTTGGACCCTTGAGCACTATTGGTAAATAGTGTGCTTGCAATGGAAATCAGGATGGAGGTGCGTCAAATAATTAAAAACAGAATTACCATGTGACCCAGCAATCCTCTATCTGGATACATATCCAAAAAACTTGAAAGTAAGATCTCATAGAGCTATTTGCACACCCGTGTTCACTGCACCATTATTCACAACAATTGAGAGATAAAAAAACAACCCAAATGCCCTTCGATGGATTAATGGAGAAACAAAATGTGGTAATATACATACAATGGAATATTATTTAGCCTTGAAAGATGAGGAAATCCTTTCATACCTACAACATGGATGAACCTTGAGGGTATCATCCTAACTGAAGTAAGCCAATCATAGTAAGACGAATACTGTATGATCCCACTTATATGAAGTATCTAAAACAAACTCGAAGAAACTAAGCAGAATGGTAGTTGCCAGAGCTAGGGTGGAAAGGGAAATAGAAAGTTGTTTGACGGGTATGGAATTTCAGTTTTACAAGACGAAAGAGTTCTAGAAACCTACTGCACAAAATGTGAATGTACTTATCGTGGTCGAAATGCCAAAAAAAAAAAAAAATGTGTAGGAGGACAAAGTTCAAGTTATGTGGTATTAGCACAATTAAAACTGGAAATATTTTACAACGAAAAAAAAATTACCATTTGTTGATCGCTATGTAGCAGGTGACCAATTAGGCTCCTTACCTACATTATTTCACATTAATCACAGCAGTGTACCCTGCTGAGGTTGGGACTATTAACTCATTTTGCAGAGGAAGTAGGTAAAGCTGAGAGGGTGAGCAAAGTGCCCAATGTCACATGCTTAGACTGAGTAACGGGGTCTACATGATCCCACTAATAAGTGGCTGGGGTGGTTAAGACCTCACCCCAAGCCCATTCCTGTAACTAACGACATCTTGTGTGGCAGTCAGAGAAGCGGAGCTCAGGCACAGCTGTGATGCGCGCTAGGTACCAGGGAAGGAGGCAGGCTTCTTTGTTTGCCAGGGAGGGATGAGTGACGGCTCTTGGGTACTCTGAGCAGTGCACATTAAAAATTTTTGACTTACAGTATCATATTAGTTTTAGATGTACACATAGCGCTTTAACACCTGCGGGAAGTATACATTTCAAAGTCAATACAGCAGGTCTGGGGAAGGCTGGTGGAAACACCCCATTCCCCTGGTCCACTCAGCCTCCTTCTCTCCTACAATCTGTTTCCTCTTCCAATCCCATCACTTCCTGTGACCTCACTTCCTGTTTCCTGCTACCGTTCAGCGGAAGTAAGGGGAACAGAATCTCCCCAGGCCACCTGTCAAACCCACGCTGCTGACTCTCTGTGCACAGACTATCCTCCCCTGACTAGGGCTGACCTGTCCTCGGTTTTGAGGTCAACCTTTCCCTATAAGAGTACTAGGCCCAGTGAGTCTCCTTTCTGTCTCTTGCAATGCCCAGTTTCCTTCACTATTGAATCATTCCCACTTAAGCAAAATTGTTTTTTTTTGTTTTTTTTTGTTTTTTTTTTTTTTTTAGGACACCCAGTGATCTCTGCAGAAGGGTGTTCCTAGTGTGTTCTATGGCCAAATGAATCGTTTTAACAATCCTCCTCTGTACCACACAATTATATTCAGGGATAATGACTGTTTTCTTGATTCATTCTCTAGTTTTAAAGCAATTAACAATTTAGGAAGAAGAAATTTCCATTGTAAAGCTAATCAAATTCAATATATTTGGTGACTGAAATCTGCACTTATCAAACCAAAATGATACACCTTGCAGTTTGTGTGCTATTATACTGTTCTAAATGTTCAACACAAAAACTTCAGTTGGGCTTACAAAAATGACAGAATTGAAGTAATGCAAGGTCTGTTTAGATAAGTATACATTTCTAAGTCAATGCAGATTTGTTTTGACAATCTTCCTGCCACTGTCTGAGCTCAAGGAGAACCCGGAGCCACTGCAGAAAAACTCCTTTTTAAAGCAACAAAAAGTTCCCAAAAGCAGGCGCTTGATTTTGCTCACTTTCATCATGAAAAATGACCAGGAATGTGCCTGATTGCTTGGCTGAGGATGTCCTACAAAGCTTTGGCCTGCAATGGCAAATGCGAGGCACAGACTCTTTCCACTGTGCCCTCCTGAGATCTGGGTAGACGTCACTATACAGTTGTGGCCCCAGGTGTGGTCTCTGAGATGTCCACCATTCACCAGCAACTACCATTGATTACTAGAGTTGGCATGTGAAATGACATTTATTTGCCATCCTTCATTTTAAAATATTCAGTGTACATATGTTGATCCCGTGTTGAATTCTGAAGCTTAGTTTGTAATTTATCTGAAGGATCAAGAGACTTAGATGTGTTGATGGAACGGGAGATGGCAGCTCTGGGGCCCCTAATTGCACGCCCCCCCCCATGGCTTACAGCACTGGGTTCCCCAGAGGCCCTGAGGGCAGCTCGAGACCCCTCATTCATCTCAACTCTGCAGAAGAGTACTCTCCCTGGAGTTCAAAATTCTCTACTTCTTTTAGTTAATTGACTAGTTAATTAATTACTTTTTAAAGTTAATTAATTACTTTTTAAATTAAGAATCATCCAGCTTCAAATATCAACAAAATCTCGACTTCCAATTGTCATCTCTGCTTGGCTCTTTCAGAGGCTTTCCTTACTCAACACGCCTAAACCAAAGCTGTGTTCTTCCCTTCTAAACAAGGGTCTTTGCCTCCGGGTCTCGGCACATGGCCCCACCATCCACCCAATGCATGAGCCAGAGGACCTTGGGGGCAGGCTGGACACCATATTCCCTTCTAATTCATCACCAGTACCTGTTTATTTTATCCCCCAGTCTCATTTTGCTGCCCATTTCTCTCTAGACAATAATCATGGGGTGGATCATAATCTGAATTAGCATATTAAAGACCTGAGGAGTTCTGTACAGAAGAAGCCTTCTAACTTGGTTAACTGAGGCTTTCCAAATCATATTTGACCCTGGAGAACTTGATATCTGCACCCCATCTCCCAAGACTGTTCTTCGGGAGACATCCCTTGACTTCTCTCTGGGGTGGCCCTATAGCATTTCCTCTCTGTCCTGATCAGGAGCGAGGCCACCTACCGAAGCTATGTCGCTGGGCCTCAACATGCTTCCTTGGCTCTCTTTTCCTTCCCTTCCCTCATAGAAGGAATGAGGCCATTGAATCCATTGAGCATGGAGCATACTCTTACCATTCACCATGATGAATGTGAGCAACGTCAAGTGTTTGGAAGCTTCTTATTGTTTTTAACCAACAACATTTCAATAGTGGCACCAGGAAGTTCTCTTTAGGCTCCCAGGGAGCAGGCCCGAGCCCTCTTCTAGACAGTGTGAACAGCACCAACATGTGGCCAAAAAGAGACCACGTGCTATTACAGACTTCAGAATTCACCTATTGGACGATTTACTCAGATGCTTCTGCCTATGTTTCCTTTCCCTTCCTGCCTACATCGCTTTTTCTTATAGGGACGCATTTAATAAGGCCCACACCAACCCCCAGACCAGGGAGGTGGCCCGGCCATCAGCCACATTCTCCCTTATGCTGTGTGAAATTTACGATGCTCTGATCTCCAAAAATCACTCACTTGTTCGGTGATTGTTAAATAGCATGTTCATTTAGGTTTCTATTCACACACAAGTTTGTTTATTCAACTTATTGTGCTAGACACTGTTTTAGATGCTGGGGATTCAGTGGTAAATAACACCATCAAAATCCCTGCATTCAAGGGATTCAAGGGTTTCAAGGGGCAGGGAGATAGACTATAAACAGATAAATAACAAAAATTATGAAAACCAAGTCTGATGGTGGTGAGTGCTATGAAGAAAAATAAAGCAGGGCTGCAGGCTGATGTATGGCCTTTTGAATCAGGTCATTGTCTAGGGAGGCTATATAAACTGGTTGCTTGGGATTGAACATGGTGAGTGTCTCATGAGGGAACGGGAGGCCCCTGTAGGTTGATGGGCCACACGCAGGTACCATGGAAATGCACCACTGTCTAGGATTGGCCTTTTAACAGGTAGTGGGCATTGGTAGTGGCCTCTTCTATCTCTTTTGTAAATAAGCATATGCACAAATGTGGGTCAGGACTCTTCCATGTGCGCAGAAAAAGAATCACGTGCTTTAAAAAAATTCCTGTGTTAGCAGATAAGCTTAAATCATTGCCTGTGCCTAAAAATGTGCACGTTTTCTGAAATAAGCATTTCAAGAAATGTTTACTTCATCTTTGAGTTTAAATATAGAAAGTGATTCTTGGAGACTGACTTTTTTCTAACTTTGGCTACAAGATGGCTTTGAGAGGGACACAGGAATGGAAAAGTGAATGACTCCTTTGCACACCCACTTCCAAGTAGGATCTGAGACTGCTGCGCGGATGTCCTCTATACCAGCAGGGCCGGGAGCCAGGCTCCCTCCTGTCACCTGAGCTGTCTTCACAACCAAGTACTGCTTCCCTATACAGGCACTCGCCACATCATAGATAAAATGTTGAGCTCCAGGAAAACATGATTGGGCCAGTTTATGGAGACCTTAGTAGTTTCTGTGTATGGAGATAGTGGGATGGTCAGACAAGAGGGATGGTTTGGTAAAATTGTTTAAATGCTAATGGATTTGAATCCTAACTATTCTCTATAGGTTCTACCTTCTTAGGGTAGATTTCTCTGACCATCCCAGCCTCAACACCAGCTTCCTTCTCTAGAATCCCAGATGCTCTCTGTCTGGCTTCACTGATTTCACTTCCATAATGCCCTGCAATACACACTTCCCCCACTCAGTGGTGGTTGACCAAGTGGGTGGAGAACAGAACCTCTCCAGCTTCCCTTGGGACCACCTGGGGTCTGGTTACAAGGCAGAATCGAATTTACTAGATCTGGGGTGGGGCCCGAGATTGTGCACCTTGGAGTTACCAAGCTCCCAGGTGAAGCCTGTGTGGCTGGTCTGAGGGGGCCGAGTTTGAGGTCCGCTTGCAGACAGACAAACCTAGGTTCAAATTCTGCTCTTCCCTTATGTGGGCTTAAGCTCTTTATAACTCAGTTTTTTTTTTTGTTTTTTGTTTTTTGTTTTTTGTTTTTGTTTTGTTTTGTTTTGTTTTGTTTTACTTAAAATGGGCATAGGCACCTGGTAAGTTTGTGGATAATGGCTATTACCCATGGTGTTGCGTATTCTTTTATGAGATGTCTGACAGGTGTGGCCACAAGAGAAGACAAAGAAAGGCGCAGGAAAACAGTTACTTCACTCACATGTCCTAGAGACAGAAGGCATGCCAATCAAGGTCACACAGGAAAGGCGCCAGGGGGGTCAGGAGGCAGAAGACAGGAGTGAAGACGCAGTCTTATTGGGGTTTCCACGGGAAGGACAAACAGGGCAGAGCAAATATCCTAGAATAGCTAGTTTGAATAATTTTGGCTGACTTTGGGCTCTGGGGGTTGTCTCTAGTTCCCTGACACCTGGCCCTGGGATGATTAAGGTGGAGACATGTGGCCGCTAGGCTAGGTGGGGCCAGACAAAGGAGGTCTGGCTCCAGATTGGTTAGCTTGCTCAGCAAGGGCTCCCCCCTACCTGGCCTTTTGCGGTCTCTAAGCATTGGCTAGCACTAGGAGATGGCGGCTCTCTCCAGCCAGGAAGATCTTTGAAGATCCCAAAACATCATAATATAAATAGAAAGTAAAATATATACAATACAAACATAAATGGGACTTCTAGATCGTGATTCCTCATAGCTTTCATTGCTTCCTTTCATCATGCTCGTGCTACAGGCCAATCCGCCATCTTCCGACCCTCCACACAGGGCTCATTGGGGTGTCTGGCCATCATGAAGGCCATCCAGGTTGAGCACGCTGCCTGGCACGTAGCGCTCCCTAAATGGTGGCTGCATTGCTCTGATTATTTCCCAAATCCATATGACTAGCAGAAAAGAACCACTGCTACTTACCAGGCAAACTAATGAGGAGCTTTGTGTGCTGACTTTGAGGATGAAGCAGGATGTCCGCCACAATCTGTGTTTATTCTGAGCAGCATGAACTGAACATCAGCATTCTGCCTCCTCACTTGAATCTTAACCCTGAGCCAATCCATCAAGACCCTTCACCGAGAGGAACAAATGATAATGATCTTGGTATGAGGCAGTTTAAACTTGCCTTGCTGTTGCTTATAAACCAACTCGCAACCCAAACTGAGGAGAAATCCCCACCTGTCAAGATATTTTTCTCCTACTTGATAAGAAAGTGCTCAAAAATAGAACCGTCATCTGACAAATTCTGGAACTAATTGCCTTACACATAGCAGGCTGCTAGATGTGACCGGCATTCTCCCCTCTGCTCAGTGGTTCCCAAGGAAACGAGGTTAATACATTCACGACTGACATTTGCCTTATGAATCCCAGTTCACTGCAGTAGGCATATAGTGTGCAGGAAAAGTGCTGAGAACATCGTTTCATGCATGTCCCCACTCTGCCTGAAGTGCAACGCATCACAACCAAAGATTAAACAAATGCTCAGTCAACCATCAAGAATTAATCAGCATCTACACTTGCCCCATACTGTAAATGCCTACCTGGGTGTTCTACTGCTAATAAAATATGGAGGCGTTCAAAATCCCAAAGGGTAGTTAACCCTTTAGTTATGAGGAGTTAAATGTTCTTTTGGTGCATTTTGTAATTTCTTCTTTTTCTTCTACGGATCTGTGTTACTTTATTAAAAAAAAAAACCAAACAAACTATAAAATACCAGTCCCCAGGAAACTGTAAATATTAGTAAGATGAGCACTCATGTACGTTACCTAGCTCTTGTTTCACATTTAGAATCAGGAACAACTGTAGTAATGACAACAAAATCCCTAAATTCATCCACATCTCTTCCAAAATCTGTCCTTCCTCACTTCTGGTTTCTGACATGGACAACACTGTGGTTCAGGCCGTCAACATGAAAACCTCAGAACTCTGGTTGAAGGTTACCTACTCTTTAACCTACAACGCCACTTGAGGGCACCACCAAGTTCCTTGAAAAAAATCCCGTTTGTTCATTCCATTGCTACTTTGTTTCAATAGCCTTAATGACCACCCTCTTCCTCATTCTTGTCATTTCTAGGTCAACAGTTTTAAGACCTTGAAGATAACATTCCATCATCTCCTTGCTTCATTACAATCTGAGAAGTCAACCGAAAGTCTGATTCCTCTGTGTATATTTTTTAAATCTCTTTCACTGGATGATTTTAAGATCTTTTTAATTTATTTTTTTAAGGTAAGCTCTCTGCCCAACAAGGGGCTTATGGCCCCGAGATCAAGAGTCACATGTCCCACCAACTGAGTCAGCCAGGTGCCCCAGTGATGTTAAGATCTTTTATCTTTGGCATTTCTCTGTTATGATAGTTACAGATGTCTCTCTCTTTTTTTTTTTTTTAAGGTTTATTTATTTTAAAGAGAGAGAGAGAGCCCACATGTGAGGTGGGGGAGGGGAGGGAGAAGGAGAGAGAAAGAATCTCAAGTAGACTTCCCACTGAGTGTGGAGCCCTGAGATGACCTGAATCGAAATTGAGTTAGACACTCAACTGACTGAGCTACCCAGGTGCCCCCAGATGTCTTTTTAAATATGCTGCTTGGCATTAGTTGGGCTTCCTGATACCAACAAGGAAGCTTATTTTCTCATCATTTGTAGAAATTCTCAAGCATTATGTCATCCAATGCTCCTTTTCTCTCATCCTTTTTTTCTTCTTTTTGCAAACTTAGTTAGATATTTGAGAGGAGTTTTCTCTCTCCTTCTAAAAAGATTTTATTTATTTATTTGAGAGAGAGAGCACGCTTGAGCAGGGGAAGGGGCAGAGGAACAAGCAGACTCCCACTGATCATAAAGCCTGACACGGGGCTTGATCTCACAACCATGAGATCATGACCTGAGTCAAAATCAAGAGTTGGATGCTTAACCAACTGAGCCACCCAGGCATGCCTTCAAAGCAAGATCCTAAAGCAGAAGCCACACTGAAGTGACCAAAAGCCAACAATGAGACAATGTTTCAATATCTCAGTTCCTCTGCTTTTTCACCATTCGTTCTAAGAAAAAGTTGTAGTACTAGGTTAACTTTACTAAAGCAAAGTACATAAGTGGGCTGAAAACAGAATTAACCAACTTTGACTCAGTAAGTAGAATTCTACACCTGAAACTGGAAATATTAAGCCTGCTCTTATACATACATATGATATATATAGGATATACATATTCTATATATATTACTTTTCTCAAGTAATAACACCATGAATGGCAAGAGCCCTAAAATACCAATTCTCTGCAATTTAGCAAATGCAAGGACAATGCAAAGTCTAATATTAAACTTGAGACAGACTAAATACTGCATAATTAGCACACTTGAACCAAAGGCAGAAGAAAAACATGTAATTAAATCTGAATACTTTAGGAAGAAATAAAGATGGTCCAATAATAGCTAAATCAACCAGAATGAGAGCGATTATAAAAAGCAACCTCCGATTGATTTCCCCAATAAGATTTGAGACCAAATAGACCAAATTGGAAGAAAGAGGGGGGAATACACTTACTGATACAAAAAAATGGAGATGATGTCATTTCAAAGAGCAAATGGTTGCTTTTCCAGCAGCACCCTCGAAGGCCGAGTTCCCTCATGGTTGTTAAGAGCAAATAAACAAAAATGCATGAAGTTCGGCTTACATGTGCTCATTAAATAATTACCGTGAGCAAAACCCAAGGTTAAGAGCTCTGAGGACAAAGGCGTAAGGGGCTTGGTCCCTGCGCTGGCGCACTTAAGAAACGTGGTGGCAGCCCCTTCAGTGAGAGAAAGGAAAGTGGGAACTAGAGCCGAATGTCCGAGTTCCTCTGCATCACACAAGATCAGAGCTGTCTATGCTGTTGCTGAGACCGGGGCTCACCACAAGGACGGCTCAAAGGGCAGTGAAAGGTGCTCCCGGTGGGAAACCTAGCCCAGCTCCTTTTTCAGTCTGCAGTTTCCCCCAAGCCCTTCCTTCCAATTCAGTCACTGTTAGACTAAAGTACAGAACCCTCTCAGCCTAAGACACTTTAATTATGATCTTATTATTATTTTTTATTTTTAGAGAGGGAGTGGCAGAGGCAGAGGGAAAGAGAACCGTAAGCAGGCTCCAAGCCCAGCATGGAGTCTAATGCAGGGCTCGATCCCAGGACACAGATCACAACCTGAGCCAAAATCAAGAGTTGGATGCTTCACCAACTAAGCCACCAAGGCACCCTAATTATAATCTTATTAAAATAGACATAAATAGAGACGATGGAGTGAACGACTTATGTTGTGGCTCTTACACTGCCAGAAAACCCAAGCAAACTACAAATTCAATACAGACCAAATGATAAAATTTTAGGAAATCAAAGGAAGAGCAATAAACCTTCTGCTCATTCCAGTGCCAGGCACAAAGGAGACACACAATGCGAATGTGTGGAATGAATGCTGGAGAGTGATTTTATCATTATAGTGAGGCTTTTGAACGGATGTTATGAAGATGTAGGAAAAGGGGGCAGCTGATGCTGTGATGGAGCATCTCTGAACTCTTGTAGAGACAGCAGAACCTTGCCTTGGGAAGGAAAGGGAAGGTGCTCAGCTGGGGTGAGGAGCAGTCTACCCCTGGCCAAGAGGCACCCCAGAGTCAGGGATGTCTGCCAGTCTAGTTCTGAGGACCCCCTGCCCCGTGGATAGTGTGGCATGGAGTGGAAGCTGAACCCGTGTCTTAGCCCCTATGAGCTGCTATAAAAAATTACCATGGACTGCTAACTTATGAACAACAGAGATTTCTTCCTCATGGTTCTGGAAGCTAGAGGTCTGAGATCAGGTCTCAGCATGGCTGGGCACCGAGAGTCCTCTTCTGGGTTCCAGACTTTTCCTTCATCCTCATATAGTAGAAAGACAGGGAGAAAGCTATTGGGGTCTCTCTTTAGAAGATGACTAATCCCATCTGAGGTGATCCTCCTTCATGACCGAATCACCTCCCCAAGGCACCATCATCTGATACCATCACACGGGGGATTATAGTGTTCAGTGGCTGTCAAAACACAGGGAGAAAGGAGGGGCATCCCTTACCCTGAAGAAGGGAATAGCTTGAAGACTGAGGTCATTTCAACCATTCACTGGTTTAGAAATTCTGCTTCTAACTCTTCTGGCCTTCTTGTCTTTCTTGTAAAAGAGAAAAAGGAAAAGCTAAACTCCCAGCAGTTCACCTGATTGCTGGGAAAAGAATGGTCAGGAGAAAGGAGAGTGTTGGCTGTAGCTTCAGCAAGCTGTCCCAGAACCCGTTCTTAGCATCAGTGAGCCCCACCCTTAAAGCCAGGCCCTACAAGGTTCAGGCAAGTGTTCTTGGAGGTGATGTGCCTTCTGGAGCTGGAGGATGAGAAGAGAATGGGCAGAAGGTTTCTGTGACTGGGGCAGAGCCCTGAAGACCCTCAGTAGAGACCTCTCTAGCAACCTTCCCCCCTCACCTATGCACATGTAATTCACAAAGTGTTATCAGACCTTTTTATCTCTAGCAAATGTGCACTACCTCCACTTCCTTCAAAATCTTCTAAGGCTTCCCATTGTACTTGGAATAAACCTCCAGAGCCCAACTTCCTGCCATATTCAACCCACCTCCCCTCACTTCTCAGCAGCCATATGGCTCTATGTTTCTACCCCAGGGCCTTTGCACTGTGGCTCCATGCCTGGAATACTCTCCAGATGAAACCGTGGTTCATTCATACACAGCTCTGCTCAAATGTCACTTCCACCAAACCCTTGGCAAAAATCACATCCCTGGGCACTCTCTCTCTCCTATTCTGCTTTATTTTCCTCAAAGTACCTCTCCTTAAGCCTCTGTCATACATTTGCTTGTTCTTCGACTTCTTCTCTACACATGCACTGCAAGGGGTGGGCCTTCCTCTTTGAATTCCCACTGTTGTCTCTTGTGCCCAGAACGGTGCCAGCTGGAAGTACGGGAATAAGAACTATGTTATTGACTGACCAGATAAACATAGCTTCCCAGAGGTCAACGCAGTGAATCTACTCCAAAGCATTTACCAAATGCTTCTGCAGAAGTTGTTGTCTTAGCTAAAGGAATACACACATTCCTTCTTCACTATCGTTATTATAAAAATTGGCATTGAATAATAGCAGCCCTCCTTTTGGAGGACTTAGCCCACGCCAGGCACTAGGAATTCTATTTGCATGACATTTGCTTTTCATGAACACCTCACTAAGGAGGTGTACTGTCTCTGGGAGAGAAGGGGACACTGAAGCCTGGGGATCTTAATGACCTGCCATGGCGAAGCAGGTCTGTCTCAGGACTGTCCAGGTGGGCGGCTGGGGGAGCCGGGGATGTGCCGGTAGGCAGCCTGTTTCTTCAAGGAGGCTCTCCGGGAACCAGTAAATCTCGGATTGCCAGAAAGACTCCTGGCATTTTGGCTCTTCTCCAGTGTCTGTGCAGAAAAAAAAAAAGAGCATAATTACTTGCTTCCTCCTCTCTCTGCTAAGAGAGCCCCCAGAGGAGGGATGGCTGGCTTTCCAGGGAACCCACCAGGCTCTGGAAGTCCCTGTGATTCCCAGCCTGGGTGCATCCCAAGATTATCTGGGGAATTTAAACAATACAGATGCTCAGGCCCTGCCACCTGACATTCTGTTCTGGTCAGCTTGGGGGTAGATCAGGGCATTCTCATTTTTTTTTTAATAGAAAGTGCAACAATTATTTCCAATATGCAGGAGGGAACCACCAGAACCCCAGAGGAGGTAGGAGGGAGGGAAGACCGGAGGCAGGGGATGAGGCCTTCATTTTTAACTAAGATGGGATCAGAACTAGGGATTTTTCCTTTTGCCTCAGGCTCCAATGTGACCCAGGACTGTTAATGATGCCATCTTTATTTAAACATTTTGCTATTTTGCTCATTGTGCATTTTTTACATTAATTTGGCTCTTTAAAAAAGTTTTGCCTTAAACTCTTATTTATATTGATTCTTTTTATGGGGAAACCACCTTAAATTTTGCCACCTCACCCATGGGAAAGGAGTGGCCATTTACTGAGAGCCTGCCGTCCCTGGGCACTTGGCAAGGGCTATGTACATTTCCCCTGAACAACTATTCCTTCAGTCATTCATTTGTTCATTTGCAACAACAGGTACTATTTAGTAGGAATTCCTGTGTCAGGTTCACTCTGGATACTTTCGGACCATTTTGTCTAACCTTCTCAAGGGGGATAGCATCAGGCCATTCTGCAGATGCTCAGAGAGATTTGTTGAGTGACCCACCATCCCCAGAAAAGGACATAACTTAGACCTCTCCCTTGCCCTCTCAAGCTAGAAGTGTTTGTTATCTTAGCATAGCCCCTGTCCTTGACTTTAACATTACCTCTAATCATGATAGCCCTCCTTAAAATGGGCCATTAGCTCCATTTTACAGATGAGAAAATCGAGACTCCCCAAATCACACAAGTAATAAATGCCAGAGCAAGGGCCCTTCGTCTCCTTCTCCTGTGTTGGTCCACACAGCAGGCTGCCTTGCCCAGATCCCTTTGCTGGAACTCTACACTTTTTTAATATATTATTTTAATCCCTCCCACTTCTGTTAGCCAGTCTCTGTCTCATCAAACATGATGAAGCACATCACTTTCACTTCCTCCTTCTCGCCTCTATTTCTCACATCACTTGCCTTGGTTCTGGAGTCAGCGCTAGGCCGGTGATGGGGAAATTGTATCACCTGGGAAATCAAGGGCCGTGGAGGCCTTTGGGAGAATTGTTGGAAACCGGAAGAAGCTTTCTGTCAGCAGCCAGGCCCAGGTTGTAGGGGCCACAAGAGAAGCTTTCTGTCCAGGCGGCTGGTGCTCTGAGTCCCTAGAAGTTTCTACGGAGACACCCCTGCTGCCTTCTCTGTCCCGCTCACCTGTGACAAAGCTCGGGACACTGGCTCTCACTAGCTCCACCTTCGAGGTACGATGATGACTATCATCCTGAGCGAAGCCTGGGTTCCATCCGAACGGGGCCACTAACAAAATGCCCCTCTTTTGAAGAGGAAGTAAAACAGAGGCAAGGCCCACATTTTGCCCATGGAATTTGCCAGAAGTGGTTTTGTAAAAGGAGACGATCCTCAGTGAGTTTTATTTTTCCACGGGAAGGATCCTGTTACTAACGCCAATTCTCCCTCAGGGAAGCTGTGGGTGGGATCAGCTTGGCCCAGCGACCTGAAGCCTCCTCACCAATGTCTCTTCTGCTGGCAGCAGACCTCGGGTTTGGTCCAGATGTACCTGGGCATCTGGGCAGGTGAGCTGGGCCCCAGTTTGGGGGGCATGGTCAGTGCGGTGTAAGGGGAGATGGCCGGAGCGCTTGTGGGAAAGAGACGCGCTCCCATATAAATCTCAAGCGCAGGAAGGGCGGGAACAAAACTGTTTTGTGCCCTTGACGCTCCAAGGGACTGAAAAACCAGACAAGCACTGAGGAGAAGAGGAATACGATGTCCTAGGAGACACTCATAAGTGGTCATTCTCGCCCTGGATGGTGGATCTTTTGTTCCCTTAATTAATCAAGCGTCTTGATAGTTAAAACCACCTTTAACTCACTTTTCTCTTCCTTGAAGCCAAACATACAAGTAATGGATGGGCCAGCACCAGCTGAAAAAGCAAGACTAGAGCTCTAGTTAGCGATGTGTAGACGTTACCGCCCGAAGGGGGTCTCTGGTTCATCCAGCCCGACACCCTCATTTAATGCATGAGGGACCTGGGGTCAAGGAGGCCGAATGCCTTGCACCGGTGCCCTGGCTGGGGAGCTGGAGAGCCAGGAGGAAGAACTACACTTTGAAGGGTCAGAGTGCGGGGCACCTGGGTGGCTCAGTGGGTTAAAGCCTCTGCCTTTGGCTCGGGTCATGATCCCAGGGTCCTGGGATCGAACCCCACATCAGGCTCTCTGCTCAGCAGGGAGCCTGCTTCCCCCCCCCCCTCTGCCTCTCTGCCTACTTGTGATCTCTGTCTGTCAAATAAATAAATAAAATCTTAAAAAAAAAAAAAGATTCTCTCTCTGCCTCTGCCCCTCCCTCCTCCTCTCTAAAATAAATAAAATAATAAAATAAATTTCTGAAGGGTCAGAGTGCAGACATCGCCCAAATCCAGTCCTGCAGCCCATTCCATTAGCTTTGTGCGTCAGCCAACCCCAGCACCCTGCACAGGACAGGAAAGACTTTGGGGACGTGTTTGTCCGAACACACCCCTCCTCCAGGCTCCCTTGTGGCCCTTAAACCACCCAGAGCCTTCTAGTCTTAGAGGGGAGCGCTCTAATGAATTAATTTTCCCTAGGCTGGTGGGGGCTGATCGAGTTACCACTTGCATTTTTTAAGATGCAGGTGCAAAGCTCAGGATGAAAGGAGTAACTTTCCTACAGCAGAATTGCAGGAGATTTGTTTAGAATCCCCTCCTAACACGACATCAGGCCCTGCGTATTTGGTCCTCAGCGGCTTAAGGGAGAGCTTCTCAAGCCAGGTCATTTTCTTCCTGAACTTGGAGAAGACAGAATCATCTCCTGCTTTCTGAGCACAGCCTTGGCAGCTGTTGCAATACTTTGAGGAAACCAAGAGGTTCAGCCACCTGGGATCCCCTTCCCACTTTGGTAATTCAAAGCAGAAGCAAGGTGGCTCAGTCAGTTAAGCATCTGCCTTGGGCTCAGGTCATGATCCCAGGGTCATGGGATGGAGCCCTGCTCTCTCTCTTTCTCTCTCAAATAAATAAAATCTTAAAAAAAAAAAAAAGGCAGAAATAAGGCTTCAATGTGCTGGGCACTGGGCCAACATTCTCATAAACCTTTCTATTCATTCCGTGGCAATAGCTTGGAATATAAAGAGTTAATCTTCTTGTACAATTGAGGGGGAAAAGGCTCAGAGGGGAGAACCAGCTCCCCAGAAGCCAAATGCATTGGCTGAAGTGGCCTCACAGGAGAGGGGCTCCACTCCTGGTCTGTCTGGGGCCAAAGCTCTCAAGCTCTTTCCCTTCAACTACAACTTCCTGTTCCAGAACGTGTGACAGGGGTTGAGTTCTCTCAATTGGGCCCAGGCTACTGCTGCTTACAAAGGGCTGTGTAACCTGAGGGCAAAAGGACAAGAGAATGACAGATCCAGTATGATTGACGGTCTTCTATTTTTATGAGGTACCAAATAATATCTCCACATCTGACGAGAAGCGGTTAACAAGTTCAGGAAGGATGAGAGCTAATGTGTGAGGGGAAAAGAAATACCTAATTCTCAACTTAAAATAGAGCATTTCTTGGCTAGTGTGCTCATTTCCTAGGGCTGCCCGAGTAAATTCCCGTAGACTGGGTGTCTCAAAACAACAGAAATTTAGTCTCTCACAATTCTGGAGGCTGGAAATCGGAAATTGAGCTGGCAGCAGGATTGGTTCCTTCTGGAGGCCCGAGGGAGAATCTGTTCTCTGCCTCTTTCCCAGCCTCTGGAGCTTGTCAGGAATCCTTCCTGTTGCTTGGCTTGTCCACACCTCACTCATCTCTGTATCTGCCATCATGTGGCCTTCTCCCTTTGCATCTGTGTGTCTCTGTGTCCAAATCTCTCTCCTCTTCGAAGGACATCTGTCAGTGGGTCAGCCCCACTCTAATCCAGGATGACTTCACATTAACTTGATTATATCCACGGAGACCTTATTTCCAGGTAAGATCATGCTCAAGGGCATCAGGGTTAGGATTTCAACATATCTTTTGGGAGGACACATTTCAACCCACGACTGATGATGTTGTGATTAAAAATATATTTAGAGTCTTTATCTTTTTAAATAAATGCTGGAACATATGTAGATGGAAGATGTGGTGAGACATAGGGGGTTTGCCTCCTAATATTTTGAAGTAGGCAGGGATCTAGACTGGCCAGGAGTTGATCACTGTTGAATGTGAGTGATGTTGTACGTGGGGTTTGTTATACACATAGTGGTTTCCTATCGCTGTGGAAGACGTCACCACAAGACTTAGAGTTTTAGAATAGCAACCTTCATTTTATTATTGTCTTTCAAGGTGCTAGAGGTTGACTGAGCTCAACCAAGATGGCGGTTGCTTTGTGTCTCTCATGCAATTACAGTTGTCAGATGGTGGGTAGACTGGAAACAGCTCAAGGTTCACTCATGCGTGTGCCTGGTCCCTGGGCTGCGAAGACTCCAACATCTGGGGCTCCTTGTACTCTTTTACCTACTCTGTCTGTCTGTCTGTCTCTCTATGTGTAGGATTCTCCTAAGACAGTGAAGTGTAGCAAAATACGCCACGCCAAAATAAGCCACTTCGGCATAAGAATTATTTGAGCTTAAAGCAATGAAAAAAATGCACTTTCCCCTCCACCTAGTTGCCTACAAGCAGGACAGAAATTTTTAAAGGTGTTTACCCTCCCCTCTTTAGCGGGAAGGACAGAAATTAATCACCAGAGATAATTCTCGACTCTTACAGGTCTAAAGCTGGGACAAGAGGAATCGATATAAACTTGGCTAAAACTAGTCTGTATTTACCACCAGTTTACCCAGAAATTTGCTTTCCCACCCTTCGCTGCCCCTAGAAGTTCCAAATCCTTTTCCTTTGTCTTGCCACTTCTCTATAAAATTATTGGTCTTTACTAGGATGCTCTCTAAGCCCAAGTTCAGCCACCCCCTTGAGTGACTCATCCCTGAGTTGTCCTGTCTGTGTGTGTGTGTGTGTGTGTGTGCACTGCACACGTTAGTAAACTTGTTTGTTTCTCTCTTGTTAATCTGTCTTTTGTCAGCCTAATTTATAGGGCACCAGCCAATGAACCAAGGATGGGTATACGGAAAACTAATTTTTTTCCAACCCTACAACAGTTCTTAGTATTCTTTTTACGGGGGCGCCTGGATGGCTCAGTTGGTTGGGCATCTGCTTTCGGCTCAGGTCATGATCCCATGGTCCTGGGATCGTGTCCCGAGTTGGGCTTCCTGCTCAGTGGAGGGTATGCTTCTCCCTCTCCCTTGGCCCTCCCACCACCTGTATGATCTGTCTCACTCAAGTAAATTAAAAAATCTTTTTTTTTTTTTTTTATAAAAAGGGGTTCCTTTTACAGTAGTCAGGGGTCCCAATGTACACATCCCAAGAGAGAAGCCTGGGCAGATTCTGCACTGCCTTCCCTCATCTAGCTTCAGAGTCATGCAGCATTATTTCCATTATACTGCTGGGCAGAGGCAATCACCAATGTCTATGTGGGTATAAGGGGAGAGGGACACAAATAATGAGAGGGATATCAATGACTTGCAGACACGTTTTTAAACAACCGCAATACACTTCTCTCTACTTTTGTCTGTGTTTGACATGTTTCCATAATAACACACACACACACACACACACACACACACACACACACACACACACAGACTTTTAAAATGTTACCTGGGGAGTCCCTTTACTTCTTAAAATTAATTTCAAATTAAAGTAATGTAAAACTTTTACATGCATTTTGGAGGCAGGAAAAAAAAAGAAATAGACTAGAAAAGATTGCTTTTCCACCACCAAATATCATGCAGAAAAATAAACATTAGGGGTGCCTGGGTGGCTCAGTGGGTTAAAGCCTCTGCCTTCGGCTCAGGTCATGATCCCAGGGTCCTGGGATCGAGCCCCGCATTGGGGTCTCTGCTCAGCTCTCCCCCCCCTCTGCCTGCCTCTCTGCCTACTTGTGATTTCTGTCAGATAAATAAAATCTTAAAAAAAATAAAAATAAAAAAAAATAAACATTAATATCAAGATCTGGGGAAACCCAAACACTGTATTCTTTTATCATATAGTCTGTACCTTTAGTTCTTTTCGCATATCACCTTTCAGCGTTGGGGTCCGGCAGTGTTTGCCAGCATAATTATATTCATATAAACTGCCATAGATGAAAGAACAAAAACTTTGCTCTTTCTCAGCCAGGTAGATGGAGGTACCCTGGGGAAGCTGAAAGGGCCGTCTCCTGTGGGTCTCCGGCCACTCTGTAGGGTTGGCCCCTCTGCTCCCTTGAGGTTGGGTAGGACAAGCAACTTGTGTTGGCCAGCAAACTGTGAGTTGTGCACTTCTGGGCTGATTTTAAAGGTGATGTAGGTTGATACCCTCCTCTCTGCTCTTGGCCCTTAACATTAGAGCTGCCCTCAGGCTGGGTCCCTCCTTCTTCCCTGAATGAAGGTGATCAAAGGCCCTGGCCAATCTGTGGCGAACATGGAGCATGAGCAGTAGTCACTGTTTGTTGCTCTATGAGGTTGTTCCAACAGCATGAGCTTGTTCCTCCTGACTGAGGCAGCAGGCAAGGGACTCAGGGTTTGGGTCAGAACTCTACCCCCAACTGGGGGTTTGGGCAAGTGAGTAAGACGTATGTACCAATGCTTCCAACAAGCTACAGAAAATATTTATGAGGCTTCAATGAAGGACATATGGGGGAGCAGATAGCACATGGCTGGGCACATAGTAGGTACTCAGTAAAAGCTCATTCTCTGATGTGCTGGTTCCCTTCAAGGCCTTGATTTCCTAATCATTAAAATGAGGTCATGAGCTTGGATTGGTTGGTTGCCAAGGGCTGTTCCTGTTCCCATTCTATGATAGAGTTAAAGACTTATTCAGTCACATTGTGGAGCCTGACATTGGACTTGTCTTGACAATGATGGATTATTTGGAGGAGGACACCAAGTGCCCAACCGTGCATTTCTCCTTCTTGGAAGAGAGGCAGGATTGCATCTCTGCTCTGAGAATCATTTATTATATTCATAAAACACTTGGCAGTCCCTTGCAAATAAATAAGTGTTGAGAATCATTGGATGTCCCCATGAGGCTTCATGGATGTGTACCCAGAAGGTGACTGGCAGACCTCGAGGGAATCACATACATTCATTTTTTTTCCCAGCTTCTGATTAGCCATTCCAGACATTGGCTGTTTATTTTTCACTTGCTTATGTGATTAGATCTGCTTGGCTGACTGCATTTTAAAGCTTCGTTCTCAGTAAAACCGTTCTGCCATTTAATAAGCCTAAGGGTAGAGGATGGTTGGTGTAAATCGTAAGAAGCCGAGTTAAAGTTGACCCCCCCTCCCTTCAGCCCCTTTCTAGCAAGTTCTTTTCCATCAAGTACTCTTCCATGGCAACAAAAATATTTGCAGACTCCTCCCACAGCAGATCTTACAACCTGACATGATTCCTTTAAACAACAAGTAATTACCGAGCACCTAATTTGCACTGGGCTCAGCGTTAGGTGCTAGGGTTCAGCATTGGGTCTGCCCTCATGGAGTATGATGGGAAACAGACTTTTAATGGAACAATCAGCTAACTAATGAAAAGTGACAAGGCTGGTATGGTCTGAGAAAATGCTGTCTATGGTGCAGAGACCACAGCTGCGCAGCGACAGTGGGTTCAGAGGAGGCCTCCCCTCCCCACGTCTGCACATTCTCCAAGTGTGTGCTTATACTTTCCGGCTTCTCCTTTGGGGATCTTACATGTTCCCACCTTGTTGCAAGGATTCCCAAATCTTTACCCTTAACCCCCACTGGAGCTTTTGGCTTCCATTTTCCAACTGCCAGTTACTTAACTTGTTATCCTTTCTGGTAATAATCACACATATATCAAACACTTACTATGTGCAGGTTTTATACACATTTATGCAATTCTCCCTATGAGCCCTCTTATTATTCCTGTTTTATTTTTGAGGACACCAAAGTGCAAAGTTGTTGTAATACCTGGTCAGGGTATTACAACATGATTTAGAAGTGGCAGAATTCAGGAGCACCTGGGTGGCTCAGTTGGTTGGGCGACTGCCTTTAGCTCAGGTCATGATCCCACAGTCCCGGGATCGAGTCCTGCATCGGGCTCCCAGCTCCATGGGGAGTCTGCTTCTCCCTCTGACCTTCTCCCCTCTCATGCTCTCTCACTCTCTCTCTCAAATAAATAAAATCTTTAAAAAAAAATAGAAGTGGCAGAATTCAGATTTGAGCTTGAGCTCTGATACCAAGCCTGGGTCCTTCACTGCCCATCTCTGTGGATCTTGGCAGCTCATATTAAAATATCTAAAACCAATCTTTTCTTCCTTCTGTGATATGTCCTTCTTTCTGCTTTTCCTGTACATGACATCTTCAGTCTCTCAGGTACTTGCACTTGACACCTTGTGTCATTTTTGACTCTCCCCCTGTCTCCTCCACCCTAATTACTTGCTGAGTTCTGTGCCTACTCCCTTGCAAAGTCTTTTAGATCTCTGCAACAACTCCCATGTAACCCACTTTCAGCCTCATTGCTTTCCAAGTGATCCCACAAATGACTAGCAACATTTGCCCTCCTAAATGCTGGGTCTGTTTGGCTCCTCCCTTGATCAAGTGCCTATGGCTCCCTAATGAAAGTCACAAATCTTAAGTCCAACTTTCCTCAGAGACCCCTCTTCTGAGTTGCCCTAGAATTCACCCATGGGCACTCAATATGCCTCAAACCAAATCACATATTCCACTGCAAAAATTTCCCTCTCACCCCCTCGATTCTCCCTTTTTCTGTCCATAGAGTGTTAGTTGGACACAAGACATTGTTTGCATTTTTCCAGCAATGAGGTATGGCCACGTGACTAAGGTCTAGCCAAAGCGATGTGAGCAAAAGGGATCTGGGAAACTTGTGGGTTGTGACCATAAGGAAAGAAGTATGCTCTACTTCCATTTCACTGGACGAAATGGACTCGGTGGTGAGCCATCATGGATAATGTTAATGACAAAACAAGGTAGAAGGAGACTGTGTCCCAACACCATGGACTACCATATTAGTTCTGAAATGCTTACGCTTGTGCACCTATGTAGAAAATAAATAAGCTTCCCTTTTAAGTCATTGTGTGTGCATCTTGTAGGGGAGGGAAATTTGTTTTTCTTCTATCCTTCTAAGCTCTTGACTGGGACCCCTAAAACAGAGAATTAACAAGAGAAGAGCATACAGATTTATTTAACATAAGTTCTACATGACACAGGAGCCTTCATAAGGAAATGAAGACCAGAAGACATGGTTAAGTCTGAGTGTTTTTTTACTAGCTTGATGAAGAGTGGAAGGTTGTGGGAAAATATGATTGGACAAAGGGTATGAGCCAAGTGTACTAAATTGGAGACTTAGCAAGGCCTATTCATTCAGATTCCTGTGTCTGTCTTTTTATCTTCCAAGATGAAGATGCTCTTTTCCTCTGCGTGTAGGGGGAGCACTTCTCACATAGGGGTTTTATGACCTGTTTTAGGGAAAGGTGGGGAAGTCCTTCTTGTACATGTCATTTCTTAGCTTCTGCTTGAAATATTCAATATGTCAAGGAGCCACAATTTGGAGTAGTGTCCTGAACCCCATCATTGTGTATGTGTGTGTTTCATTTTGGTCTTTATTTAAATATCCAAATCTGTATCCTAATAATACATTGTCCCTTCCCTTCATCCAAATCCCTCCCTCTGATAGTGACTCCCCACACCCCAGGCTGCTTACACCAGAAATCTGAGTGCCACCAGCTGACTCCTTCTTTTCCTCACCCTCTACCTCCAATTCCACTTCTAAATAGTTCTCAGACCTGTGCTTCGTTTTTAGCTTTACTGCCTCAGTAACTTTGACTTAGTTGAATTTTAGGTTTTAACAATGGGGACAACACTGTTTTAAAAAAGACACTAAAATCAGGGCACCTGGGTAGCTCAGCCAGTTAAGCATTCAACTCTCAGTTTCGGCTTTGGTCATGCTCTCTGGCTCCTGAGATCTAGACTGCCATCTGGCTCCCTGCTCAGTAGTGCTCAGCACTCAGTCCACTTGGGATTCTTTCCCTCTTCCTCTCCTTCCCTCTCTGCCCCTCCCCCGTGTACACACCCTCTCTCTCTAAGATAAATAATAAAATATTTTAAAAAGACACTACTCCTGGTTGCCAAACTTCTTTAAAAGGGAGAACAGGGGTGCCTGGGTGGCTCAGAGGGTTAAGCCTCTGCCTTCAGCTCGGGTCGTGATCTCAGGGTCTTGGGATCAAGCCCGGCATCGGGCTCTCTGCTCAGTGGGGAGCCTGCTTCCCCCTCTCTCTTTGCCTGCCTCTCTGCCTACTTGTTATCTCTCTCTCTCTCTCTGTGTCAAATAAATAAAATCTTAAAATAAATAAAAAATAAATAAAAGTGAGAACAGACCACGAAAATGTCTCTGCAGGGAATTTGTTTTTCTAAAATGAAGACTAACAACTTTCCCTCCTCCTGGAAGCCCCCTGGTCACTATGGGCCTTTTAAGAGGCAGGTGGCCTATGTGTCCTCTAACACGAGCCCTCTGGACAGGGTTAGCCCCTCTATTCTGTTCTGTCAGCAGAAGAAAACTTCTGAGGAGCAAGGATGGGAGGCTCCCACCCTCTGGGAGTCTGAACTATAAATATCTGTGGAGACAGATTTCTCCATAGGGAATAAAAGCAGAGAAATTTGTGATTAAAAAATATGGAAAGGCCTCGTATCTCTTTGGTGAACAGGATTCCAATTATCCTCACTTGCCTTTGGGCTCTACAGGGCAGTCTGTTTCTAATCTCCTATAAGTCCTTTAAGTCTGCAGCCAACTTCTCCCCCCAAATGTTGCCACATCCCTCGGAAATGGTACCTAGAGAAAGCCACTCCATTCACTTCCTGTCATACTAAAAGGAAAGAGAAAAATGAAGCGACCAAACATGCCGTGTCTTGCCTCAGTCTCTTCTCGGATTTGGGACTTGAGAATGAGGAGATTATATTGCATTAGATGAGGAAAAAACCGTTATTTCCTGGATGCCGGACGGCGGCCAGTTGTGACTGGTGACGGCTCTCTTGGTGGCGTGCTGGGCGCAGGGATGCAGCCCTGAGTGAAACCCACAGAGCCCACCCCTGGAGCTTACAGTAACGTGGGGGATTCAGACAGTGATCCAGGTGGCAACAGCCGCTCTCCCAAACCAGCCCAACTGTGCGGGGACAATCCGTGAAACCAACACGTTAACACATGCCTGACCGTTCTACCCCAAGAACACTCTGTCCAACCTAATTGACTGATGAGCCTGTTTTGCAGAAAGTTGACCGACTGTCACGAGACCAAATAAGACTGTAACAAACTGGCAAGAAGTCCTACAGCCCCACAGACCGCGAGATCTCCCCACCACGGTCACAGTCGTGCCGCCATCTTTTGCGCATACGGACGTAAGTGCCCGGATGTCACTGGATGGTGCCTTGCGCAGAAGCAGTTGAGATCATCCCTCTTACTTCTCCTTTCCCAACGTCCAATCACCTGCATCCACGTTTCAGATCGCCACCCCCTTGTAAAATCCATAAATGCTCAGCTCCCCTTATCTTCTGGAAGGCTGGTTTTAGAAATTTCCTCCCTACTCCTGTAATAAAACCCTTTATCTCTGCCGCAAGAACCGCTGTCAGTGTTTGGCTTACGGCACATCAAAAAAGAGACCTTTGTCTGGTGACATTTGGAAATAAGTCACGGAAGAAAAAGGGAACTGCAGATCAGGCCACACTTCTAGGGACAAGACCGGTTTTCCATCCTTCTCTGTCGCCAGCTCCTTTTTCAGAGCGCACATGAATGTTTGATGAAGAAATGTGTGGATAAAGGAGAAGACGCCTTGTAAAAAAGGAGAGTCATTTTTCTGTCCACGGGGCCTTGGTCATGGGGTGTACCACTAGTCTGTTATTTAAATTAGGAATCCCCTAACAAGTAAGTCCACCCTTAAATTGCTCCGTCCACAACAAATGTCACCTACAGTGGGAGGGGCATGTAGGGGGCTATTTATGGAGCATATGCTCCATGCTTTACACGTGCTATTTCGTTTAATCTTATAGCAGATCTGTAAAGCATTTTCCATTTGATTCCTCTTCTACAGATGAGCAAATAGAGGCTACAACTGGTTACATAACTCCTGCAAGATTCCCACAGAGAGAAGGGGACAAGTGCTGCAAGGATTCACATCCAGGTCTGAGTTCAAAGCCCTGCTCTTTCTAGAATGTTCATGACTTTCCAAAAACTTGCTGCAGCAGGATGCGAAAGACAAACTTGACTGGGATGTTCCTCTGCTGAAATCAAATAATTTATAATGATAGCCTTTTTCCAATTTGCACAAAAAGTTAATTGGGAGAATTTTCGTAATTTCATGTTTTTCTCCTACTATTATTTTCCTGAGCTTTGGTGCCTGCTACCCCCTTATTGGAGAGTGACATCAGCAATTCTAAAAGGAATGAAAAATTAGAAAAGGATAATTAACAGCTATTCAGGCTTCATTCAGTAGATTTTATTTTAATTTGGAATGAATACTCCCAATTTTGATTTTATATTGAATCTGTGTTCCAAGAGCCTTGGGGGCTCACGAGAGAGTTACGTGCACAAAGTTCATTAAAAAGGTGTTTGGATTGAATGTCCTGAGGAGGGCTGTCCATTTGAGGGAGAACACCAGGATGAGCCCAGCTCCAAATTAGCAAGGACACACCAGGGGCGATGAAATTAATTTCCTATTCAGAAATAGCTGGTCATGTTCCTTCCTCACCTTCAGTAAGTAGCTTATCTACACTGGTTTCTATTAGGAACAGAAAGTCTTTGGTCACTCAATAAATCACTGATTTCCCACAAAAGACATGTCCCTTTCATTACAGAAGGAGGGAAATTAGGCCACTGCTTCAGGGCTATAGAACAGTATTGTTATCCTGCAAACAATTATATAAAAGCCAGGTCCCACTGAGAAGCAACCTCCCAGGACAATAAGAAAGGAAAGAAATAAAGAGCTTTTGAAAACAGTCAAGTCTGAGGCTCTGTTGCCCCACTGAGAAGCCAATTTCTTCCTTCCTACAGCCATTTATTCGGTTACCCTGATATTTACTTATCGAACATTCTTTCAGCCCCTCCCTGTGCTGTGTAGCTCTTTACCTGGCCCCAGGATGAATAGAAACTTCTACCATCGGGAATTTTGTAGTCTGGTGGCATACAAGAATGGTAGAGAGAATGGACACAGCACTGGGCCCGCACAGGCTTTGCTCAGTGGTAGAGGGGTGCTGTGTTGGGGCCCTAAAGGGGTGTGGGTCCCACTGAGAAACTATGTCATATTTCCACGTGTAGTAATGATGCTTCCCCAAATCTCCAGATTTGATACAGCAAAAGAAAAAAACAGACAGATTGGACTTCATCAAAATTTAAACCTTTTGTGCATCAAAGGACAGTAATTAACACAGTGAAAAGACCACCAGTGGAAAACATTTACAAAACGTGTATCAAACAAGGATTTAATATCCTGACTATGTAAAGAACTCCCACAACTCACCAGTAAAAACAACCTGATTCAAAAATGGGCAAAGGACTTGAATAGGCATTTCTCTAAAGAAGATGTGCAGATGGCCAATAAGCATCTGTAAGTGTGCTCAACATCACTAATCATTAGCGAAATGAAAAATCAAAACCACAGTGAGATGCCACTTCACAGCCATTAGGAGGGCTACTATCGAGAGAGAGAGAGTGAGAGCGTGCCAGCCCTTGTGCATGGCTTACGAGATGTAAAATGGTACAGCTGCTGTGGAAAGCAGGGTTGTGGTTCATCAAAAAGAGAAACGTAGAATCATCATATGACCCAGCAATTCCACTTGTAGGTCTAGACGCCCAAAACTTGAGAGCAGAAGTTCCAGCTGATATTTATATACCCACATTGATGGCAACATTATTCACAATAGCCCAAAGATGGCAGAACCCAAGTGTCCATTGGTGGCTGAGCAGATAAACAGAACGTGGCATATCCACACAATGAAATAGTGTTCAGCCTTCCAAAGGAAGGACATTCGGACACATGCTACAACATGGGTGAAACTTGAGGGCATTATGATTAAGTGAAGTCAGGCAGATGAAAGGAAAATGTTATCGTCTGAAAGAAATGCCTTACACACAGTATCTGAAGTAGTCAAGTTCACTGAGGCAAAAAAGTAGAATGATGGTTGCCAAAGGCTGGGGCATGAGGAATTCATGTTTAATGGATACAGGGTTTCAGTCTGTACCTCATGATGGATGCTGATGGTGGCACAGCAATGTCAATGTACTTCATGCCCCACAACTGTGGACTTGGAAATGGTTAGACAGCTATAATTTGAAAGAGAAAAAGGACTCTCCCGGCCCAAGATAATGCCCCTCTCAGGTGTTTTACCCTTTCCCACCTTAAAGAGCACAACATTCTTCTCTCATTCAGATAACAGAGGCAAATACATTCTGTGTGAGACATAGTGTTCATTTTTCTTCATTCGTTCAAGATCCATTGAAATATTTATTGAGCACCTTCTATGGGCTGGGTTCTTTTCTAGGCACTGGGCTTATGGCAGTGAGGTAAACAAAAACAGGCAGAAATCCCTGCACTTTCATGGACCAGTCTGGAATCGAAGGTCTGGTCAGTGAGGGTCCCAGCAGAAAATACAGGACACACTCAAGTTAGGATCATTTGTGGAGAGGTTAATAAAAGGAACTCTTGGGGCGCCTGGGTGGCTCAGTGGGTTAAAGCCTCTGCCTTCAGCTCAGGTCATGATCCCAGAGCCCTGGGATCGAGCCCAACATTGGGCTCAGCGGGGAGCCTGCTTCCCCTCTCTCTCTCTGCCTACTTGTGATCTCTGTCTGTCAAATAAATAAATAAAATCTTAAAAAAAAAAAGGAAACCAACTATATTTAATAAATAAATAAATGAATAAAAGAGACTCTTGATAAAGATATAAACAGATACAGGGAAACCACATGGGGAAAGTTCAGAAACCCAGAAACAGTAGAGTTGTTACTGCCTACAAACTGAATAGTAGAGGGGAGGATGTAGCTACTCTCTAGGGAAAGGAAATGGTAAGAAAAAACTGTCATGAGAGCATCAGTGAAGTTAGTGGAGGGACACAGTCCCCCAAGGTTACCCTACAGTCAGTCCAGAGCTACCCCATAGTTAGGTCAGAGTTATCCCACAGTTACCCAAGGCTACCCCATAGTCAGCCCAAGGCTACCCCACAGTTGGCCCAGGCCCATTTACCCCCACAAGAAGTAAATACCCAACCTCACCCCATCCCTACTCGGATCCCTTGCTAGTTCCTTAGGGCCCAAACCCAAGCAGATAACAGAATGCAAAAGAGCCTTTTGCTACAGAGTCCAAACACAACAGGGTAGGAAATGGGGAGGGGGACTAGAGGGCCGACTAAAAAAGTTTCATACTGTGAAGAAAACGTCAGGTTGGTGACCACCCTGGGGCTCAACTCCAGAAAGCTAACTCAAGGTCAGGAGTTCTCCTAGGAAGCAGGCAAAGCCAGTCCAACAGGAATCTGGGAATTTTCCTGGCTTGAAGCCATGCCAGAAAACCAGGTTCAGTTGAGATTTGATGAAGAGACCAACACAACTGTAGTATCAGTCTGAGCAGGCAGGGTTGGATTGTTCCAAGCAACCTGAAGCCAGGTTTGGCCTAACACAAAGCTCAAACCACATCAAGACCAGACTATTCATTCAGCAAATACTCACTTCTTATCCCCATCCACGAGGAGTGGCACACTCTTTCCCACCCTTCATGTCATTTGTCACGTGTTTTGCAAGAGAAATTTAGTAGACATGAACAAGCAGAGGCTTACAACGAGCTCTGGAGGGGCACCTCAGTGGCTCAGTGGATTGAACCCCTGACTCTGGATTTTGGCTCAGGGCATGATCTCAGGGTCCTGGGGATTGAGCCCTGCACCTGACTCCCCACTCAATGGGGAGTCTGCTTCTCTCCCTCTCCTTCTGCCTTTCCCCCTGCGTGTGCACGCACGCGCGTGCGTGCGCGCACACACACACACACACACACACACACTGAAATAAAGAAATAAATCTTAAAAAAAAAAAGTGCTCTGGAAATCTGCCTTGGGAAGATGTGTCCAGGGTAGCTGTGGCCCTCAATCTGGGCCCCCAGATGAACACAGGTGGGGCAGATCCAAACCCCAAACTACCTGATTAAAAGCACTGACTTAACAGTCACTTGACAGTGACTGACTCACTGTTCTGCTAAAGAAATGAGACTCAGGGGGCGCCTGGGTGGCTCAGTGGGTTAAAGCCTCTGCCTTCGGCCCAGAGTCCTGGGATCGAGCCCCACATCGGGCTCTCTGCTTGGCAGGGAGTCTGTTTCCCTCTCTCTCTCTCTCTCTCTGCCTACTTGTGATCTCTCTCTCTGTGTCAAGTGGATAAATAAAATATAAAAAAAAAAAGAAAAAAAAGAGATAAGACTCAGGAATCGAGTGGTTTATCTAACATGATATATCTAACTAATTTATTGCAGATCTGGTTCTAGAATCCAGTTGTTTTGATGTGCAGTCCAATAGTTTGAAAACCCTTGTTTTCTCTGGTGGAATAAAAGGGCTCCAGGAAGCCACACCTATGTTAATATCAATTCTGCCCCACTAACAACCCAGAGCCCATGTTCTTCCTGCCACCAATTCTTCCTCCTCTTTCCATCTCATAAATACCCTTATTTTCTCTTTTCATTCCCCTCTCTCCCTTAGCAACCACACTACAGGCCTGCAGCTTAATTTAGCCTCATCTTGGGTTCAGATGCTCTCAGAATTCAGACCAGTATTACAAGTTGTCTGTCTATGTCTCCATCCAGTGATCACACCCGCTCCTCCGGCTGAGTGTGCTCCCCATCAAATGCTATCTTCTCCAAACAGCTCTTCTCCAAATTTCTATATTTCTTTAAAACACTTTTTTGTGGCGTGCCTGGGTGTTTCAGTCAGTTAAGCGTCTGACTCTTGATTTCGGCTCAGGTTATGATCTCAGGGTCGTGAGATCGAGCCCCATGTGGGTCCAGGGTGCACATAAAGCCTGCTTCAGATTCTCTCTCCCTCCCTCCCTGCCCCCCTCCAGCTCTCCCTCTCAAATATATATATATGCTTTTTATTTTTGAATAATTATATAGAGATTCATAAGAAGTAACAGAGATAGTACACAGAAGTCCTTTGTACCATTAGTACCATTTACTCAGTGTCCCCTAGTGAGACTGCATGGCTGTAGCACACTGTCAAAACCAGAAACTGACATAACCATCACCACACTCAAGATACAAAACTAGTCCAACAACACAAAGATCTGCCCCATGCTACCCCTTTATAATCACACCCACCTTCCTCCCTTCCCCATCCCTAACCCCGCCAACCATTGGATTATTCCCTATTTCTATATTATTCAAATGGAATCCTATAGCATGTGATCTTCAGAGACTGGCTTGTTATGGTTTGGCGTATGAAGTCACTAGAACAATGCTAAGAACAATGGTGTGCAGGTTCTTATGTGGATATGTTTTCCTCTCTCTGAGATAAAGGTCCAGGAATGAGGCTGTGGGGATGTATTTTAAGTGTATGTTCAATTTTTTTTTAATTTTTTCTTTCCGTTTTACTGAGATAGAGTTGTCCTCCAGCACTCTGTAAGTGTAAGGTATGCGGCATAATGATTACCACAATAACTTGAGTTAGCATTCTTCATCTCATGCAGTTACAAAAAAAGTTTCTTTCCTTGTGATGAGAACCTTTAGGATTTATTCTCTTAGCAACTCTCAAGTATACCACACAGTAGTGTTAACTGTAGTCATCATTTTGTACATTACATCCTTAATAGTTATTTATCTTATAACTGGACATTTACATCTTTTGGCCACCTCATTCAATTCTCTCACCCTTCAAACCCTCACCCCTGATAATCACAAGTCTGACCTCTTTTCTTTTAAAGTTTTATTTATTTATCTTGAGAGAGAGAGAGCGCACAGTGGGAGGAGCAGACACAGAAGGAGAGAGAATTTCAAGCAGACTCCACACTGATCACAGAGCTCAATGCAGGGTTCAATTCCATGACCCCAGGATCATGACCTGATGGAAACTAAGTGTTGGATGCCCAACTGACTGTGACACCTGGGTGCCCCCAATCTCTTTTCTGAGCATAAATAAATACACACACACACACACACACACACACACACACACACACACACACACACACACATTCACTGAAAAGGATATATTTATGGTAGATAAGCACATTAAAAAACCTATATATGTTATATATAGGTTAGATCATAGAGTGTCAAACAGTATTTTTGTCTTTCTTTGTCTGGCTTATTTCACTTAAATTGTTAAAGAGACTACAAAACTCTTTTCCAGAATGGCTGTAACATTTCACATTCCCATCAGCAGCACGTTCTCTACCTCTTGCCATAATTTGATACTCTTAATATATTTTATGCATCTGTTTTGATAAGTGTGTGGTAATATCTCATCAGGGTCTTCATTTGCATTTCCCTGATGGTTTGTGATGCTGAATATTTTTTCAGTGCATATCTGTCATAAATATAACCTCTTCAGTGAAATGTCTCTTCATGTACTTGTTTTCTAGCAAGATTGTTTTTATACTGTTGACTTCTGAGAGATTTTTGTACATGCTAGATAAGAGTCCTTTGTCAAACGTGTGGTTGCAAATATTCTTTTCCTGTCTGTAGCTTGTCTTTTTGATTTTTCAACAAGGTCCTTTGCAAAGAAAACATTTCAAATTTTGACATAGTCCAATTTATTGATTTTTGTCTTTTATGAATTGCACTTTTGGTGTCGTGTCTAGGAACGCTTCACTGAGCTCTTCTACGTTTTTCTCTAAACGTTTTATATAAGTTGATGTTTTACATTGAAATCTATGATCCGTATTGAGATAAAGTTTGTGCAATGTGTGAGTGTTAAGCCAAGATTCTTTTTAAAAAATATTCAGTTGCCCTAAGACCATTTGTTGAAAAGACTATCCTTCGTTGCACTGCTTTTAAATCTTTGTCAAAAATTAGTGCTATATGGGATGCCTAAGTGGCTCAGTTGGTTAAGGTCTGATGCTCGATTTTGGCTCAGGTCATTATCTTGGGGTTGTGAGATTGAGCCCCATGTTGGGCTCCGTACTCAGTGCAGTGTCTGCTTGAGACTTTCTCTCTCCCTCTTCCTCTGTCCCTACCTGCCATGTGCGCGCACTCTCTCTCTCTAAAACAAATAAATAAATAAATCTTAAAAAAAATAAAATCAGTGCTGTACTGGTGTAGGTCTCTTTCCAGGCCTTCTACTCTATACCACTGATCTATGTATCCATCCTTCTGTGAATACCACACAGGCTTAAATAGTCACACCTGCATACTAGTCTTCAAACTGGGTAAACTAATTCTGCCCATTTTACTGTGGCTTTTTTTTTTCTCCAAAATTGTTTTAGTTATTGTAGTTCCTTTGCCTTTCTGTATACATTTTAGAATAACTCTGTCTCTACCCACAGAAAATCTTCCTGGGATTTTGACAGAAGTATTAAACATGCATATTAATTTGGAAAAAATAGTCTTTGTTACTAAGTTGAATCTTCTAATCCATGAACACAACATGTCTACTTATTTAGGTTTTCTTTCATTTCTTTCATGGGCTTTGCAGTTTTCAGCATATAAGGCTGGTATATGGTTGGTTGTTTTTTTTTTTTAAGATTTATGCCTAAGTATTTTATTTTTTTGAGTGACTATAAATAATCTTGTATTTTTTATTTTAATTTCCAAGTGTTCTTCACTACTTCATAGAAATATAAACGACTCTTGGGTTGTTAATTTTATATCCTGTGATGTCACTTATTAGTTCCAGAAATGGTTTTGGAGAATTTGGGGGATATATCCCCCTATATTCTATATACATACATATATATGTATGTATGTGTATGTGTGTGTATGTGTGTGTGTGTGTGTGTGTGTGTGTGTATATATATATATATATAGCAAATGATGTCATCTGCAAATAAGGGCAATTGCATTTCTTCTTTTATGATCTGTATGCTTTATATTTCCCTTTCTTATTATATTGGCTAGAACTCTCACTACTTTATTGAATAGGGGTGGTAAAAGTAGACATCCTTGCTCCCAATCTTAGGGCAAAGGCACTCACTCAGTCTTTCATCATTAAGTGTGATGTTAGTTACAGAGTTTTGGTAGATGTCTTGTCAGGTTGAGGAAGTTCCCTTCTACAGCTTGTTTTCTTGGAATTTTCATTGTGAATGGGTACTAGACTTTGTCAGACATCTTTTCTGCATTAATTGATACCATTATGTGATTTTACTTCTTTAGCCTATTAATATTACAGATTACATTGATTGGTTTTCATATATTTAACTAGCTTTGCATATCTGCAATAAATCCCACTTAGTCATGATATATAATTCTTTTTTTTTTTTTAAAGATTTTATTTATTTATTTGCCAGAGAGAGAGAGAGAGAGAGTGAGCACAGACAGAGAGAGTGGCAGAGGGAGAAGCAAGCTCCCTGCGGAGCAAGGAGCCCGATGTGGGACTCGATCCCAGGACGCTGGGATCATGACCCGAGCCGAAGGCAGCCGCTTAACCAACTGAGCCACCCAGGCGTCCCTATAATTCTTTTTATACATAATTGAATTCTATTTGCTAATACTTCATAAAGGAATTCTGCACCTGTATTCATAGTGTTTGGGTTTCCTTTTTTGTACTATTGTTTTCTGGTTTTGATATCAGGGTAATAATTAATTCATAAAAAAGAACTGGGAACTGTTCCTTTCTCATCTATTTTCTGGAAGACATTGCCTCTTAGCCTTTCTTTCTTTCATTCTTTCATTCTTTCTTTCTTCTATTTTCTCCATTATTCGGATTGGGGAATATCTGTTTCCTTATTTTCAAGTTCACTGATTTTCTCTTCTCTTTCCTCCATTTTGATGTTAAATGCATCCACTGAGATCTGTCTTTTATTTCTAGTGTTTTTTAGTTCTAAAATTTCCATTTCATTTTTATTTATATCTTCTATTTCTTCATTGAGATTTTCTTCTTTTTCATTCATGTCAAATGTGTTCAGAATTGATCATCCATTTTTATGATGACTGGTTTAAAACCCTTGTCCGGTAATTCTAAGATACATCTCATGTTAATGTAGACATCTACTGTTTGATTTCCTTCGCTCAAGTCGAGATTTCTTTTTTTATTATTCTTTGTATTATGAGTGATTTTTGATTGAAGCTTAGACATTTTGTGTCTGACGTCATGAGATTCTGAGAAAGAAGAGGCAGATGAAATTCAGGGAACTCAGCACCATGCCATTCTTCAAGCTCTGAGATCCCTAGTGGATCTACCTCTTTCTCTCCACTTTTCAGTCTTCTTGTCTTCATTTTGTATGTAACGTCTGGCGAATTTTAGCTCTATTTAGCAGGAAAGGACAGTTATTTATTCTCTATCTTTCTAAAAGAAAAACCCATATTTCTTTTAACTAAGCCATCTTTCTCCTCATTTTAGGAGTCATATCTAGCTCCTTCATTTCCCTCTATTTCTGATACTGGAACATTGGTTCCACCCCTCATTACTCCATGAGTTAAAAGTATAGTCCTTTCCACATTCTGTGCCTTTGTCCTGTTCAGAAACTGTTCATTATCTCTTGCTTGAATTATTTAAATGGCTTCCTAATTAGTCTCTAAACTGACAGTCTCTCCCTTTCTTCCAGTCTCTACTATTCTGTAGATTGTGGCCAGGTTTATTTCCTTAGGCATAAATCACTGTGCTTTCTTTCTCTTCCTCCATGACCTTAGATAGCTCATCAGTGGCTATTCAGGAAAACTCAATCCTTAGCTTGGGGTTCAAAGCCATCTATGTTATGGCTCCTCTTTCTGCTTACAGCCTTATCCTCCTCTGCTCTCGCACACAGTCTGATGCTGCAAGACAAGGGCATCACTTTCAGATCCCAGGCACACGTTGTGCAGTTTGACACTGGGCCTTCAATCATATATTCCCCCTGCTTGGAATCCCCCAACCCACCCACTCAGGTCAGATCCCACTGCCTCAAGGAAACCTTTCTTGATCACCCAATCAGAACCAATACCTCCCTCCATCAACAGCTATAGCTTTTTGCTCACAGCTCTCTTTAAACATATTTTCAATCCAGGGTGCCTGGGTGGCTCGGTTGGTTAAGCATTCAACTCTCGGTTTTGGCTCAGGTTCTGATCTAAGGGTCATAAGATTGAGCCCCACATCAGGGTCCACACTGGTCATGGAGCCTACTTAAGAGTCTCTCTCTCTTTCCCTCTGCCCCGCTCCCTGCCTTCTCTCTCTCTCTCTCAAAAACAAAACAAAACAGAACCCAAACAAAAACAAAGGAAAACATATTTTCAACCCATCTCATAGCTACAAGACAGAATTTACGGTTTATGCAGGGTCTCTCCTTTGGTACAAAACCAGGCCTTCTTGGCTTAGTGGTCCAGGGAAAAGAGCAAGCCCGTCAGTGGAGGGCAAGACTGGAGCTGGCTTCATCAGGAAGCAGGAGGTATGTCAGTGAAACATTTGCTTAGTTCTGGGAAAACGTGCTGATTTCAGGAGATTTTGTTCTATCCTGGGTTTCTGTGGAGGTCCAGAGAAGGAAACTTTAGAGATATGTCACCCATGCTTGTCATGAAATCAGTTTTAGAGATGTTCTAGAACAAAGCTCCTCTGCCCTTCCTTAAGTCTACCTATCACGTCTATAATCTGAACAGTTCATCCTTTGGGTTGCTGGTGCTTTCTCTGTACAGGGGGTGGTGGCAGCAAAGGGAGCAAGGGAAAGTAGAAACTGCTTAAGTCTTAGCTCTGCCCCTTACTGGCCATGTAAATTCTGGACGTATTATTTAGCTTTGTACCTCACATTCTTCATCTGCAAAATGGGGATAATTATAGAACCTACAGAGAATCACATAAAAATGCTTAGTACTGTATTTAGCACTCCAAAATGTTAGCAATGACCATTTTCAATATTTTCCACCCAAGTATCTTGAAGAGTAGAATATTTGTGAGGCCTGGAACCATACCCCAAAGTAGCCTCTACTTGTTTGAAATTTCTTTGGGGCATAAATAAAAATTTCTGCAAGTTTTGCACCTCCCTCCACTCATAGAGTTTGTTTGTTGAGCTTGTTTTAACATCTGGCTATTTCTTCTGTAAAAATATTTAAGAGAAAGGTAGATTCTAGAAAGAAAGGTAATTCTATGTTATAGCCTTGGAGCAGGGCGGAGCCTCTCAGTGACACACTCCTAAAAGTCAAGGTGAACATTCCCAGCAGGCTTTGGTTGCACCAAAGACACAGAACACTGAAGCCCATACCAACGTCACAAAGTATTCCTCACTGATGAGTTTTCTGCGGGACTGACGCAGCCCCTATACCCTCCTTGACTGACCCTTCCTAAACTGAGATTCACAACCTCAATCCCCCTTTCCTCATCTGGGAGAGCTGGCCCCTTGTTGGATGTGTGGAATGTAAGCAATGTGGCATGGAGATAAAAATCTTGGCTTCTATTTCCTGGGCTATGATCATCAATAAAATAGGGCAGAAGAGAGCTATAATCTAATGCACTATATTACTGTAATTAGAGTTTCATGCATAGAGCTCTCTCCCGCCCTCCCTCCAAAATAATGAAACAGTTTAAAATAAATAGTAGTGACTTTATTCTCCATCATGTGGTGTTCAGTGATTGGGTAATTATGGTAACAGCATACAGTTAGTGGATGTTGAGTTCAGAATGTGAGAAAAAAAGATTTGGGGAAAAACACACACACAAGGGAGAGAACCAGAGAACCGTAGCACTGTGGAGCTAGGAGTTATCCTGGCAATTGTGTACCTTATACCCCCACTCACAAAAGAAGAAACAAGAGACTCAGAGACTGCAAATGTGAGGCATTTAGGCAGAGGTGGAGTTAGAACGAAAACCCAGGTTCCTCTCTCTTGTTCAATATTCGTTTCAAACCACCTGTTGTCTCTGGGAAAGCACACAAGGCAGAATATTCTAGAAAGCTTTCCGCATGGCAAGTAGACTTTGCCCCCCACACCTGCTGAGGTAGAGGACAACACTTCTGTGACTTAAGCGGTTGTCTGTCCTTTCATTGTCTGTGGACTCTGAAAAGTCACGGCCACCGAATGTCAACCGCAACTAGCCCCGAATGTTTGAAACATTTTTTTTGTTTTGTTTTCTCCATTTTGTTCCTTTGATGTAGCAGAGAGGAAAAATTAGCAAGTGCACAAATTAAGATTGCATTTAACTTGCTCTTGATGACGCTAATTGTTTATTTTCAGTTAGATTTTATTTCTGTTATTACATTGGGAACATCAGATAAATTGTCGAATTTCTCATAAGAATGTTTACATTTCTCAGTCCTGCGCCACATGTAAGAAATTCAGGAAATGTCAATGCTTTTTGTAACTTTTTTGGGGAGTTTCCCAAAAAAAAACAAGCCAAGGGTCCTCTTGGAACAAAAAGGAAATGGACTCCAGCCTGCAGACATGTAACTGGTCTAGAATGACACAAACATGCACATTTTCCCCCCTGATGTGTTGAACAGAAACATAATCATAGCCAAATCCCCGACATGCCCCTCTCTCTCCTCCTCTCCTCCTTCCTGTAGAAAAGGTGAGATGGATGTAGCCAGAGGGAAGGGCACGAGCTCATCCCTGCCTCAAATCATCACTGACTCTGTCATTTGCTACTCAACCCCTGAAAGGCCGCACCTAGGGTGGAAGTCCCTTCCTCCTTCCTACCCTGTCCAGGCACCACCCAGCAACACATGGACCCTGCCATGGCTAAGCCCAACCTGAACGAGGTGGACATGAGAACTTCTACTCTGCTTATGATGAGAACATGTGCCACCCGGAAAAGAGCAGAGCCAGTCACTGGTGGTTGCTGAGCAGGAAGCAGCAATGCAGTTGGGAGACCTTCTCTACAGGAGTAAGATTCATGCTGCTGCATCCACAGATACAGATGCCACTAAGAAGCAAATTTCTCATCCAAGATAATGTTCTCTATGTTCTTTCTTGCTCCAACTCCAACTCTCTCTGAACCCTGAAATGGAGCTGGGGCTCATAGGTCTTGATGAACAGTCATTCAGATGTCAAGGTGAGATTAGGAAGATGTCAAGATGGCTGTTGAGACCAAGGATGTAAACATGGGAAGACCCCCTCTTTGTGGGCAGCTCTGCCTTCTCCTTAGGGCCTTCTGATGGTGCCACTAGCACATGGCCCAGTATGGGAGGCAGGTTCACCCAGATGACGTACTATGGCCATATGCATTTCCACAGTCCCTTCCCAACACGAAGTGTTTTGTCAGTCAGAGTTCTATCAACTGCCCAGTGGTAGGGCAGCTGCCATTGTCTTCACTCACTTGTGAGGAAACTGAAGCCCAGGGAGGCTAGCACACAGTGAGTCAGCTCATAGAAAATTCTAGATTGTGTGCTAAATTTCTGAAGGCTGCTCTCTTCCAGACACTTGATGGTACCTTACTCAATTTGTTTTCTTGTCTGTAAAATGGGTTGAAGAATGGCACCTCCCTCATATGGTATCATAAGGACTAAATGAAATGACATTGCAGAAATGTTTAGCATGGTGCCTGATGCACAGGAGGTCTTCGAGTTAAGGGTTAGGGGTCCCTGTAACATCCTTACTAGTATCTGTTATAACCTCCACCTTACAAATCAGGAGACTGAGGCACAGTCAGGAAAATGACTCACTCAATTAACCAGCATGGTAAGTGGCCTAGTGAGGCCTCAGAGGCAGATCTGTATGACACCAAAAGCTTTCCAGTCAAGAACACAATGACTTCCAGAGCTCGTGTTGCCTGTTGGCAAGTTCTGTGCCCTTTCACAGACCTGTTCGTCCCGATTTGAGGCCAACACAGAAAGTGTTGAGACCTGGTTTGACAAGCAAACACAAAGTCTTCTACCTCAGAAAATACATAACGATTTGTCATTGTGCACACAGACACCCAAGCATCATGTTCCATGAAGACTTTGATGACATCAACAAAGAAGCCCTCCCCAGAGTTCCCAGGGAGGCTAAGCGCTTCTGAAGTAGAGTAGGGTGTCTGAGGCCAATAATTAACATGAGTGTCCAAAGACTGTTCTCACAGCATTTCCATGATCTCAAAAATTCTCTGTCGTTATTACATAATTCCTAACTCAGTTTCTTTCTTTCTTTCTTTTTTTCTTTCTTTCTTTCTTTCTTTCTTTTTTTTTGATAAAATGTCAAGTAGAATTAGCAAAAAATTGAGGGAAAACCCTTTCTTCTAGCTACAGTTTCTCGCATGCTGTAGGTATTTCACAAACGTACAATGTATGAATAAATTGATGATGAAAGAATGAATCTATTTTGTTCTTGTGAATTGGCTCAAAGAGCCAGTTTTACAGAGGTTAGCTAAAAACTACCTCCCTGAGAAGTCACAAGTGTCCAGTAATGCTTTGCCAAAAACTCATAGTCTACATTTTAGATGTCTCTGATGCAAGGATGTCCCCCCACGAATGTGGCCAGAGACTCAGGCATGTGTTAGAGCAGCCAGGTGCTCACAACTGCTTTGTAAGCATCCAACCTGAGCTTGAGTAGAAGGCACCCATGTTCCCTCCAGGACCCACAGCTTGGACAGGGAACACACCTTCCTTTGGTGTTATAGCCATTCGGTGCCATTAGCTGGGGACTGGCTGGTTCTGATCCCATTTCCACCCACCAAGGATTCTTCAAAAGAATCAACATACCAACAAGATCAACAGGCCGGCCCCTCTGAGACATAACACATTCTTTGCCAGGAGCCCCATTACTGAGAAGTTCTCAAGTGGAAAGAACTGCTCTCGTTGGAACATCTGAATCAGAGTCTTGGCTCTGTGGTCTCAGGAGGGAATGTTTCTTCTCCCTACTTAACTGTAAAAGTGGCAGTGGGGATCCCACTAAACGGAACCCAGGTGCACAGAAGTTTGTGAGAGCGCTTTGTAAACAATGAAGAGATAAGCTGGCCCGTCTCCAAAGGCCATTACCACCAACACAGGGGCAGAAGAAAGTTCATTGGGTGCAACCGGATGGCCCATGGCTTGGAAAGAAAAATATATGCTCTGTCCTCAGCAGCTAGTAACTTCAGATGCTTTCATGCACCCTACTCTCGGATATATTAAGCTGGAGTTGCCCCAAAGTTCGTCATTTTTGTGCCTGTCACCTTCACACCTGTGTTGCCATAGACAGCCGAGTCTCGCCTGTTATAATTTCTTTTCACATCAAATTGAAGTTAACTTTCTTGTTGTACATTTTCATCAATAAACCACAGGTTTGACATGCTGGTAACACGTACTTCTGTGCTGCATTCCATATATGGGGAGACACTGTAGTTAGAAAAGATCATTCCACTGCTCAACCCAAGACAGGAGGAAAGGGAGCCGGCCGAAACCTCATATGAGTTGGCACAATGAATGACTTGGATGTTCCCTAAGCTGAGCAAAAAAGCAGTCCTAACACACTGAAAAGCAACTTTGAACTCTAATTCATTATCTATCCATATACAATAAGGATTATTTATGTTCCTATCATACTTTACAGTTTTAACAACACATTCATGATCATTTTACATGGGGTCCTGACCCCAAATGTGGCAGCAGGTGGGGTGGCTGATACCATTCTTTCACACGAGGGACTCAGGGGTGTTGGAGGACTTGTATGAGATCGTGTTAGAAATAAGGAACAGCACCAATAATGCCTCTGTCTTCAGCACATTTCACTGCACCCTCCTCAGGGGGAACAATATTTTCGCTAGGACTGCTTTGCCCTCTTTAGGCAGGACAACTCTCCCTGCCAGTTTTTTTTTTTTTTTTTATCCATCTGCTCTTCTATCTGCATATCCATTTATCTGTCTATCCATCTGTCTATCCGTCTTCCCATTTATCCAGCCAGCCAGCTACCCACCTACCCACTTCCCCATCCATCCGTCTGTCCATCCATCCATCCATCCATCCACCATCCAGTTTTGGGGGACCTTCTTTGTGCTTGTCACTCTCTATACAGAGCACTGGAACTACCTGCCAGTTTTTATTCTTATAAAATGAAGAGTGTTCATGGTGAACTGGGATGGCAATAAGAGTACTGTCCACATCAATTTCTTGTGATTTGAAGTTCTACTGCAGATTTTCTCTGATCGTAGCAAAACATAGTAATACGCTCTACTTCTTCCTGTCAAATGAAAGAAAATACTTGGGAGTGGGACAACAAAAGAAGCAGGAAAAGATCCGGTTAGTAAGAGTCCTCTCCTCCATAAGTACATTGGAAATACAATACTTATGGTTATGTCGTTGGATCACTTTAGATGAAAAGGGCACACTTCCAATTACTTCACACGAGTCTGAAGTCCAAATAATTAGAATATGTCCCTGATAATGTCTTGGAACTTTCTGGAAGAACAAATTTAAGCAGCTAGGTGTTTTCTCGGCAGCCGTTCAGAGTCAAGACTCACTTATCTTCATGACTGCCCTGTTTTGGAATTTTAATTCGTTCATTTCAGAGCTGAGGACAGCAAACCAATGATCAATGATGCAGGTGGCCTAACATATTGAGAGCCTGTAAAGGGATGTGTCTCAAAGCAGATAAAAATAGAACTCCAAATATCATGTAGAACAGAGTGAGACAAAACAGGAATCTATTATCAACCAGTAGAGAAAGAAAGAAAGAAAAGAAAGAGAAAGAAAGAGAAAGAGAAAAGAAAGAAAAGAAAATAAAGAGAAAGAAAGAAAGAAAAGAAAAAATTCAAACATGCAAAAGAAAGAAAGAAAACATGGGAGATTTCCAAAGAAAAAATAAAACAAAACTTGAACACTCCTGTAAGAATTTTTTGAATTTATCCCAAATAGCTATAACTTCAACCCACTTGTTTTTATCACGCTTTCCTGTCACTGATGGCTTCCTTATCAATGAATGAAGTAGGGCAATGGTTCTCAAACCTCAGCGTACATCAGAATTACCTGGAAGGCTGGTTAGAACACAGCTGGCTGGGACCCACTCGGAGTTTCAGATTCAGTAGGTCTGGGGCCGAACTCAAGAATGTGCCTTTCTAAATTCCTGGGTTCTTTTGCTGCTATGGTTGGTCTGGGGACCCCACTTTGAGAAGCAAAATGGACCATCTCTAGTCCTCGTCTTTTCAGTTGGGTGTGACCCTGGGGACCACTCCCCAGTGAATGCCACTCTGAATGCCACATATCTCTTGCTTTCCCAGCCATCTTGCCTCTCCTCCATTTTAGAAACCTATGGTTCCTCAAGATGCTATGCTAGGCTTCTCTGTCCTTTCACCGAAATCTTCCTGAGCAACTTCACTCACTCTGAACCCTTTTGTTAACCACGGACATCTGGCAGCCCCCAGGCTGCTGCTCCAGCCTGACACCATGTGAGCTCCCCTCGGGCACAGCATGTTGTCTTGTTCAGTATCCAGAACATGCCTGGAATATAGACTGTGCACCATAAACACCTATTACAACTTCCTCGTCCATCTGAATGTCCCACCGGCTGGCCTGCAACTGACATTAAATATATTCGGAAAGAAATACATCAAAGAAGGGTATTATACAAACTAGATTCCTTCCCCGTATTTCCAGTCGTACCACCACCCACCCATTCTGTACAATCTAAGAAATCGATGATGGGTCATCCTCGAAGTCTTGCACGTCAAACACCAAGTTGTGCTGACTTCACTTCTAAATCTCTTTCAGGTCATTCCATTCCCCCCCCCCCACCCCATTCCCATTGCCACTGCCTCATCAAAGCCACCCCAGCCTCCCACCCAGTCCCTCCTCTGATCTCTGCACCAGGCAGTCGGCTGAGAGATGGGATCTCATTCTGTGCTCCGTGACGAAAGCCAGCCCTGTCTTCCCTGATGTGTTTTTGTTCCTCAAACACTCCATGTGCTCTCATTTCTGAGCCGTGGCTCGTGAGCTTCCTTCCATCTAGAATACTCTTTCCTTTTCTTCCCCCTACATGTCCTTCTACTCATTTTTTAGTTCCCACTGTAAACATTTGGATCCTCCAAAAAGCCTTCCCTTCCTCTCTCATAAAAACAGAACAAAATCCCCAAATTGGGACATGGCTTGCCTTGAGTTCCTAGGACCTCTCTACCTACAGAGACTGTATTACCCTTGCTTGTTTAGCTACTGGCCTTGTTTGTTCTCCGGGGGGAAGGCTCATGTCTGTGTTGTGCTGGGACAGGGCCTGGACCTGATTATATTTGCTGAAGGAACAGGCCAACCAGATTTAACAGGGGGAGACATAAAAGAAATTATTTTTCTATGTTGAGAGCCATCAGAGAAGCAGTATGTCTGGAACGGGCACGGGGGAACACTCGAGGATGATGGGAATATTTTGTACTTTGTTCTGGGTGGAGGTAAAATGAGGGTACACATACATAAAAATTCAAGCTATACACTGAAGAGTGGTGCATTTTACATATGTAAAGCGTACTTCAATAAAAGAAGTGAATTATTTTTAAATTGTGGTATAACTCATATGGGGATATAAAAATTCATATAGGTTAAAACAATTCATGTGGGATGTGACTCTGGAATTCAGTTACAACCCAAGGCACAGAAGTACTGAAAGATGTTAATTATTTCCCAAAGATCCAGAACAAAAACATGGCGAGGGGTTTTTTGTTTGTTTGGGGTTTTTTTTTTGAGAAGAGGAGAGAATGGAGGGGGAAAGGGAGAAAGAGAATCCCAAGCAGGCTCCAAGCTCAGTGCAGAGCCCTAAGGGGGTTTGGTCCTATAAGCCCCATATCATGACCTGGGCTGAAATCAAGACCTGGTCGCTTAACCCACTGAGCCACCCAGGCACCCCTTCCTTAAGTCTGTTCTAAAAATGTAATTGCTTTAGATTACACCTTACTTAAATTTGGAGGCCTGAAATATTTTTAGGGAAAGAGATGATTTCAAAGTCATTCTCCCCAGAATCAAAGACACCCTTTAAAAAAAATCAACCCATTTCACAGGTGCACCTGGGTGGTGCAGTCGGTTGAGCACGCAGATCTTGGTTTCTGCTCAGGTCATACTCAGGATCATGGTCTAAGGGTTATGAGATTGAGCCCCATATCAAGCCCCATGTCAAGCCCTGGATAGTGCTCTGTGCTCAGCACAGAGTCTGCTTAGGACTCTCTCTCTCTCCCTCTGCCCCTCCCACCTCGCTCGCTCGCTCTCTCAAATAAATTAAAAAAAATTTTTTTTTTTAAAAGCCCATTTCTCAAATTAGAGAGACTATAGTCTAACAGGGAACATGGAAATTCGAGATTCATTTTCTAACTAATGGGCGAAAATGCAGAGCGGTTAGGACCTTGTGTTCTGCAATTTACTTTTCATAAGAAGATCTCTGTGCTTTGTCATGCCGGGCTTCCTAACAGCCCCTCTGACTGTTGTTTGTCCTGACTGCTCAGCAGTCCTTTGGACCACGTAAATGCCAGTTTTGAAACACAGCAATTAAAGCATTCTTCAGGTAGGGTGAAAAGCACCCAGGGGAAGCACGATGCATCCAAAAATAACGACATCTACAGCCACTAACCACTAAAAGGGCGCTTTCTACACTTTAGGCAAAAGTCATTGCCTTCAGCCCTTTCGGGTGATTTTTCTACAAACGTACATGTTTTGCTTCTGTTCTTGGTATTATTTTAGTCAAAGTTTCATTTTCCTTATGCCTCTCTTTGCTAATGGTATGCTTACATTCAAAATTTAAAGGAGAGAAGGATTTAAAACTCCTGATTATTTAATTTAGTGAAGATATGACTTTAGCATCACGATCCTCATTATTCCCAAGTGAGAGGGGAAACAATTTTAATATACAAAACCCTTTCCAACACCAGAGTTGAAAAACTGAAAGCTTGCCAGTCATCCCAGTCTGACCGTGAGGAAGGGTGCACCACCGTGGTCCTTTTCCTGGTGGAAAAGCCGAGGTAGCTAACTGGCAAAGGAAAGAGGACCCAATGTCCCGGGGCAGGGGTACTTATTCCTAATTTGGAGCACTTTGTCGCGGTTTCAAAGTATCACCCAGGAAAAGGAAATAATCCGATAAAGTTGACGTTACCCGGGGAAATGAGAGGGGAGGGGAGGTCGGGGGCCGCTGGGATGGGCGACGGGCAGAGATGGTGATGGTGATGGTGGTGATGGTGATGGTGACGGTGGAGGCGATGGTGGCGGTGATGGTGATGGTAATGATGGTGACGCTCGCCGGCTCCTCTCCAGTTTCTCCATCACTGCCTGTCCTCTCTGCCTCCTCCGTCCCCGCGTGGCCTCTGCCCGGAGAAACACAGCCGCCAGGATTTGCACCCAAGCCGCACGCCCTCGGGCGCAAGGCTGCGGCGCCCGCCACCCCGGCACCCCGGCACCCCGCCGCGCCCCCCGCGGCCGCAGCTCCTGGCAGTGCGCGCACCGGCCCGGCTCCCCGCCCGCGCGCCCAGCCCTCCCGGCTGACCCCGCGCCCCCCGGCCCGCTCCCCGCCGAGCCCCCGCGGCCCGGGCTGCGGTCACTTACGCCAGCGCTGGGCCCCGCCGCCCCGCGGCCCCGAGACAAAGGCTGCGCGGCCGCTGCGCCGCCGGCTGCTCCTCCGGCCGCCGCTGCCGGGGACCCGAAGGAGGCGAGGGGGAGGGGACAGAGGAGAGGGGACGGCGGGGAGGGGCTACCCGGCTGTAGCGGCCCAGACCCCGCTCCTGCTTCCCCCGGCCCGCCGCCCTCCGGGGCGCCGTCCTCCCCCAGTCTTCGGTCCCGAAAACCTCCCCCAAGGGACCGCGGTACCGCCCCTCGGGGGGCGGGGTGGGAGGAAGAGGAAGGGAGACGCGCGCGCGCCTCTGTGTGTGTGTGTGTGTGTGTGTGTGTGTGTGTGTGTGTGTGTGTGTTCCCTCCTCCCAATCATGATCCTCTCCATCCTCTCCATCCACCCCCGCAGCCCGGAGCCATCTCAGGAAAATGCCAGCCTCTGCCGCACCTTACAACCCTAGAGATGCTCCTACGGACCTCCTTGCCGTCCACGCACCTCTCCTCCTGACGTCCAACCGTTTTATGAAGAGCAAAACTGAGACCTGGAAGGTGAAGTGCCCAAGGACGCAAGGTGGGAGGAGAATGCCAGGACCCAGGACCGTGAACCCTTTCCGGGTGGGACCACATCTCACCTGTTTTCCACCTCCCCGCGCCCCCCCCCAAGCCCCCACCGCTTGCTTAGCTTCAGTCGCTGTCCTCCAGCAGGACCCGGCAGGCTGGAAGGTGGGCATCAGGGAAGGCGACCCCCTCATGCACCTGCGGGGAATGGGGAGGCTTCCCTTTCCGGGAGAAGTACCACTTTCCCTTGGCTCAGTCATTTGCATCTTGTTAAGAATAGTGGCTTTGGTTTGTTTTTATTTTTAAAACTTTTCACTATGGAATTAAGAAAAAAAAAATCAAAAGTAGACTAGTATAAGGAAGCCCTGAGTGCTTAGCTCCAGCTTCAAAGGTTGTAATCCTTGCCATTCTTCCATTTATTCCTCACTCTTCTCCATCCCCGGGGCTAAGGACTTTAAAAGAACACAATCACAATTTCATTACCCCACCTTACCAAATTAAGAATAATTCCTTGACACCAGCTGACTGTGATTTGTTAACAGCTGATGGTTATTTGTTGAGAACTTATTACCAAGCTTGTGTTCAGCGACTCTACTGATGCTGCTCAGCTTCTGTGTGGGCCCTAGGGTCTCCAGAGCCGGTGATAGACAAGGGTTGTCTACATTGTTTCTGGCCTCCGGTGACTGATGGAGCAGGAGTTCCATAGCTCTGACCTAGCAAGTGTGGGTGCTTCTTACTGAGTCCCAGGCCTGGAAAATGTTGATTGCAGCCCGTCCTTCCAGAAAAAGGCACACACAGAATTCTGATTTAAAGTCAGGGGACTCGGGGGCTCCTGGTGGCTCAGTGGGTTAAAGCCTCTGCCTTCAGCTCAGGTCATGATCCCAGGGTCCTGGGATCGAGCCCTGCATTGGGCTCTCTGCTCCATGGGGAGCCTGCTTCCCTCTCTCTCTCTGTCTGCCTCTCTGCCTACTTGTGATCTCTCTCTGTCAAATAAATAAATAAAATCTTAAAAAAAAAAATCAGGGGACTCGGATGTGAGGGCGATCTGGCTGCAACATCTGTCACCCCATTGAGCACCAGGATTGATTCGGCTGATCTGGCTGGCTACGCAGGTGTCCCCTTCCTCTCTCACCGCTCCATGTGCGTCCCTCCCGAAACTGCGCGCTTGGTTGAAGAGGACGACCTTCCCCAATAGAGGAGAGGACCGTTTTTCGATCCAGGGTATACGAGTAGCTGCCCTCCCCTGCTGGAACCTCTGAACAAGCTCTCAGGGTCCATTTGTAGGAGAACATAGGGTAGTCAAGCCTTCAAGGCTTCAGACACATCCAAATGAGGCACTGCATGTGGCAGTCTGCCTTTCTAAAACAAATAAAAAACCAAAACAAACAAACAAACAAAACAGGGGACTCAGTTCACTTCTCACAGGCTGCCTGAATCTAACTACAGGTTACAAACTACAGAAGTGGTCTGATATGTCCTTTGCAGTCCCTTGGAGACCCCGAGATGGGATCCTGAGTCTTCAGGTGGGTTTCCGTCTTGTTTGCTGAGAGCTCTGGGGCCCAGGGACAGGAGGGGAACGCTAGGGTATGGGGCCTTTCTCCCCTAGGAGGAGGCTCTGTGTTAAGTCCTATGCCAGTGTGGTATGAATCCAGTAACTCTTGCTAGCCTTGTGATCTTGGGCAAGTTACTTGACATCTCTGTGCCTCTTTTCTCACTGGGGGCAAAATAAGGTTGCCGTTCAAACCAGCCTCTCTGGGCTGCCAGGGGGCCTTTAGGCACAGTTGATGTCTGGTTCCTAAAGGTTGAGAAGGTGCTCAGAGCATTCGCACCTGTTGTGCCCGCAAAGCGGGAGGACCAGTGGTGGAAATCTAGGAGGACCTCCGCTGCTCCAAACAATTCCCAGCCTCGGGGCAAGAAGACAGAAGGGCCCGTGCCTGCTTTCTGCAGCAGTAGAAGCAGAGCGTACCTGTGACAAAGCGGCTCTTCCCCCGCTGCCTGGGCAGGCAGTGCAGGTGCCCACTGGCAGGCCTCCATGGAATTCCTGACTACTGTGGGTTTCCTTACTGACGTGGCTCAGGAAGTGGTCTCTGAAATGCTCAAGGGATGTGCTCATTCTCTATCCACCCACCCATTCACCCCAATCAGACTGGTCTCCGTCGGTGGAGCTTGACGTTCCCTCTCCTACCTTCCCAAGCCTTCCCTCCCTCCCCTGTGACGTCACCCTGATAATTTCAGGCAGTGGGAAATCTCCCCAGTCGGAGTTCCTGGGCCTGCCTTGCGTTAGTGATCTGTCCCGTCGTTTGCTGTGTGTGTCTCGTGGGCCCATCTAGGGTGGAAATGTGTTGAGAGGAGAGATTGTCAACAGCTGTCTCAGCACCGCCCCGTAACAACCTGCTGATTGCCCAACCCAACATCCGTGCAAAAAGCGCGTCTTCTTTTTTTCTTAAAGGATTTTATTTATTTATTTATTTATTTATTTATTTATTTATCAGAGAGAGAGAGAGAGAGCGCGAGCAAGGGCACACAAACAGGCAGAGTGGCAGGCAGAGGTGGAGAGAGAAGCAGGCTCCCTGCAGAGCAAGGAGCCGGATACCCGGATGTGATCCCAGGACCCTGGGATCGTGACCTGAGTTGAAGGCAGCGAAGGCAGCGGTTTAACTGACTGAGCCGCCCAGGTGTCCCCAAAGAGTGCTTCTTGTAATGTACCTAGATTATTATTCTCCCAAGAGGGTTCAACCCAGGCCAGGATTTCCGTGTCCCCCAGGGAGCCCCGCAACTAGCAGGTCACTTGATCCTGCTTACCTGCCTGCCCTTCCCCAGGGCAAGGCTGGACCTGAGGAGGAAGGGATATGCCTCGGGGCTGGGGCTTCCCATTCACCCTGATTGTGACACTCTGTTTCTGAATCTTCATCTCCCAATTGCTCTGTAATCTCATCCCGGAGCTGGCAAGGGGACCACGTTCCCTAGTGCGGGTCTGGATTTCTACAGAGAACTGGCCTTTCTTTTTCATCTCTCTGTCCCTTCCCCTTTCTCTCCCTCCTCTCTCCCCCTTCCCTTCCCTCACTAATGCATCTGCTCCTTTTCTATCTCATAATATGGATTGTATTGATTTTTCAAGCCATCCTTGGCCAGCATCAATCAGGGAGGAGGTAGGTGAGTAGAATCAACTGAAGCTTTTGTAGAATGAGATGGACAGAAGAAACACAGTGTCTAGCTGTGCTTGGGGGAGAACGGCCGAACTGTAGGTCCTCTTACAGGATGTAGAATATTTTAGGGATACTCCGACCTTATGGGTCTTCTTGGACATAAACTGACTGAGAAGCCCTCAGGGTTAAGATGAGACCCAACAAAGAATATTATTAGCCTCCATTTGTTATTTGTGGACAATCTGGCGCTCTCTGCCAGCTCTAAGAGAAAGCTCTCTAAACTATTAAAATGACAAAGAACTTTAGTCCCGATAAAGAAATAGAGTTTGGTGTAGCTAAATGGAACGCCATACAAATGTGAAGGACAGCTTGGGGTGATGAATGGATTTACAACTATAAAGATGAACTTACAGAAGATTGATAGCAGGGGAGAGTCTAATATCAGGGCTTCCAGCTGTTGATGAAGGCTGAACTTATCGGCAGTGAAGATAAGCTTAGATAAAATGGAGAGAAAAATATTTCAAAATAAGCCTAATGCTAGCAGCTAAATGAAGGCAGTAAATGCATCTGCGGTTACAACCCATTTGTTATGATAGACTACAGATCATTATAATGAACAGCAGATTAGTAACTGCAAAATGCCCTGTGCTTCACAAGGAAATTTGAGCCCCTCGCTCCCCCACATCCAAGGAAGTCCACCTGTCCCGGCAAGAAAGCTTTCACACACGAGTTGGAAACTAAGAAAATTGAGAACATCACACAGGGTGGGCTATGTCCCCTCCCACCGAATCTGGATGGGCTTGCTTCTGTTTTGTCTTCCACCCATGGAGAAAGGTGGGAGAGTCCGGGTTTATGAATTTCGCATCGTAAAAGGCACACAGCTTCCATCTGCCTTGGTCGGAATGTTTGCCCTCCAGTGCCCCCTCTTGGGATACGCCTACTCAGAGGTTCCAGATGATTCCAGCGTCCAGCCTTCAAGTCACCTCCAGCTGTTTGTCTTTCTAGATGAGACCTCAGACTTCTCATGGAGAAGAGACTAGACATCCCCTCTATGCCCCATCCAAGTTCATGCCCAAAGAATCTGTGACCATAAAGAAAAATGGTTGTTTAATGCCACTAGGTTTAGGTATTTGTCATGTAACAATAGATAACAGTAATATTAAATAAACAAAAATATGCCAGATGTGGTAGGACAGATTGTGCCTTCAAAAGACTTATAGTCTTCACAGAGATCAGCGGGATATAAGCTGAGCAAGAAGATTGGGATCTCACTGAATTCCAGGCTGTCCTCTGCCCTTCCCAGCTACACGGGCAAGTGACCATCTCTGTGCCCAGTGTCCCCACCTTATAAGGATGTTGTTAAGAGTGAACACACATGAGGCATTTAGAACATGGTGAATGGCCCAGAAATGCCAGCCACTGTTAAGGTCATCATGTAGCAGGACATATTTACTCTGTGACACGAAGCAGAGAAAGTGTCCCTGTGCCTGGTCAGATCATCAGGCAGTTTCTTTTTCAAGAGGAATAGATTTGTGTAATGGATTTGATGAATAGGCTCTGTGATTTTTTAAAAAGATTTTATTTATTTGGAGAGAGAGGGAGAGAGAGCACAAGAGCAGGAGGGGCAGAGGGAGAGGAAGAAGCAGACTCCCCGCCGAGCAGAGAGCCCGATATGGGGCTCCATCCCAGGACCCTGGGATCATAACCTGAGCCAAAGGCAGACGCTAAACCAACTGAGCCACCCAGGCCTCCCTCAGACAAGGATTTTTGAATCCACCTTAGAACAGGGATACTAATGCAATTTTTCTGCTCGGGTTTTATGTGTGCTAAGTACTTAGTCGGTTCTCAGATGATTTCTAATTTGATGATAATGCAATGTAAGTGTCAGGGAGAAGAGACCAGGCTAGCATGTCTTTCTTAGATGTTCCAAGGAAACATGCACACAGTTCTAAAACCACGCCCTGGTCACACGCCTATCTTTTTTGAAAGCTCTTCTTGCTTTATAACCACAGGACATTTCAAGCCAGACTCCAGAAAATGCCTTGCAATTAAAATTTTACACTGCCTGTTGCCACACAGCAGTTTTGTTATTGCTTTTTGTCACTGCCCATTAGAAATAATGACCCTGGCATGGGGTTTGTTACTGGAGTCATTAACACACCATACCGTTCTGCTACATGAAACAAACCATGCTTCTGCTAAGGTGACCTGGTAGATCGTTGTGGTTTTGTTTTTTTTCACCCGTCTTTCTTTTGTTTTTCCTTCTGCAGAACCTAATGATAGACAATAAAATGAGCAAATGGAGATTTCACGGAAATGTACATTCAAGCTGCAGATGCTGCACAGGGCTAGCTACAGTTGGCTTAGAGTCCAAAACATGTTTCTCCACTCTTGGGGCTGCTCTAGCAACAAAATGGGATCGTATTTGCACAGGGGTGTCCCACCTCAGTTTCCTTTTATCTGCAGATAAAAGGAATTACCTTCTCTTCATGGAGAGCCTGTGATGGAGTAGAAAGAAGGTGGGGTTTGGCATCACACAGACTAGGGCGTTGACTCCAGCTCTGACACTCATTCACTGAGCAACGCGAAGTGGGTGGCTTTAGATCTTTGAGCCTCAGTTCCTTCACCTGTACAATGGAAATAATAATGGGGCTAATAATACATCTCTCAGGGTCATGAGAAAAGTCCATGCAATACAAGTGGTCAAAGCCATTCCTTGTGCATGTGAGTGATGCTTTTCTTATACCATGGCTTTCTGCCTTCCTGGCCAAAACTGAAGGGGCCAAAGAAGGACGGTCAAATCCAAGGCCACTCACTACAGGCTGGCCAGTGACCCTGCTGTGGCCTAACTTAAAACTCTGTGGAAAGCAATGAACAGCCTGGATCAATATATTTTAAAAACAGCTTTGTTCAAAGAAATGATTACCTAAGAAGCCCAGAGAGTGGGTGTGGTGGGCAGAATAGCAGCCCCCAAAGATATCCATGCCCTAATCCCTGGGACTTGTGAATTTGTTCTATTTCCCGGCAAGAGGGACTTGGAAGATATGGTTAAGTTAAGGGTCTTGGGATAATGTGGTCACCGTGGGTTATTGGGTTAGGCCCCGTGTCATCACAAGGGTCCTTATAAAAGGGTATTGGGGGGCTCAGAGTCAGAGAAGGGGATGTGAGGACAGAAGTAGGGGTTGGGGTGATGTAGAGCCAGGGGCCAATTGTTGCCCCTGGGAGAGGCTCCAAGCCTCTAGGAATGGGGAAGGCAAGGAATTGATGGTCTCCTAGAGCCTCCAGAAGGAATGCAGCCCTGCCCATGCCTTGGTTTTCGCCTATGATAAGCACTTTTTAGACTTTCAAGGGTCAGATCTATGAGGTAATATATTTATGTTGTTTGAAGCCACTGAAATGGTGGTAACTTGTTACAGCAAAAACTCATCTGTAAAGGGAGGAAGGGGATTGTCATGGGGAAGAAATATACAAGATCGAGTGGGCTTCTGGAGGGCTGGCCTCATTCTGGTTCTTGACTCGGGTGGGGGTAACCCAGGCAAATGGTGTTCAATTTATAACTACATGTTCAATGTTAGATTAATGCTATGTACACTTTTCTTCATGTAAGTTATAGTTCATAATGTAAACATCATTTCAGTGGCTTTTTTACTTGGAAAAATCTGGGATCCAGCAGGAAATAGATGAGATCCTCCCACAGGGTTATTGAAGAGAGTATAAAGGAGCAGATATTTACCAAATGGTGACCAAGGTTAGGAAAGAAACAAAGGCCAGTTGGGTGGCCTGAGACCAGCAATGGAGGGAGGCTGGAAGAGGCAAAGGGAAGGGCATTCCCCAGCCAGGGAGGGTAGCTCAGTGGAGGGGAGTGCCTGAGAGGAGCTGTCCGGGGAGGGACCTCCCAGTGGGGGACAGAGGGGGAATGAGCAGCCTACCCTCCAGTGTCCTGCTCCTGCAGCCCATTGGCTGATCCCACCCAGAAGCCAGAGCACAGGGGCCTGGTTGATGCCTCCCATCCAAGGAGCAGCGTGGACAAGTTTGGAAGGTGGGTCTAGAGGCCAAAGGAAAATATCCTGGACAGTCTATCCCCTCTTGTCTTTTGTTGGTGTGAAAGTAGTCATGGCCTCTGCAGAGAGGACATGCCAAATTTCATCAGATGTGATATCACCATGGGTAAGGTCGATTCAGCCATACGTCCATGAGAGACCTAACCTTCTAGCCCTAACAGTGCTCTTCTGATACTGAAATGTAGATGACAGGGAAGAGGGAGTAGGAGAACAATGAACAGAAAGAGATCCGCTGTGTACTCCTCTTCTGTAGCTGGTGATGAGGCTTAACTGGCATTATTACCTGGCTTCTCCCTCCTTCCACACTATGTCCCTCTTCCTATCTGCCAGCATCTCAGCTGGGTGATGAGCTTCTCTGGTGTGTGATAGTGACCCAGACCTTCATTCCTGAATGAATGGAACCCTTGACTTAACTGCAGTTTTCCATGAATGAGAACAGTTGGAGAGAAGTACCAAAAGGCCGTATCCCCAGGAATTCCTTGGGCCAACCCCCTAACACTTCCTGACCCACTGTGTAACCATGATCCAGTTTTTCTCTGGTAATTAAGATCTGTCACCCTGCTCAGACTAGTGATCCTTTCCTGGCTGTTGGCTCAACAGCATGAGGAGACCCAAATGGCCAAGGGCCAGTCTCTACTTCTAGTTTAATAGTGCTATGACTAGGTTGCCTGGTGACATGGTCCTCTGTCAGGCTCTGGGACTTCCAAACTTACCCATTCCAAGATCACAGGATGAGAAGGAAAAAGTCCCTCAATTGTATTTTGTGGGGAGGGATTAGGTATAAGAGACTCAGAGACACCACCAACTCGACCTTTTGATTCCTAGACCTATGGATTAGGCTACTGGAACAATGGAGAATTCCATTGCTTGGAAGCACATGTTACATCCTATAGGACAGATTCCAACAATTCTCAGGGTGTTCCTCCCTTCTGCTACCATAACTTCAAAAGGCCATTCTACCCTTCTATTGATTCTGCTTTTGGTTAGTGGTGGGCCATGGGTTAAGACTAGCCTATTTTATGACCTCCCATCATGGGAAAATGTGTCTTGGGTGGAGATAAAGTTGTAAAAGATGTTATGGCTACAAATGAGGAATTCTTCCAGTCCTCATTTGGGGAACTGGCAGAGCCCTGAGGATAGAAAGTGTGAATCTATACCCAGATGATAGTTTCTCATTCTGAAAACAGATCGCTGCCTGTTACATCATGACAGAAGCCCAATGTCATGAATCTCTTAAAAGGTAACTCCCCACCCCCCCAGAAAATGGTGCCAAATCAGGGGCTCCGTGTTGACGTCTGCTGTTGGAAGTAGCCAGATCCTTGTTGGTGAGGAGAAGGCCCTATTGCCGCATAAGCCCCATTCCTGCCCCACCCTCAGCCACATGGTCATTATAAGGCTTGGTGGGAAAAGCACTGACTGACTGCTACAGAACACGTCATCCTCTACACTTGATGCTAGAGAGACTTGTTCTGGGGGGATGTCTCACGTGAGGATTTGCATGGAATTTAAATTGCTTCACATTCTGCGGACATTCCAAAAGGTCAACCACTTTCTTCTCTCTAAGAGCTCCTTCTACCAGTTTTCCAATTTTTCTCTTTCCAAATCCTTCACCGACAACCTGTGAGTCACAGCTCACGAGTCAGTGTAGATCCAGATACCTTCTTCAACACAGATAGACAGACTGGAGTGTTGCCCATTGAGGGGGCAGGGCGAGTTCCCATCACCAGTGATTTTTAGGACCATCCCTTAGTGCGACTCTAGCGTCATCTGCGTCTAGCTGTTCAGGTCTGTCATTCCCGTGAAAATCAGGAAACCCATTCCATTGCCATATCTCCCACCCTGACCTTTAGCCCACAGAGGATACAACCACACAGTCCTTTGGCGGTGCTGGCGGCCCATTTATTCATGCTGTGGTGAGGAGAGTGTGCCTTAGACCCTTCTAGGGAGTGTGTGGAAAGGACAGATGTGCAGGTTGCCCATAATCCAACTATTCGAATTTACCCACTTGTCTGAACCTATGAACATCTTCCTCTATGGGCTATCTGGGGCATTCTGAGATGTCGCCCTCATTAACTGCAGGCATTACTGAGTCCATGGAGGAGAGAGAGGATGGTGGGAGGTATCAGCGTGGCTCTGAGACCAAACAGAGCCGTGTAGTTTTCCTCCTGCTCCCCTCTTCCACACTGCTTCTTGGAGACAGAGGCCCAGTAGAACAGTGACTATATGTGGAGAGCATAGCGTGTACCTGAGTGGGGCAAGGCATGGATGGTGATAGACATGGAGAATACCACTTCATGGTGTCGTCTGTGCCCAGTGTGAGTGGCACAGGAGGCAGACAGCCTCTACTCCTCAGCTCCTTGACGGTCCACCTCAGCTGCGGAGGGCCACCCAGCCTGAGGTCACCGCCATACAAGGGCAGACCTCATGTGGTGACTAAGTGAGGCAGAGCGTGAAGGCATGGCTATTCCGTGATTCTAGTGAATGGCTCTTGCCCCAGAGCTCCCTGCCAGCATAGCTAAGGCTTTGGGTGGCGGGGGGGAGGGGGGCGGGGGTGGGGGCGCTCACATGGCAGTTGAGCTTCTCCTCCACTGGGTACTTTTCCCTCACAGGGCTTGGCCTCCTTCTTAGTCAGCTCAGGTTTTCCTAACAAAGTACCACAGACTGAATGGCTTAAGCAACAGAAAGAAATTTCTCACAATCCTTGAGGGTTGAAGTCCAAGATCAAGGTGTTGGTGGGGCTGGTTTCTCAGGAGGCCTCTCTCCATGGCTGGAGATGGTCGTCTTCTTCCTGTGTCTTCCTGTCGTCTTCCCCCTGTGTGTGTCTGTGTCCTAGTCTCCTTGTCTTACAGGGACACCCGTCATATGGGATTAGGTCCCACACTAATAACCTCTTTTTAACCTAATCACTTCTTTCCATACCCTATCTCCAAATACATTTGAATTCTGTGGTACTGGGAATGAAGGCTTCAACATAGGAACTGGGAAGGTGGGGACACAATTCAGCCAATAAAAGTCTCTATTGAATGTCTTGCACCCCAAGTCCCGTCTCTTCTGGAAAATTCAGCCTGGGACACTGAGCCAACACATTAAGTCCTAATTTCCGATGTTCATAGGCTTAGCTTGATGGAAACTCAGATTCCTTCCATTTGGTCTACTACCCTTATGGTGTACCAACCTTGCTCCTGCTCATGTCCCTTCCCTCATTCCACATGAAAGCCACCTCCTCGTGGAAATGCAGTTGAAGCCTTACTATGTCTATCATAATATGAGTATCTTAAAGCCTCTTGATTGTTGTCTCTTCCATTTCATAACCACTACCTTGGTTAAATCCCTTGTCATCCTTTGCCTGGGTGTTTGCAACAGCATCCTAAACAACCTGCCTCCTGTCTTGTCCATGTTTAATTCATTTCTTGCACTGCAGAGATCTTCCCGAAGAATTCTGCAGGCATAAAATCTGCGTCATATTAAACAGATGCTTTTTTTCCTTTCTCGTAGGTGACGTAGGCTTCCCTTCCATTGAATTGGTGGCATTCAGAGCTTGAGAGGGAGGCTGCAAAGTCCCTAAAAAGGGGATCTGTGCTCAGGTCCACCTGACAAATGAGATATTTTAACTCTATGGCAAGAAGGTGTTGAAGTGAGAAAGAAAATGTTGCTTGTTTATTTCCTTGTAGGTTTCAAAATTATATTCCCTTACAAATCAAGGGCCAATTGAGAGTTGTGAGTGGAGTTTGCTGGGAACCCAGAGGAGGGGCAGTCTGGGACACAGGGAGATTTCCCACTGGGGGCGGGGGTCTGGGGGACCCTTCCAGAACTGGGAGAGGAGCTGTAGGAGACGTGGCAGGGTTCAGAGGTAGGGATTCTGGTTAAGACTGGAGTTAATTCACCCACACCTGAGATTTCTAGAGAGCTCTGGAGGAAAGCACAGGACAGAAGGCAGCAGTCCTGGCAAGGCGGGCCCTTGGCTCCCACTTACAGTTTTGGGGAAGAGGTGGGGAAGAGAGGCCCGAGGGAAGTGAGGGCCTGGGCTGAGGGGAGAAAGCCTTCCCATGCCAGCATTTCAGAGAGGAAGCTGAATCAGGCTGTGGTTTTCAGCAGGGGCAGCTGGCCCGATACCCAGAGTATAGACCCTGGAGGCCTGTCTCGGTGGCCAGCAGCCTGGGCCACACCGAGGAGAAGCCATTGGCCAGGCTTTACAGGGAAGTGCGTGGACGCCAGGCTTTTCCTCTCAGTCCAGCTGCTCCCTCCTTCTCCTGAAGGGAGATGAGGGAGATGCACTAAGAGGAGCGAAACTGCTAAAAGGGCACTGTCAACTTGGATAGGCCTAATCTGCCTCCTCGCCTCCCCTGTGCTCTCCAACAGCTGGAAGAGAGGAGACCACGGGAGGTCAGTTACAGAAAATGTCCTTCCTTCCTCTTCCATCCTTCCTCTCTCCCCCTCCCTCCCTTTACCCTCCTTTCCTTTTTCTCTCTCTTTCTTCCCATCTCTCTCTCTTCCTGTCTCTCTCTCTCTCCCTCTGAAGCCCTTCTGATCATGTCACTTCCCGGCCAGTGTCCCCAGTTTTTCCCCAGTGGGAAAACCCCAACACAAACCTTGGCCGCAAAGAAAGTGACTATGGGCTCTGGCGCTTCTGTAAGGGGAGGTGCGCAGAGGGGAAGGAAGCTGGGAGGGACCATGGTGAGTGTCTTCACAGAGATCCTAATTTCCCAGTCAGATCAAAGGCCAGGGTGAGGGCGCTCAGGGGGTTAGTCTCCAAGACCCAGAGATGCCACTCAAGGGCAGGCTGCTTCCAACAGTGTCTTTGCTCCCCTGCGTGTTTTCCCCATTTGGTAGTAATTTGCCCATCACGGTGGACAGATAGGTTATAAACATAAACACTGTGGTGGTCAGACTCTAGGGTGGCCCCCCGCATGATTCTTGCCTCATGGTATATAATTTGCCCCCCTTGAGTTGTGGGTGGGGGACCTGTGCCAAGAACTGAAAGTCAGGGTTGGCTGGGAAGACAAGATTAGCAAAGCAATTCTTTGCACCGGTGGAAAACAGTTTTTTGATGGCGAAGCCTCCTTTCTAGATATAAGCAGCACATATTATATGTGGTCTGAGACAATGGGCAGCATGGGGTGCACCCCCGATGTCCAGGGAAGCCAGCGCTTCCTGAATCCGGCTTCAGGCTAGAAGGTCTGTACCTTTCATTGGGTGTCCATCTGTCATCTGTCGAGGGGTCGCACTACCCGTCCCCTGGAGCAGATTTTGGCTAAGGAATGGGGCTCGGAACCCAGAGGAACAGCTCACACTTTTTCCAGTTAGATGCTTATCCTGCGACTCATTTATTTTGTCTGAATTGGATCCCCAGAATATTAAACATGCGCCTAATCAAATGTAAGTACAAGCCCACATTTGAAAGTCAGATATAAAAGGTTTCTGGATTTGTATCATTTCACATTACCCAGACTTCTGCTTTCATCCATGAGAATGAATACATAAGAGTTGTCTGAGACCAAAATAATTTTCTGGGCAAAGCAGAATAAATGTATTAAAATGAAGGGGGGTGGGAAAGCACCCTGAAGATGAAAAGGTTTTCACCCGAGATTGAGCTAGGAGAGATGGAATCTGCCTGTTATTTTCAATTTTGATCACCCAGGCTTTTATTTTCAAGGTAATGATAGGGGAGTACAAGCACTTCACCGAGGAGGGGGCGGGGTGCGGGGAGATAGGGAGCCACAGTGAGGGACCTTGGCCTTCATCAATTAGCCCCAAGCACAGGCTGCTGCAGCCCCTGACACCAAATGCACCTCTGGAAGCATTTGGCTCTAATCAGTTCTCCCCGAGATCCTAATCAAATCCGGTTTTTATGAAAAACAACTTTCTTTTGATAACTTAATTAGTATTTTCCGAGGGAGTTTGGGAAAGCAACCCAGGGAAGCCCCTCAGTTAGGGGGATGTTCATTCCGCGCTGTTTCGTCTTTCTGTTCTTAGAAAAGAGTAGGCACCTTACAGCTGGAGGCATTTTGGAACCTTCTCGAAGGAGGAGAGAGATCATTTATGATCGAGCTATCCATCTTCTGGCAACCTGTTGTTTCTTGTCTTGGATTCTCTAAGAAGCTCCATCTCCATTTTTAAACATGGCTTTCTTGAGAACGTTTACATAAGACTCGGTTCTATTTTTAATCATGCACACGTCTCCCTTTGTGAAATTGAACAGGTACTTTGATGAGAGAAACAGAATCCATGGGTTGAAGCGGTATTTTTAGAAGGGCGGCTTGGGTTTTCGCTGCTTCTCCGAACACAGAAGATGCACTTTCTGTTGTAAAATAGAACTTCCATACAGACGTGTGCCATTTTACGATAGTTCTAAAGTGAACACCAGACATAATCACTACTTGTGTCAAGAAATGGAGCATTATCGGCACCCCCAAAGGCCCACCCTGGGATCCTTCACCCACAACCACTGACTTCATCGACAGGCACTTCCTGACTTGACTTTGTAAGTTTATCTCTCCATAGGGATCCCCAGGTAAAGATGAGCTTCTCTCTGTCTCTGTCTCTCTAATGTGCGCGCGTGCGCGCGCACACACACACACACACACACACACACACTATGGCCCTCTAGATTTTTATTTATTCCTTTTTTTTTTTTTTTGGCAATAACTATTCCTTTGGATGTTCACATTGTCCCCATTTGACCGGAGAAAGCCCAGCAAGGTGGCTCCTGTGTCCTTTTGACTTCCCTGTTTGGTCTTTAATAAAAAATCAGCCTCTCTCTAATATTATTTATGGAAAATGGACTGCCTGCATTGTCACCGTGGAGGCCGGTAGCTTTGACAAAGGTGGACACCCGTGTCCCCCCTGCCTCCATCGCACGGAGAATTTCCAGCACCACACACTTCTCTTGTGCCCACATTCACTCAACATTATCTGCTTTCATCGCCATTGGCCAGTATTGTCTTTCTCGAATTTCACATAAGTGGAAGAATACAGTAGGGGTTCTTTGGCGTCTGATTATTTTTTCCCCTTGGCATAGTGTTGTGGGGATTTAATTCTGCTGCTGAGCACAGCCGTAGTGGACCCCTTTTTATTTCTGAGTAGCTCTTCCCTATAGGACACACACTCTATTTATCTCTTCAGCTGTGGCTGGACATTCGGGTCGTTTCCAATTTGGGGTTCATGATAATACAGCTCTGTGAAATTTGCATACAAACAAGTCTTTCTTTGGGCATAATTTTCATTTATCTTGGGTCAGAATCCAGGCATGGGATTGCTGGTTTGTGAATTTGGTTAATAAGACACTGGCACGAGACGACCCAGGTTCACCTTGCCCGTTCCCTGCTCCAGACAAAGCAGCTGTTTCTCAACAAGCCCTGATTTCTTTTCCGTAAAGAGCAGTATTTGGAAATCAGAATTGGGAGCTGGGCGTGCTGACTGCTCCCAGCAGTGCGCCACCTCTGGTGGGGTAGTTTCCAGAAATACTGACTCATTTTGTCTCAACCATGGTGGGTCACCCTGCAGCCCCAGGTTCCATGCAGTAAATGCCAGTATCATCTCTCATTCACTGAGAACACACACACACACACACACACACACACACACACACACACACACACATACCGAGAAAGCCCCTGCGTGATTTCCACAAGGATGTCCTGTTGAGATGCTCCCATTACTGTTCAGAGCCCCCATTCTACACAGCTTTCTACCATCAGATGGAGGTATCTACCTGTATGGACACCGGTGTGTTCTTTGGTCCCTTGTGTTACAATAGAAGAACGGGGTTGTTTCCACTCTCTGTCCTCTCGTCTCTTGCACCCCCAGGGCTTCTTTCCAGCATCTTCATCTCCTTCCCCAATGTCCATACTTTCTCCCAGATATTCACCTACTTGCCCATTCCGTTAGAATTTAAACACGCCCAAACCTCCCCATCTCAACACAAAACTGAACTTTCCAGAGGTCCCATGTTCTCTTTGGCTACACCCTTCCCTCTTGCTTCTCACCCTGTGGCCCCCGGCTCGTGTCCTCCCTGCCCTGCAGGGCGGCTGCTGCCCAACACCCATTGCACCTGTTCGTGCCAAGGTCACCGATGACCTCACTTGTGCTAAATCCAGCGGACACTCTTCAGTCTTTCCCTGACATCTGTCGGCACTGAGTGGACCCTGCTGAGCCCCTCGCCCCTTCCATGAAGGACTGCATTTCCTTGATCTCTGAGGCTCCCCACTTCATTCTTTCTGTCTCTCTGGCTGGTCCTTGGAAACTTTTGTCTTCTTTTCTCTCTTTCCTTGTCATTTAAATGTCACTGGACCTCTTACGTCTTTCCTTTCTCATTCAACATAACCCACCCTTCTGGAAGCTATCATTCACTTTCCCAGCTTCAGACACCACCCATATCCCCCGCCCAATCCAGGTGTCTGAGCCTTCTCCTGGGTTCCAGACATTTTCCTCTTTGCCCATCAGACACTTGGATGTGGATGGTTCAGCAAGTGGCCTCCATCCTTGACTCTTCTCTTTCTCACACCCTAACCTCTAATCAGATTGCCAGGATTGGCAGATTCGACCTTCGAAATCATCTCTCTAGTCTGTCCACTTTGTTCTATGACTACTACTCCAGTCTGTGCTCCTTCCTCTAGGACACATGTTGATACTGGGATTTATAATAAATATATATTTGTTCTTCTCCCTGTATCTGGCACAGAGCTCCCAAAACCCATGGGATCACTCTAAGTTATCAGAGTGATAAAGGGGTCTCTTTTGATATCCATAAGGAGCCCCCTTTTGAGCATACCTGAGTTTATGCTAATGAGGTGACAGAGAAGCCCTGAGAAATGTAAGTATTTCTCTGAGCTCTATGAGCCATTCTAAAAACTTCTCAGAACCAAGATGGGGGTCGCAAAAACCCTGATTTCAACCAGTTGTTTAGAAGTACACATGGCAAACTGGTCTTGAGATGGTTGTTTGAACTGGGGGCAGTCTTGTAGGGGGGGAGCTCTTTCCTTGTGGGATCTGATGTATCTTTGGGTAGCTGGTGTCAGAATTGAGTTAACTGTGTAAGAAACCCACTCAGTGTCCACTGGAAATTGGGGACATGCTTGGGTGGTATTACAAAACACACCAGAGTACACCAAATCCTCAGAAAAGTGACTAATCACAGTACTTAATACTATTTGCATCACCAGTCTTATTTATGAGCTATTTTAAAAAGTGTTGATGATCTGTTTTCACTACTAAAATATAGGTTTGGTGGGAGAAGGATCTTGCTTGGTTTACTGATTGAGTCTCAGTGCTAAGAACACTGCCCCACATGGAGGAAGAGAGAGAGGGACAAGGAAATACAGAATGATGTCTAATGGAGTTTCTTAGGGAAAAAAGGAAAGGCTGAATGCTTCCTCCAGATATGACACAGAGGAACCTAGAAGAGTATGAGGAAGTTGAGTGTGGAAACTGAGTGATGGGATTTGAGCTGCCAGGCCCTGGACCTCAAGTTTAAGCTACACCCAAATTTCTGAGTGACAGAGCAGGGAACTTCACCAGGTTACATATGTGCCCTCTATGGGTTAAGGACACTCCCCTGTACCCCCACCTCCACAAGCCACATCAAGGCCAGTACCTACTCAGCCATTTCTTCCTGGTGGTATGTGTTACATGGCACATCACTCTCGCCATAATTGTCTGCACCCCGCCAGCTCATACACTCCCTGAGGACAGAGCCCATCTCCCTTGTTCTCTGCAACACCTCCCCGCTATTCCTGTGCCTGGCCCAGACTCGATGCTAAGTTAAGATGAATAAATAAGGGGTGACTGGGTGGTTCAGTTGGTTGAGCGCCTGCCTTCAGCTCAGGTCATGATCCTGGAGTTCCAGGATTGAGTCCCACATGGGGCTCTCTGTTCAGCAGGGAGTCTGCTTCTCCCTCTGATCCTTACCCCCCTTTCATGCTCTCTCTCTCTCTCTCTCTCGAATAAATAAATAAAATAGTTTTTTTAAAAAATGAATAAATAGGGGTGCCTGGGTGGCTCAGTGGGTTAAGCCTCTGCCTTCAGATCAGGTCATGATCTCAGGGTCCTGGGATCGAGTCCCTCATCGGGCTCTCTGCTCAGCAGGGAGCCTGCTTCCTCCTCTCTCTCTCTGCCTGCCTCTCTGTCTACTTCTGATCTCTCTCTGTCAAATAAATAAATAAAATCTTTTTAAAAAAATGAATAAATAAATGAAAAGCTTTTACACATTAGGAAGCTGATGGTCAGAGGTTAAAGTACTTATCAGAGTCAAAATGCCTATAGATATTTGAACCTTTGTCTAAAAATCTGTGCACTTTCCTCTCTAAATGGTTGATGCTTCTGTGTGCTACATTTGAAATACCAGCTCACTGCGTTTTCACCAGCCCTGTCTCCAGTGGACGTATTGCTACCACCTATTTCTAGCCTTCTATGATGAATAAATGGCATCAGAGAAATCATGTAAAAACACAATTTGCAATATTTGAAATTGTCTCACTCCTTTTGATGTTTTTGATACTTTGGTTATGATGCAAGATATCAAAGCAAAACCAAAGTTGTTTCTGGCTTTGTTGCTTTAGCATTTATGTTAGATTGTACTATATATCAGAACTTTCACCGCCCCTTCCCATGGGAGAATTACACTTACCCACTCCACTGAGGTCAGACCTGGTCATGTGACATGCCTTGATGCATGAAATTTGCATCATGTTTCGCACTCCTGAGCAGAAGCACAGAGTTGCCACACAGTTCCACCATCTTTTCTCTTCCCTCTGCCCCAAGACCAGCTGTATCCCAGATGGGAGTGGCTCTGTCAGCTAGGGTCAGCTGTTAAGGTGTCTTGGAGCAGAGCCTTGACTGACCCCTTTGATGTGAGTGAGTTGCTATGAACCACCAAGATTTATGCTTGTTAATTATGCTTGCAGCGTGATTTAGTGTGCGTTCACTGATAACCCCCCTACAATTTATCTTCTTGATAGCCACCAAATAAATTTTGTCAAGTATTTTTGTCTCCTGCCTCAAAGCATTTTACCTTTAGGCAATGGGTTAGGACAACAATCACAGCTTAGAATTATAGAGTTTCAATGCATTGATCAGTTGGATGTTGTCCTCTATCAGTGGCCATGGTCAACTGGGATGGATTTGAGGTTGAGATTCCACTCTTGCATTCACGTATGGTGTGACTTGGAGCTTTCATTTCCTCATCCCCAGTGAGGATGAGGATGAAGGCATCCAGAACGGTTTTGACATAGAGTATGTCCTCAGTGTATTCTGGGGATTTTTGAGTTTCCCCTGGAAACTTCAACTTTTCTGTTGACTCATTCCATCATTAATTTAAATTTTCCGTAACTCAAAGATTCGCCTCTTGCAACACACCTTCTTTGGTGAATATTAACCTCATTTGAAACTTACCTGGTCTTCCAGTGTCCATTAATGCAGGTTATATATTTATTTTTTTCTTATGCTGCAGCAGGAATTTAACAGAAAGGGATAGAACTAAACTGACTTTCGTATTTTGCACATCTATGTGAATATTACATATAAATGTGTCAGGTATGACTATGACTCTGAGACTAATTTTTAAGGAAATTTACTGTGTAACATTGGATTTATTCAAAAGAACTTGGGCACTGGGGTGGTTCGATCGGTTGAGTATCTGATTTCAGCTTGGGTTATGATCTCAGAGTCCTGGGACGGAGCCCCGCGTAGGGCTCCATGCTCAGCACTGGGTCTGTTTGTTCCTCTACCTCTCCTCCTCCTGCTGCTCTTGCATGCTTTCTCTCTCAAGCTTTCTCTAAAATAAATAAGTTAATTAAATTAAATTTTAAAAAAGGAATATGTGTCCTACGTATTAATAAAACAAACATCTGTCACCTCACCAACCAGCCTCATCCAGTACTATCGAACTTCTTGTCTCCCCCGGCCTCTCCCATCCTCTTGCCTTTCCCAGAAGTGATCACTATCTTGAGTTTTGTATTTATCACCGAAAGTAGTTTCTCGACAATCGTGCCAAACGTTGCCTAACCTGTGAGAGGTCCCCCCTTCAAAGTAGTCCGCTCACTCTGCTCAGAATATTTTTGGTTGTCCCTCCTGGAATTACCTTTGGAGCCACAGCCATATACTCTGAACATCCTCACTTACGGGGATTTAGTTTTTCAAAACACTAACACTAAAGCACTAGTGATGCTCCCTGTCATTTATTCAATATTTATAATGTGTCAGGCACTCTTCTTTACTCCCTGGATTTACAGCTTCTTTGGACCCCACTATGTCCCCAAGTCTATTTTACAGAGACGCAATGGAGACTTAGCGAGGTGAATAACTCCTCCCAAATCACCTGGTTAGTAAGTGGCAAAGCTGGGTAGGTCCAACATTGGGACACCTCATTCTACTCACTGCTACATGACCGTGCCAAAGCCAGCTTGTGCATAGGGGAAAGGTGGGTTAATCTGGACAGGAAATACCATCTGTGATTAAAAATAAAAGCAAGACAACACTATTTCTACTGATTTTTTTCAGTGGTCCTGGCTCTGAAATGAAGAATTCGGGGTTTGAGAAAATGGTCCCAGGGAGACTGTCTTGGAGACACCCCGCATAGGTTTGGAAATGTGAGCCTCAGGCTTGTTAAATTATGAACATCACACATACAGATGTGTCCCAGTGCCTTTCCTACACAGCCCCTCCCCTGCAACATAAAGAAGAGGACACAGAAGGAAAACACGCAGGATTCGATTCCACTAGTTTTGCACTTCTCTTCAGAAACAAACATTGCTACGCATGTCTGTGATCAAAAGATGTAACTATTGTTGACAAAAGTACAGAAGTGGGTCAGTGAAGGAAGATGGACTTCTCAACAAAGGGAGCAGGGCAAGGGGACACCCATAGGAAAACATGGTGAGCCCTGACATCACATCACCCCTGATATGATGAAACCTTATTCAAAATGGGCCACAGATTTTTACAAATGTAAATGTTAGGAATTTAAAGCTCTAAAATTTTTAGGGGGGAAAAAAGATAATATCTTTGGGACCTAGGGCTCAGAGAAGCATTCTTAGACTTGACATCAAAAAAAAAAAAAAAAAAAGGCTCCATAAAAGATAAACTTGACCTCATTGACATGCATGTGGCCATCTGCTTTGCTCCTTAAGCAATCCCACTATATATATACAATATCCTATATTACAGGAAGGGAAGACAAGCTACAGAGAGACAGAAAGTATCAGCAATCACTATCTGACAAAGGACTTGTAACCGCAGTGTATAAAGAACTCTCAACAGTCAACAGTGAAAAACAAGCAATCCAGCTAACAAATGGGCAAGACAGAATGGAAACATGACATGCCTTCATAGAGGAGGGTACACAGATGGGCAAATAAACACACGAGGAGGAGTCATCTGCCATTCGGGAGATGCAAGTTAAAAAGCCGCAGTAAGACATCAGTATGGGAAAAAAAAAAAAAAAAAACATCAGTATGTACCTACCAGAATGGCTAAAATTTAAAATAGTGACAACACCAAATGCTAGCAAGGATGTGGAGAAATGGGATCCCTCGCGCATCGCTGGAGGGAATGCACAATGATGCAGCCACTACAGCAACTGGGTTGGTAGATTCTTATAAAACCAAACATGCAGCTGACACAGCAATTGTGCTCCTAAGTCTCTGCCCCAGGAAAATGAAGACTTAGGTGCACATAAAGCACGTGCACAGATGCTCATAGCATTTTAATGCAACCTCAGATTGCAGTAAAAGATATTTTAAGTTGGAGAAAAAATGTAAAATCAGCCATATTCTTCAGTGCTTGCAAAAATAATTCCCTCTCCCCTTAACACAATACAGTCAGTAGCTACAAAATGCTTTTTATGAAATTCTTTTCCACTTTGCAGATGATGCACATCAGTGGATAATCAGGAAATGTGCTTATATGAAAAGAAGGGAAGTTTTTTTGTTTAATTTATTCACATTCCAAGATGAGTTTCTAACACCTGAAATGGCTTTTGGGAGAAAGAAGTAAAGAGAAAGCCCTTTGTTTAAATGCAGAGCTCTTGCCAGACCTCAGCCAAGAGCAGCATGTCTTCTGCCTGACAGCATTCTAATTCCTCTTGTCATTTAGATGAATCGTCAAAAATTCCCACTAGGCATTATTTCTTGCCTTTCTCATTAGAAAAACCCATAAACTTTAAACTTTACTTATGCTAATGTTTTAAAACAAGTCTCGCTATCTTACTTGATTAATATCAGAATATTGCTTGAAATCTTACATTTATCTTCATTAACTTCAAGGTCAGAGACACAAGAGCACTGTGAGGGGTTAAAGCCTCCTATGACTCCATCTCCTCTACTCTGTGAAATTCAGGCCCCTCTGCCAGACACTTTCGTCATCATCACTGCTCACAATGACTGCAATGGTAGGAGAAGGGTCTCCAACAGACCATCCTATGCATTACAGCTTCCGGAACTGGAGGTATCTCTCCCTTAGTTTAGTGCCGAGTCAAAGACTCACACAGCTTACTATGTGCCAGGCACTGTTCTAAGCATGTTACATATGTTAATTTGTTCCCTATATTCCTTATATTTATCCCATATATATATATATATATATATATATATATATCTTCTATGAAGTAACTAGTATTTTCCCCTATTTTACAGATAAGGAAAGTGAGACACAGGAAGGCAAATAAACTGCTCAAGATCACACAAACAGGTAGCAGAGGTAGGTTTCAGACTAAGCAACTCATATCTAGGCTCTTAGCTATGCTGCCTCTCGGATGAATGAAAGAGTAGATGATTGGATGGATGGAAGTATGGATAATGGATGGATGGATGGATGGATGGATGGATGGATAGGTGGATGGATGGGTGGATGGATGGATGGATGGATGGATTGGTGGGTGCATGGATGGATGGATGGATGGACAGGTGGATGGATGGGTGGATGGATGGATGGATATACAAGTGATTTAATGAACAAATAGATAAGTATGTCCCAACAAATAGAATCTCCACTAGTCTGAGAGCCCTGTGGTTCTCAGGGCCTATCTGTAGTCTCCACATGTCAACATTTAGCCTTGTTTCTGACCCAAGACTTGTTTCTCATGAATGTCATGGCTGACAAAGTATAATATCATGAGTGCAGGATTGGGAGGCAGGACACATGGGTTCTTATTTTGGCTGTACCACCCACCTGTTATGTGTTTTCACTTAAATTAATGACCTATTTTTGCCATCTGCAAATGAGAGTGTTCGACTAGAATAATCCCTAATATTTCACAATTCCAAGGGAAATTCCATCAGCAAGACCAGAAATATAGGAGGTAGGCATGAATCAAGCCTCATAGACATGGAGGGTGAAGCACTGGGAAACTCTGCAGCCACTGAGTGTTGTTCAAGTTCACGGTCAAAGAGACCACAGTAATATTGTGTGGCTACATTTCAGGGAGGGGTAGCAGATGAGGCCAGTAAAGGGGTGCTGAGACTGATTCTCAAGGACTTGGAGCACATGCTGTGGTGTTGCAACTTTTAGGCAGTGGGACACACTCAAGTTGTTTTTTTTTAAATTGTGGCAAAAATGCATAAAATACTCCTTTTTAACCATTTTTAGGTGAACAGCTCAGTGGCAGTAAGTACACTCACATTGTTGTGCAATCATTACCCCCATCCATCTCCAGAACTTTTCCATTTTCCCAAACTAAAACTCTAGCCCATGAAACATGAATTCTCCATTTGTCCCTCCCCCTGAACCCCTGGCAGGCACCATATGACTTCTGTCTTTATGGATTTGACAATTCCGGGTGCCTCATAGTGGAATCACACAGTATTTGTCCTTTTGTGACTGGCTTATTTAACTTATATTATGTCCTCAGGAATCATCCATGCTATACCTCACATCAGAATTTCCTTCCTTTCGAAAGCTTAGTAATATTTTCTCGCATGTACACACCATATTTCATTTATCCATTCTTCCATCCATGGATGCTTGATTATTTCCACCCTCTGGCTATTGCAAATATGTCTGAACTGAAGGATTTTGAGTAGCATACTGGCCAGATTTTGAGTAGCATACTGGCCAGACCAGATTTTTCCTTTAGAAAGTTCTATGTGGTAGTGCAGAAGAAGAAGGTGATAACAGCAATGAGCATTTAGCGAGTGTCTGCCATGTGCCAGGTGCCGTCTCAGGTGCTGGACACGTATGGACTCACATAATCCCCATCCTATGTCACACCTACTCCCTTGAGGTAGGTGCTGTTACTGTTCCCCCTTATACATGAGCAAATGGAGAGAAGTTAAAGAACCTGCCCGAAGCCACAGAAGACAGAGTCTTATCCTGCAAGTCTGCCTGTAGAACCTACCTGCTCTCATGATGGACTGGGAGAATGGGCTACAGAATGGAGGCCTTTTGTGGGGCTGTTGGAGTAATCCAGGCAGGAGCTGTCAAGAGTTGTGAGGTGAACTCAGGAAGCAGTGAAGAATGGACATGAGGGGAGACATTGGAGAGCTTTAAGAGGTGGGGTGGTCAAACTACTAGTGAGTAAGTGGCCCTGGATGTGAGGAGGGGGAAGGAGTCTGAAGTGACAGCTTTTGAACTTGGTCATGTAGGTGGAGAGTGGTGTCATTCACTAATGGAACGTGAGTAACCTGGCAGGTAAGGTGATGGGGGGAGGGGAATGATGATTCTATTTGGTACCTGTTGAATCTGAGATACCTACAGGACCTTCATACAGAGGTGTCCACTGGGCATCTCTTAGATAAGAGTCAAACTCAATAGAAAAACCTTGTTGGAGGCACAGATGGGGAAGGCATTAGCATCGGGGAAGATTATGATCTTGGAAGCAGATGAGCTTATTCACAGATAGAATGAAAGGATATAGAATGAAAAGGATATAGAATGAAAAGGAGGTGGAGACTGAATCCAGGATTGGGAGTCACAAAGCCAGAGTAAAGGACATACTAGGATTTGTAAATTTCAGAATGAAGATGACAGCATAGAGACAGGGCGTGAGGCCCATTGCATTGTCCTAGGTGCCATTTATTCCATTTGGGGAAACACCAATGGTTAAGGGCTGGGTTTGCAAAAAGAAGACAGCTGACATTTGCAGAGAAGCTTCAGAAGGGTAGGAGGAATGGAAGTCAATGCAGCAGGAGGTTTCCAGAAGAGTGGTGTCGATGCTTCACAGAGAGCAAATGCAAAGTGCCTCCGAGACATGGCCTTACTTTTGCAGTTCACATCCCTGGTGGCCTTGGAAAGAGCCATTTCACTGAAGAGGTGGACGTGGGAGCCAGATTGCCAGAGTGAGTTGCGAAGGGGAGGTTGGAGCATTGATGGGGTGTGGGAGCACACCTGGGGAGGAGAAGAAATTGGCCCTGGGCCACTGGAGGGCCCCTGGGGAACTGTGGGCACATTCACAGAATGAGAGGGGACTCTGCTGAGGGTGACCAGAGGATAACCACGGAACCAGGACTGGGGGTCAAGGGCCAGGGGCCGTGATAAGGCACACACACGAGCAACCACCGTCGGTAGGAAGGCCATCCCAGAACAGAGGGGCAGTAAAGAATGACATGTCCATGGGGCAGACTCTGGGCAAGTTGGAGGCTTCCAAAAATGAAAATGCTCAGCGCTGATATGGACGCAGTGATGCTAACACACTCATACACAGAAACGGCAAGTTCCTTTCGGGAAATCATTCGGCACCAGGTATAAAGTCATAGTTGGTGCCCATTGACTCGATAAAGTTAGTCTGGAGAATTTACCCTCGGGTTAAATGAAAAGAAAACCATGCATCCAAATGTGCTTGTGGCATATTATTTACAATATTATTTTTTAAGAGCGCATGTGGCTCACGGTATGGAAACCAGTTAATTATGGAACATATGCTCAATGGATGGGATATTATGAGGTCATTAAAATCATAATTATGACACTTATAGCTGCATAGAAAAGTGATTATGACGGTAAATGGAAACCCAGTTTGAAAATTGTGTGCGTACTCTAATTGCAACTGCGTGAAATATGCCTTCACGTGAAAACATACTACAATAGAATTCCTAAAAGTGATACTAGCTGTTGGCTGCGGATAATGGTGAGATGATTTGTTTTCTTGCTTCGTGTGGTAGGCTCCTTCTGAATCCTGATGTTACAGTGCTGGGTGGGAGGATAAACAGTAGCCTTGTATCTTGCGGGTTATTACTCTGTTCAAAGGAGAACATAGCTGATTTTTTCCCCCTTCCTACTCTGATGCTCCTGAGGTCCACTAAGATGGATTTTATGTGGTGTAGTCATTCTGTCAGGGCCCCCTTCCCATCCGATGTCAAGACTGAGTGTGAGTGGGTGCCTGGGTGGCTCAGTGGGTTAAAGCCTCTGCCTTCAGCTCGGGTCATGATCTCAGGGTCCTGGGATGGAGTCCCATATTGGGCTCTCTGCTCAGCGGGGAGCCTCCTTCCTGGCCCCTCTCTCTGCCTACTTGTGATTTCTCTCTGTGTGTGTCAAATAAATAAATAAAATCTTAAAAAAAAAAAAAGACTGAGTGTGAGTAATAGCTAACAGGGTTCCTCCTCGCTGCCAGGGGAGTCTGGGTTATCAACAGCACCCAGCATTTTGGGGTGCTTTGGCTAGAAAACACGCCAGCCAAACTCTGGATGACAGTCTCAGCCCTCACGTCAGGCCAGGATGGGTTGTGGGTGGGAGGCAGGGAAGGGAAGAGAGGACTGTCCTTGCCAATCCCAGATCCACAACCCCTGAGGTTTTCATTCTGCACGGCGAGTCCTTGGGGCCAGCAGCATGCTCATTTGTTTTCCATGCCCTCTCCCCCAAGCCCCGCTGTGAAATGCGGTCCTAATGCCTTGCTTTTGAGTCTCAGTCTCTTTTTATTGGTCTTCCTCTATTTTGAGTTAAGTCCTCTCTCTCTCTCTCTCTTTTTTTTTGGTACACTAACATTTAGAGAATTTGTTAATGGTTCGAAACACTAACATTTAGAGAATTTGTTAATGGTTCGAAATGGCATTCAAAGTGGAATGGTCGCTGTTCTGTGGGGGGCGGCAGGGCAGCCTGAGGAGGAGGGAATGGGTCCCCGACCTCTGTGTGCAAGAATTTTCCTTCAGGGGCTCCTGGATGGCTCAGTGGGTTAAGCCTCTGCCTTCGGCTCAGGTCATGATCCCAGAGTCCTGGCATCGAGCCCTGCATCAGGCTCTCTGCTCAGCAGGGAGCCTGCTTCCCTGCCCCCTCTCTCTGCCTGCCTCTCTGCCTGCTTGTGATCTGTCAAATAAATAAAATCTTAAAAAGAAGAAGAAGCAGAAATAGAAGAAGAAGAATTTTCCTTTATCAGAAGAAGCTGCTGCTAAGTACTATTTTGGCTTCTAGTCTTCTCTAAGTTTCCCTTTTGTTAAAAGAAATCAATTGAATAAGAGATCGTTATAAGTTCAAAAATGTAAGCATCAGCACAATCAAAATTTAGAAATTCATCTGCAACCAATGGATTTTAAAATGCAATGAACATGCCTGATGTTTTCAAGAGGCGTTGCAATGCTCTTGAATCACCCAGATTAAAACCTGGACCGGGAGCAGAAATCCCATTCCCCTCCGCGCTCCCTACGTTTAGCTGCTTATTCGATTGTAAACTACTCCATCTTGTGGTTGAACAACGGTACTCGTAGCTAGAACTCCCGACACTTGTCACACTGAAAATCTCTGCAGGAAAGTTATGAATGAGCTTTAAAAGATCTAAACCACCCCTAAAGGAAAAAAGTAGAATGTACCAATCAGCTCCTTGTCTAGAGAGATCGATTTTATATTTATATTTATATTTATATTTATATTTATATTTATATATATCATATTTTATAAGTCACATATAGGTACCTACTAATTGTGCATTCTTTTATGTAAGAAATAGTAGTTACATTTGCCTGCTTTCACTTCAAATAAATCACCCCATCTCAACACGATTCAGGAGAGCCAATCAGTGTTTGCTTAACAGGTTGGAGTAAAAACGGAATATTTTCCTAGCAGGGTAACCACAGCTTCTGTGAGCCTCGCCTTCCTCATCTGTTATGGGGGGGGGGGGTGCGGGGGTGGAGTCAGAGTTTCCACCAGGGAATCCTGATTCCAGCCCCCAGCCCTTCTGGTGCCTGTGGTCTCACACCATTCCGCACATTTATGTTGCCTCCCTGGGGAAGCATTTGGTCTGCAACAGTTAGTAAATGCTTCTTTTTTTTCCTTTTTAAAGATTTTATTTATTTATTTGAGAGAGAGAGAGCATAAATGAGCATGAGGGGCGAGCCAGTGTCACATGCCTCTGTAAACCCCACCTGTGGGTCAGGGCTCACTTTCTCCTCGAAGCAGTTTTGACTTTTGGGGTCAGCACTGAACCTTCTTCCTTTTGAGTCTCTGTTGCTTGGCCTAATCATTACACCGACACAAAACAGATGAACAGGAGAAAAACGAGTTTTAAAAAGTTTGTACCTATGGGAGATCACAGAGATAGGAGATTCAAGGACGTGAGGAAGATAGGCAGCTTCCGTAGCTTTGAAACAGAGAAACAATTATTTGTGAAGAATTGACAGAGGAATAACATGGAGGACATGGGGAGATGGAGAGGAGAAGGGAGTTGAGGGAAATTGGAAGGGGAGGTGAACCATGAGAGACTATGGACTCTGAAAAACAACCTGAGGGTTTTGAAGGGGTGGGGGGTGGGAGGTTGGGGGAACCAGGTGGTGGATATTAGGGAGGGCACAGATTGCATGGAGCACTGGGTGTGGTGCAAAAACAATGAATACTGTTACGCTGAAAATAAAATAAATAAATAAATAAGAATTAACTAGTTAAAAAAAGAAAAAAAGAATTGACAGAGGGGTTTGGGGCTTGAGGTAGCAAATAAAGGAAGAAGCAGCAAGGGTTGTTCATCCAGCGATGGTGGCCCCGAGGGCGCTTTTTGGGCAATCAGGATGTCTTCTACCTTCTAGGTGCAGGGACGGTGAGGGGTGGGGGATATTTCCTGCTTTCAGGGGGCAAACAAGGGTCGAGGGTCCGGGTGTCCTTCTTGCACTGGTTGTTTCTTAAATGGCTTTCATGCAAACATCATCAACATACCAAAGTGACATATTTGGGGGTGGCCTTCCCTGGACCCCATCAGTTTCTTCCTCTGAAACTTCCCTGGAAAGTGCACCCTTTAGAGGTGAGCTAGTGGCCTGTAGAGAGCAGAGTCAGGTTTGTGAGTGGGAAGAGGCCTGCGAAGGGAGAAAAGAACGTAGACGAGAAGCAGGATGGACAGAGATGGACAGAGAAGCAGGATGGACAGAGGTGAACAGAGGGAGGAACGTGGCCCACAGTCCATTAAACCGCCTCCCAGTCCTGGGACTCCATCAGTCCAATGGACGATGCTTGTGCTTCATTTATTGGATGGGCAGAGCTCATCGTCCTTTATAGTAAGGTAAATTAGACTCTACTTGACCCACCTGATTTACATAAAAACAGCATTTTTCACCGATGATTGCATACCTTCCTTATCACCGGGCAGTGAGAACAGGATGAATTTGGAGGACAGCGGAAGCGAAGCTGTTAACTTCTGACTCGGTAGCTCCCAAGTCCCCAGGCTCGTGTGGAACTTGGATTCTCTCACCATGGAAATAGATAAGATCACCTTTCGCAATGCATCACTCCCATAGCCTGGGACTAAGGGCCTCTGTGCTGAAAAGAACCTGCTGTGGGGATACCCAAGCCGATGTTCTAGTCTAGTGTGACATGACTTCATGAACAAAGGGGCCCAAGTCTGCAATCCGGCCGGCGTTTAAGGCGGAGTGTCTAGTGACGGGAAGAGGTAGGGGTCTGGGTCCACATTGCCCTGACCACTTGGGTGGGAACGCTTTATAGACCTTGTCACCACATAAGATGAAAAGACCCGTGTGACTCAAAGACAAGATCAGAGCAGAATCAGTAACATCTGGGATCTGGGGCTTTCCATCACCTCTGCTACTGGTAATGCTAGCAACCACATATTGGCAGTTCCTCTGTCAGAGGAAAACAGGTTGCAGAACATTGGACCCAGGAAACCTGCACGCCGGCTTCCACAGCTCGAAGTCTCGGTTTTGTCCCTTGGCCAAGTTACTCCACATTTTCTGGATCCACTCATATATAGTTTGGGGTGTTGGGGAGTCTAATCGGGGAGCAGCTGGGATACCCCAAGTCCTACAAGGATGGCCTGTGAACCATCTAAAATACGAAGTGATTTGGCAAACACCTGTGCCAGGGGACATGGTGCTAGAGTCACTTTTGATCGCCTTGACATGTTCGCGGATGCCATCTACGGACTCAGCCCCCAGGGTGTGTCCGCAATATCGTCTTGGTATGTCACCCAGGAAGGGCCCGCTGGCATGTGTTTTCAATATAAAGGGAAACATTTTCACCTTTTGTCTTTTTCTGGCCAAGGGACTGTCCTTGAGCTTCTCTACAGGTTTCCCCAAGGTAACTTCCGTAAGTCACCCCGGATACAATTGTAAGCCGTATGGAGGGCTGACAACAGCAAGTCCATCTTTGGGCTCCGCCTTCTCACGACCTACGATGAATTTCCTCGGGGCCACATGTTCCCTGCGGTGTGGAGGTTCATGGAGGCCCTGCCCCAGGTGCAGGAATGTTTGCGCTGAGCTTCCCGGAGCACCCAGAAGGCTCCACTTTAGGTCACTAGTGGAGAGCCTCTGGCGCACAGATGGCCCCACTTTAGGTCATGACCTTGTGACCCCACTGCCATGTTCTCATGCTATAAAAACTAGGGATTAAGGCTGGGACTGGAAGGTGAATGGCTGGGGAAGGTCCTGGTTCTTCCCCTTTCCGTAAGTTACCCCGAATGCAATTGTAAGCCGTACTGAGTGGCTTGCTTCATTTTGCGTCTCAGGGTGCCTTCTCAGGGTGGAGGATAGCTTCCTGACCCTCCGCCACCCTCTGAGAACTGGTGAGCCAGGCACAGAGTGAAAACGAAACAAGCTCGGATGAAAGGGGAGTGCTGGGGGCAGCCCGGGGCCCACATGGATCAGGGGGCAGCAGGGGGTCCGCGCAGGACCCCAGCTGGCCGGACCGCAGCTGGCCGGACCCGCCTGTGGGGAGACTGGGTTCGGTCTTTCCAGTGCATGAGTATGGGGATGGGGACACCCGGCAAACACCCCAAGGAATGTTCAAGATCCCATCTGAAACCACGGGGGGAGAGCAGCAGAGGGGAGAGTCATCAAGCTGTTCTGGCGGTGGCTTGGTTATTGACCTGAGGGTTACGAGATGCCAGGAAAAGGGAATTTCGAGTAAGGAGAGAATCAGAATGGACTGGGGAAGTGTTGGCTTCAGAAAAGCCCATAGGAGCCACAGGCTCTTGTAATGGGGGTATTATGTGCAAGAGAAAGCCTGGGAATCCTGGCAGGAGTGGGCACAGGGGCAGAGACATACTGAAGGGAGACACGGTGTGTCTCAGGAGAGCTGGGGGCCCTGGGATGGAGACTCCCCTGATAAGGAGGACTCGGTTTTGGAGGAAGAGGAGGAGGCCCTTTGACTCAGGTGGTGAGCCTGGGCATGACTGAGAAGAATGCCCACTAGTCAGAAGACTATGAGGGAACATTCTGTCGTTGAATTCGTGGAGTTAATGAGCCCCTTTAAGCCAAAGGGCCAAGAAGGGGTGGCTGTTTGGGGGTCAGGACTGTGGGACCCCAGGGGAGATGGTATTGTATTAAGTGGGTTTGAGATGCTGGGAATGGCCTCAGGTGCTGCTCCACCTGCCTTGGGAGGAAAAGGTTGTGTGCCTCAGGCTTGGGCGCCGGCACTAACTTCGTGGATGTGGTCAGCCTGGGATTGAGATAACCTGACCTGAAGAGCCGGCTGTTCCGTCCCCTCCCGCTCACTGGCCCTCTCTAGAACAACTACAAGAGATGATGGTGAACTGGGAACGAGGCATGCCATTTATACCCAGCGTTCTAGAGGCCCAGACAGAGAGTGGTTTTCCTGTGGTGTGAAAGGCTGTGTCAGGCCCCAGGGGGCTGTGGCGCGGGGCTTACGGATCTGTCCTTGCCCCTGTGGTTTGTCGGCTCATGGCCGTGGTAGCCGCTCTGGTGGCAGTTTTAAGTGAAACCAAAAGATTCTGTCACAAGGGAAAGAGATGGGTTGAAAAGCGGAAAAACAAAGGACACTGCCAAGGACAAAATGGCGGACAGAGGGCCCATCAAATTCTCTCCTAAATAGCTGTGGCAAGATCGAATATCATCTGGGACCCTGGGAGAAAACAGGGACAAATGATCCAATCTGGTCTTCCCAGGCCTATGGAAGGTGTTGTCTAGGGGAAAGCAGTTTACTCCCTTGAAAGAAGTCTCAGGAAAGCCAAGTGCCTCCCTGAGGGCCCTTCCACTAACAGAAGAATTTCAGGGGTGGATCCCCACAGCCCCCACTCCCCGCAACCCCTCCACCCACCCATACTAGGGGTTAGGCCAGCATTGCCCTCTAGTGCATGTGCTAGGGGGCGACCAGAAGCCCCATGCTGAATTAACCATTTAGTGGTCTTGCACTTACAAACACACTGGGCAAGCTCTAATATTCACTGGCTGAATGCACACTTACCTACGGAAACCCCTCAACATTTCAGGGAGAAATAAAGGCTATTAATGGTTATGGGCGACCAATTATTAATGACTCAAGTCCTTGTACTCTCCAAGCAGTAGACATTGACTGGAGCCAACAGGAATTTCCAGGCAGGGCTTTCACTGGGGCTTATGCTTAAGCATGGGGGAGACGGAATAAGGGAAAGGATCCTTCATGCTGGTGTTCTACACGAAGGCCAGGGAAAGTTTTCGAAAAGACTGAGGAGGCTGGCAAGGAGTGATGTCTAGGTATGGAGGGGTGGGGAGAGATACAGGAAGTTGGGTGCACGTGGGCACAGAACATGGTCGTCATGCATTGATTAGCTCATTAGCATGTTAAATCTCCACTCCTGGGGGTGATTTTTAGTGTTATAATGAGGGCAAAAGTCAATGGCAGGTCAATGCTGGGGTCCACCTTGGTGCAGACTGATTCGGTTGGGTCTTCTGGTCTCTGTAGTTGAGTACAGAGACCTTCGGTAAGCATCCTGCTTCCACCTTCCTGCAAGACATGCTACTCAGGAGGCGTAGAGGGCTATCTAGCATGGGATTTTGTGGTCAGGGTTGAGGGGACCGGAGTCCAGGCCCTATTGGGTCTCAAAATTGTCGAGGTCAGACAAACTAGTCTCTATCTACAGACAAGCAGGCTTCCTCCCCACTGTTTTCTAGTGCATATCTCCCCCATTCATGAATGTATTTGGGGTGTAGACGTTTTACAGGTTCTAGATCCAACTACAATGACAGGTGAATTCAGGTTGTGTATCTGAGTAGAAAACCCATCGTGGTGAGTCATGCAGAATGGGAACCTCTCTAGCTGCCGGTTCTCAGGGACAAATGTAAGACACCATAACTTACCCGGGGTGTGTGATGAGATTACTGCCACTGTGACCAAATTAGAGTAGGCAGGGGCCCCCAGGCCTGCTCAAAGCCCATTCAGTAGTCTGATTGGGCCTGTAAAGAAATCAAAGGGGACCTGGCAAATGGCAGTAGATTATAGGGAACTCAATGAAGTTGTTCTGCCCATCCACGCTGGGCTGCCAATATAGTCTTATATTCAGAGAAAGTCATGGCATCTGTTAAGACCCACCTTTTTTTTTTTTTTTTTTAAAGATTTTATTTATTTGACAGAGTTCACAAGTAGGCAGAGAGGCAGGTGGGGGTGGGGGGAAGTAGGCTCCCTGCTGAACAAAGAGCCTGATGTGGGGCTCGATCCCAGGACCCTGGGATCATGACCTGAGCCAAAGGCAGAGGCTTTAACTCACTGAGCCACCCAGGCATCCCAAGTCCTACCATTTTGTACTGGGCCTATCTAAGGCCTTTTTTCAGCATCCCGTTAGGACTTGAATCCCAAAACCAATTCGCTGTCCCATGGAACAAGAGCCAGCAGATCTTCCAGGGGTTGCCTCAAGCATATCTCCATAGTCCCGCAATTTGTCCCAGGATAGTAGGCAGATTTTTGGAAGACTGGATTTGCCAGAGAAGATTGTGCTTTCTCATAATACAGATGATGTCCTGTTAACTTGTGGTGACTTAGCCCCCCTGTCTCAAGCAGTTGCATCTTTCCAGGTGTACTTGAAGTCCCAAGGATGGAACGTAAATGCCGACAAGATCCAACGGCCTAGTCAAATGGGTACCATCAGGCTTGGGAAGACCCAGGTGATGCAGGAGGTGGTCATCCATAAGATCTGAGCCCTCCCCGTCCCTAACATGGTAAAGGAATTACAAGCTTTTGTTGGTTTATTAGGTTAGGGAGACCTTTTCTATTTTCCATCTAGAGCAGATACCTTTATATGCCTTAGTTAGGAAGGGAAGCCCATGGGATTGAAGTGCTCACCAACAAGAGGCTTTCTTAAAGGCAAAAATGGTAGGAGTATTGGTAGGGGTAAATGGTAGGGTATGCCCTGATGAATGCCTGATGAATGAGATGTGAGTTCATTTCCAGAAGGGCTTGGCTGGGGCTCATGGCAATGGCAAAATACGAAACAAACCCTGTAAGGATTCTGGTCTCGATTATGGAAGGGAATAGAAGCCGGGTATAGTCCCATCGAGAAACAACTGAGCTGTTCATGTCCTACTGCAAAAGACAGCAGGACTGATGGCTGACTTGCCCGTGATGGTAGTAACATCTCTGCAGATCGGAGAATGAATTTAGGACACGTTCAGCAAACCTAAGTGTGCCTGTGCCCAGGAAAGCACCTTACAGGAATGGCTCTCTTACCTACAGCAGACATGATGGCTCCCCTCCAGCAAGTAAAGGAAGAGTTAGACCGGCCCCCAGCAGACACCAGTATACTGACACCTGTTGTCAGGGAAGCCCACCTCTTTGACATTCCTGGCTATCCTGCTGGATTCTGGTGGACTTTGGTTCAGAGAAAGCTATCTGGGAAGTAGGCACTAAACCCAATGTAGTTATCCAAGTATGGCGTGTGTCCACTCAGTGCCCACCCACACCAACACCGCCAGGCAGTCATGAGGCAGAACTACAGGCTGCTGACAAGGATTGCCCCTGATGGCTCCTCAGGTGACGGCCGGAGCGTATTGGTCGGACCGTACACCATCCTTTCTCGCTCGCCAGTGGATGGCATCAGCCCTCTGTCAGTGCTGGAAGGACACAAACTGGCACTAACCTGTGTGGACACCTCCACAGGGCTTGTACAAACCTTTGCCTGTAAAAGAGCAGGTGTGGGGGGAGGGGCAGGGGGAGAGGGAGAGGAAGAGCTAGATCTCAAGCAGACTCCCTTCTCAGCATGGAGCCTGACGTGGGGCTTGATCTCATGACCCTGAGATCATGACCTGAGCTGAAGCCAAGAGCAGACACTTAACCAGCTGAGCCACCCAGGTGCTCCTCCACCCAACCCCTTGACATTGGTCAGGGCCCAACACGTGCGCCTGACTTCTGGACCTCCGACACTTGGTGCTGAGGTAGAAAGGTTGGTACGGGTACTGACGGAGACGACTGTGTACAAGTGAGTCACACCCTCTCAGATATGGAGGCACATAATATATGGCATCCTCCCTCAGGGAAAATACCTAAGCCAACAGGAGTGTTGAGGCATGGGGACCAAACCACTACCACATTGCTCCAAAATGAAGATTTGTCTATAGCTATGGCCTGTAGAACATTGATCTGATCGCCTCTACCCTCACTTGCTGCCATTCCTGCCTATCTGGTCAGGAAACCTCTCTCTGTCGCGGACCCCCACGTACACTGAAGTTCTCAGTCCCTCTGTGGGAAGGACCTCTTTACTGGGTTGCTGGGGGAACCAGAGTTCTGAGTTTTTTCTTTGGGCTTAATGGAATATTAACGTTGCTGTCGTGGCACAGGGATGCAAGTGGCCTCCTGATATGTGGCTCTAGGGTCATTGTGGAAGAAGGGCGTGAGATTGCTTGGGCTGTAAAGATGTCGGGGTGGAGTGGAGGGGTGCTGACAACACGGACTCCGTCTTTGGCTTTCCATCTTGTTCATGCGTTCCAATGACTTGCCGCAGGGCCATGTGCTCTGAGGCCCGTGCGGGGAATGTGTGCCCTGGCCGGAGTGAGGAAGGCTGGTTCTGATCTTCCCTAAAGTGGTGCACAGAGGGCAGAGCCGTGCCGAAGGCCCCACTTTGGGTGATTAGTAGGGATCCTGTAGCACAGAGATGGCGCCCCTTAGAAGACTGCCCTGTGACCTCACCACCTTGCCCCTCACTCCATAAAAGCTAGGGATTAAGGTCGGACGGGGCAGGGAACGATGGTGGAGAATGGCCCCGGACCTCCTGGATCGTCCTCAAGTCAGTCAGTTATCTGGAATAAAAAACTCTGTGGACAGTATCCCGGGACTTGCTTCATTTTTCGGTCTCAAAGTGCCTTCCCCATGTACAGGATGCTTTCCTGACCTCTTCCACCTCTATCACCATCTGTTTCAAGAGCCTGGGAATTTGCTCTAGAAAGCCTTCCTAAGATCACCTGCAGGGATTGTCTTCCAATTATCTCAGAAGTAATGAGCTGGGCTGTCTTTGGCATAGCTTGTTGAATCTGGGAGGATTCTTCTTCTATGTTCATTGCGGAGTCGGTGGTCAGCAGTACCTCATGAGGTCCTTCCCAGCGACGTAACCATGTGTTTCCTTCTAAAGACCTTGAGGTATATTGGTCTCCTGGTCGAGCAGGATGGCAAGGCTTGGCCATCAGAGGAGGCCATGCCTCTTTTACCCGTTGATGAGACGCTGTAGGTATACCAGTTAGTTCTTGTGTATAGCTAGTCCTCGCACCAGATAGTGCATTTAAGTTCCCACAATGTTCACTTAATCCAGGCGTGGAGCTTTATAATGCCAGGAGGCATTGGGTGTCCAAACACTGTTTCAGAAAGGGTCAATCTACGTCTCCTGCTTGGAGTGTTCTGGATCTTTATAAGGGGCAGGGGTAATGCATTTGGCCATTTAAGTCTAGTTTATTGACCAGGCTTTCCTACAGTCCTTTGTAGGGATAAATTTTATGTTCCTGTTGATGGAGGATGGTATGGAGTCTGAAACAGTAATGAGCATCCCCAGTCTCTGCAAGCAGGTGGTTTCTCTCTGCTGTAAAATGGACTCCGCAGCCTGACCTGATCTGTAACAGAGTAACAAAATGTGGGATTGTCTGTTTTTAATTTCTTTACCACTATTGTGGCATCAGTACATCTGGTCAGATAGCATTCAGTTCATCCACCAAGGATACAGACAAAAACAAAACAAGTCAAAACAAAAAAACCGGTGCTGGGTGGCTTAGTCGTTGGGCGTCTGCTTTTGGCTCGGGTTATGGTCCTGGGGTCCTGGGATCAAGCCCTGCGTCAGGCTCCCTGCTCAGCCGGAAGCCTGCTTCTCCCTCTCCAACTCCCCCTGCTGTATTCCTTCTCTCGCTGTGTCTCTCTGTCAAAAAAAAACAAAAACAAAAACAAAAAAACAAAAAACAAAAAAAAAACCTTAATAAAGAAATAAAAATTAAAAAATTTTTAACCCCCCCCCAAACCCAACAGACAGTGGGAAGAGCCCAAGCCTGGGGGCAAATCTATAAAACCCATTTGCAGCCCTCCCACCACAGGAGCCTTGGAGGACCTCCTAGGGTATGTCGATTTCTTCTAGAAATTCAGTGACAAGTGGACACTGGGAAATAATCGGGTCAGCAATTCTGTAGTTGCCAGGGCAGGACCAATTGTCTTTTAGTTCCTTACCTATCTCCCCTGTCCGCACATGTGTCCCATTTGGGTGGGAGAGAAGTGTAAGCCGACAAGTCCAAAGGAAGAGACTATGGAAGTCTGTCTGGTCCAAGGTTTCATCCATCTGGTAACTTGTTTGGCACATTTTGGTATCCATTTGTCTTTTTCAGATTGGGATGGGGAGGTGTGTGGGGGGCATGTGCCTGAGAGTCAGTAACACCAGTCAAGGATAAATGGTGGGCTTAAAAGTTGGGTGGAGAAAGGAAGGGTGTTCTGTTTTGGGCTGCATACTTGGCAGCTCTTTGAAGAATGGAGGTTTTAGGAGGAGGAGAATAGCTTGTAATAGGCCAGGAATCATAAGCACATTAGCAACAGGAGTACCACAGAGGTGAAGAATCCACATGATTTCCGAATTGCGCCAATAGCATGGCAGACCCCAAAAGCCTATCTGGAGTCAGTGTAAAAAGTGGCAGTTTTCCCTTCCCCCAGTGTACAAGCTGCGGTGAGCACTAGGATTCAGCCTCTTGGGCTGATTTCAGAGTGGGCGAGGAAGGAGTGTACCACCGGTGTTTCACACGATGGCATAGCTGGTTTTTACATTTTACATTTTGCTGGAAATTTCATTTACAGGAGTCATTACAAATTAGAAGTGAATCTGGGTTGTCTGAGGGGGTGTCTGGGAGCTCCTCCTATGGCTTTGAGCCCATTTCTATAGTGGCAAGCCAACCATCATGGCAGGGGTGGGAGGGTTGGCTGGTAGGATAGCTGGCTGGAAAGCCTAACAACCGTGGAAGATGGCAGATGGTTAGGACAGCTAGGTAATTGGTGGTCTGTCGCTATGTGGAGAGGTACCGTGTCTTATGACCTTGTCAGAGGGCAGACACCTCATGGGGAGCATAGGTGAAAAGGGGAGCCTAACGCAAGACTTTATCAGTCAAGATGGCGGTCGTGGCTACAATGCATAAACACGGGGGCCGTGTCTGTGCCACAGGGCCTGACCCACAGGAGCCCCCCATGAGCGGTACCCCACAGGATGAGCCTGAGAGACAGAGGCTGTCCCAGGCCCCTATTGTTTTCATGGGTTATAGACAGAAAGGTTTGTCAACATGAGGTAAGCCAAGAGCTGCGGGTGTGGACAATGGTTATTTTAAGGCTTCAAAGGAGTGGTTAATGCCTTGGAAGGCTGGCCAGGAAATGGGCTCTGGGGTGTCCTCTGGGAGGAGGACAGACAGAGGTTTAGCAAGGGCGGCAAAATTAGGAATCCATTGACGGCAGTAAGTACTTGCCCGTAAAGATTTATGTGACTGTTTTTTGGTTTTGTGGAGGAGGATGGGCAAAAGTGATTCAAGGCATTTTGGGGAGAGCCTTCAAACACCCTGAGGACATCTCACACCGAGGTTGCACTTACTGAAACTTGGATGGGCGGGTCTTATGGCCTCGTTCAGCTGGTGCCTTTTGGAAATGAGGGGGTGTCTCTGAGAGCACTGTCCTGGCATGGCTCTAGCACAAAACTCACCAACATACTGAATGAAAGCAGAGCCCGGTGTGCAGCCTACGGAAACCAAGTCGGCTGTAAGGACTTGGGAGAGTAGGGAGGAGACCCGTCATATCTTTGAGGTACGCGAATCCCCATTAACTGCTCCCTAAGGCAATCTGGAGTCAGGATGCCGTGGGGCTAGAGAGAAAGCCGAGCTGAGGTCAGCTACTGCAAACCAGAAGGCCTGCCTGGGAGAGGAGATAAGAACAGTTAGCTGGATCAGAGCCCTGGGGTACAAAGGGGTGCAGAAGTTTATGGCTCTCAGGTCTGGCACACATGGACAGATTTGGCTCCTTTTTGCCTTCTTTCTTTACTGGTGAAATTGGAGTGTCACAGGGTGAGGCCGTAAAGGCCAGGGTGATCTGCTGTCACCCAATCTCTCGCAAGCCCGGGGATGAGGCACCAGGCTGCTACAGGGAAGGGCTTGTTCCTTTCCAAGAAATACCCCCGCTCAGCACTCCGTCACAACCCAACCTCACTCGCACATGTGGTCCAGAGAGCAATGGGGCATCCTTTAGAGACCTGTCCTCTTCAGGGGAATCGGAATCAAGATGAGTTGCAAGTAAGGAGTGGGGAGATCTGTGGTTTGGCTGGAGGGCTGGGAGATGAACGCCTCTCTTGGTGTCTTGTGGTGATGTTAAGCTTATACAACAAATCTGTGTCAGGAAGGTTTGCTGATGAGGAGCTGGACCCCAGAAAGGCGTGTGGGGTGCCAGGAGGGCCTGAGGATACTGGGGGTTTGAGAAGGAGGCCGTGGAAGAAGGTACCCAGAGTCTCCAGTGGCTCGAATAGAATCAGGTGACAGGCAGAGAGGAATCCTCTGAGAGGATGGTGGAGAGAGTCCACCAGACTCAATTTAAACATCCAGTTCTGGGTCCTCTAGTTCCAGTGGAACAGTGGGCTTGGGTGTGAGCAAGGATCAGCTGACCCCATTCATGGATGCGACCTGTCCCACAGGAGGAGACAAACTGATCTTCTGGGGACGTGGGGCCCCAGGGGATGGCTTCTTCCACCTTTGTCTCTGAAGCTCAGGACATTATTCTTTCTGTATTGTTTTCTATAAAACCCGCAAATGTCTGGAGGTGAACCGGAAGGGTCATAGTGGCCTCGGAGTAGCTCTGAGTGTTACAAGTTGCAGAGAAAGAATGGTTGGTCTTAACTTTTTCTTTCTCCCCCTGCTCAAAGAATTTAGTAGCTGTTTCACTTATAGGCTGGCCGGTCCACCCAACTATATTACTTTGAAGGTGTCTCTTCTTATCAGGGAGAAAGTTTCCTACTAAAGGGGAAATTAAAAGAGTTTCTGGGCTCAGTGCAGTCATATGTTTGAATGTGTAAAGCATTCAGCAAAGACCTTTGGATGTTCTCCTTCCCTCCGAGTTTAGGGAGAAACCTCTAAGTTGGTTACCATCAAGCCTCGAATATCCACCTCCCGCTGGGCCATCTCCTGGTCATTTGCAGAAGGGCCTTCGAGAATTTCTGGCCATCTGTTTCCTCTGCAAGGGGGTTTTTGCAGGGGGCTGTCTGGCCTGCCTATAGGCACAGCATAATCAGGGGAGGGAAGAACATTCTCCAGCAGCCAGAACAGGTCTTTGGGAGTGGGGTGGTGGATGGCCACTAATCTTTCTAATTCTGCTCTAAATTTGGTAGGATCTTCTGAAAGTGGAGGTAAAAGGGCTTTATCATTTCAAAGATCTGCTGCTGTCCAGAGGACATGAATTCTTGGCAGGGGAGGGGGTCCAAGATGTGTCTGAGGAAGACCCTGGATAGGCAGGCCTGGGCGGGCAAGGTCTGTGTCTGCACACAGAGAGCCCTGGAAAGTAGGAGGGGCTGTAGGGGACAGTAAGCAAGCCTCCCCGCCTGCCCTACATGCTTCGGCTACACTCACTTTCTGACCATCAGTGTTTCCACGGGCAACCTTGACACCCTGGGCTGGGAAGTCAGGCCAGGGTGCCTGCTGTAAATCACACAGGGAAAGGGAAGTTAAAACAGGCAGCTGGGGGCTGAAGGGATTTTTCTGGGGAACTTGGAAGAGTGGTGAGCTGGCTTCTGAGAAAGGGGATTTTGACCCAGGGCCTGGAGATCCAAAAGATCTTCTGGAAGGTATGGGGACAGGGAACTAGGGGTAGAGGGGTGCACAAGAAGGTGGAGATGGAGAATTTATGGCAGATGTGGATCTGAATCTTTGTTCCCAGTCTAGTTTCTGTTCCTTCCTCTTATTGAGGGAGATCCAAAGGTTAGCCATTATACTCCTCAGTGCCCTGTTCTCAGGCCGAGCTTCCCAGAGATACCAAGGAGGTAGCTCTGGGGAAGGAGCGCTCATTATTGATGTTTTTGAATAGAGAAATTTTTCCAACTCAAAAGACCCATCATCTGGTCATTGACGACGGGGGTTTCCATTAGTATATTTATTCCAAACATGACTCTAAATCCAATAAGCCTTTTTAGTGGAAGGACCTGGAGATAACATCCCACGCTTAGGAAAAAATTCAATAACTCTTAACCATGGGTGTAAGAGGCATCTCCAAAGTGGGTACAGAAGATGGAACCCCCACAATCCAAGGTGTCCTGGACTTACTCTGTGAAAACACAGACCTTGGTAGTCACGAGGGAACAGTTTAGTGAACGCGGTGTCTCTGGTTCATCATGGGAATGCGCAGACCCGCAAGTCTATGACTCCAGGTGGGTGTTCCTGGAATGGGGCTTATGAGGCTTTCCTAACACTAACAAGACACCGAAGGCTGGGACCCCTTATAACCAACTTCCCTGAGAGCAGGTGTGGAAAGACTGAGAGTGTTGCTGCCTATGACTTTGTGTCTTGGATCCCCAGTCTCTTGGACTGGCCACCACTGGTACCTGCCCCTTCCAGATGGGGCAGACCAGAGGAATACGCTCTCATTGGTCACAAAGCCAAGCTCTCAGGCCACAGAACAAGACCGGAAAACCTCATGCAGTTGTTTTTTGTTGTTGTTGTTGTTGTTTTAATTTTTAAAATTAACATATAAGGTACTCTTTGCTTCAGGAGTACAGGTCTCTGATTTATCAGTCTTACACAATTCACAGCACTCCCATAGCACATACCCTCCCCAATGTCCATCACCCAGACACTCTAGCCCTCCCCCATTTACCCCCCTGCAACCCTCAGTTTGTTTCCTGAGATTGAGTCTCCCTCCCTGGTCCCATCTTGTTTCACTTTTCCCTCTCTTCCCCCCACGACACCCCTGCCCAGCCTCTCAAATTCCTCATATCAGGGAGATCTTATGATAATTGTCTTTCTCCGATTGACTTATTTCACTCAGCATCATACCCTCTAGTTCCATCCACGTCATTGCAAATGGCAAGATTTCAGGGTTTTTTGATGGCGGCATAGTATTCCATTGTGTATATGTACCACATCTTCCTTATCCATCCATCTATTGATGGACGTCTAGGTTCTTTCCAGAGTTTGGCTGTTGTGGACATTGAGAGAGGACCCACAGCAAAGTGGTTCTAAGCAGAGGCCAGTCTGGCAAGAAGCGTGACCTCCTCAGTGTGAGGCCGCTCATAGAGCAGGCTGATGCGGCCTGTGCCTGCGTCCCACCCTATGGGTTTCTTCCCTGTGACAAAGGACATAAGAGACGGCCAAAAGAAAACCATGACCACCTGCGGGGGGAGCAGAATCAGTAGAGAACAAAGGTACCCTAACCAACCTTTACCCAAGAAGCGAGGGTGCGCAGGTTATTTTCTCCTGCTGGGGAGGGCTCTCACCGTTGTGCGTCTGTGGTACCCTGCGGGCAGAGCAGGAATCCATCTAGATTTCTCATGAACAGCTTTCATAGAGGGCCCCAAAGTGGTTCTAGCTTTTGTTCAAGAAAGCTTAAGCAGCAGTGATTTAATGAAAATAGGGATTTACCACCCCCCACCCCCATGCAATGAAGGGGTATCCTCGATTCTCTTAAAAACATCTCCTGGAGGGAACTTGGCTTATCACCACGGTACATAAACGGCGAATAGAAATCGAGCGCTAACCCAGGAAAGGAATAACAATCCTAGAACACTCAGAGTGTAATGGGGCCTTTCGAGGCCAAGACCTTGTTTGAAGTGGAGATTTTATTATGATTCAGGTACAGGGAGGCCATCGGATCAGGAGGTGACTGCCCCCAGACCGTTCCGAGGAGGGGGCCATGCCACACCACACAGGGCCATGCAGGAAAGGGCCAGAGTTGGCCAGGAAGGAGAAAGAGCAAGGGGGAAAACCTGGTTTTTATTGTGGCTTCTCAGGAGTGGAGTACATGAGATGGTGTAAGTAGGCTTAGGGGTGGCTCATTTCGGAGGGCTCTGGGACACAGGCTGTCCCTTGTTGTGAGGTGTGTGGCTTTGAGGCGATGAGGGCCGGTGGACACAGCAGGTGGCTGGGGGTGTGCACATGGAGCTGGCTGGTTTGCATACAGGATGTGGGCTGGCGGCAGGTCCCGCTCTGGTCAGCAAGGCCCCAGGATGTCAAGGCTCACTACGGGTCTCTGACTACAGGTCTCTCTTCCATAAATCGTTTATGTGATTTAGACGGTGAGACTTTAAGCATCTTCTAATCCTAATGAAATACTCGATTGTTACATTAACTCAATCATTAATGTACATATCACATTTTATTGATGATTTTAAGTTTAAAAAGCTAATAATCTGTGGCTGAAGGGAAAGCAATACAACGATAAGACTTGAATTCTTTCAAAATCTTTTTTAACACTTGTCTCCTCAGCAGTAACTTGCAATCCGTTCTCTGTGAAATGGCAGCAAACAGTCTTTGGTAACTCTGCACACAGTATTGACCTTCAGCCATTTTTACAGGTTAGTGTTCAGAGACTGTCTTTCTTACTGATGCGCAGTTCCAGCCACGGGCGTAGGGTAAGAGAAACTTCTGTTGTTTTTCGTGAGTTTGTTCACTGAAGGGGCAGTCATTTCTGTGAGGGGATGACAGCTTCCATTTTTTTGGTTCCTTGCCTGTTAATTCTGGGGACCGTGTTACAGCCCATTCAAGGCACTTGGCATCAGTGGTTGTAAAACCAACCTACTGACTGCTCTTCGGAAACACCCGTCCCGCCTTGCTAGTTGGTAGCCACCATGGCTCTGAGCCCCTCCGGAGGCTACACGCACCCAACGCTGGAAGGTTCCTGAATCTAGTCCGGCCTCAATACTCTCACAGACACGACATGGAAACACTCGGTCGGCAACATCCAATTGCTCCACCATTTGCGCCACCATGTGAGTTTTCTCTGGGTGGCCTGTGAAGTCGGTGCTACAGAAGGCGGAGACACATACCCAAGGACCTGCTCCTTCCTTTCCCAGACCACTGGCTCATACCAGCACCTCTCCTCTAGCCCTCTTGCGAGCTCGTGGATCACCATGAACTTTTGTTTCACCGCATGGGAGAAAGTGAAAGAGGGATTTTTTTCATGAGAATAACCAACGTTTACAGAGCACTTCCTGTGGCGATCCTTGGAGGTGTGCTGCTGTCCTCCCCACATCACGAATGAGCAGTCGAGGTGGGAGGAGGTTGGTTTGCACGAGGTCACACACGGCCTCCAGGGACTGTGTTCTGAAGCCTCCTCGTACCACCACTCAGGGTGGCCTTGTACTTATTTTATCCTGCAAGTTCGTGATGAAAATCCTACGCGCTGCCTTTGGAAGGTGTATTGGGTAGAGGTGCAAGGACCTGTTTCCCCAACCCTCTGCCCCACCTGGCACAGTGCCCCTCACCAGCATCTACCGCATCTGCTCGGCCTCACCCATCGCTTTCAGTGCTGCAGCAGAGGCCAGGCTTATTTTCCTTAAAACAGACAAAAACGAGACCAAAACCCAAAACCCTTTTTATAGCCGTGGTGGTTCCTACCATGACAGGGATGGGCCCCCCTGGGCATCTCATGAGAGCAATGGACCAATGCCCAGGACGAATCGCATAGCCATAAAACCTCGGGAAGGATTCTGAGGTTTCATGCATGCCCTGAAGCGTGGGGAGCCAAAGAGAGAACTACTTAGGAGTTACACTGAGACAACCCAGTGTTACAGAGAGGTGTAGGCTGGGCCATCGTAGGCAAACTGGGGGAGTCCTCAGTTTCCTCAGGCTTCATCCCTGGACTCGCATTCCTGTTCACGCCTCACCTGGAACCTTCTCCCACAGGCCCCTGGCCCACTCGTTGTCCTCCCAGTGATCCTATCTTGATGGCATGGCAGTGACACCCCTCTCTGATGTGATGAACGCTCTAGATTCCAATGTGGCTTGGCCACTCCCTCACTGTGCAACTTTGGGGAAGTGATGTAATAATGTCCCTGGGCACGATTTTTCTCAGCGACTATCTAATAGGGTTGCTGCGAGGATTCAACACGTTCTCATTTGTAAAGTACTCAGAACAGTACTTGGGACTGAGTAAGGACTACAGAAACATTAGCACTAAACTATTATCTGAAGGCAATCATCTTGTCAAATGCCTATTTAAAAAAAGTTATCAGTTCTCAACGCTGCATACATAGTGGGTATTCAGAACACACTCCCCAAGTTTCTGAGGAAGGTGGCCAAGGAGGTCAAGAATCAGAGCCTGGAAAGCTCAGTGCCCAGCTCCTGCCCTAACCACTTGTTTGCCAAAGAGCTGAGCAAAGAAACCAGGGCCTGGACCAGCTCTAATCATTTTCCTTGGTGGCCTGGTCCCCACTCTGAGGGCACAGCTCCCGAGTGGACAGCCGGGGCTGTCCCATTCTATCTTATGTGATCCTCACCAAAGGGCAAGTGGAGCTGGCAGGGCAGACTGCGACCTGCTGCACACACAGAGCCCCAACTGTCCGCCAGCGCGGGCAGCTTCCTTCTCCAGGGGCCTCTGGTCACTCCCCGACTTCCTCCTTCCTCCACTGTCACTGGTGCTGCTTCTGGCTTGTCTCCCTCCTTCAGGCTTTAAACTTCTCTGTTGTTTCTCCAGAGGGGAGGCTAAGCCTTCTTCCTGCCACACATCCCTCCTTGCTGGTTCCAGCCATGTTTCAAATGTGTCACCAGGTACTGGCCTCCCAACCGGGCCACCGGCCTGATGCCCCTTCTGAGTTACAGGCCCTCGTTTCCAACTATCCCCAAACACCTGAAACTCCATGCCAGTCCTCTGGTGTCACTGTCCCCTCTGTCGCCAACTGACCTTCCTATGGTTGCATTCTCTGCACTACAAGCTGCCTGCTCGCTCTGCTACTTTTATCTGCCCCTGCCTCCTACAGCCAGTCACCCAGCTCTGCTTTGGCCTGCTCTGGAACATTCTGCACACCCACCCCCATTCTGGTCCCCCTTCCTTCAGTCACAGCAGCCTTGTGATGGGTCCTCTACTTCGAGTCCCTCCTGCTCCTGCAACAACTGTGATCTTCCTGAAATAGAGACTCTCCCTTGGAGGTTCCTGAGAGCCGCCTCACAGGGAGGTGGGACCTAACACACTCTGTTGTTACAGGCTGACCCTTGTATAGTGTGGAGGTTCGGGGTGCCAATCCCTGTGCGGTAGAAAATCCATATAGAACTTCTGACTCTTCCAGAACATAACTACTAATAGCTTACTGTTGACGGGAAGCCTTACCCATAACAAATAGTTGTTTATTACGAATTTTGCATATTATACATTTCTATAAAAAAGCTAGAAGAAATGTTAAAAAATCCTAACATACATTCACAGTACTGTACTTACTGGAAAAAAAAATCCAGATATAAGTAGACCGAAGCAGCTCAAAGGTCAACTGTTGGGCACCTGGGTGGCTCAGTGGGTTAAAGCCTCTGCCTTCGGCTCTGGTCATGATCCCAGGGTCCTGGGATCGAGCCTCACATCAGGTTCTCTGCTCAGCAGGGAGCCTGCTTCCTCTTCTCTCTCTTTGCCTGCCTCTCTGCCTATTTGTGATCTCTGTCTGTCATATAAATAAATCTTAAAAAAAAAGGTCAACTGTACTATGTGCTACAATCTTACCTAATAGCTAAAATATTTCAGAGTCATGTTGCTTACAGTTTGAAATCATTGTTCTAATTTCAATCTTCATGGCTATTTCCTTGAAGGAGAGAAACCAGGCTCAGGCATGCCCCGTGGGCAGCAAACGCAGACACCACTCTGTGACGTCATAGGCTGCCGCAAACCTGCATAGTACCCTCCCCAGCAGCAGCACCCCTGCCTGCTGTCCCCCTCCCCCACCCTGAACACCCGTGGACTTGCTTTCCGCCTGTCCTTCTACTGCTGGGGTCTGCACTGCTGCCACCTGCCCTTGCTCCTGTCTCAGCCAAGTCTCCTGTCCTCTAGGGCCCTGGCCCGTGGCTCTGTTCCTGGCTTCCCCGCACCAGCACCCTGGTCTCCCCCAACCCCCAGATGTCTCCTCCACGAGAAGTGCCGGCCGGTGCACTGGGTCTGTCCTGTCCGAGTCAGCAAGAGCATGGCAGGTGCTCACCGAGACCTCAGTGGACCCGTGCCACACGGCAGGACTGCTCGTCAGTTCCCGCTCATCGAGGTGACAGAAAGCACGCTCTGACGGAGGCGGAACAGAACCTGCCACAACTCCACAAGAGAATGACTGCGGCAGAGAGAACCTGAGCGTGTTCTCTACAACTCCGTCCGAGATGAACAATGCACTGGGTACAATGCGGGGGTACATACGCCCTTGTTCTCCTTGGGTTACTGTATGGTGTAAGGATTTCCAGTGTATGTACACATTTTAGAACTGAGCCTAAATTTTTTAAAAAACAAACTTACCAAGAAATCAGTACTAGATAACTCCCTAGAGAAAGGACAACTGAGTATCAAGGGTCTAATTTTTGAAGTATTGTTTTTATTAAAACTGTATTAAAATGGATTTAAGGCACCTGTCACCAATGACCTTCCCCCCCCAAAAAAACCTACTGCAAAATTAAAATAAAGTTAAAATCTAAGTTTCTTATATTAACTAACTTTAGAAACCCTGTAACAAACTCTTCAATTTAATACTTAGCTCTGACTGAGGAGTCCAGCTATGGGCCAGACACCTGTCTGTGGTCTTTCCGACCCAATGCAGGCGATCACAGAGCCTACCCCAAGGACGCAGCCCTCCCCACCCCTGCCCTGCAAACAGCCAGTGTGTGGCAGTCTCTGGGCGACCTGCAGTCTAGGACTCGGCACCTGGTTCCCCCCCTTGCTGTTTCGCCTCTGAATTCCTGGCCTACCCACCTTTCTTCAGAGCCTCCACATCTCCTTCCACAGGCACCTATGCTGAGCCCTCCATGGGCTGGGGGAGCGCTCCCCCGGGTTCGGCGTCTTGCTTACGCTACAGCAAGAAGCTGGTACAGACTTCACTGTTAATTTCACTTGGCTTATCTTTCCAGCTTTACTGAGGAAGAAGTGACAAAAGTTGTAATGTATTTAAAATGTACAATGTGATGATCTGATCTACAGTAGTCCCCCCCACTCCACACCGGTCCATCTGTGCTTTCAGATACCCAAGGTCAACTAGAGTCTGCAAGCAAATGCTCCTCCTCCTGCTGGATAGTCAGAGGGTCGGGAGTGGCCTAATGCTGTGCTCCAGTGCTCACGTCCTTCCCCTCACCTCACCTCCTCCCTGTGGGCAGTTCACCATCTCACACCAGGAGGAGGGTGAATACAGCACAACAGGGTATTCTGAGAGCTACCACATTCACATAACTTTTATTACAGTATACTGTTACAACTATTCTATTTGATTACAATTATTGTTGTTAATCTCTTACTATGCCTAATTTATAAATTAAACTTAATCATAGCTATCCATGGATAGAAAAAGAAAACCTGTCCTATATCAGGTTCAGTACTATCTGTGGTTTCAGGAGTCCACTGGGGGCCTTGGAATGTATACCTGTGGATGGGGGGGGGGGACTACTGTACGTATACACGGGTTGTGAAAGGTTCCTACCATCCAGTTAATTAACTCACCCATCACCTCCTAGTTACCCCCCAACACTTTTTTTTTTTTTTTTTTTGGTGACAATGCTTCAGATCTACTAAGCAAATGTCCATTATAGAATACAGAATCATCAACCATAATCACCACCTTAGATCCTCTGAACTACGTCATCTTCTAGCTGAAAGCCTGTACCCAACCTGGAGGGCACTGTGTTCAGGGAAATAAGCTGGAGAAGGCAATACCACACGACATTGCTTCTATGTAGCCTCTTAGAGCTGAATTCCTACAGATAGTAGAGCGGTGGCTGCCAGGGCCTGAGGGGAGAACTGGCCTATTGTCTGAGTCTGCTCCTTGGGACACTTGGCAGCTCAGCCCTCTCTGGCTCCTGACAAAGACTCCCACAATTGACTTCATTCTCAACAAGCATTCTTGCCTCTCATGTTGTAACAATGGCTATATGGGAAAATAAGAGAATCAGGAGAAATGAGTTCTCTCATTAAATTCGCAATGAAGCTCTCAGGTCCCTTCGTTTTGGAGGCTGGGCCTTCTCGTCTGCAAACTGAGGTTACTCAGTTGACTAGATGCTGTTGAATGTTCCTTTCAGATCTAATATGCCAAGATTCTATGAATCATGCTTCTAAAACTACCTTCTGAGAAAGTTTAAAAAATAAAGCAGCAGAATGAAGTTAAATATTTTTTAAAAATTATGTTTACAAGGTAACCTTTACAAAGTAGCATTTAAAAATAAATCCTCTCCCAACTCAAATGCCTGATAGTGTTGCCCTCATACCGGCCAGCAAATATTTATTGTATGTCTGCCGCATGCCAGGCACATATACACGGTGTTTCCTCTCCTCGCCTGTGAAAGAACACTTAGCGCTTCTTCCAGGTAAACTTTCTGCGGGCTCCCTCTTGGCCTGGCTTCTTCCGTTCTCTGACGCGTGGATCGGCAGTCAGCAGTCCAGCTGCGGTGTAGAAAGAGAAGTCTTTATGAACCATGGAAAATGCACGCTGCCTAGCAGGAAAGCAAGCAGACCTGTAATGATTTACCAGCCCGGTGTAAGCATCATGACAGCAGTTTGCTCTCACTCTTTTAGGACGGTTCCCCCATTTGAGTCTGTTCTTCTCCTAGGAGGCCTATGGTTCCTTGTAGGTTTTTAAGCCTGTTCGACTAAAGATAATTCTGCTCTTGGGTGCGTGGTCACTCTTTACTGTGACTGCACTGATGCTGCCTGCTTATTACTGATGTGAAAGTTCTAACAGAGACCAGAAGCAGAAAAAGACACTACACAGCAAAGTAAGAGGAAGTAGATGGACACTGTAGACTTAAGAACATGAATATACAAACATACGTATACAGTATGACTTACAAACTTCTGGAAGCGTTCACTCTCCTAACCATAAAGAGTGAATATGATTTCCAGGCAAGTGATGAGTTTCTCTCAGCAGATGCCCCGAATAACAGGCCCCTGCGGTGACTAGAACCACAGATTTCAAGACTAGCAGTGATGAGAAAGCTCTTACGATGCATTGATAAATATGTAAACAGACCACAGTTTTCCTTGTCTTTTTTTACTCTTGACACTAGCACTTCTTCTCCCTGTAGACAAGCTGTGGGTATCTTATTAGGAGTACTTGAATGGGCGGAAAGCAAAGGCAAACTTCAACCACTTGTTATATACCCCTAAGTTTTTGCATTTACTTGTCTTTAAAAGGGCACAGAATAAATATTTTGGACAAAATGCAGACAAGACTTTTCTAAATTCCAGTCTGAATTGTAATAATGCTTTATTACTTTTCAGTATGCCCACTAGGTCAAAGTGGCAGAATTATGAAATAAGGTCCTACAAGTTATTAGAATGACCAGACATGAATCCTACAAAATGGCGAATTGTTTATAAGCGAATGGATTTTTAGAGACTTAAGGAGTCAAGCTGCCTAAGCTGGAAGTGGCGCCTCTCTTCAGTGCAGCGGCTCACGTGGGAGGAGACAGGCCTTCTTCCTTGCCCAGAGAGGCGCTGCAGGGCCCAGTGGCTTGGTGACTCGCCCGGGCCACACAGCCGGTTAGTAGCGCCCCCAGTGTTCTCTCCCCTTGGCCAATGGTCCGAAGACAGGCTTCACCAGAAGTGTTGAAAGCAGCGCCCTAACGAGCAAGCGAACTGATGGCCTGTCCTTTCCCATGCCGCGGACGCTTGTATTCGTGGCGAGGTGACAGAGTTGCCCAGTACTCAAAGTCACATCACAGTGGAAAAATGGAAATCTCCAATAATGTTGGAAAGCTACAGTATGGGCTTCATCATCACATCTAACACAAGTTCTGTGATGAAACAAAAACAGTCACTGACCCGTCTGTTATCCGTCACCACAGAGCGGTGCTCTGACCCTGGCTCAGTGGTTAGGCCCTCGAGGCCAAAGGAAAGCTTCCCTGATGCTGGGAGGGCTCTGTTTCTTTTCCTAATTCAAATTCACCTCACAGAAACCAGCACTGAAAAGCGCGGGTACCGTTCTGGAGCATAGAGAAGGGAAGCCAGCCAATGGCAGGCCTGTGTAGTTAATGGAATCTTTTCTGACTTCAGGGAACTGGTGCGGGAGCCAGCGAGCACTCCCAGACAGGGTAGAGACCACCACCCCCTCCACAGCTCCTACCTTGTCTCATCCACTCGACCTCTTCCTCGGTGACAAAACTGCACAAGGCTCTGGCCACCGCCAGGCGTATGGCTCCAGCCTGGGATGACCGCCCACCGCCCGAGACCGTGCAGGTCGTGTCGTGTTTTCCAAGTCGGTCGAGGAAGTGGAAGGGGAACATCAACTGTTCTCTGGAACATATCGCAAGCAAAGGCAGCTCACTATCGAGATAGTTGTGTTCTACGCTGTTTGTATTGTCAACATTCACAGAAAGCGTATCGGGCACACAGGTGTGCCTGCTTCAGTCACCCATAACAGGAACACCTCCTGGTGTTTCTGACGTCAAGAAAGCTCTGCACACAGCCACGTTTCTTCTTCTTCTTCTTCCTGGATAGAGCAATACACACCCTCTCACAGTTGAACCCTTTTCTCTCATGAGAACCTTGCAAAGCTTGAAAATAACCTTGTAAAGAAGTCTCAGAGCTGGGAAATTCCACTAATCAGCAGCATCTCCCTGGATTCAGTGATCAGTTATCAAATGCCAGTTAGAGTCACTAAACCAACTGTCCCATTACATACCTGTGTGATGTAGGACGCTCATCCTGACGTGCTTTGTGCAGTTACTAGAACTACATTCAACTCCTCCCCCTCCCCACCCCCAAAACACCTCTTCCTATGACTGGTTCCTGAAGTGGCAGGGGCCAGGCGACACAGTGCACAGTGCCAGCCAGTCCGCTGCCCTCGGCAGTCTGTGCCTGGCTGGGCCCCGTGGGCACCCCAGGAGTAGACAGTGGAATTCAGACAGAACATGGCCCCAGACCTTCTCTTGCTCAACCAGCAAGTGTCTGTTGAACACTATTTATATCCTAGGTCCAGTCACCACTGTCTCTGTCACGTACGTTGATCTTGCTATTTTGCCCTAATATCTCTACTGAAGATTTAGGAAAAGCCAATTCGTTGTGCACTGACTTGCTTTTTCCGACAGTGTAGCTTTCTAGGCCCTGAATAAAACTTATTATACCACAGTGATGCTGAAAGACAGATACGGACAGGACATTCAAGTGTTACTCCTTAAGCTACAGATGGACGGAAGCTTCTCTTTGAACAAGACCTTCCACGGTTAATGAGAATGTGCAACAGGGATGCTGTTTCAACAGGGATGAAACGACAACAAACAAGGGCCCGAAACTACATAAATCCACACTGTTTCTTTTGAATAAAGCAAACCAAATCAAAAATAGGAATCTTATAAAAAACAGTACTGTTCTAAGTAATAGCCATATAATCACAATAACTAAAGAAAATTTAGAGACTGATAAAGTAATTCCACCATTCCACTTTTCCAGCAGGGCAAGACAGGCCAAGACGGAATCTATGGGATTGCCATGTGGACGAGTGTGTGGGGGTTTCTGGGTTGCCTGACACAAGTAAATGGTTAGTGATGTAAGTGACATTACTGAGCAGCTCTGGTCACCCACTTGTTTGGGAGCTTAAACACTTACCTGTGTTAATTCCTAAAATTCTAAGATTCCCTAATAAATGCTTATGTAAAGAAATAGTGACAAATTCAGAAAAAACACATTCTCTAATCTACTCCAGATACACTAGAGTGACTGAGCCAGGGGTCAAGGTAAGACAGACCACCCAGAAGGGTCTGGACAGTTGGGAAGTCGGTGCACACTGAGGAAGAAAACTTAATTTATATGTAAGTGTGATCCAAAGGGTAACAATTGAAGATGACTGTATATAGCTATTGATTTAACTAATCTGGACTGCAAACAAATCTGTGCAAAAACAGTCTTCCTCTGCTCTTGGGCATCTCCAATGGAATCCTGAGTTTAAAGAATCAGATCTATTTTGTTCTTTATTATCTACTCAAAGTTATTTTGAAAAAATAAAATAAAACAATCTCATTTCTATCCACTCTGAACACAACTCCTTATGGCACCAATTCAAAAGCCTGTAATTCAGCATATGTACAAATGCATGATCTTTTTGATTTTTCTTCAATTGCTGAGAATGCTAACCTTATCTCCCTTATTACATGGCTAGTGCTGTGTGAGGAACGTATTTCTTTGGGACAGATGATCAAGAGTTGCGTTAGTGGTTGGGTGACAGAGCAAAGGCCTTTCCAAATCAGAAGGGTTATTAATCTTTGTATTCCACAGTACTGGGCCCTTAGTAATAAATGTCTGTTGTATAAACGAAGGAAGGAATAAACGAACAACAATTTTCTGATAACACTGGGAAGGCAACACAGTCAACGTTCATTCCCAATGATCTGTTTGTGCAAAGAGCCTGAAGAAAGGACTCTGCAAAGACAGCTAGTCATGCAGCCGACTTACAGGTGAGCACTGGAGAGATCAAGTCCAGCTCTCCTGCACTAGGAGACAGAACTAGAAGCGAGATCACCTGTAGCCATGCCCAATCCCTACAACCACTTTAACATGATGAGACGGTCCTGGTGCCCATTTCTGCCAAGACTCTTGACTTAGGCTTCCCAGTCAGAGAGGAAGTCTCTTGATGATAGATATCATATCCTAAATAGCTCTGTCTTCACGATGCCCAGAACAAGACGCTATACACCAACAGTCCTCAATAAATGCCTGCTCAATTCAAACTGGAAAATAAGTTCTAAGGATACCACTGAATGATGAGATCAAGCCGTAAATGAGATTTGTTATGGTTAAATCATCAGGAGTTATATCTGAAAGCAAACTAACTGGTCGAATGCCATTTCTCCAAGCAGTTTCCTGTGCTGACATTCTGGGCCTCTCTCTGGCTTTTAAGGGAAAGAAGAGCTTCCTCTACCCATCTCCCTGTGAGAAGGATGGCAGAATTAGTCTACTTCATTTGAATGGAGTTAGAGTGGGTTACTCCTCAACACAGACACACATACCAATGAAATAAACATACATTTCCCAAAGTCATTATTCAGTCCAGAAACTTACACGACATTAACAGCGTCCTCTTTTCCTTACATAAGCACTGGGATCAGCAGAGCTTTTGCCCATTTTCACCCTAAATAGTGCACTACACATTCAGGAAACAGGAAGATTATGGAGGTGGGCCTAATCATGCAGAACTTGTGTTACTTGTGGATAATGACACTAACTACTAGAAAAATAATAACCATCTCCAAAAGAGGCCTTTAAATAGTTATTCACAGAGTTCTAAGATGAGCATATTTAGAGGACATGAATTGTAATACTTATTTATGATTAATGTCTATTTCTCCATGGGATACAAAGCTCAAAAAATAAAACTGCCATATTTGGCACGGGGAACTAAAGCAAAGCCTGATGAGCTCTTATTTTAACACATCAACGTCAGGTTTCTTTGCTTGCTCAATATGTAATCAGTTTCCTCTGAGTCGGAAAAAAATTCAGAGTGATAAAGCAGATTTTTTCTGGTATTTATGCTGTTAAGGGCCAAGGTTGGTTTGTGTTGCTTTGAGCACATATGCCCCCCAGCTAGGGAAACAGAAGGTGGGACTCGACTCTTCTCTCATTTTGGCTCAGTCTGCATTTAAGAAAAAAAGATACATCTAAAATACTCAACTTCCAGTAGAATCTGATGGAGACAGGAAGATTCAATTAATGAGGAATTCTACAGAGGCTTTTTCAAAATCTGGAAAATGGCATAAAAAAGATAGTGACAGCTTCCCTCTAGCTAGTTTGATTTAAATTAATTACATCATCCAGACATATGTAATCAGAAAATCACAAGCCTTTTTAATAAATATAAAGACAAAACGCAAACGCAAAACGAGAAACAAACCTGTCTTGTGTCACTGGAAAGTAAAGCAGGTAATCGATTCCATTTACTTTTATTCTTCCACTTCCATGCTCATAAACAACTGCTTCTGCTCTTGCGCTCTTTCTTTTACCTTTGTAAATATAAAATTTCTATTAGTAAAAATCTTCAAGGCGAATGTTCTGAGATAGGCAAAACGACATTAGATTTTCTTCCCAGAAGGACAATATACTATTACACTGTACGTAGGAAAGTTCTACGAGTATTACAAGTCAAACAAAAATAAAACAGGCAAACTACACCATAATCAATGTAACAGAGTTTACTATGGGGTAATTTTGTTCCTCAACTCTATTTTAGGAACACCACAATCATTTAAAATTAGTTTCAACAAGCGATGAAGTAATTCATATTTATTAACCTTACTTTAGAAAAACAACCAATTTATGGTGGTCTTCTTTGATAATAAGGATATATCTAATCATAGAACTTAAAAAAATATGAGTAGTATGATACAATATAATTGGTAAAAATGAAAAGAATCCCCAGGAAAGGTCCCATTTCTTTGAAGTGTCAAAGGAAAAGTTGAAGGTTTATCATTTACTAGGTCAGGCCTTAAGAGCTGCATCAGAATGAATGTCTGCGTGGCTTCAAGGAACACGTGAGGTTGCGGGCCTCAAGTTTTCACGTTTCATAGTTTTGGTATCTGATAAGCAGGTTCCCTGAGCATTTTATAGGGGAAACCTTTACTACAAACAGTTTTTGTTTCTGCCAGTTGAAAATGTGAAAATAAAAAGATTTCACAAAAATCTATAAAAATAAAAAGTGTTAACATGATGGGGTAGGTATGCATCCACATTTTTTCTTGGGACATGAGAAGGTTCAGATTTTTGAAACTTCAACAGTCTTAAAAATTAGAATATCCAACATAGAGTAGCAAAAATAAAAAACCAAAAAAACCCAAATGAATCAACTGAATACCAGGGAGCAATAGCAAGTAAAAATAATTGTTGTTTCTCAGTTTTCACGAAATTTATTTTCTCCCCACGGAATGTCATTACCTTCGCTGGTGCTGAAGGCCATTCCTTGCTCGTCATACTGCACAGGTTCAATCAGGTGTTTTTTTGATTGAATAGTTACACTCCTACGGAATCTCTGTACAAATTCTTCTTCGGCACCACAGTGCAGTGTCAATAACCTTTCTAGCAGCCGAATGAACTGTGCATACTGCAGACAATAAAATCAAAATTCATTAGAAGATGCAAGTGTAATTGCATTTGCTAAATTTTTTCTATTTTTGTATACCTGATCTTTCCAATGTTGCTTTTCCTGATGAATTTTGACAGGATGACACTCCTGCACCTTCATGCTGCTTTTAAAACACAGCATGCAGACGCCGCGCCTCCCCTGTGTAGCCCTCAGTGCCCAATCTTTTCTTTTGAGAAACAAAAGAGACTTACCAAGCAAAGAAAAATCAGTTTCTCTGTATTATAATTACATGAAATTGAGGTTTAAATTCATTTTCAAAAAATATTTAGATGATCTTCAAGTGTAATTTCTACTCTTTTATTAGCCGGATCAAGAGGAGGTTTAAAAATAATTTCCAGTTAAGTTATGTATAGTAAAATGGGGAGAGTTTGATTTCAAGAAAATGCACCTCTTAAATTATATTTCATAATACATTTGGCAAATATATCTTTAGCTGTTCAAGCTGTGTTACTTTAATGTTTATGATTTCCTTTAAAACCGAACAATCAAGCTATTTAAAAATTCAAGAGATACTTGACTTAAAGGGCAACCTCTTGAAATAAATTATCGCTGCTACTCTCTGCGTTTTTTTTAATAGTTCTTGAACATGTGATTAGAAAGTAAACAACTTGGTATTAACCCCTTAAAATTGACGCCAGAGTAATCATTCTAAAGTGTTTATGCAGAAGGAGACAACTAATACTCGAGATCCTTAGTTAATGTTGAGTGTGAGACCCAATTTTTGATAACCTTATTTGTGTTTGTCAACCCTAAAAATCATACGCCTCTGTCGCCTCTGACTTTATCGTGAACATCTGCCATTAATAATCTGAAATGTGGAGAAATCTCAACAGTAAGTTTAAAAAGACTCTTTCAATTACTGTTTCCTATGCTGTCACAATAAAAAAGAGGGGAATTTTCTAGGTAAGGGTGACAGACTTCGCCACCTGCAGTACCTGGACTGACACAGCTCTGTTCTTTCCCTCCATTTCCAGGCCTGTGCCCTCTGCTCTCAGCGGTTCTCTCAATTCTACTGCACACTACCATGAACATACAGAGGAGTAGCTACGAGTCCGGCACGGCCTTTCTGATGTGCTGGGGGTAAGGTTTAAGAAGTCCCTACCTTCCTCATCTTGATACCAGCCAGCAGCTTCAGGATTTCTTCTGCTATCCAGTACCCCCAAAGTATAGCAGACTATCATCTACGCATCTACTATCTATGCATAAGAGATATACATATCATTACGTGTATGTACAGAAAATGCATATATTTGTTTTGTCTTCCCAAGTGCACACCTCTGAAAAAAGTCCTTGGGATGTTTTCAAAATGGAAAAACAAAACCAAAAAAGAAAAGCCAAACTTGTATTATTAAAAAAAAAAAAAAAATCAAAGCAGCCAAAAAACACAGGAAACAATGAAATGATACATTTAATGAAGAAGCAAAGAGAGATTTTTCAGTTAGATCCAAATGCAGCAATAGTGACTTGGCAGTTAGGATATTAGAAATTAACTCCAGATCTACCACTCACCAAATGCCTGACACCTTGTTAAGCAAATTGCAACGTTTCCAAATCATTAATTTCTCCAATATGTTAAAAGAGAAAAAGAGCAATTTAAGTACACGACTTAGAATCAACATGGGTGGCAAGGTACTAACAATGTTAGCCAGTGCCATGGAAGGAAAAACCCTTCTTGGAACAATTTGTGAAACTTACACTCAAATCTTCTACAAATAATCTAAATTTAGAATATCAACATATTTAAAACCATCAAATTTCCTCAGATAATACTGGCACATATTAGAGCACTTAGCAAAAGAGCACTCCAATTAAAACCTAAAGCCCAAACTTTATAGGGTAGAAGACTCACCCAGGGAGCTGGTTAAAAATATGAATTCCTGGGTGACACCCCTGGAAATTCTGAGCGAGGGCTGAATCTTAGGAAACTGCATTTTCTAATCAGTTTTCTGGTTGCATTTAAGTGATTCTGACATAGGTGGTTTCGCAGAGTCCAAGATGAAAAATACCGCCCTTCTAGAAACTGCACACAAATAGGCCAGGGAGCGGCAAATTGCACAAAGGCAACCATGTGCTCCCTCCTTTTTCTTCTTAACCTGTGATAACTCCTTACACTTGTCATTATTAGCTTGTAAAATTAGCTCTCTGCTTTACTGAAGGAGATGAAAAATGACACCTGCCACGCTTCCCAAGAACCGCTGGCAGAGGACTGCAAAGGGCACTTGTGGATAAGAGGATCTGGACAGCAGGCATGTCACCTTCCTGACCGCAATAAGGCCCCATGGCAGAAAATGACTATAAATATGTTTCAGAAAGGGAACTGTCTTAACGAACACCTGCCCCTGAGAAACATTGCTGTGAGATCCTAAATACAGCAATTGTCTACATTCTTACGGAACAAGGTCCCCTTAAATTTAAAAGATTAATTACTCACATCTTGATCTGACAGTTTTTCCACTAACATTTCTTCTAGTTCCTCCTTAATCAGCCATCTGCTGCCAATCAGGTCTCTGTTAAAATATCACATATATTCTCTTTTAAATTAACCATGCAATTAGAGTTCTATCACAAAAGATCCCACATGTAGTAGCAATTCTTGATTGGGAAACAAATTTTTGTATTCCAGAGCATTAAAATTTCACCCAAGTAAACTATTTTTGAGAAGTGTTATTTCATTCCCTCACTCTACTTTAGAAAAGACACCCCGTCTAGCAAATGTTTTGCTGGAGGACTTAAACATGCTCTTGTGGAACTCATCTGATACACCAAGCTACCAGGTTTCTTAAAAATTAACACTGCACTTATTTTTCATTATTTACCTCAAAGGAAAAGCAATGGACACAGAGTTGGCCTGCCTGTGGACTAAAGTAATCATCAAGTCCAAGTAAAGAGCTAGCGGTGGTGTGTACAATTTTGAAAAGGGATTCTCGAAGACTTGTGTCTTCTGCATAAGAAGTAGTAGTGGAGCAGCAGCCCAGAATCACTGGGCTCACAGATCTATCATATCCTTGTCTGTCCAATGGAAGTCCAAATCTTAACATTTATAGGCCTCGTTTTTGGCATTTTAGTAAATATACAGCTATATAAACAAAAATTCCGAGGACCTCATCTTCAAATATAAGTGCCATTTAATACATAAATCTGGAATGAAGATAAAAATAACAGCAGTAACATCTACTTCCTCCCAAAAACTCACAAAAAACTCTTTTGACCCCTAACTTTAATGATCAATGCTGAAACAGGGAACACACTTGTAAGCTTTAAGTGTGCCTAAACACCACCAATGACAAGTGGCATGTTTTTCATTCAAAATTTTCATGTCTTATAATGCAAGAGAAGAACTTACTTGGTTTCAGTTTTTTCTGAAAATAGACCTTTGGCTTGCAACTGATTCTGACGTTTTTCTGCTTCTAGTAGCTTCCCATATGCTTCCTGTGGCAAATAAAATACATGCGCTAAAATAAGAGCTATGGTACATTATGACTTCTACTTCATATTTTCCCTGTGAGCATTCCTCAGTTCAGAAGGGACCTCCTCACAGAATCTGGCTGCACAGCAAATAATACTGAAAATACTTTTTAATTATACTGTTTCTCAAACTAAAGGACAGTGGTGTAATTTCAATGAGAATTTAGTATAATACACAGTAGCATACATTAACCGATTTTTAAATAATTCTCTAAGAAATTTACTCTATAAAGAACTCCATTAAAAAAAAACTCCAGTGGGGTGCCTGGGTGGCTCAGTGGGTTAAAGCCTCTGCCTTCAGCTCAGGTCATGATCTCAGGGTCCTGGGATCGAGCCCCGCATCCGGCTCTCTGCTTAGCAGGGAGACTGCTTCCTCCTCTCTCTCTCTCTCTGCCTACTTGTGATCTCTATCTGTCAAATAAATAAATAAAAATCTTTAAAAAAAACCCAAAAAACAAAAAACAAATAAACTCCAGTGAGGTTGGTAAACACAAAAGAAAGCTACAAACTATTTTTCATTAAGTTCCACAAACAGGACCAAAAATTGTCCTGTTTTAAAAAAAATCACAATTTATATAGTAATATGCACTTTAAATTCAGGGAATTAACCAGCAAAGTTATGGTATTTACAGCTGAACTACTTATCTAATATTCAATATTTATATAATATTTAAGTCCTCACCATGTTAGTCTAGATCTTAAAAAGTTTTCTATTATATTTGTTTTATTATTTGATTTCTTTCCATTAATTTACTTCCCAACAAAGTCTGTAAATGTATGTCATTTGTTAAATTGTAATATAAACGGGGGGAAACTGCCATTTTGTTAGAACTTGTAAAATGCAATAATCTGGCAATGAACAGTATCAATAAAATACATTTTCCAGGAAATCAGTTTACAAAAGTAGAATCATGCAAGTTGTCTCCCAGTTTTTTGACTGAACAAGTGTTCACTGAGGACTCACATGCAACGTGTGTGTATTCACTTACGATTTAACATAATCTACCACACTGATACCTAAAATGAGTAGACATTTTCAAAGGATGAGCCAGAGATTATATAAATGACATTTTTTCCCTTGCTGATCATGTTACCTTCCAATATCACCAGCTACTGCCCAATAATGAAGACACACCTGTTACTGTAGACACGTCAATCCATACCCCAGTCTTAATAATTTCAGATTTTGGAAGGGCAACTTCTTGTGGGCTCTGATTAAGCTGCCGTATATATCACAAGGTTGCTCACGAAGTTTGTTCTAAGAAAATGCAAAGTGTCTCTTCGCACAGGTCTCTGTCTGTACGAGCATGCGTACATTAACGGCATACATGGGGATCTCAAACAAAGTGAAACCATCACCAGTTCGGTAACTGCAAAGGTCAGTTCCCAGGGAAGCAGCAGCAGCACAAGTGTAGAACTGGTTAGAACTGTAATTTCTCAGGCCCCAACCCAGACTTTTAGATGAGGAACCTCTGGGGTGGGGCCCATTGATCTGTTTTAATGACCCCAACTTACATACACTGACATTTGGATCTAAACACCAGAAGTACCAAGAGTCTAGTACAACATAATATAACAAAGGGGAAAATTCAGTTAATTCTATTCTCTTGTCCATTATTAAGTGAAACAATCTCTACAGCTATATCCATAGTACAAATCCATTGCCTGTGGCAACAGAACTACAACGGTCTACCCCCAAGAAAGCAAAAATGAATGTGAACCATCCACATGTAATATGTATACCTGCTACTCAACTTAAAACTCTACAATTTATCTCCAAAGAATTGGTAAGCCTCATTTGACTGGTTGTGTAATTTATCTCCCAAGAATTGGTAAGTCTCATTTGACTTTTAACTCATTTTAGAAAGCTAAGGTACTGGGTTGTGACCCCAACTGGATACCGTATCAGAAAAATTTCTGTACACCTGTTTCTAGAAAGGAATTCTCAAACGCTCTGACCAGGTAAAATAAAGGAAGAAACAAGAACCCACAAGAAGGAGACAGACACCACGCACACCCATCTCTCTGTGCACCTGGCCCCAGGCTGTTGGCAGGCCAGGCCCAGCCACACTGCTACACCTTGGGGATCTGGGCAAGGAACAGCACAGGTAGGTCTCTCTGGTCTGCTGCAGAGTCTGGACGTTCTGAAGGTACGGAAGCCAGAGATGTAGTATCTTTCAAATCCAGCCAGCCAAACAAACAAACAAACAAACAAAACAAATCCAAGAGAACACCAACAACAGTAATAAGATGCCTTCTCCAGTTTGTAAGGCTGTTAATTTCTGGAATAACTATGGCAACTAGAAAATAATAATAATAATGAACCTGCCTCATAATCAAATTTTCAGTCACTTGTGGACTGCTAATCTAACCATCATTTTCCAATGACTCTAGACCAACTTCAAGTCCATGCTCTTCTTCACATTATTTTTCACTGTGCTATTACCTTCCATGGTTATATTTAGCTCCATAATCATTTGTAAATAGTGCAAGTGAAATAATCAGAAAAAAATGTATATTATGAGAAAACCAGCCAAAACAGTACATGTCAAATTTCAAACATGGTAAATTCTATTCATTTACAGCAGATGCTTACACTTTGATGGTTGTAATCCATCGAACTACATAATTCTCATTAAGGCACCCCATACATTTCTTTAAGTAGGAAAACATGCATCAATATTTAGCGCAGTGCCTGACCCGTGGTAATGGTCAAGAAATGACAGCAGGGGGTAGGGATGGCATTCAAGAGTCTAACAATGGAAACACTTTTACTGGTGTACCATTTCTATTTATTCTTTCTCTTCTATATAAGAAGACCACTCTAGAGATTCTATCTTGGTTAGTTAGAGACAACAGCTCTCTGGAAAGTAGAGTCTATAGCTTCAGCTCCCTGAAGAGATGTGTACTAACCTGCATCAAAAAATCCCAGAGGGTATAAAATATGTCAGGAACTGTCAGCATCACAGATTATCACTGGTAGCTTCTAGTATATTGTTAAGTTTCCACTTAATTTTTAAAGGACACTAGAGAATTAGTGTGACCCCACCCATACTAAGTTTATATACTGTATTTAATAGTATAATTTTCAAATATGACAGGAATAACCCAGATGTGAAATGCTGAATCATTAATCACAGCTATGATTAATATTTCATAAAATCAAAGCAAGCCTATCCACCCCTCATGTCATCAGATTTCCATAATGTATGAGTCAAATTTAGAAGGTGCCTAATTTGAAAATACCAGATGCTCAGGTTGCAGAAAAGGGATGCTTAAACGAAATCCTTCCAAGAGCATGAGCAATATGATTTTTTAGTATCCTTCTCAAATCTGTTTTGGCTATATTAATCATGTAGAAATTCCAATTTTAGGAAGGGTAAATAAATAAAATTTCTTGTGGGGGTGGTATAGGAGAAGTCTATTATATTATGATACCCAAAACATACAACAGTAAACTGTCAGTAACTATCCTCTTAGATACTAGTTAAATAAGAAGAAAGTAAAGGACTTAAAATATGAGTTTGTCCAAAAAAAAAAACAACAACTCACAGAAAATCAGATTTCCTAAGTAGCAATCATCCCAATTTTTTGGCTACTGGCATATAAATGAAATAAAATGAAATAAACATAATACAGAATTCACTTATTACAGTTACTGCTATTTATCTAATGTTTCAAGCGACATACCACACACCCTTGCTATCACTTTGTGAATACAATACACTGCATATATCGCCTTAAAAGAGCAGGCAGAAATATGTCAGCACCACCCTGCAGCTTTTTTTTTTTTTTTTAAAGATTTTATTTATTTATTTGACAGAGAGAGACAGCAAGAGAGGAAACACAAACAGGGGGAGTGGGAGAGGGAGAAGCAGGCTTCCCTTGGGACAGGGAGCCCGATGTGGGGTTTTGATCCCAGGACCCTGGAATCATGACCTGAGCCTAAGGCAGACGTTTAACCACTGATCCACCCTGGCGCCCCCACCCTGCAGCTTTTTAAAAATCAGAACTCTGCGCAGTTTTAAGGAGTTATTTCATAATACCTCATTTAGAGAAGGGTCACTGTTTTAACTCCATTTTTAAAAGATAAGGGCACGAAATCAGAAGTTTTAAATATTCACCACAAGGTTACAAAGACAATGCAAACTACGTAAGAGTTCTGTGGCACTAAGTCCCCAGGACTTTTGTTTCTTGAAGTCTGGGATCTTCACATAGTGAAGTCGCTTCTAGGGCTGCTGTTCTCATGCTTTATGAACACAGACAGTTACTTAAGTCATTTAAAATAAACCAGAGAATTTCTAAATAAGCCAGGCTTCTTTCAAAAGGCAAATGAATCCCATTTATGCATAAGTTATCAGGATTAGAATTACTTGGTTTTCTTTCAAATTTTAACCTTTTTCTTTTCACTTCAGCAGAGTAGTTTAAATAATATATAATGATCTACTTATTCCTTAACTTCAAACTTTTTTGGGAACAGATTTCATCTGTGGCCATGTAATTCCTTCAATTTACAGAAATCCTTTGAAAATATTCCATTGTTTACTGTAAAGTGAATCCTAAAATATAAATGAAGTTTATAGATTTAAGAGGCTCAATTCCTGGTGCAGTAAAAACTGCATCAAAATGAGATGCACAACCGTATCATAGAAATTGGGGTGAGGGAGTTTGTGTGAAATGTCAGCAAATGCCCAAGGTATTTGATAACTGATTTCTTCAATGTCTGTACGGCCTTTTCCAAGCACTGGCCTCATGGAATGTTAAAAGGGGCTCCAGGCAGCAAGGGTTCCGTGACCCAATGTTTGAGCAGCAGTGGGTTACTGCAACAGGCTTTTTTTTTTTTTTTTAAAGATTTTATTTATTTGTCAGAGAGAGAGAGAGAGAGAGAAAGCACACGCAGACAGAGTGGCAGAGGGAGAAGTAGGCTCCCTGCAGAACAAGGAGCCCAATGTGGGACTGGATTCCAGGACGCTGGGTCATGACCTGAGCCGAAGGCAGCCGCTTAACCAACTGAGCCACCCAGGCGTCCCTGCAACAGGCTTCTTTACTGCCGGACTTTATCATGCTATCCCGTAGCTCCTGGTGGAGTTTCCCAGGACTCAAGGGGCAGCACTGCCAAACTCACTTCATGGCAGAACCTTTTTCATGAAGAATATTTTATTACCTGTGTTTCTTAGCAAACTTTGGGAAAGGCTGCAGTAGACAAGCCCAGACTAAATGAATCACATTTTACAAAGGGTTTCCACTTCAGAGTCAAATAATCCCTTCCCATAATGAATTTTAAATAATTTTCAATTCACTTATAGTAAGTGAACTTAAAATTTTTCAAGAATGTGTATATATTAATGAGTAAACCTGAATTAACATTTTTCCTACAAGTAAAGGCCCTACCCAAACTCAACCATGGTTGTCCAGGTTGTAAATGTCTCGCTCATGGGTAAAACTTTCTCTACCACCAGCGTGGCCAGCTGGGAAAGGCTCCAGCTGCTGTGGGCAAGGGGAGCCACCCCCGCCCCCACCGCCCCCGCCAGACTGGCAGGCCCCAAGGGCAGACAGACCACCCTTCGGCCCTGTCCCTTGACTGTGCACACATGGCTTTCTCCCTCATCTAGACCAAGGCTATTCACAGCTCAGCTGTGCCATGGCATAGCATTTTCTTTTCTGCACACATACCTTTATCCTCTTTAAAAAGTCTTCCCTTTCCTTTACACTTTGGCTCAGCTGTTTCAGGAAACTTCTCTTTTTCTCCCTCTGTTCTTTCCTTCTGCTCCTGAAACCCTAAACTCAAACTCTAAATCGTGTTTGAGAAGTATACAAGTTCTACTCGTCACATGGCCATTAAGGAAATGGAAAGTCATCCATTTTGGGTGAGAAAAGACAGATGAGCCAATGCCATCAAGCGTGGAGCTCCCTTTTCAGTACTCAAGGACCTTTTGAGAAACTCCTTAAGTCTCTTACTTCTTTTTACTTCAACTATTTTTTACTCCTTAAGACACTACTTGTTTGTTCTGTCCTATACTTTTTACATTACATATGCATCCCACATTCACTACAGTGTAAAATAAGTGGGTTTTTATTGACTTTCCCAGGAACCTGAAGAAATATATTGTATCCATAGGAGAAAGGCAGTCCCAAGGAAGGGGGCAACAACCTCTGGAAAGTAACACATTTACAAAGGCTGACACCGCTACGGATCAGCACGTTTCCTCCACTCCACTTCACGCTTTCCTATCACGCTTCACATCTGGGCAGGAACAATAAATTGCTTCTTTCTTCTCGTCCTCATCTTCGCTCAAAAACCTCCCTGCTTCTCCACAAAGACCGGATGGACTGATGACAGGCCAATTGGAAACAGTGTTCACTAAAGCACTGGAGGTTATCCTTAACTGTAAGCCACACAGGGACTCTCTTATATTAGTGGCTGTGAGGTAATACATAAGCCTATTACACCAACAGTGACCAAATACCAAAAAGAGGAATTGGCATTATTACAGAAGACAAAAAGGTTAACTGATGTCAGAAAGGTCTCCTGGGCAGAACTGCACACATATTTGAGACCTGTGAGGTCTTTTGTTTGTTTGTCAAAAAGCTTGGGCCACGACTGCCATGCCTCACAAAATTACAGTTAGCTAAGGAGAAAACCTAGTTTGGCTTAGGGTCTTTTTACCGTGTCACATGGTAAGAACCTGTATCAAAAGAAATGGCAACGGCAAAGATCCACTTCCAAGTGTTTAAGGCCTGCTACAGTCTTTGGGGGTCGACTCCTTGCTGCAGTGGGATCACTCTCCCACAGAATCGAACAGCATCTGAACCCCCCCCACCCCAAGAGGAGGCAGAACAAAGGAGCGAGCAAACACATGAAGCAGTTTCAAGTTTTATCCTTTTTTTCTTTATACCTGATGCCTGACTTCCCTACAAAACCACTTCTGTAAAGTGACCAGTGGATATTTAGTCACAGTGCTTCAGAGTAGCAGAGGGTCTCTAGGAGGGCGATCACCTGCACCATCCAGGAAACGAGGCTGGCATGACCCAGCTGTTAAGAGCATCCGCCATACAGGAAGCTGATGGATGCAGATTTAGGAAAGGATTTGTCCTTTTTTTCCACACATACATTTACTTTAAGATTCCATAAAAAGTTGGTTTAGAAACACGAGGTTTTATTAATGATCTGAATTAAAACACTCAGGTTAAACCAAACGATCCGTCATTCATACATGTAAACTGTTCTGATGAGCAATACAACAAATGCTGAGCCCCACACCGCTTGGGGAGTCAAAACACCCGACACAATGAATAGACCTAAATTACGGAGTTGAACTAAAACAGAAAAGCCTGAAGAACTCAGTTCTACGTAACAGAAACTGTATTACTCAGAACAAAAAAGAAAGAAAACCCTGTATTAATCAGTTGTAATTTGACGTCTTCAGTCAGACTACGGTAGTGAAACCGACCACTTTCTTGAGCAGTACCTTCCTAAAACACAGAAACCAACCCAAATCGATGTTAGAGCCCTTCTACAATGTGTAATTTCTTCATTATGATGGAATGCAACAAAATATCTTGCCCTTGGGTTGCTCAGTTTCAGCCCAAACAAATGCAAATGGCTTGTCAGCTGACAGCTGTTTGATAAGGCTCCCCTACAAGACCTGCATACTTTACTTTTTTCCGTGAAACGCGGGATGAAAGGCAGAAGGCAGGAAGAGAATTAATGTAGCATACAGTCTAAAGGCAATGCTACAACCGTGATTAAGTAGAAAAGTTAAAAGGCACAGATTTTCCACAGCTTCGCTGCGTGCAACCCATCCGTGTAACAAGTTGACAGGCCTAGCGCGTCAGCTCCATCATCCCCTCCGACAGCTAAAACGCAGCATTGCATCCCTTTTCAGAGAAAATTTGCGTCTGCACCATGAAGCGTTGTACATTATTTCTTAGCACTGCAGGGGGCTCAAGTCCATATGGAACCTTCACAAATATTACCACAGATCAAACCAGCGGCGTTTGGAGGCAGATTTGACATACCTATTTAAATGAACAGCAGGGGTCCTCGGGCAGCCTCGGGCTGCGGGGGAGGCTCGGCGGAGAGCCAGCCGCAGCTCCATTAGTCAGCAAAGACACACTCTACATTTATCATTCATTTCATTTCTGCCAGGGCAAGAAGCTCATTTGCCCAAGGTCAACAAAAAGCGAAAAGAAGGTTTTCTTTTTTTTCCCCAAGAAATAAATGTACCTGACAAGTGGGGATTTTGTCCTTTGGGTTTGTGGAGCACAAATAAACACCAGAGAGTTCTAAAAAAGCCGAGTGAATGTGTGCCTGGGATTCAAGCAACCTGAAAGCTGACTGAGGCCGGGGAAGCCCGGTGCATGTTTTTGCAATTTTTTAAAAACCGTATAATGAAGAAAATAAAACTTGACACCGTGTTCTTAAAGCAAGATGGGTTCTGTTGTCCAAAACTGGGTATTAGCAGCTAGCCATTTCATTCATAATACCCTAGGGAACCCCCAAATTTGCACGCTATCAGACACTTAGAGCGCTGAAACAACAATGAGAAAAAGCTGTTCCCAGTACACTCAAACGCAGTTGTAAGGCAACGTGTAATAAAACCATTTCTTAGGTCTTTGGAGGGCACAAATTCTAGACTCATAACGTAGCATTCGCCTCTGAAAGGCAAAAACTGTATAGGAATAAACAAAAAGTACAGACAACAATTTGACCGTGGTAAATGCCTTAGAGCCCCTGACAGCAGCCTTACCCTCCACGCACGTGCGTGCATTATGACTGAGCGGAGCACCGACCTCCGAAAATGATCTCAATTTGAAGTACCAGCATTTTAAGGCCAGACATTCAGATATAAATTCTATGGTGTTTGTTTACCTTTAGCAAAAATGAGCTAATAAGATATAAAGTCTTTCGACATACTGCCTTACCTCTAGAGATCTTAGTTTTGCTCAGTCTGAAACATACTAGGTAAATCCTGAAGCCGAGCAAGATCTCTGGTACGGTCACTTAGCTTACAGTTCATATTATTAATCATCGATGTAATATACTTACATGCATTAATGAATAATACGACTGTTTGCCGGTATAAAAGAGAAAATGAAATGGACGGCCATCTTCTCCCCACTGGATCGCTAATAAAAAGCGAAATGAAAATAAACAAAAATAAAAATTTATAGCTATATTTAACTGAAGTTAGGAGACATGTCTACAATTCTGACTAACTTTTAATGACAAAACAGCGTTAATATTTAGAATTTTAGTATTTGGTTCAGCATGTTTAACGTGCTGTAAACTATTTAGGATATTTAATATTCCACATTCATTAACATAAAACAGTGTTTGTATCTGATAAAATATTCCTGTGTAGTTCATCATGAGAATTTCTAGAACTTGTTTTAAATAAACACACATAAAATAGCAAAAAATCATCTTGTTAGAACAAAGAATTTAGGTTTGGCTAAAAACAACACACTCCCATATTCTTAAAAAGGGAAGCTGATAAAGTCAATGATGTCATACATTCAGGAAGTTAGGAAAAGGCATAAAATAACAAAGAAAAAACTAAATGGATTTTTCCATGCCACATTATTTGTTCCAACTCTGTGGTAACACACCTCTGAGAGTTCAAACATCTAAAACAGAAGGGCCCCCACAAGGTGTTATGTGTAATTCCTTTTGAAATACAGATGGTCATTCACATCTAATAAACACCAGACAAACTGAGGAATGGACTCACTGTAGTAAATAAACCAAACCTGACTCCACATCCTTTGCCCTTATTTCTACTGAGTTGTTTCTTGGCTAACCATTTGTGGGAACTTCAATGCGTTAAAGGTATACTCCTCTGTCAATTACAGAAGTTGAAAACTCTTTTCTCCCAATCTATCACTCACTTCTTAAAAAAAATTTTTTTTAGAGAAAGCATCTTTTTTTTTTTTTTAAAGGAATGAGGTCCTTTATCTTTTTTTTTTTTTTTTCATGGGGAGGGTATGTGAGACAAACACAAACAGCCTTAATGTATTGAAATCCTTTGTCACTCACCTTTTACTTTGGTTTACAGTGTCTTTCATAGTCAAGAAGTTTAAAATATATGCATACTGTAGAATCGGTCACTTTTCTCTATAGCACAGTTTATTGGCTGTTTCTCACTATCACCCCTACTAAGGAGCCTTGCCAGACATCTTTTTCCCTAATTGCCTCCCTCCCCATGAAACTTCAATATCACAAATATACTGTAGATCTGTTGATGTATACAGAGGTCCTTTGGAGGGTTGTAAACATTCTAACAGTTCAGACTTTTCTCATCTCCTATGAATCCATTTATGTTCCCTTGGGGACAACATCACTTCTATGGAGAGAGCATGCTTTAAGACTTTGGGCTTTCTAAAAACTATTTTCCTATATTTTCTTCTGGAATTTTTATTTTTTTTTCATGCTCAGAAATTTCATCTATTTGAAATCTATGTTCATCAGGCAGAATCCAAGTTATTACCTTGCGCAGCAAAGAGAGTCTTTGTCCCATCAGTTTTTTGATACTACACTCTGCTGTTGAGTCAATCTTTTTTTTTTTTTTTAAGATTAATTTTACAGAGAAAGAGAGCACACTCAAGCAAGCACGAGCAGGGGGAGAGGCAAAGGGAGAAGGAGAGTGAATCTTAAGCAGACTCCACGCCGAGAATGGAGCCCAACGTGGGGCTCGATCTCATGACCTGGAGATCATGAACTGAGCCAAGACCACGAGTCCGACGCTTAACTGACTGTTCTGCCCAGATGCCCCATTACGCTCTTGTGTCAAAATACCACCTGTACAATAAGTAGGATATTTCTGCTTCTGAGGGTAACTGACATTACACACAGGCCACACTAAGTGAATATATTTAAAACAAAGACCAAAATTTCATAATAAATTCTGAAGAAAAGACTGGACAGGGATTTTAGCTTGAAAAAGAAAACTAGATTCTTATATGCCAAAGGCAGTGGATAAATTAAATATCTCTCCAACATCATTCTCAGACTTCATGAAATCCTGCATATTTTCCAATAGTTGTAACTTCACTATGCGATCCATTTGCATTGTATGTAGTGTTAAAGCAGTCAGAAAGTGCCTAAGAAAGACAAATATCATCACTGCACATAAGACTCTACTGTAAAACTTGGGAAGGGTTTTTGAGTGGGCCTCATTTCATGTGTGAGTATATAGAGGTGCGTGTATATATACTTGATTTCATAATATTTCATTCAATCCAAGATGTCACAGATTTTAAGATGCCCCATCATGTATCTTATACAAAGGAGGAAGGAGAAAATGCTGAACATCATGGTTTACGTTAATTGTAAAATTAATCCTGTGGTCAAAAATGTTAAAACTGAAAAACTGTCTCAGAATTCACAAAATATGACATTAACAAACATGCTGATGCTGAATACTCTAATCTGGTCCACTGGTCTGTCAGGATACTGCACCACCACCACCCTTTGACTAAAATAAGCTTTTGCTGCATTTGATAGCTGATAAGGTAAGGTTCCTACATTACCCTTACTTCTTTTTAAAAAGTTCTCTCTGCTTCTTACACATTTACTCTTTCAAATAAAGCTTATAAATATCTCCCAAAAGTCCTACCGGGACTTCGATTAAAATTATATTATGTTCAGGGACTCCTGGGTGGCTCAGTTGTTAATCATCTGCCTTTGGTCCTAGGGTCCTAGGGTCCTAGGGTCCTGGGATCGAGCCCCACATCGGGCTCCCTACTCTGGGAAGTCTGTTCTCCCTCTCCCACTCCCCCCGCTTGTGTTCCTTCTCTCACTGTTCTCTCTCTCTCCGTGTCAAATAAATAAATAAAATCTTAAAAAAAAAAACTGTATTACGTTTGCTAATAATATTTAAGGAAGTAACTTTCCAATATCTTTCCTTACAGGAACATGAAATCTTTTTTCTAGCTATTCAGACTTTCACCTATGAGGTTTAATTAATTAATTTTAATAATTTTCATATTTACTACATAATAATTTTCATAATTTTCTACATAAAAACTCATGCATATTTTTCTAAGTTTTACCTGTATTTAGTTTTTAGTGTTCTTGATACTGTCCCCTCATTTAACTATGTTTTCTATAAAATTAACTTTATGCGATATACCCTTCTTTCACTATTTTTTCAACGCTTTTTTTCTTTTTTTTTTTTTAAGAGCAGTTCACAGCAAAGTTGAGAGGAAGGTAGAGATTTCCCATAAACTATCTTTGCCCCCAAATATGCACAGCCACCTCCATCATAAAACATTCCCTGACAGTGTGGTACCTTTGTTACAAGTGATGAACCTACTCTCTCTGGCGAATTATCACCCTAAGTCCACAGTTAACAGGGTTCACTCTTGTACACTCGGTGAGTTTGGATCCAGCACTATAGTATCATACAAAGTAGTTTCAGTGCCCTAAGGATCCTTTGTGCTCCACCTATCCCCTTAACCCCTGGCAACCACTGACCTTCCCACTGTTTCTGTAATTTAGACTTTTCTAGAATGTCATATACGTAGAACATAGTAGGTAGCCTTTTCAGATTGGCTTCTTCTGCTCAGACATTTGCACTTAAGTCTCCTCCATGTCTTCTCATGGCTTGACGGCACCCTTCTTTTTAGTGCTGAATAATATCCCATCATCTCTACATACCACAGTTTCATTACCCATTCAAACATGGAAGGACAGCTTGGTTACTTTCAAGTTTTGGCAATTATGAATCAAGCTGCTATAAACACCTGTCCACAGGTTTCTGTGTGGACCTAAGTGTTTAACCGCTCTGGACAGGTACCAAGGAACACAAATGCTGGATCGTATGGGAAGAGTATGTTTAGTTTTGTAAGAAACCGCTGAACTTTCTTTCAAAGTGGCTGTACCATTTTTGCACCTCCATCAGTGATGAGTGAGAGCTCCTGTTGCTCACCATCCTTGGCACAATTTGGTGGCGTCAGTGTTCTGGATTTTGGCCATTCTAATAGGCATGTGGTTGTATCTCACTGTTGCTTTAATTGGCATTTCCCTGAGGTGAAGCATCTTTTCATTTGTTTACCATGTGTATACCTTCTGTGTTATCTATTAAGAACTTCGGCCAATTCTTAAATTGGGTCATTGGTTTTCTTACTGTTGAGTTTAAGAGTTCCTTGTATATTTTGGATAACAGTCCTTTATCAAATATGTCTTTTCCAAATATTTCTACAATCTGTGGCTTGTCTTTTCATTCTCTTGACAGTGTCTTTCTCACAGCAGAAAATGTGAATGTTCATGAAATCCAGCTTCTCCTTTGGTGTTGTACTTAAAAAGCCACAGCCATGGGGCACCTGGGTGGCTCAGTGGGTTAAGCCTCTGCCTTCAGCTCAGGTCATGATCTCAGGGTCCTGGGATCGAGCCCCGCATCAGGCTCTCTGCTCAGCGGGGAGCGTGCTTCCTCCTCTCTCTCTGCCTGCCTCTCTGCGTACTCTCTCTCTGTCAAATAAATAAAAAATCTTTAAAAAAAAAAAAAAGCCACAGCCAAACTCCAGGTCTTCTGGGCTATTAATTACTGATTCAATTTCTTTAACTGATATAGGCTTATTCAAATTGTCTACTTCTGGTGTAAGTTCTGGCAGATTGTATCTGACCTATAAGGAATTTGTCCACTTCTTATAGGTCATCACATCTGGAGGCGTAGAGTTGTTCACGGTATTCCTTGATTGTCTTTTTAATGTCCCTGATCTGTAGCAGTATCCTTTCTTTCATTTCCGGTACTAATCATCTGTGTCCATGCTCCTTTCTTTCAGCTAGCCTGACGAGAGGCTCATCGATTTTACTGATAAAATAAAACTGACATATAAAATCTATTATCAAAGAACCAGTTTTTGTTGATTTTCTTCACTGATTTCTTGTTTTCAACTTCACTGACTTCTGCTATAATTTTTATCATTTTTTTCTTCTACTAACTTCAGATTTAATTTGCTCTTCGTCTAGTTTCCTAAGATGGAAGCTTAGACAAGTGATTTTAGATCTTCTTTTCTACTATACACAATGCTATAAATTTCCCTCTGAACACTTCTTTTGTCCACTGTTTTTATAAAGATTAAATACCAGAATTCCCTTGCCACAGACAAGGCTGAAGTTGATTGTTCTAGACTCTTTCAGTTTATTTACCTATGTCTACCTACCTACTGATATACAGAGGACTGTCTGCGTGTTTTTTAAAAACACAAATGGTATTAAGCTGTATTTACATTACATACTTCTTACAGACTATTTGTCTTCCCCTGCGCCCAAAATTCATGTTGGAGCCTAATCCTCCATGTGCTGGTATTTTGGTATGGGGCCTTTGGAAGGTGATCAGGTCATACGGGCAAAGCCATCATAAATAGGATGAGTGCCGTCACAGAAGGAGCCCCAGAGAACCCGGGCCCCTTTGCCATGTGAGAACACAGGGAAAGACAGCAGTCCATGAACCAGGAAGCAGGCTCTCACCTGGTGTCTTGATTTTAGACTTTCAGCCTCCAGAACTAGGAGAAATACATTTCTTTGGTTTGTAAGTCACCCAGTGTATAGTAACCTGAACGGACTAAGACAACACTACACCATTTTCACTTCCTTTTCTCACCCAACAGTGTGTCTCATTTGTACTAATGCAACTGGAGCTGCCTTTTTCTCTTTCAATTTGGGGAGTGGGAGAGAGCGAGCAGAAACGCGTGAGCAAGGAGCAGGGGCAGAGGGAGAGGGAGAGAGAATTTTAAGCAGGCTCCAGTGTCTGTGCGGAGCCTGACACAAGGCTCGACCAAACAACCCTGAGATCATGACCAAGCCAAAAATCAAGAGCTGGCTGCTTAACCAAGACTTAGCCACTCAGCACCCCTGGAACTAGCTCTCTCTTGATTATCAGCACATTACTCCACAGTAGGTTCTCCGACATTTAGTTAGCTATCCTAATTAGTGAACATTTAGACTGTTTCTAATTCTTTGCTAACACATACTATTTACAATTTGTAATCTGGTAAGTGATAACGATCTATTATTGTTTTATAAAACATTGTTTCTGATCTAATAATTCCTATGTTTACGGTTACTTGTATTTTCATTTATGAACTGACTATTTTCCCCTTTGCCTACTTTGTCAGATGCTTAACTGACTGAGCCATCCAGGTACTCCTGATGCTTGCTTTTTAAATTTATACTGCCTTTTTTCCAAAGAGAAGTTTTGAATTTTAAAATAGGTAACCGATCTTTGTCCTTTTCATTTTTGGTGACTTAAGGACATAATATTATCCATTATTTGATAGTTGTACGTTTATCCTTCAACTAACCACTTTAATTCTAGAGTGTAAATTTCTTAATTCCAAAATCATAATGAACTTCTAAGTCTTGACCCAATTCTGTCATGTTCTGGATACACTCTATTTTTTTTTTTTTTCTTTTTACATTCTATTGAGTGGATTAAGAAATAGGACACTTCTGGGGCACCTGTGTGGCACAGCTGGTTGGGTGCCCAGCTGTTGCTTTCAGCTCAGGTTATTGCCTTGGGGTCATGGGATCAAGCCCTGTGTTGGGCTCCAGTCTCAGTGCAGAGTCTGCTTGAGATGCTCTCTCCCTCACCTTACCCCTCCCACCTGTGCTCATTCTCTCTCTAAAATAAATAGGTAAATCTTAAGAAAAAGGAGGGGGGCACTTCTGTCCACAGAAATGTGGATGCCTCGTTCCATTTATTTTTTAAAGACTGACACAAAAATAAAACAGAAAATGAGAATAATCCAAATGCTCAGCTGAAGAAAATCATCCTTAGTAAAACCAATGACAAAACAGAAGGAAAGTGAAATGCAACACTCCAAACTGAATTAAATATTTTCAAACAAGCATTTGGGTTTACTGGAGGATACTCTGAATCAAATCTTCAAAATATGAGCTCATAATGGACAAAAAAACTGAAAGAACTTGATTAAACTTAGAGAAGAAATAAGAGAAAAGCTAAAATCATCAGAAATGTAGACTGACTTATATAGAAGAAATAGATTAAAAGAAGAAATAGATTAAAAACATAATAAAGGAGACTGGAGGAAAAACTACAAAGACCATCAAGAAAATGAAAATGAGACAAAGAAAAAATGAAGATGAGTCAGAGAGACAGACTAGAAAACAACCAAAGAAGGAATAACATTTACATAACTGGAGTCCCAAGGGGCAAAACAGAAAGTGAAACAGAACTAATATTTAAAACTATTAAAAAAACCTTCTTGGATATAAAGGACTTGAATCTACAATACTGAAAGAGCTCACTGCCAGCACAGTAAGCTAACTTTTCACAATCAACTCAATGTCATACTTCTACAAAGCTACTAAACAAAGGTAAAGAATCCTTAGGACCACCAGGAAAAAAGATTAAATGACTTATAAGGAAAGTATAGCTGGACTGATCTGAGACTTCTCAAAAACAACAGACAAAGCAGGACAACAATAGTGCAGCACTTCGAAGAAACTCAAGAAAGTGGGAACCAAAGATTTTTCACTCTAGCCTAGCTGTCCTTCAAGTATCAAGGCTATAGGAAAAGAATTTTAAACACGTAAGTGCTCAAGAAATTTTGTAATCTATGACATCTCTTTGAAGAATCTACTAGAAAATGAACTCCATTCAACCAAGAGATGACAATGGAAACTTTAACAAAAGGAGCTTAATAATTTAATTATAGATGTAAAATTAGAACAAAGATGAGGAAGACGTATATACAAAGAAATGTTGAAAAAATAGAATACACCCAGATACCTATTTTTCTATGTGTATATGTAGATATGTATTTGTAAAGCTGGAATTCAATGGTTCTGAAACAGTTCCTGTCCACCAAAATACAGGTGAGAAAAATCACAATTTATTTGTTACCAATGTGACCATCGTGTTACTTAGATCATCATTACACTCCATTCCATACTGACTTGTGTGGGTTTGGCCACCATGTTGTCAACCAGCAGGATGCTCATCTCTGTACAATTAGCACTTTGCCCTTCACCTATACTGTGGCATGTTTTTATAAGAGTACCACTTAAGGGGTACCTGGGTGGCTCAGTCGGTTAAGTGTCCAACTCTTGATTTTGGCTCAGGTCATGATCTCAGGATTCCGAGACAGAGCCCCAAGTCAGGCTCAGCATAGAGTCTGCTTGAGTCTTTCCCCTCCTCCCTCTCCCATCCCCTTTGCTACTCTCCCCCACTCCCTGCAAGCGCTCGTTCTCTTTCATGTGTGCTCTATCTAAAATAAAAATCTTTTTAAAAAAGAGTATCATTAAAAAAAATTACAACTCACATAGTTTAAATATTTTCAATATTCAGATATCCAAATAAGGATATTCTACTGTAATTCTAATATGGTTTTTAGTTTGTGGTCTGTTTTTTCTAGGTGGGCAATCTTAACATCTATGAATAATAACTGACTTCTTCCTAACCCCTGTTCCTTTTTTAATCACTGGTTAACCCTTTCAGAACAATACTGAATACCAGAGGCAAGTGCAGGCATACTTATCTTATTCCTGAACTTAAGATAAAGTAATTCCAGTGTCATGCTTTTTAATTTAATGTGTTTCTGTTTCTCATGATAGTTTTTCTCAAACTAATAAAGTTTCTTTTTAGTTCTAGTTTAAGAGTTTCATCAAAAAATGCTGAATTTTGTTTAATGACCTTTTTTTCATCTACGAAAATATTTACTCCCTGACTCAAGCAACTTATTAATAAATTCCTAATGTTAAACCATCCTTCTATTCCTGGGAGTAAAAAGGCCTTCTGGTATATTCTCTTAACATAATGCTTTATTTCGTTTGCTATCGTTTTATTTAGTGAGAACAGACTGAAAGTTTTTATGCAATTCGTGTCCAGATCTAGTAATTGTCTAAGCCTTTAAAGTGAACCTGAAGGTTTTGTTATCTTTCTGCTCTGCAACAGTTCACAAAACGCAAAAGTTCAAGCTTTCTCAAGTATGATAGAACTCACTTACAGAACCTCTGGGCCTGGTGCCTCTCTGACTAGATCTCTGATCACCTCTGACTTCCCCAGCTTTTAGTCTAACCAGTATTCTCCCTAAGATAATTACTACCTATTTGAGAGTCAGGGAAGTGTGGCAGTGCTTTGCAGTCGAGACTGTCAGAGCCTACCTATATCCTGCTTCAGCCACTTCCTTGTAGACCTGCAGTTCTGTTCTCTCAGATTGATTTCTTGGATGTTCAGAACAATCTGCTATTTACCTAGCTGTGTTTGAGGGACGATGCAAGCTTAGGGTCCCACTACTCCTCCACCATCTTAACTCTACCCCCTCTGCCTCAGCCACTTCCTAGCTGTGTTTTTGGTAGATTACTCTCCAGGTTTTAATTTCTTTATCTGTAAAATGGGGCATGTAACAGTATCTACTTAAAAAAACTGTTGTGAAGATTATGGGCAAATACACACAAAGCACTCAGAACTGCGCCTGGCCTACTCAAAGTTTCAATAAATACTAGTTATTAATTAGGATATTTTTCAAATTAATTAGAATAAAGCTACCCACAATTATCTTTACTTCAAAAATATCCTCTGAAGGGGTGCCTGGATAGCTCAGTCATTGAGCATCTGCCTTCGGCTCAGGTCATGATTCCGGGGTCCTGGGATCGAGCCCCACATCGGGCTCTCTGCTCAGTGAGCCTTCTTCTGCCTGCTTCTCCCTCTCCCACTCCCCCTGCTTATGTTCCCTCTCTCGCTGAGTCTTTCTCTGTCAAATAAATAAATAAAACCTTTAAAAATTAGTAAAAATAAACAAATAAAAATATCTTCTGAATATTATTGAAAATGATTAATATTGTCCGTTTATGTTTTTTTTCCTTGACCAGACTTGCCAGATGTTGATCAATTTCACTGGCTTTTTCAAAGAACTAGTTGGCTTCATTTATCCTACCTCATCTTTAAAATTTCTTCATTCATCAATTTCGTTCCTTTCCTACTTTCTTGAAATAAATACTGAGTTCATTTATTTCCAGTCTCTGTTAATGTCTATTAAATACGTTTGTCTCTGCATAATACCTGCCTATATCCCATAGGGTTTGATATGAACTGTTCGCATCTTTCTACATTTCTAAATAATCTGTAATTTCAATTCTGATTTCCTCTTCAATCCAACAGTTTTATGTTCTAGTGATCTGAAGTCAGAGGATCTAACCTATATAATTTCTACTTTTTTGAAACGTGTTAGATTTTCTCCATGACCTATTACATCATAATTCTATTAATATTCCATTAGCAGCTATACAGAAAAATGTATTCTTTGTACTTGTATGTGTAAGCTATAAAATCATGCTGTGTTATTCGAATTCTTTAGAGTCTTATTTAACAGCTTTTGCTATGAACATTTCAATGCTAAATGCATGGTACAAAAAGGTTCATGGCTGTCAAATCCACTTAAAGGATATTAGATTCTATCAATATCAATTAACATTCTTGTCTCATCGAACCACTCCTCGACCCCCCTGAATTCCATTTCATCTTGTGTTAGGTGCTATTCCTTGCGTCTGTCATCAATCTGGCATATATCTTTGTTTTTCCGATATTTTTATCACTTGCCTTAAACAGTAGAGCAAGATTTTTATGTTAACTCAATCTGGAAGCTTCCATCTTTTAATAAAGGAAGTGGTGGCACTTTACAAGGATCATAATCTATTCAAATCTAAATTTTGCTGATATTTTTTAACATAAAAATTAGTTTGTCTTATGTTTGCAAAGTACAGCAAAATTGGTAGGTAGGTGGCAAAAAATATTTTGCTAATTCTAAAGGAATCCTGTCTAAATATAGTTAACTAAAATATGTAACAAAACCCCACCAACACTGACAAAATAAGAGGAGCATTTCGCAGGGATGTCTGGAAGTTTCAGTTGTTACATTCTAGCTGATAGTAATGACAAATTTCTAATACTGAGAAGCTGGTATGATTTGAAAGAAACCGTTTTAGAGGCACAGATATACAAGAGATGCAAAAAGAGACAGGACATGTAAGTGAGGAACCTGTGAGGCTAAAATATAGAGAAGCTACTAAAAATAAGAAAAAAAAATCAGTTACCACATTTACAGAAAAAGCCATTAAGTTTCTATGTCCTATATATACAGTTCTATTTTGATAAACTTGAGCTGCACCTTTAAAACGGATGTGCCCTTGTAACACAGCCTTCGTTTATTATCTCCCCAAGAGCTACCAATTGAAATGTTATAATTTATAATCAACTATGTCAGAGAAATGATGAAATATGAGAGACAATGTATTTATAAAAGGGCCCCTAATTTTTTAACAAGATTCAAAATAAAAGTTATCATTTCAAAGAGCGAAGTAGAGAAGTAGAATGAAAGAACGCCTGGCTTTGGGGGCCCCTGGGTGGCTTTCAATCAGTTAAGTTTCTGCCTTCAGCTCGGGTCATGGTCCCAAGCTCCTGGCAACGAAACCCACATCGGGCTCCCTTCTTGGCAGGGGGTCTGCTTTTCCCTCTGCCCCTGCTCATGCTCTCTCTCTTGCTCACTCTCCCTCAAATAAATAAATAAAATCTTAAGGAAAAAAAAAAAAAGAATGCCTAGCTCTGAACACAGGTTAAGACTTAGCAGAAATATCAGTGCAAAACAAATACATTTTTTTATTGAAATATCTGCTCTCTTACCAATCTCTACTGAAACATCTCTAAAAGAGACTGAGTAATGGAGCCTGTACAATGAGAATCTGTGGCTACCAGGCTCTTCTCTATGAAATCTACATATCGTTGCTACAAAGTTAAATGCTTAGGAAGAGTCAGCTGTGTCCATTCCCAAAACTGTTTATTACAATTGTATTTATTTCTGTAATTATATGAATTAAGTACTATATAAGCAGATGATATATGAATGGAAATAGAAAAGACAGTTTTTGGTGCTGTGAAAACTAAGTTGAATGCTTCAGAAAAACTGAAAGGCAAGCTACTAAAAAAAAAAAAGTTTGTTCCACTTCATTGTGGTTAGAGGAAAAATCTGTAGAAATATAGAAATATTCTGCATTTAGATTTCTTAGAAATTTAAATTCTTTGTTCCACTGTGAGGAAACCAAAACTAAAAAACTTTGATAATGTGTCAGTGACAGCAGGGTTATGCAAAAGGAATGGGGAGAAACAGATACCTACTGAAAGAAAAAAAACCATTTGGGCTATAGCAAAAGATTGATGAATAAATATAAATTTATACTGAGTGTTTTTAATAAGTAATTTCTAGCTTTAGTACTTAAAAAAATTTTTTTTTTGTTTTTTAAAGCAGGCTCAATGCTCAGCATGGAGCCCAGTGTAGGGCTTGAACTCATGACCCTGAGATCAAGACCTGAGCTAAGATCAAGAGTCCAAGGCTGAGCCCACTGAGCCACCCTAGCTCTAGCACTTTTTAAATTAACCAATAATTACCACCAGTAAACACTGGCTAACAGGCTTTCTTTTAATGTAAATTGGAAAATAGTAATTATTATTTCCTGGCAACCTTAAAGCCTGATGTATGTTTTCTTCAAAATTTAATTTTACACAGTTAAGAGATAAAGAGAAAATCTTAGAAGAAATCAGAGAAAACAGAAGGCCAGACAAGGATGATGGCTAACTGCTTATCAGAAACAACGAAAGACAAAAGACAATGGAATTATATCAACAAAGGAAAGAGGGGGGGGGGTCTATACTCAGTGAAAATATGCTTCCGAAATGAACAAAAATTTTCCATTTTCAAATAAAGGTGGATTAGTCTCCAGCAGATCTGTACCAAACTCTTCCTCAAAAAGGCATTTTAGAATGCAAATAAATGAGTGTAACACTAGTATAGGCATACACTCTAACCTGATCTAATTGTAATATTATTTAATTAAAAAGAAATAATTTGTAAATTCTAGTCATTTATTGTTAGTTATAAAATATTGCTGACCAGCCTCACAACTGCCATGACACAGGGGCGTGTCCCCACCATATGTGGGTGGCTGCTGATGTAACCTAACATTGCAGTGAATGAAGCACTGCTAATTCATTCTTCAATTAGCAATAATCAGCAATAATCGCGCCTCAGATAAACCTCATTGGCTACAATACTGCCACTGCGCAAAGCTACTGCTCATTCATTCTGGAGCAAACTTACTTACCTCTTTGTTTTGGAAAAATCTGTTCAGGATGCTGTAAAACAAATTACAGTGCATTAGATAATTACTGTAACATATTATAAACCCACGTGAAATTTTAAAAGTATTAATGAAGAGAATTACCTTCATTATTGGCCTGGCTTGCTTCTCAAACAAACCACTCGGAAAAAGATAAGCAATAGCTCTCTGAAAATATACACAAAGGTTAATTAACAACTGTTATAAAACACAAGTTAATGTTATGACTAATACTTCCTGAGTGCTTAGATGCCAGAGATCTCATAATCTTTTAAACAGGAGGAAAAAATGACCACAATCACATCCCCCAGAGAAAAATTATTTGTCACTATTAAACTGGTTATTAACAATTTTCAAGTGTCAGTTTCAAACATGCACGTGCTCCCACAAATCCCTCTTTTATTTTATTATTATTTTTTCAAGATTTTTATTTATTTACTTGTCAGAGAGAGCGAGTGAGTGAGCGAGCACAAGTGCACAAGCAGGCAGAGGCAGAGAGAGAAGCAGGCTCCCCGCCAAGCAAGGAGCCCTATGCGGGGCTCAATCCCAGGACCTTGGGATCATGACTCGAGCCCAAGGCAATGGCTTAACCGACTGAGCCACCCAGGCGTCCCCAAATCCCTCTTTCAAAAGCAAACAAGAGGTGCCCCTCTACAACCTCTGTGGTAATGTGCTCAGGAGCCCCACTTCGGACTAACCTGGGGCTTATCAATTCAGTTATCTTAGGGAGCCCATCTGTGTCTCTGAGTCAAGCTTCATTCTCCCATTTGGCCTTCTGGCAATAAAACGGACACTTAAGAAACCCTTCGATCACACAGCAGAGTGCTAATTTTGTGAACATTTTTTTTTCTTTTTTAAAGCCAGGGACTAGTCTGCCTTTCCTTCTCTGAGGGAGAAAAGGTGGACTTTTTAATAAGTGATCTTGAGACAACTGATTGCCATTTGGAAAAAGATAAAAGTGGACGCAAACCCGATACCATATACAAGGATAAGCCGCAGATGGGTCAGATGGCTGAACACAGAAAATCAAACAAGTATGAGGAGAAAACATGGCGAATTCCTCTATATAAGCTACACCTCCACAGGCAAAACCAACACCATCACAGGTTATTCGCTGATTTATAACCACAAAATATTAGAACCCCCTCCCCCAAGGTTGGCTGCATAAATGATGGCATGTCCATGCCACCAAGCACTCTAGCCATAAAAAAAGATTGATAAAAGCAAGACACAAGGGAAATGTGCTTAGAGTGTGACCTTTGGTGTAAGAAAAAGAAATAAGAAAATACATATAGGAATAGGGGAAAATATACATAGGTTTCTTTCCACAAGGAACGGTACAGTGTAAACGAATAAAAATGATCATTTATTAAGGGGTAGGTGGCAGCAGGGTAAGGGCTATGGGGATGAGTAAGGCTTTCCTGGGAATGCCTTTATTCAGCTGAACTTCAAAGCACGAATATGCTGTATATATTAAAGACCAAAATTTTCAAAAGAAACTCTAAAACTTAATATAAACAAAATAAACAAACCTCATTTCTTTCTTTTTTTAAGATTTTATTTATTTGACAGAGAGAGAGACAGCGAGAGAGGGAACACAAGCAGGGGGAGTGGGAGAGGGAGCGGCAGGCTCCCCACTGGGTAGGGAGCCCGATGTGAGGCTGGATCCCAGGACCCTGATCATGAGCTGAGCTGAAAGCAGAGGCTTAACAACTGAACCACCCAGGTGCCCTATACAAACCTAATTTCTAATGACAAAACAACAACAACAACAAAACACCACAACAGCAAAGAATTCTTCAACTTTACTCGGAAGGCTTACTGTTAGTAATATTAATATTAAAATTCTGAAACATTTCGTGTCTATTATAGCATAAAGTAAATAAAGGTATCAATTTTATGGTGACCAAGATGTTACTTAGGAGAGAAGGTACAAACATAAAAGAAATGTAATGTTAAGTTTGAATTAGACAAACCAAAACATACTTGTGATCTTTAAAAAATATTATTTCCTGGATTATTCCTATAATATTTAAAAGAGATTACTTTTTAGTTCTGTCCCCTCAAATAGCATAGATGTAATGAAACTCTAGAATCAAGGAGTTGGCCTCTAGCATCCAAATCTTGGTTTCTAAATACAGTTTCCTAGTATAAGGAACAGACCATCTTAGGGAAAGGATTAATCCCAGGCCTAAGGCAGGGAAAGTACAAAATAAGCCTGAGACACCTTCCTGTGCCAGAAAACAAGGAAGTGCTCGAAAGGATAGAGAAACCAGCTTCAAGAAGCTCCCACTGGCCACACTTGTGACAATGTGAACATCAAAAAAAAAAACAATGGCAATGCCTGGTAACATACTCAATACATGCATGTTGAAGAATGTGCCTCTACACACACACACACACACACACACTCACTCTCTCTCTCTCTCTCTCTAGGGTTCTGAAGTAGGAAGCAAGGAGAAAAGGAAGGCCTCTTTATGAAACAATACCAGTTAATAAAAGTAGAAGGAATGAAAGAAGTAGAAAATCACCGTTTTATAACCTCCAAAGTAGTCTTTAATTTCAGCCAAGGATCACTAGTGGATGATAAAGCCATTGGCTGAAAGGTTACTGGGGGCTAGAATATTCAAATGGACCCCAAATAATCACCCTACAGATGACTTAGTTATGAAGGGAAAAAAATCACTTTTACAATAAAGAGGTCGGTGGTCACCACATTAACCAAGGGGTCAGATGTACAATCAATAGTGGGACAAGCTCATTATGTACCTCCTGGTGTGAGGAACAAGAAGTATACAATATCACACTAGTATTACCCTTTATACATTTTAAATCTAATCACCAGGAGCAAGCAGAAAGCCAGAATGTAGACAACCGTCTAAGACAAGTGGTCTGGATTCTACAAAACTAGCTAGCTATAAAGACATTTTAGGGAAAACTGAGGAAATTTAAGTATAGACTATAGTTTATAGAATGTTACAGATTTATTGTTAATTGTACTAGATATAAACGTGGTTACCATGAAAAAATGGTATGAAGGATATATGTATGTAGGGCTAAAGTAAATGCAGATACATTTAGGGATTAGGTGTTATGATACTGCATTTTCAACTCACTCAAAATAAGTTTTATATATACAAAAAGAAAGGGAATGTGGCAAAATGTTAACTGTCAAATCTATGTGAAAGGTATGTATGTGCAAGTGTCTTTGTATTCACCGAATATTCAAGTTTTCAGGAAATTTGAAAAATTTGAAAATAAAAAAATGAGAAAAGTTAAAAATTAAAAAGTAAGTCCATCGGGTCTTTCCAAACCTAACCTGTCTCCGCAGGGCCACCATGAGCCTACAGCACCTGTAGTAGCCCAGCGGTCCTTCAGGCCTGGTTCCCACAATCAGCCATGGCAGTCCCAAGGCTGGTCAGACATCTTAGCCAAGGGGCTACTGACTCAAGGCCTGGGTGAGAATAACAGCATGGAAGACTGATGTACAACTCTGCAGCCTGGGGTAAGCACGCCAGGATTACAAGGGTGAAAATCCAAACAACTTCTGAATCAGGTTCAAGCTGTCACTGGTATCATTTTCAAATATAAAAATTACTAGTAACCTAGGTGACCAATGAAAGAGTTCAAGAAAGCAATGAAAATGTAAAGAATTTCATCCCGCAGCAGATTTCTCATGAAAACTAAGATATACACGAGTCACGAGGAAGTTAATCAGTAGAACTTGAAAATAAGGCACTGACTGCAAAGGGTGTCTAGGTCTTATAGGCAATCTCTGTATTGACTTAAAAAAAGTAAAGATTTTGGTAGAAATATTCTGAAATTTCCTAGAAGGATCAGGAAAAGTAGCACTGCCTTAAAAACAAAACAAAACAAAACCTCAGCTAAGAAAAAACACATTTACTAATTCATAATTCCTCACTATATTAGATGATAATATTGATTTTATTTATTTTAGAAAGAATGTGCAATGCAGGGGGGTGGGCAGGAGCAGAGGGAGAAGCAGCAGACTTGACGCTGAGCCTAAGCATGACCCTGAGATCATGACCTGAGCTGAAACCAAGAGTCAGATGCTTAACCAACTAAGCCACCGAGGCACCGCAAGTGATAATAATAACACAACCAACTACACTGTACTGTATTAACTATATTATGCTATATTATATACTCTATTACAAATTATTGACAGGGCATGTACAAGGTACTCTGCTATATTGTACCAACTATATTATATTTGTACCAAATTATATTGGGTTTTGTACTAAGAACTGTGGAAAAGGTCCACAGAGTAAGACACCATGTTAGATAAACAGCAAAATCACAGGTTCAGTAAAAATAGTAAAAAACAAAGGATGTCAGAAAAATGAATGAAGATACAGAACATAAAAGAGTTATCCCCTCAAATCCGTATTCCATCTTTTACACCAAATTATGAGGAAGAGGCTTTCTAATTCCAGTGGAGTTATGATATATTAGTCATAAACTGGTTACTTTTTAACCAAACAGAAGATACAAAACAGGAAAGGCACAGTAGGAGTGTACACTTCGTCATTCGTCCAGCGCACAAGGGACAGTGTGACCACCACCTAACCCAGCACTTCCATTTACCTCCTATGGGCAGTCTGAAGAGATTTCTTAAAAATTCTGAGGCTAACAAAGGACTACCTGGATTTTATGAAAAAATAATTTTGTTGGCTTTCTGGGACTGCAGCAGTTGTTAAAAACTCAAGTAGGTGAATACCGTTTAAAAAAAAGTATTTATAGGAAGAAGAGAATTTTGAGTGTGTACATGAAGCTGCAGTGTTTGGAGCAGAGCACCATGTGCTGTAACACAGTAAAACCCTTACTTTTGCTGCACTTCAGAATTCACAGCAGAGAGTGCTGAATATCTAAGTAACATAAGACCCTTACTACATCCTATAACCATAAAATATTCTCCAGGAACACCATTCCCAGTGATTCTAACTTGTGAGAACATCGGCTTTATCTAGTTGTTGTGGGGATGAAATAAGGTATTTGCAAAAGCACAGCACCCCGCAGGCACTAGACAAATGTTAGCTATATGAAAATGTTCTATGTGAAACACTTTTCACATTATTTTGTATTAAGACTTGAAGTGGCAAAGATAGAACCTGGACCTCCTGAAATTTAGTATCTGAATGTGGTCTTCCCTGCCAAGGTCAGGGAGCCAACCTAGGTTTCTCAGAAAATGGATTTACTTCTCCACTGGCATCAAGGACATTCACCTAGTTAGCGGTAAAATTAGGAGAAAAGCCTAACTGTGCTAAAAGGAAAATAAATTGACCATTTACTGTGAATCAGTTTTACCTCGAGCAATTTTATTCAACAAATACTCATTGTACCTAAGTTCCAGGGACTCTGTGAGTTTAGGAAGCTATAGTTCCTGATCACATTCTAGCAGCAGAGACAGATGCACACATAATCTCAATTACGGGGGTCACTGTCACAGTACACACGGAATAACGTGGCTTAGTAAAAGGATATTTTACAGGACCTGTGCTGCAGCTATTTCTAGGTTACACAGAGGGAACCAAGGGAAGTGGCCATGAGCTTTTTTCAGCAATACTTTTCACCTGACTTTTCTTAGCAGTCACTTGTTCCTTGCCAAGTCAGGTCTTTTACATACTGTTTTCTCTGCCTGGAATACCACTGTTCCATCTCTCCGTTTAACATTTTCCTGCTTCTCTTTTGAGACCTAGCTCAAATGCCAGCCCTCCAGAGCGACCTCCCCTGACTCCCCAAGGGCTCTGTCATTTCCCTTCTTTGTTTATACCTATGGGAGTGCTCTCCACACTTGTCTCCTTCCCTATGACGTCAGTCACAATGGACAGAGCTCTCAAGTCTCTCTAGAGACTTGAGAAGATCACTGGCCAGTCTGTTATTTTCTCCCCATCCTTCTTCCTGGCTTGAACTTCCACACTTCTTATAGCAATCACAAAGGCTGATGCTCGCCTCCTTTCATTTACATACCAATTCCTGCCCTGGGTGTGAGCCACCTACACAAGATTCCCAGTGTCACCCAGGCCAATAAACCCCCCTCAATTCCCATTTCTATCCTTAGAAGCACACACCCACTTTTTCAACGACCTTACTCTTCAGCCCAAATTCTGATCCTGCGATTGCTTGGGCTCACCAAGCCTTCCTCTGGAACCTCACGAACTACAGCCAGGTCTCTACCACAGAAGGTTGCTGTTTTCTGCTCACAGCCATGTTCTCCTACCTCTCTCCAAGTTCTTCCATGGTCTCTTGTAAACACAGCTCTGCTCCTCGCTTAAATGCTAGTTCTCTCAGAATTCCATCTCTGATTCTCCTCCTGTCAAGCAAATTCATGCAGAGAGGCTAAATCTATTTCTCTAGTTTTCAAACCACTCCCAACTGTCAGCTGTCTTTAGGATTACTCCACTGAAGTATCCTAAAAGCACATTCATGGCTGCTCCTCAAATAACTTACTTTTGCCTCCTCAAAGTTCTTTCTCCCAGGCCCTGTTACCAATTCCTTGGATTTTACCTTGGTCACATGTAGAGGGTGCTCTCGAAGGCAAAGGACCTTCGTTTCTTAGTCACCGATTGCCCACCCCAGAGGGAGAACATCGGCAGGTATCATAGTCCCCCTTATCTGCGGATGATACATTCCAAGACCCTCAGCAGCTGCCTAAAGCTGCAGACAGTACTGATCCCTATATATACTATGCTTTTCCCTATACATACATGCCTATGATAAAGGTTAATTTATAAATTAGATACAGTAAGAGGTTAAAAATTAAATAACAATATACTGTAATAAAGTTACGTGAATGTGGTCTTTTTCTCAAAATACTTTATTGTACTGCTAAAATGCCTATGTGATGAGATAATGTGAAGCAAATGATGGAGGCACTGTGATGTAACGTTAGACTACTAGTGATCTTCTGATATGACAGAAGGTGGATCATCTGCTTCTGGATGGGTAATAGAAACCACAGAAAGCAAAACAACAGGTAGCAGGGAAAAACAGTACTCAAAGGGTAAATAAAGAAGCAAACTGACTGCACAGTCCTTGAGTGAATCAACTAGACTATGTAACACTTTATAGACAATTGGGGAAATTTAAATACAGATTAATATACAAATGATCCCATACTCAGTCATATACTCAGCCATACTGAGTCCCATGCTCAGGCTATATTAAAATTAATTTTGTTAAATGTGATAATGGTATTGTGGTTATATAGGAAAATATCCTAACTTTTTGGAGATGTATACTCAAGTATGTAGAGGTAAAGTATCATAACGTTTGTAACTGACTTTAAAAGAAAACAGTTTAGCGGCACCTGGGTGGCTCAGTCGGTTAGACTCAGGTCATGATCTCTGGGTCCTAGGATCAAGCCCCAAGTCAGGCTTCCTGCTGAGTGGGGAGTCTGCTTCTCCCTCTCCCTCTGGTCCTACCACCATACCCTCCCCATGTTCTAAGAAAGAAAGAAAGAAAGAAAGAAAGAAGGAAAGAAGAAAAGAAACAAAGAAACAAAAAAAAGAAGAAAGGAAGGAAGGAAGAAAGGAAGAAAGAAAAAAAAAACAGTTTAGCCACAAAATATACAGGGGGAGCAAATATGGCAAAATGTTATTTAAACTAGGTGATGGTCACATGGTATGCATTATACAAGTATTTCTTCTTTTCTGTATGACTGAAATTTTTATTAAGAAAAAGCATACAAATTAATGTTTATGGCTATCACTATTGGCCTAGACTATTTCAGTTTTTCAATTCTGGTTCCTACTCCTGTGTAATATGCATACACAAATACATATATGTATGTGTGTGTACATGGACATATATACATATATACACACATATAAGTCATGAAGCTTTTGCTCGTCTATAATTGAATAACCGAACAACTGAAATTGTTTTAGTAAACCTGTTTCAGTCAGATAAAAGCAACCATTTCCTACATTTCTAAATTTCTATTTATCCTTACAGTGTATTTTTGAACTGTGTTCAAAACCAATTCTTCAGGTATTTGGAATCATGTCATTGAAAAACAATATAAAAATGAAATTGCAGAATATTACTTATACTTCCAAAGTATTCCCTTTCCTTCAAATAACACAAGGCAAAAAAAATACAAATCCTTATTTGTGGGGAGATCACGGAGCAATCCTCTGGTTAACACAGTCCGGAAGAACTTTCTCCAACAAAGCAAATATCCTATAATCTGTGCAGGCTGATATGATATGTAGCCCATGTGGTTATTGTGCATTTAACATATGGCGAATGCAATTAAAGAATTAGACTAAGTAACTAAATGTTAATGTTAGTTAGTATTAACTAACTTCAAACAATCCCACACAGCTAGTGGTAACCACACAGCTCTAGACTATTTTAACCAAAGCTCTCATGCAGCATGGAAAGCCCTGCACTGATGTTACTACTGTGTATCTCAGCAAGGTTTTCAAACTGTTAAACTGTTACAAAGTTATAAAATCTGTGATTTAATTTTACTGACCTACCCAACAAATACCCACATTCATAACAGAGAATATTAACCCAATTATCTTTGAATAGAAGATTTCTAGGATGAATCTGGTCATGATAGCCATCCTTCTTCTTCTCTTTATGAAGTGAGAGCATTTTAATACTTCAGATTTGTGATTTGATTCCCTGGGGGTTCGAATGGAGAACTCAGTATTATGGAAACCACGTGGAAAGCTGAATTTCCTGACCTCTCTCTTGGAACCATTGAGGCTCTATTCTACTAACCAGAATGACTTCAACTTCCTGTGTCTAAGGCAAGAGCACTCGGATTCTATACCTCATTTCAGCCTGGATTGCAGAGCTGGGGGTAGGAAGTAGAAACATTTACATACAGGAAGTTGCAGGAAAATATAGGTATAGTATACACACAAGTACTCATATGGGGCAAAATGAAAGTAACATCACAAAAGACTCCAGATACCCGGTGAGTCTTCTTGCAGTGTTTATTGATTCAGGACAGCTCCCACTGTCCTCCTCCCACCTTCCACATTAATCTTAACTTGCTACGGGAAAGAAAAAGAGTTTATTAAAATAAAAATTTAAAAAGGTAAAAAAAAAAAAAAAAAAAAAGAAAAAAGAAAAAGATATAAATATCCAGTTGTGACCAATACTGAAAATTCCCACTTGTTGTGCACCTCCTTCTCCTAGAAACAAAAGCAAAAACAAAAAAACAAAACAAAAAACCAAAAAAAACAAACAACAAAAAAACCAACCAGACTAACGCAGACTCTGCAGGGCCTTCAGTCCAGGTCCACAGTAACTGTCCCCACCACCATCTTAGAGGCAGGAATGGTGAGGGGAAGAAAGCACGTGTCAACTTTCTCTCCAAAGCCTGGTGCTAGTAGTGACACGGCTCCTGGACATTCTGCACATTTGACAAGTATGAGAACATGTGTGCTACAGTCTGCTGTTCCAGAACCAACCTCACCGGCATGGCCTCACTGAAGTCCCTGGCATCTCCTGTTAACTACTAGAAGCTCTGAATTAGCTATGAGGGCACTGGCCCCTGCAGTGGGAGCAAGACCCACCAGGCAGCACAACAGCCTTACTGATTCCTGCCTTTCACACCATCTTCTTACCCTAGGAGCCCCAATGATAAGATTACGCCTTTCCTGACCAGGATTGCTCGGTTTTAACTCAAGGTCAAGCGAGGAGAAGTTAGCTCAGTGGCAGGCACATCCCACACCCATAAAGCAGTCTGTTAGGGCCTAGTGACTTCACACTTTACTCTAGCAGAAAGGCATTTGTGCAAGTCCTTCCAAAGATGGCATTTAACTCTCCACCTCCCTCCATATTCCCACTAAATTTGCCCCTTTGGCTTCTTCAGTTGCTTTCGATTAAAAGCCACAGGCTCAAAAGACTTCCTCAAGCTTTCCTTGTAGGTGGTAGACAACATCCTCACTCCTTACAACTGACAGCCTCTGGCCCAAACTGGAAAAACATTTCATGAAAGACAAAGTCTTCCATGGGCTGATCTCTTGAGTCTTTGGGGCTTTCCAAAATACGCAATAGGAAAATACTATTCCCAGTTCAACATAAAGCTGTGGATGGTATTTCAAAGAGAATTATAATAAAAAGTAAGTAACAAAAATGGTTAGCGGCATAAGGGCTTTTCCCATACAATTTTTAATTAAGGTAAAGATTTAGTCGGGAAAGGTTCAGAAGTACCAGAAAAAAAAAAAGAAAGAAAGGCAATGAAAGTGTTAAAATACTTCAGTCATTTTTAAGCAATTTTCCTGATGTTATTCAAAAATACCTGTATTAGGATGGTAAAAGTGCAGAATTTAAATATTTTGATAAGGTGAAATTAAGTCAACCAGAAAATCAGAGGAGGAAGGTGATGAGAGAAATACTTGACTCTCTGCTAATGTTAACCCATCTATCAACTATAATGTTCTCGGATTCCCTGGTGCATTGGGCACTTAGCAGGCGCTAGAGACGTACCAGCAGGACATGGCCTAGGTCTTCAAGTATCTTAAAATTAGAGGAAACTGGGCATTTCACATGTGAATTGTGGTTTTGCCCACTTAGACCATGTTTTTCAACAACAGAACTAACAAATTTCCTAATTATCTGAAATAAGCACCTTTTCATTTCTAAATAATCTACATAAAACACGGTTATGTAAACTGAGAAGCACCCAGTTCTTCCACAAAGACAAAAAGACAAAAATCAATGCATTTGACCCATGAACAACACAGTTTGAACTTCTGAGGGTCCATGTATGTGCTAATTTTTTTTGATAAACAGCACAGTACTGTAAATGTATTTTCCTTATGATTTTCTTAGTACCATTTTTTTTCTCTAGCTTGCTTTATTGTGATTATATAGTATATAATAGACCTCACATGCAAAATACGTGTTATCAACTGCTTATGTTATCGGTAAGGCTTCCAGGTAACAGTAGCCTATTAGTAAGTAGTTAAGCATTGGGAGTCAAAAGTTGTATGTGGATTTTGACTATACATGGGGTCAGCACCCCTAACCCCTGTGTTGTTCAAGGGCCAACTGTCTATCAGTTGGGACTCAACTCTTCAGGAAGCTTGAAAACAGTATTACTAACCTAATGTCGTTACTTGTTTTAGGTTAGCATTTGTGTTTCAAAAGAACCTTTTCTCAGTCTAGGAACCAGATTCCAGATGTAGACTGTACTTTAACACTGGTATGCAAACACCAAATCATTGCCTTACTCTGATTTTGAAGCTGCTGATGACTTACTCTTTTGGTCTGAAGTTCACTCAGAAGAAACTCTGAGCCAGAGGGAGAGAGAGAGAAAAAAAAAGAGCATTTTCCTATAAGTTCTAACTTAGTATTTCCTATATTAAGTTCTGAAATTTGTATGGAATTCAACGTGGCAAAGTTCTTAGGTGTTTTAAACATATGTCACACTTGAAAAAGTCATTTCATATTTGAAGTAGGGTTCAACGGTTGGTTGTCATAATAACAAAACAAAACAAAAAAAAGCCATGCTTCTTTTGGAAATAAAAAAGTGGAGTATACATTTAACGGTAAGTATAGGAACCTTAAAAAATTTATTAGACCATAGTACTGCTTACCTGGATCTAAAACAAAAAAATGCTGACAAAAATAAAGAATATAAATTAAAAAAAAATTAATCCAAATAAATCATGGACTAAGGCAATTCTCCTTTGTGAATATGTTTCCTACATTTTCAGATTTTTAACTAGAATACCGGGAATTCATGGGTTCCCTAAAATGAAGGCAAAGTATTTAACTACATTCTTAGGCTTAAATCAAAGTATAAAAGGATTGCAGGCTCAACCCAGGAGGAGCACTGGGTCAGGAATGCAATCTCTATTAATTAGGTATCCCAGCTGGGCAGTGGGTCTGCAGCTGTTAACTTGATCAATGACTTACCTAAATGTCATCTCTACTGATTCGCTTATAAATTACCAGCAAGTGAGACTAATGTACAGGTGCTAATTTATTTAAACTGTTCTCTACAGTTCTACATAGCTTTATAAACTGCATCTGGCACCTAATGTTAGCTGTCAGTTGCACTTAGACATGCCTGTCCTAACGACTCTGTTCATTAGAAGTGAGCACAAATTATGAAATATTGTGAAAAATGATACATCAAATGGAATGGGCACAGCAAATCAATTAGAGAAACTTCATACAGCATATTCACACTTAGGAGAATAAAACATTCTGGTTTCAGAATGAGGTCTATAATACCAATTAAAAAGTAATTGGTAGACTTCAGCAGTGTTATATATCAATTTGCTGGCTTTTTTCCTGAAATTCTATAGTTATGGAGAACTCAACTTTAATTCCCAAATAAAGACATTAGTAAATGCAAGTGCAATTTTGTATCCATAATACTTAATACAACTGAGATGTCCCCAACTTAAAATTGGTAACTGCTATCACTTCATTCAAAAAGGAAAATGCAAACAGCAGTGGTTCTCAACTTTCTTCTATGCTGACAGCACGATTTCAAAATTGCTGTCACCCAGTGTCTGCTCCAGCTTTATAACATGTTACAGGGTCACCGGACAAGGCTTTCCCTATGGGTCACTGAGGGAAATCGCTGCAGCCCCGCCTCTGTTACAGGCTCTGGGGCTGATTTCTTTACAGTCTCCAAACATGCAGAGTTTTCCCTCAGCCAGACTGTAACCACTTTGAGCTGAGTTACAGAATCCACTCCAGTGCAATGTTCAATCTGATGTTTCAGTTCTCCTTGTGGTAACTATAGGGTGAGAGTCAAAAATATTTTTTACACACTGATCAACACTTGGCAGCAACCTGTGAAAGGCTGAGGAATGGGAGTTGAGAACCACGGCATTAAGATACATTTTCAAAACGGCATGCATGTCAGCACTTGCATCAATGGAAGTATATTATACACATGAACACCTGTATACGTGTGTCACCGTATACACTACTCACGGGCAATAAGGTGGTACCCGCTTTCCTCCAGCCATATCTCCCACGGTAGTCAGGGGCATCAGTGGGATGCAATAGGTAGTTTCAGTGGGAAACTGCAATAGGTAGTTTCTTTTCAAAAGAACTTAAAATATTAGGCAAAGATGAAATTATCTTGAAATGGGGAAAATCTGTACTTGCCCATGATTAATTTCTTTCCAGTTAATTCGTTGTTTCACAAACGAAAAATAACTTTTCATATAAATGCAATACCAAGACTGAGCATTAAATACAAAAAAGTAATTCTGCAGAAACAATTCTAGCAGATACACAACGCTGGAGCTTTAATAATAAGCTTCTAAATAACGTTAACTTTTAAGTAAATATTAAAAATGACAATTATTTTTATTCACAAAATTTTATGTCATATCCTTTCTATTTTACCAACTCACATCTGTACTCTTTTTAAAAGCCTTTGTAACTGAAAGAACACTAACATGTAAGATTAGCCCGGTGTAATTTTCACATGTTCTATATGCTGAACTCAGTAAAGCCAGGAGCCAGATTTCTATTCAATTTCAACCTTCTGGAATAAAGTTCCAAACCTAGAAATCCACCAAAAAAAAAAGCCTATGAAGAGCTAAAATAGATGACATAAATTCATGATTTTACTTAGTAGGAAGGGCACACAGGTCCTCATGCCAAGTCCGAGGGCCCTTAAGTTTTAATTCACAGGGCCGAACAAGTTTACTTATGCTAGAAGCCTGGAAGTCGAGAGCTGCCAGAGGCAGACACACGCACAGACATCCTGACAGGAAAGGATATGTCAGGAATCAGTCAGTACAGGGACAAACAGAAACTGCAAGCCCCAGCCAGGGTATCAGCTTAACAACCACACTAAAAGGAAAATCCTGAGGCACTGTAAGGTTAAATTATACTCACTGTACTCTACTAACAAGGTTGGGGAGAACCCTATTTTAGAAAACATTACCCAAAAAATTAATCTTTGAAAGTGTGGAAAAACAGACTTTGCATATAGGAAGACCTTGTATAGCTCTGGTTTCCTATTTATAACAATAAATACCAACCCCATAATGTTTTTCTAAAGACTGAATGTGGTCATGTAAATCAGGCTCCGAGATAGCATCTTGAATGTATATAGGAGGTTTTCAATAAGTGGTGATATTTTTCATTACAAGTAACAATTAAAAATAGGTTTCCCTTATCTGGAAACTTCACTTGTGTGGAATATCTAATTTTCTGATCACATAAAGTAAGAGAAAAATTACTGTACCTGGTTTTAAATTCTATATTAAAAGCCAAACACATTACAGAAAACATTACAAGCTCTAAATATAGAAAAGCAATCATGATGTTCTTCCAAAAATTATCTGGAAGCTTAAAATATTTTCCTGGTTTTAGATATCAAATTATTTGGTTTTGTCTTTGGAAATAACTAAGCATTCTGTCAGTATGAGAACACTAGATAAGACTCATTAGCTATATACTCTTTTTCAGGTTATACAAACAGCCAAATCTCAAACAAAGATAAGAGTTTTGAAAACACACAAAACCAGGAACCACAATGGGTATATAATTTTAACGCTTTGGTAACAGTTGGCTGTCACTGTCCTCTTTTGCTTTTACACCTACTTAGATGCCAAAGAGAGCCCACTGAATTTAATAAAATGCCCAAAGAGTTCATTGATATAAAATGTGAGACTTAAGTGAGGCAGATCAATTACTAACACAGCAGAATTACATCACTGGTGTCAAGGAAAGGGGCTAACACTTCCTCGCAGGCATTTAGGCTGGGTGAGACAAGATCTCAACCTGTGTGTACGACACCACCTCCCGTGTCAATCACTCCATGATAAACCAATATGCTCAACAGTACTTCCTATTGTTCTCAACACATAGTCTTAGGTGGGATGGAAGATTTGTGTGATGAAGGCAGAGAACGAGTGAAGGATTCAAATTATGGTAGATTTTACTTACAGCATTTAATAGTAATAGTAATAGTAATAGTAATAGTAATAGTAATAGTAATAGTAATAGTAATACAATGGCACCTAAATTACAAATGTGAAAATCATACAGTGAGCCTAGGCTTTCAACCAGGTAAATGAATTAAATTATAGGCCATGTCGACTACCTAGAAGTTAAATCCTCTTGAAAATATTTTTAACAACCCAAACAAATAATTCTGATTAAAGATCCAAGCACTGAACTAACTACTCCAAACAAAATACAGTTTTTAAAATGTTATGAAAATGGTTATCTTCTCAGACAGAATTACAAAACCGTTGAACAATTCTATTTCTTTCAATGAGCTAAATATGCTCCATGTACACCCAAAAATGTACTAAACTCAGTTGGGTAGTAGGAGCCTCTTGCTCAGAACAGTTAGTTATTCAGGGACACACAGGTCACAGGGAGAGAAGGACGGACCAGTTTTAAATGCAAACAGTAATATAAAGAAAACTACCCAAAAAAATCCCAGGGCCAAATGATTTCAATCAAACATTTAGAGAATGAATACCAACTCTTCACAAACTCCTCTAAAATAGAGGAAAACACCTACCAACTCCATTGAACGAGGCCAAGTATTACCCGGATATCAAAAGGAGACAGAGACACATATAAGAAAACTATAGATCAGTATCAGATGCAAAAATCACAACAAATACTATCAAACCGGGGAACCTGGGTGGCTCAGTGGGTTAAAGCCTCTACCTTCGGCTCAGGTCATGATCCCAGGGTTCTGGGATCGAGCCCCCCACTGGGCTCTCTGCTCAGCAGGGAGCCTGCTTCCTCCTCTCTCTCTGCCTGCCTCTCTGCTTACTTGTGATCTCTGTCAAATAAATAAATAAAATCTTTAAAAAAAGTACTATCAAACCAAATCCAACAATACATTAAAAAAATCATTCACCACAATTAAGTGATGGATTTATTCCCAGATGCAAGGGTGGTTGAATATTCACAATCAATCAACATGATACATCACATCAAAAAAAGAAAGGATAAAAGCCATATGACCATCTCAATAGATGCAGAAAAAGTATTTAACAAAGCACAACATCCAGTCATAATAAAAGTCCTTAATAAAGTAGGTTTAGAAGGAATATGCCTCAACACAATAAAGGCCATAAATGAAAACCTACAGATATCATTATATTCATCAGGGAAGAACTGAGAGCTTTTCGCCTAAGGTCAGGACCAAGACCAGGATGTCCACTCTCACCACTTTCATTCAATATAGTACTGGAAGTTGTAGCTATAGCAATTAGACAACAGAAAGAAAAAAAGGCATCCACAATCTGTAAGGAAACAGTAAAACTTTCACTATTTGTAGATGACATAATACTACATATAGAAAACCCTAAAGACTCCACCAAAAAACTACTAGGACTGATAAATAAATTCAGTCAAGTCACAGGATACAAAGTTAATGTGTAAAATCTGTGGTGTTTCCATATGCTGATAATGAAGCAGGAAAAAGAAAAATTATGAAAACAACCCCATGTACAACTGCACCAAAAATAATATGATACCAAGGAATAAACCTAACCAAAGAGGTGAAAGACCTATACCCTGAAAATTATAAAACACTGATGAACACTGATAAATTGAAGATGACACCAAGAAATGGAAAGACACTCCATGCTCATGGACTGGAATAACAAACACTGCTAAAATGTCTATAATACCCAAAGCAATCTATGCATTTAACGCAGTCCCTATCAAAATACCAATAGCATTTTTCACAGAACTAGAACAAAAAAATCCTAAAATTTAGATGGAGCCACAAAAGACTCTGCATAGCCAAAGAAATTTTGAAAAAGAAAAACAAAGCTGGGGGTATCACAAGTCCAGACTTCAAATTATATTACAAAACTGTAGTAATCAAAACAGTATGATACTGGTACAAAAACAGACACAGATGGAATGGAATAGAAATCAATGGAATAGAACAGACAACCCAGAAATAAACCCATGGCTACATGATCAATTAATCTTCAACAAAGCAGGAAAGAATATCCAATGGGAAAAAGACAGTATCTTCAACAAATGGTGTTAGGAAAACCGGAAAGCCACATGCAAAAGAATAAAACTGGATTACCTTCTTTCACCATACACAAAAATATATTCAAAATGGATTAAAGACCTAAATGTGAGAACGGAAACCATAAGAATCCTAGAAGAGAGAGCACAGGCGCAATTTCTCTGACATCGGCCATAGCACCATTTTTCTACATATGTTTCCTGAGGCAAAGGAAACAAAAGCAAAAATAAATTAATGGCTCTACATCAAAATAAAAAACTTTGGCACAGCAAAGGAAACAATCAGCAAAACCAAAAAGCAACCTACAGAATGGGAGAAGATATTTGTAAATGACATATCTGATAAAGGATTAGAGTGTGTGTGGGGGGGGTTATATATATAAACACAAATGTATGTTCTTTATATCTCATATATATATATTACATATAAAGATCGTACACAACTCAACACCCAAAAAGCAAATAATCCAATTAACAATGGGCAGAAGACATGAACAGACATTCCTTGAAATAAGACATCCAGATGGCCAATAGACACATGAAGAGATGCTCCAACGTTACTCATTATCAGGGAAATGCAAATCAAAACTACAATGAGATGTCACCTCACACCTGTCTGAATGGCTAAAATCAACAACACAAGAAACAATAGGTGTTGAAAAGGATGTGGAGAAAAAGGAACTCTCGTGCACTGTTGGTGGGAACGCGAACTGGTGCAGCCACTGTGAAAACAGTATGGAGGTTCCTTAAAAAGTTAAAAATAGAACCACCCCATGATCCAGCAATCACACTACTGAGTATTTACCAAACAAAAAACAGAAAACCAAAAACCAAAAAAACTAATTCAAAGGATACATACATCCCTATGTTTATAACAGCATTACCAGCAATAGCCAAATCACAGAAGCAGTCCAAATGTCAAAAGCGCACGCGCGCGCACGCACACACCCACATACACACACACACACACACACACACACACACACACACACACACACACACATATCCACACTGGAATATTATTCAGTCATAAAAAAAGAATGAAATCTTGCCATTTGCAATGACATGGATGGAGGTAGAGTGTAATGCTGAGTGAAAGAAGCCAGAGAAAAACAAATACGTATGATTTCACTCATATGGAATTTAGGAAACCAAAACAAAAAACAAAAAACAAAAAAAAACCCCACAAAACACAAGCAAAGGAAAAAAAAGAGAGAGAGAGAGAAACTAAGAAGTAGACTCTAAACTATACAGAACAAACTGATGGTTATCAGAGGGGAGGGGGTGAAGGGGCTGGGTGAACTAGGTGATGGAGATTAAGGAGGGCACTTGTCGTGATGAGCACTGGGTGATGTGTGGAAGTGTGGAACCACTATATAGTATACCTGAAACTAATACAACATTGCACATTAACTATATTGGAATTCAAAATAAAATTGTAAAAAGTTAGAACAAACTTCAAAGTGGTTAAATTTTAAGTACCTTTGCTAGGTATGTTGGGATGTCTGACAAAAAGTGTTTTTTTTTTTTTTAAAGATAAAAGCATTATTTATTATTACTACTTTTATCAGGGTTAGAACAACTCAAGAGTGGAATAACAACAGAGTTCTAACTTTAATTCTCAAATCATTTAGAACATGCCCTGACTTTGAAAATTCAAATATATAGTTAAGATAATAAAAAACACTCAACTCAGGTTTACTTATGGGATTTCTGTAAACTTCACTATATTTTCATCACCATCTGTTTTACCATTTTGTAAGAAAGCTGAGTTTAAGACTCCACAATAGGATAAACGTTTCCAAATTGTGTATGAGCATTCACAGTGGCTCCTAAGACCTTGAATCAAGAAAATTATCCATTCCTCATTAAAATCTAAAACTTACTATGCTCCATAATGCTTAAAAATACAAAGTAGCATCTCTTTTTGAAACCTTGGTTCCAACTTGCAATGCACAGTGGTATTTGTCCTTATTCTGACAGTTTGATTAAAACTGACACAGAGCTAGGGGCGCCTGGGGTAGCATAGTCGGTTAAGACAAAACTCTTGGTTTTGTCTCAGGTCGTGATCCGAGGGTCCTGAGATCGAGCTCTGCCTCAGGCTCCGAGCCCAGCATAGAGTCCGCTTAAACTTTCCCTCACCCTCTGCCCCTCCCCGCTAGCATGCTCTCTCTCTCCCTCTAAAATAAATAAATCATAAAGAAACTCTACAGCAATTACTTTCCCAACAGAGTAACTGCACTTACATCAATGTCCTCTTGCGTGAAAGTTTCTGGATCTTCTCCCATCATGTTGGCTAAATGCCTCTTTCCGATGTTGAACTCTTCAATTTGCTTTTTAATAAAATCCACCGTGTAAGTCTCACGTCTTAAGGCTGCAACATTCTTCTTTGTTGTTACACCTGTGGTGTGCCTTAGCCTTAATATCTAGCAGAAAATATAAACAAAAAGAGAAAAGATTTTAAATTAATTCTTATCTTTAGGCCACCATCTCTAAATAAAACAGGATGTTCAAACAGTTCTCTTTATTATAGTACTCACTTGGCAAGAGTCTGGAAACAGGTAAAAAGGATTGTTAAGAAAGCCCTTGGAAATTGTACTCCACTCAAAAGCTTGCTTTTAAAAGCCTCTGCTCACAGTTTAAACTACTGGCATTTCAACACATTAAAACCCCCAAAACCCCAAATATGTAAGTGATATGCTACCTCCTTATCTACTACAAACATCCACATTTGATATCGCTTGGCCAATGTCAACTAGTTGTGATATTTGACACACAGGCAATGAAAAGTAAAATGACACTCCCTCAAAAAGAGGCAAATGCACGTGCAGACAGAACAGAGCAGGCAGAAGACAAAAGAAGGAAGAAGCATGTACTGGGGGACAGCACACTTTGGCTATTGGTAGTCACCTTGTTGTAAAGTACAAACATGGCCCATCATTCAGGGCCTTAAAATAATAGTTTAGCTTAGCTTGAGACTATTCTGTGGTCCTTTAAGTTGATACAGCAAAGAAACCGCTTCACTAAGCACTGACAAGATTTATCATTAACTTGGTTCAATACACTAACTTACAGAAATAAGGCTTTCCCATCCTTTTAAACTATCAGTAATGATACCACAATTGCTGCTGTTGATCCTTTTACGCTGTAGCACTAGGAATTTCCCCTAAAGGCATTAATAGTTCACCTACAATAAAGGGTGCTAAAGAGCCAGAAAAATGTTTTCAAATGACTGTTCAGCCACCTTTAGTGGCTGGATATAACTAGAATAGGTATTTCTGGTCCTGGCTTTTCTCAAAATCTTAATCTGTGATTCTCTACTTTCATCCCAGCCTCAACAATTTTAAACACTCTTAAGCAATTCAGACCTTAAGAACTATAATTCTTAGTAACTCCTTCACTTTCCTTTTTATTAACATAAATTTTCTCTGGCACATACCATCACCAACACCATCCCTGCCTCATCCATTCCCTGACCCTTTGAGAACCAGAGATTTAAGTAACTGTAATAATCTGTCACCACAGTAACAATAAAAAGCAGAAGAAAAAATACAGGACAAATATTACAATACCCTATTAATAGTAAAAATTATGTTCTTAAATGCTCACAAATCAAAACAGTGATAAAATGATTTCTTGCTACTCTTAAATAAGATATGGCAATTTAAAATTCCATGAAACCATATAGTTTATTTTTCCACAGGGGAGCACAAAGAAGTTTCTCTCTTTATATTATTAATCAAGAATCTTTTTTTAAGATTTATTTATTTGAGAGGGAGAGAGGGAGAGAGAGAGAGGGAGCACGAGCAGGGGGAGGGTCAGAGGGAGAAGCAGGCTCCCAGCCAAGCAGGGAGCCTGATGTGGGACTTGATCCCAGGACCCTGGGATGATAACCTGAACTAAAGGCAGATGCTTAACTGACTGAGCCATCCAGGCGTTCCATTAATTGAAAATCTTAAGACGCTTCATAAATATACAGTGTCACTATCAATTAGTAAAACACGCCCCAAACTTGCTTACATACAGTGAGCCTGCCCTATTACAGCGTCTTTGTACACCCCTGCTACCTTTCCCCACTGCCAGTGCCAACAGCACTAAATCCTCATTATGAGTTTTGCCATCTTACTATATTTTTACTTTTTCCAGGGTTTGCTTGGCAAACCCTGCAAAAAGCGTTTTTTTTTTTAATGATTTCATGTTTTCTTTGAACATGGGAAGATGTTGCTTCCCATGTTCAAAGCGAAGAGAAAATGCCTGTCTGCCCCAAGAATCATGGCAAAGCTGTGGATTTGGAGGAGAAAGCCGCTGTGAGTCAGTAGAGGTGATTTTCCCCAATGTTCCCCTGCCAAAAGGATGATTAAGAGACTGGTTTTGTAAGTCATATGACAAAAATGTTTTTGTCCATAACTAAAAGAATCCATTCGTAATACAGGTGAGCCTACTACACTTTTCACCAATCACCAACCACAGCCCTCAGGAGAAATGAGTCTCCCAGGGAATATGGGAGACTTCCCCTCACTGAAGTAATGAGTTCTAAAGGAAGAGTAAGATTAGGAGGAAGGTGATGAGTTCAATTTGGGCATGACAAGTTTGAGATACTTGATGCGCATCTCGGGAGAGATAGGTGTCCTCAAGGCAGATGGCTCTGTGGGTGTGTACACAGGAGAGATTGGAGCTGGAGATGCCATCTTGTTAATAATCAGCATGGGACATGACATGACACCATCTAAGTAGGGGAAATGGCAGGCATTAGTGTTAGAATAAGAAACATCTATTTTACTAGGCAAAGAAACAACACAGTTTGTGAGGGAAAGCAGACAGAAAGGTAAGATTACTTATGTATTATGGCCATTATTTTTACGAAACAGGACAAGAGATGGGTCTGCAGAGTTAAGTGGGGGGACAGGTTTGATGGGCTGAATACTTCATATTCAAAGAGAGAGGATACAGTGGTTGTAAAGGAGACAGAACAATTAAAGGAAGAAAATAAGAAAAAAATTAAGCACCCCTTTATACTGGATGTGAGCCAGGAGAATAATACCAAAGAAACAGTTATGAATCTATATCCATACAATAGCTATAATATTTTATTAATTATCTTCCTATTTCCTATATATTTCCTTTGTATGTTTCAGTGGTACATTCAATGTACTAATTAGTTCAGAAGAGTTCTATCATAAGGCAAATTGTACCCTTCAAATTATAAAGTGTTCCATTCTCAGGCAATACTTTTACCTTGAATTTAATTGCTGAATCACAATATTGCAACCCTTTCAAACTTCTCTTTGCCTTTCCCTGGAATACCACTGCCCATATTTTTCATTTAAATTTTGAATCACTTTAGGTTTTGAGTCAATCTGACATTTTTTAATACATGAGAATATCCTATTTAAATGGACTTAATAGATACTGTCTCATTTTTTCATCTTATTTTATCTTTATTGTTTTTATGTTTTCATTCTTGTTTTCTTTCTTTTGTTAGATGGTCTATAGTTTTTTATATTTGTCTTTTGACCCGGCAATTTAAACACCAAACAGCCTACTTTGATTTTAGTAATGATCACCTATATGTCTCTTAATAAAATGTTTAAATTATTTCTCCTATCAACTTCAGAAAGTAATACTCATTGAATTCTCACTTATTGTTTACTTCTTCGACCATAGAAATTATCTGTTTTTCTGTCCTCCAACCATATCAGCTTCTCTCAGTCTTATTTCTTATCCCTTTGTTCTGCATCCTGTATGATTTTTAAACCTTTACTCCTTGGGTTTTTTGTTTTCTTCAGTGTTAATTCTGCAGCCACTCTGAATTTTTAGCTTTTTTTTTTTTTTAAGTATTTTTATTTATTTATTTGACAGACAGAGATCACAAGTAGGCAGAGAGGCAGGCAGAGAGAGGAGGGGAAGCAGGCTCCCTGCTGAGCAGAGAGCCCAATGTGGGGCTCAATCCCAGGACCCTGGGATCATGACCTGAGCCAAAGGCAGAGGCTTTAACCCACTGAGCCACTCAGGCTCCCCTGAATTTTTAGCTTCTTAAATCACTGGTCTATCTCCAAAAATCTTTCCTTAACCGTTTCTTTAATTGTATCTTGTCTTATGGCCTGTTTCATACAGCTCACCCTCACGTAACCTTTTAAGAATGTCCCTGACAGTCAGTTATAGTAAAATAATTCTTCCATTTTGTTGAGTAAATTTCCTTTGTGTTTTCTTCATCTCTCTCTCCCACACTGTTCCTTTTCTTTTGTTCCAATAACACTTTAGTATCACCTCAAGCAAGAGAGTTGATTATTGCCTTGAGGATTCATTTCTTCACTTGATTTAAAATTATCGTGTATCTATATTCTTCAGACTTTGTGACATGTGGTGGTTTTCTTAGTTTTAATATAAATGAGGCTTTAAAAACTGTAAATATTTTTTATTGTTGTTCACTTTAGAAAGGTTTTTTTTTTTTTTTTAAAGCCCCCACTTTGCTATTTTTCATAAAATCTCTTTAGGATCTTTAGGATCTTTTCAAAGACATTTGTATATACTGCCAGAGAATATGACACTCTGGAAATTCCTATTTATTATAAAGCCATCACAGCATCAATGCCAGACTACTGAATAGATTTTTAAATGTTCTAAATTATTCCAGCAATGATTCACACAAAAATATTTACATTCAAAAGAGTCCATTATTCATTAGTACAATCCATTAAGTAAGATGAGGCTGAATGTGAATCAACTAGATCTTTAGCTAGGAACAGCCAGAATTCCTGGAGAGAACATGCTTTGCTGATTAAGTACAAATCCCCAACAAAATTTTCTACAGGTTCTACTTCCAACTGAAAAGCTATGACAGCGAATTTTTCCTCACACTTTGTTTTTAGGGACTGGTATAGATACAACTTGACAGATTTGTTTCTTTTTTAAGATAATCAGTGGGTCAGACAACTATAATTTCAATCAAGCAGGTTGCCAAAGAAGCAGACACATCCTGACAGAGCAGTGATGTCCCAAATTTGGCCAAATGCCAGAGCCACACACTACTTTAATGATATTACAAGTATTAAGGAGTTTCCTTTTTGTTCAATTGGATAAAAATGGAACAAAGAAGAACTGCCGCTAATTTGAATAGAAATGGCAAAAGAAAAAATACTTTGAGGAATTAAAAAAAAAAAGTAAAGACTAAAGTCAGATTAGAGAAAACATGGATAGAAACAATATAAGGACATCAAGAGAGAAAGGATAGTAACCTTTTTGAGTGAGTTTATATTTTTATCAACTAGCATTCTTTAGATGCAAGCAAAAGAAAATGACTTTGCTTAAGCAAAGGAGACATTTCTTAGAAGACCCCTTAGAAGGCCCCTTAGAGGGGCCCAGGACTATACTTGAAGCAGGCAGATAAAAACAGGAACTCTAACGATACACAACACATTCAAGAAGTCTGTGGCCATTAAGATAAAATGCTATTCCAACTTTCCTTAGCTCTTTGCTCAAGAGATCACCAGCGGGACTATCTAATGACGCTACCTTGGGTCAGATGCCCCAGATTATAGTTCTTCCCCATTGTATCTAGTGGGGAGGAACTCATTCCTCCTGAGAAAACAGGAGTATCCGGTGAAAGGGAAATGGACACCAGGTTAAACGAACAAGGAAATCTACTACACTACTTGAGCAAAATTTCACCATTTATATTCTTTCCACAAACTTATAAACTTAGAGCCTTAACATACTTCCCAATCAAATGAAATATAGGGGCTTTGCTTGAATTGTGCTTTAAACAAACCAACTATAAAAAATTATTGCTGGGACAACCAGAGAAATTTGAACATGGAACAGGTAACAGATGATATTAAAATTATTGTTCATTCTGTCAGATATTTGCATAGTGGCATGGAAGCTATGTGTTGTTGTTATTGTTTTTTAAGATTTATTTATTTATTTGAGAGAGATAGCACGAGCAGAAGATAGGGGCAGAGAAAGAGCAGCAGACTCCCCGCTGAGCAGGGAGGTGGATGCAGGGACTCGATCCCAGGACCCTGAGATCAGGACCCAAGTGAAGGCAGATGCTTAACCAACTGAGCCATCCAGGTGCCCCCACGTTGGTTTTTTTTTTTCCTTTTAAAAACTGCCTGTTAGAGATGCACATTCAAGTGTGTGTGTGTGTGTGTGGGTGTGTGTGTATGGGGAAGTGTGAGATTTATATAAAAGCTCACAGGAAAAAAAGGTAGGGAGACAGATGAAACAGGATTGGAAAACAGTTACAATTATTGAACCCGGCTGACTTATACACAGGGTTCATTATAGCATTCTATTTTTATAAATGCCTGACAGAACATGCTTTATTTTTCATAATAAAATTCTAAAAAGTAAACTATTTTACAAGTTCATTTGACAAATTTGGGCAACTACTATGGGCCAGGCTATCTACAGAATTTTAACAGAAATAACTGTCAAGCAGAACTGAACTGGTGTTAAAATGAGAACACTGCCATACCAAGACAAGGAAATACGAAGTATGGTCAAATTGCAGTTTTCTTAAGTTACCAATCTATCTGGCAAAAAGGAGTGTGGCAAGTGTTCACATGTATACACATGTACATAAGCCCATGTACACATGCACATATCCCTATATGTAAGAACCCTTCACAAGTTCAAATTCAGGAAATGAGTGAGCATCTAGGAGGTAACTATGGCCACTGTACTAGGCATCAGAATAGGGATACAAAGGTTATGCTATTTATCTCAAGAGGTTTACAGCTGTAGGGGAAAGACCTAAACACACAAGACACTTAGTTCATAAAAAAGAAGTAAATGTGGGTCTTTCATAGTTGCAGACAGCTTCCAATGGCTCCCATTGGAATACCATTGGTATTCTTTTTTTTTTTTTAAAGATTTTATTTATTTATTTGACAGAGATCATAAGCAGGCAGAGAGGCAGGCAGGGAGAGAGGGAAGCAGGCCCCTTGCCGAGCAGAGCCCAACGTGAGGCTCGATCCCAGGACCCTGAGACCATGACCTGAGCCGATGGCAGAGGCTTAACCCACTGACCCACCTAGGCGGCCCCCCCACCATTGGTATTCTTTCTGTTGTTCAATCTCCTCCGCTTGAGCGTGGGCTTCTGTAACTTGCTTGAGTAACCTCTTTCTAATGACCAGAATATTACTAAAGTGACAGAATGCCATCTTTAAGATTATGCAACAAAAAGACTCTGTTCCCTCTTTTTTTTCCCTGTCCTGATCAACCTGATGGAAGCCAGATGTGGTATGCTGTACTACAGAGACCCACGTGACAAGAACTGAGGGTGGCCTCCAGCCAACAGCCCATCCAACAACCTGCAGGATATGAATCCCGCTAACACCCACAATGAACAAACTGGGAGGAAGATTTCCACCCTCCAACCTGAGACAACTGGAGCCACAGCCAACACCTGGAATGCTACGTTATGGGTGACCCGGAAGGAAAACCCGGCAAAGCTGTGCCTGCAATCCTGACCCACAGAAACCATGAAATAACAAACGTCTGCTGTTTATAAGGTGCAGAATTTGGGGGTAACTTGTTAGGCAGCAATAAGTAACTAATTAATTCATCATCCTACTTAAAACAATGAAGCATAATACAAGTAGATTTAGTATATTAACTCTATCCTTAAAAGGACAGGATGAGATCTCAAAAAAAAAAAACCCACCTTATCCCATCAAAGGGGTTTTAATTTCCATTGTTAATAAAATGGGATTTTTAAAAAATTCAAAAGTTACCTAGGGGAAAACATAACCAATTTACAGAGCTGCAGACAGCATTTGATACAAATGGAAGTCAATTTTTAATTTCAAAGAGTTTTTAAGCAATTTATCAGTAAACTTTAGTAAGACCCTATCATAAACCAGCTGTATGCTATGATAAATACAGGACATTATAATCTCTAGGCGCCCATAAGATGAGAGAAGGAAAGAACAGATACGTAAGACAAGAACAATGTTTTTACAATAAAATCAAAATACACAAGGGCTAAGCCACCAAATGTCATTGATCATTCTTGGCAGACAGTCCAATTCAATAAGGGAGCGGGGGGTGGGGGGGGGGGGTGGGAGGTGGGTATTGACCCAGTAAACACGGAAAGTTTAAGCACTAAGTGTGTGGTAGAAAATAAAATTAAAAGGATGTATAATTGATAACTGATTGATACCAGCTTTCAAAACAGGAAACTGGTCTACTGGTTTTCCTTATTATAAAAGTCAAAGGGGTGCCTAGCTGGCTCAGTCAATACAGCATGCAACTCTTGATCTCCGGGATGTAAGTTCAAGCCCCATGCTGGGTGCAGAGATTACTTAAAAATAAGATCTTAAAAAAAAAATCAAGGGCACCTGGGTGGCTCAGTCAGTTAAGCATCCGACTCTTGGTTTCGCTCAGGTTATGAACTCAGGGTCCTGAGATGGAGCCCCAAGTTGGGCTCCATGCTCAGCGGGGGGCTGGAACTCTACTTGAGGATTCTCTCTCTTCCTCTTCCTCTGACCTACCTGCCCCGTGCTCACACACACTCTCTCTCTATATATAAAATAAACAAATCTTTTTTAAAAAGTCATAAATATTTCAGAAAGCTAAATTAACATTCTTACATTATATTGATAGCGAATTTGGGAATCCATGGGTAGCCTTTGTAGGACATCATGACTATCAACTGCTTATAATGCCAGTGCTGTTCTCACTAGTTTAAGACAAAGAACAAAAAAACAAAACAAAACAAAAGCCCAAGTACCTTAGTATAGCAAAACAGATCATAATCTGGGCCCTGCCAAAGTTTCTTATCTCTCACCATTCTTGTGCCAATTATTATACCAATTATAACTGCTATAACCAATTAGTTGTTGCTGCTAGATCCACTGACTCTGTAGGTCTCTGTCCCTTCTGTACCTATTAATATCATCACAGAACAGAACACCTCTCTTTTTTCATGGAACTCCTAACTGCTCCAGAAGACTGTATCATCTCCTTTGAGAAGCCGCCCACCACTCTACCCATTTCAACTCATTTGCACTTCTGTGCTCTTCTGTACTTAACCTCTGCAAACCTTTATGGTAAACTGTGTGTAGGTCCCTGATATTCAGGGGTTTATAACCTGAAGTTTCGCCATTCACAAATAAGATTCCCTCCTCCATCCCAAATTTGGTTCACTTAGATATTTGCAATTGTAGTGGCATTAATACAAAACATGTATACAAGATGGGTACACAAGAGGAAGTCTGCTAGTGAGGGTCCCACTAAGCACACAGGAGTCATAGTTTAATGGAACTTGTTTCTTTTTCCAGATGGCATCAGTGTTTCTCACTTTTTTGACTGTGACCCACAGTAATAACTACTATTTAGATCACCACCTAGGACACACTTATACATATTAAAAAATGCAAAAATACCCTATGAGATGTATTTGATTATTATTCCATAGTTTTAGAAATATGGCCCCTAAGAAAAATGTAACTATGTTTTTCTTTTCCTGAGTGAGAAAGAGAGCATGTTTGTGTGTGCGCAGGAGTGGGGGGCAGAGCAAGAGAGGGAGAGAGAACCCTAAACAGGCTCCGCTCCCCCCTCGCTTGATCCATGACCCAGAGATCTTGACCTAAGCCCAAATCGAGTTGGATGTCCAACCGACAGAGCCACCCAGGTAGCCCAAGAAAAATATAACTATTGATGTTAGATATAGAAGTGAAGGAGTATTAATATTTAAGATAGACAAGCTCTGTGCCCAAAAAAAAAAAGTTTTATGAATATCTTTAATCACATATACGGTAATAGTAAGGGTCTGAGTGGGGTCAGTTAAGTCCTTCGGTTATATGTGAGATGCGCTTCTTGTGGTAAAATATAAGCTGTGACAATACAAAGGAATTCGGGGATTTGGCAGTCTCAGGATCATCCCTGGAGAGTGCTAAGGGTCAATACTGTCTGGTAATTATTTGATAATGATTTGTTTACTTCACAGTGCCTGGCTCAAGTAAAGTGCTCAGTAAACATTTACCATATGGAGGGGGAAAAAAAGCTTTATTTCAGTCAAGGAGATGAAAATTAAAGTAGCAAGGAGAAATCGCTGTTCACCCATCTTATTGAAAAAAGTAGCTAATGCCAGTAGAAAAAGGGGCACGCTCATGTATCAATGATGGTGTGGATTGCTACTGCCTTCCTGGAAAGCTTTGTGGAAATATCTATTCAAATGTAAGATGTACATATACTTTGCAACAATAAACTCCCAACTGGAATGCTCTTCTACACAAATAAAAGGAATAGTACCTAAGAATTATTACAGAATGTTAACACATTAATGGTAAGAAAATGGAAACAAAATAAATGGCCATCAACCATTACCACTGACACATATGTATGCATATGATAAAAAGGATCATAGAGAAAGACAGAGGATACACAGATTCTGGAGTCTGAGGGAGGGAAAGAAAGTTAGCACCCCTCCCACCCCACACATACACACACAGAGTGTCAGCAATGAAAACATTCTATATGCTACAGCCCCTTTTATAGCTAACTAAGCATAAGCAGGGAAAATATATTCAAAAGAGATGCATGAAAAAAAAAGTTTCAACATATTTTCCAGTAATAAAATATGAAGAGGTGCCTGGGTAGCTCAGTCGGTTAAGCATCCAACTCTTGGTTTCCGCCCAGGTCATGATCTCAGATCCTGGGATGGAGGCCCAAGCAGGGCTCCACGGCTGGGGAGGGAGTCTGCTTCTGCTTCTCCCTCACCCTCTCCCTCTGTGTCTTCCCATGCTCATGCTCGCTCTCTTTCAAATAAATAAAATCTTTTTAAAAAGTATTAAAAAATAAATGATGGATAAATGAATAGATGGACTGGTTGATTTACATTAAATTATAAAAGAAAGATAATAAAAAATACACAGCATTCCTTTTTTCAATAGTTTTTATATAATATTTAACTTCTTTACAATATTTGGTACTTGTTTATCACTTTCCCTACTTAAAACATTCACCTGTTTTCCATGACATCACACTGTCTGGTTTCCCCCCTACCTCTTTAGCAGTTCATTCTCAATCTTTAGGATGTTCTTCTTTCTTGACTGCTGTCCTTCAGAACCTGTCCCTCTACTTACAACAATTCAGGACACGTTCACTAGGTGTTTGAATTCACTTCCAAGGCCTTGATTACTATCTACAAGTTAACGGAGGATTTGTAAATCAGAGCTCTTCTTGAACTTGTCAATCTTTGGGCCTACTGGAAATCTCCATTTGGACATCCCAATTAAAACTATAATAAATACAATTACCTCCAAAACTAAACTCGTTTTCTTCCCTCTCAAAACTTTTCCCTCCTTTTGAGATCCCATGTCAGCAAATGGCACCATCACCCAACTGAGCTCCGTGAAGCTAAAATCTTGGCTTCTCACTGCCCTCAGGAGTAAAGGAAATGTGAAAGTTCTGGTCTCCATCTTTCCAGAGACAAGAGGTTGGGGAAAAATTAAGAAAACAGAAACTGCACAGATGCAAGGCACTTTTAAAATCATTGTCAATCTTATCCACTGTGATTTTCTCCAGTAAGTCTTCCAGCCTACCGCAGAAGTCCAGTTCTCATTTACCTCCCCTGGCGCGGCCCTCCTCCCCACTGGACCGCGGGCAAGCCGGAAGGACCCGACCCTACACCACACCTAAGGCACGAACTACCCTTAGCTTGGCAGCCAACTCAAGGAAAGAAGAGTCGCTCTAGTTCCGTCTGCAGACAACTTCCTCACTGCACCCTACGAAAACCAGACACAACCTCGACTGGCCGCTGCAAACCAATACCCATTCCTTCTCTCTCAACCTCAGACCTCTACTAAATACCCTAGACCCCTAAGGCCCCGTCTGAGGGCACGTGAGACGCCAGGGGAAGGTTGCGGCCGCGGCTCCACATCTTTGCGCTACACGGACCAGTGCTTCTCCCTTACCTGGAATCCAGTACCTGTCTGCAACTCAGCAGCCGCGGCTTTCCAGACGCCATGTCTCCGGGTGAGGCTAACCCTACCTCCGAGAAAGAGCCGGTAGAAAGCTGCTGCGCCGGAGGACACACAGGGAGCCGCCATATTGGCTACCGGAGAGCTGGGTGGCGGGGCGAAGGGGCAGGGCTTGATAAGGCCTGCGCAGGCGCGGGTGGTAGCTAGGTTCCGAGGACTGTCGGGAAGAAACAAGGGGCGTGTTCTGCGGGCCAGAGCGGCTCGTCGCTGGTTGGGTGCGTGAGCCCTCGGGGCGTGTCCGACTCCACCCCTTTGTTTGTCGTAGTCGTAAACCAAAGCGCTTGGCCTCTTTTCTCTCCCGCAGCTGCTGAATTCTATGGTTGTTTAAGTCTCGGTACGACTTTCACGTGGCTCTTTAACCAGCCCTTCCTTCCCTTGTCTGGGGCTGCACCTCGAGCCGGCTCTCCTTGAACGGCAGAACTCGCGCCAAAGCAGAGGCTGCTGTTCTTGCTCACGCAAGAATGAACTCCAAGCCTTGGCTGCTATATGTCTTTCTACTCTGGGTTTCCCCTTCTACCTTTCCGCATTTTCAGGGTCCAGAGTCTCCACCCGCCTCCAGCAACTGCCAAACCACTCTACTTTCCATGGCGCTCACACTTCTATTGTTGAACTGTATAACGCGCAGGCTAAACCATTCACAGATGAGGACGAAATAGCCTTAGCCATGTTTACGCGCCTCTCCCCACAGTGTCAGCACTAAGCTTCACTTGAAACCCAATCAGAATTAAATGCACCGTCATGGAATAAAAATGAGTATACCTTGCTTTCGGAGACTTGTGGGCCCTTGAGAGTAACTCCCAGGGTGTTTTCTACAAAATACATTTTTAAATGATGCAGTAAGCCGCTCTGTAAGGATTTCCAAACATTTAGAATGGAAGGATCCGTAAAATTAAAACACAAACACACAAAGTTGTCAAGCAAATACATACACCATCATTTCTTAAAACACATTTAGTCATTAAAAAGGTAGAAATGACATAATCCCAGAAAAAAACAACAACAGTGTTCTTTTAAATGGAATGTATTTTGCTGTATTGAAAACTCACTCTTGTTCTGTTACTACATTTTAGACTAGTAAAACTTTCATCAGAAACTGGCGGAGGTTCACAAATCAGGATTTGGAAACCAAAATTTCATAGCTCATTCAAATAGACGCCTTTAGACAGCAGTTCCTACACATTGTCACAAAAAGGTTTTTAACTTAGTTGTGGGTATTTAATTAAGTAGAAAACAAATAAATATGTGAAAGCAGAATTTTTACTATTTCTTTTAAAAAATGATGTTCTGGAACATATAAGAACTAAGTAAGTTTGGAAATTAAGGTGAGGGATTATAAGGGTTTTTTTCTTTTCTTTTCTTTACTTTTTTTTTTTCCCCCTAAAATCCATGTTACAATCTTTCATTGGATTACATAAAGTGAATGTAATACATTTCCTGCCTCTAGGGGCAACACTTGGACTGCTGCATGAAATTTCCTGTGTAGCCTTTGAGTTTGGAACAAATATACCATTATAGGCTGACATTAGGTACCTAATTTGGAGTCAGAAAAAAAGACTGGAATCAGGAATATGCTGGTAAACTTTCAAAATATGTAAAAAAAAAAAATTGTAGTTTTACCACACAGCTAAAGCTTAGATTTATTTAAGTTTACTCTCATTTTTGAACACCTCTTATGTCAGTGGCATCAGGCATCCTAGGCACAAGGATCATAAAGTCCCCAAGGTCCAATATGGTAGAATCACATCTAATGTGAGGGTTTGGTTCTAAAGTCAGCTTATAGTCAAAATGAACTAACAAGTGCTGCTGAGATGTGAGGTAGCGATAACTTGTAGATGCTTCTGGTGGGAGTACAGCCCTCCTGAAATCAACCAACCAATCAATGATGTTAAAAGGAGTACACCCTACAATCCATCAATTACAGTCTTAGGTATATAGCCTGTATTCTCATAAATTCTTGGGCAATATACCAGAAGACATGTATCTATGTCACAGCGAGACCCCTGAACTCAGGAAACTCCTAGAAGCTCTGATTAACTGTAAATTTTTATCTTTTAGAAAGTAACAAATGGCTAGAACAAGGGAAAAAAAAAACCAAAAAAAAAAAAACCTTTGAATATGACCCTCCCCCCAGAACAGACACCTGGACAGATGAATCATGAAGTATCTGAGTTTCATTATAATGTTAAAATCCCCACCCTGAGAGGGACATAGCCTCATTAGCATAACATACAACATATGTATAGACATGTTTTCTGAGTGGGAATGTGTAACTCTATGCCTGACCATTGCATGTGATGATGAAACCTTCCCCTCTGAATACCCATCCCAAACCCTAATAAAATGAACCTCCTTATCCCTGCTCTGGGAGACATAGCTTTGGAAAGATTCACATGATCTCAGGCAACTCCACCTGGTGTAGTCTCTGTGGCTAAGTCACCAAGGAGCAGACACACATCAGTGCATAAACATAAGAATATTCATAACATTGTTTTGTGGGTTTTTTTTTTTTTTGTAACAGCAAAAGTAACCATTTATTGATCAGAGGATGGATGGATGTCAATGACAATGAATGAACCACAACCACACAATATGGATGGGTTTCACCAGGTAGAGGAAAAAAAAAAGAAGTCACATATGCTTACCTAGTCTGATTCCATTTACATAAAGTTCAAAACCACTTAAAATGAAGCAAGATATTGTTTAAGAGTCTATCCCTATCTGTCATAAAACCATAAAGAAAAGCAAGAGCATGATCAACACCCACTTGGGAATAGTAAATAACCCAGGAAGGAGGGAGAGGGTGCCGTGAGCAGGGCACACAGAAGTGTCAGTGTTCCTGCTAATGTTCTTTGTCTTTAGGTAACTGGTGGACATACAGGTGTTCATTTTATCCTTGAATTTCTAAAAATATAGATACACATAACAGGTAGAGCTGATTTTATCTCACCTCCCGCCGTGACTCACATCAGGAGATGTGGCAGGCTATGGCAGGAGTGTAAATTGGTACAATTGTTATTTCTTTTTCCTGTGTTTCTCATATCCCATTTCCTTACTCTTCTCTCCTTCATTATCCCTTCTTCATCTCTTTCTTCCCCTTCCCTGTGTAGATTGCTTAATGATGAATGATGTCATTTCCAGAAAAATTGTACACACACACACATGCACACACACACACACCTTTAAAAGATTCCTGGAACTAGGGTTTTGTGAATCAGTGTGAAAAAACTTAGCCTGGAAAAAGCACAAAGTCTTCATGGGTCCACAGATAACTGAGCTCTTCAGAGAACTTTGGGTCAAATATGACCAAACACTCTATCGTTCATGGAAAGTGCACTGAATTTGGATCAAGAAATATGTGTTATCGTTTGAACTCTGCCACAAACTCTTTGACACTCGGTGGTTCGTTTAGCTTATGGAAAACCTACGTTTCTCATTAGTGTAACTGAGGGGTGGATGAGATCAGTGGTTCTCAAAAGTATGGTCCCCAGAGCAGGAACCTCGGCATTCCTAATTATATTGTGTGTTAAATTGCATCCAATTAAAAAAAAATTGCATCCAATTCAGAAGATGATGAAGTCCTAACACCCGGTACCTCATAACATGAACTTTTTTGGAAATAAGGGTTGTTCCAGAGGTAACCAGGTGAAAAAGAGTCATTGCTGTGGGTCCTAATCCAATATGATAATATTTTAGGAAGTCTCAGACTTCCAGCCTCCAGAATTATGAGACAATAAATTTCTGTTGCTTAAGGCACCAATTTTATGGCACTTTCTTACAGCAGCCCCAGGAATATACCCAGTGTATTGTTTTTTTTTTAAATGTCTACAACTTTTGGTACTCCTCCTTTTTTTTTTTTTTAAGAGAAGATTTTATTTATTTGAGAGAGAGGGCATGCACAAGAGGGAGTATGAGTGAGAGGAGAGGCAGAGGGAGAAACAGAGTCCCCACTGAGCAGGGAGCCTGATGCAGGACTCGATACCAGGACCCCGAGATCATGACCCAAGCCAAAGGCAGACGCTTAACTGACTGAGCCACGCAGGTGCCCCGGTATGCCTCCTTTTAAAAGGTGAAATCCTTCCTTTTGAATATGAGCTAGATTTAATGACCTGTCTCTGAAGGATAGACTTTGGATACTAGTCACAAAAGCTGGCTTCCTGCTTGCTCTCTGTCTCTTGAAGCACCCACTCTGGGGAGAATTCAGATGCTGTGTGGTAAGACAGCCATCCGGAGAGATCTGCCTAGGGAGGCACAAAAGTCTCTTGCTAAGAGAGGTGGGAGTGAGCCATCCTAAAACTGGGTCCTCCAGCCGAGTCTTCATATAACTTCAGTCCCCAACCAACAGCTTGATTACCACCTCATGAGAGATCCTGAGCCAGAGCCACCAATATTAGACTCTGGGCCACAGAAATTATGCGAAAATATATGTACGTTCTTAAAAGAAGCCACTACAATAGTAATTTGTCATGCAGCAATAAATAACAAACACACCTGGGAATTCCTTAGAAATGCAAATTCTTCAGTCCCAGTCCAGACCTACTACATCTTGAAGTGAGACCCAGCATAAAGCCTTCCAAATCATTCACAGTTCTTGTCGAGATCAGATTCCGTTACATTTCATCTGGTGTCAGTATCGTTTCATCCCAGCCATCTGGTCTGACCCTGCAGATCCCTATGTGCCTTTTGTGTGCATGTGTGGTTAAAAAATACATAATATAAAGTTTACCATTTTAACATTTCTGAGTGTATATAGTTCAGTGGCATTAAATACAGTCAGAGTGTTGGGCAATCAGCACCACCATCCGTCTCCAGAACGTGTCAATCTTCCCAAACTGAAACTCTGTCCCCATCAGACACCTCCAGTCTCCCTCTTCCCACTCCCTGGTAACCACCCTCCTCCCACTTTCTGTCTTCATGTATTTGACTATTTTAAGTACCACAGCTAAGTGAAATCACACAGTATTTGTCCGTTTGGGCCTGCCTTATTTTACTTAGCATACCGTTTCCAAGTTTCACCCATGTGGTAGCGTGTCTCAGGATTTTCATTCCTTTTTAAGGATCAATAGTATTCCGTTGTACATAGGTTCCACATTTGGTCTATCTGTCCATCCATCGCGGGACACGTGAGTTGTTTCCACCTTCTGGCTATTGTGAATAATGGTGCTATGAACACTTGTGCACAAGTGTCTATTCAAACCCCGGCTTTCAGTCCTTTTGGATACATGTCCAGAAGTGACATTGCAGGATTCATGTTTTTAATGGGGCCAGACTTCCAACTTAACCTACCCAGGCAGGTGCCCACACATCTTCAGTGAAATTTAAATCTACAACTTAAAAAGTTTTTATTATCTAGACCAGCTAAATACACAGTACACATGGAATAAGGAAATGACTAATGCAAATTTCATTGAAGTGTAAAAATATTTATGAGAGGTAATTTTAGTACCTAATTGCGATATACGAAGCTTCTGTAACAGTTTAAAAACTGAATCCATCTCAGCCTGCAAGGAAATCTATTCTCCCCAAATGCATATACTTTACAATATTAATTGCATTTTAATTAATAACAAAGAGAACAAATGTCTTCTTTGGTGTTTTCCCCCACTGCGGTTCAATGTAGATCCAATCCATCCACATATGCTCTTTACCCACGAGCTGTCAATTATGCTTGCTATAAAAGACACAGCACTTAGGGAGCTGTCAGTCAAGGCTGTTATGATGTTTCAAGAATCATTTCTCCAGGCTTCGTTATCAAAAATAAAACAAATTTACATGGAACATAAAGGTGGGTCGATCACACCATTTGCTGTGCATTGAAAATGATTTCCAACATACATAGTTTCACGGCAATGTGCTTAGGGCCAGTGTCTTCTTGACCATATTTGTAATTATTTTGCATAGATTAAGACTTTTTTTTTAAGTGCAAGTAGCCAGTAGAAGTAGATACTCTGGGTGGCGGAATTAGAAGTGGTTTCCGTTAGGAATAGTAGCACGTACAAAATGTTCTACGATGTTCTGGGTATTTCTTTCACCCATGCCCTCCCTTTGCATGGATTTTACTCGGTACAGGACTCCCTTGTGATGAGCCCTGAACAGAGGTAAAGAAGGTCTAGAAAAAGGGAGCTAAACAGACAAGCTTATAGACTGAATATAGTCAAGATACTAGAATTTCAGAACAAAACAAAACAAAAAACGGTTAGGAAGGAATATAATTGGAACCAATAAAATCAGTGAGGGCCTGGCTAAAATAAATATAGACTTAATAATCAAATGCCAGAACACTAGAGCCAAAATAAACTTCTCGCGGCATAAAGAGACTATTTTAGGACAAAGAGAGGAGGTGCCACTTTACACAGCAGGGAGTCGATTTTAAAAGTGGATTGCGGGGAAGAAGTTGATGCAGCCTGAAAATGTAAATAAGTAGAAGGTTGTCATCTGGGCCTGAAAAAAAAGAGACGTTCTGAAGTATAATCTTCATTCTTACGCTTTTGAGGAAGTGAAGGTAAGAGCAACATATTGCCAGCATTTCTGAGAAAGCGCCTGCATTTCGATGGACCATGAGATGCAATTCCAAGAAATATGGAAGAGAGCTGTATAAATTATACATCGTATGCTAGTGAACACACACAAAATATTAATTGAAAGAGTATTGTGTAATATTACATGGCAGTCACTGAGGGCTATTCTAAGTTTTGCCTCATTGGATCATAGCAACATCCTTATGAGGGAGCTACTATTATTATCCTCATATTAGACATAAGGAAGTTGGAGCATGGCTGTGTTAAGTCATTTGTGTAGGGCCCTACGGCTAAGAAGGTCTGGAGCTGAGCAACATGATACCAGAAGACTCGTGCCTAACCACACTTCCGTATAATGTCCTGTCCCGGGAGAATTGTGAGTTAGTTAACCAGCGTGTCTTGAGAACCCTAACTCTCCCCTTTATAGGTTCTATCTGGAGCTGTTCGTCTCTTCAGGGACCCATTTCATTTGTCCTCTTGGGTTAGCATCCAACCCTGCTTAATTCTGTTTGCTGCTCTCACGCTTCTCACCCATCCCATCTCCTGTGTAAGGGCATGAGAATACATCTGTCTAAGTTGCTCTTCAGATACATTTTCTTTTGTTTGCACAGTGGGGTGTGCGTGTGTGTGTGTGTGAAGTTCAAATGTGCGAACTTCGGGGTGACCACATACCCTCCATACCCTCCGTTCACCATGTCCCCTCTACTCTTGGAGCCCCACTTCAGGCTGTTCCCACATATGCTCATATTCCATCCTGCTTTCTGCACTGCCCACCGTGACTGCGACACACATGAACTTGAAAAATGTTTCCTGATATAAACATGAACCCCAGCGCTATTCAGATTTTGCCGACTCAAAGATAGCTAGGAATGCTAGGGCTCTAGGGCTCAAAGGATTCGTCCAGAAGGGCCAACCAAGGAACTGGTTATTTCATAATCTGGAGACATAGATAAACCCGCCTAGTAGCTCTGCTGACTTCGCTGCCCAGCCGAAAAGTGGAAATTTAGTACTTTATGAATTGAAGTGAGAATTCAATCTATACAAAAACTATTGTGTCTTTATCACCCAATATGTATTGATACTTACTTTGCAATGCTCTGTGATAGAAACCATCTGAGTATAATATGATACCTGTCTTTCAGGAGCTTATAAACTTATAGGCAGAAAAAGATATTTACACAAATATCATTCGAGAAAGACTGTGATATAGTCACGAAAGAACCGCAAAGTAATTTGGGAGTTTGAGAAGGAAAACATTACTTCTTGCCAAATGGATCAAGATGGTTTTATTTCCCAAATCTTTTATAGAGCTGCAAATCAAAATAAGAAAACTTTCTAACTCATTTCTTTACCATTATGCAGAATCACTTTCAAACCATCTCTGAAAGCAATTAACCTACCCCATTTTATAATACCTACCAAGTAGAATTTTCTATCTCAATTTATCAAATCAGGCGATTAAAAATTATTCTTCACTATCCTTAAATGACACTCAAGCATTTGCATGTCCTCTCTCCGATTTCCACTGAAGACACATTGCTGGCCCATTTTCCAAGTGTTTTCAAAAATCAAGTATCATATCTGAAATCTGAAATTGTGTCCAATTTCCAGAAGCATATCACAGCCTAGTGTCTGATTAAACTATCTCATCTCTTTATGAATAGTTTGCTGTGATTAGATTGTAAACACCTGCGTGGTGTTGACTTTAGACTCAAAGTAACAGTTTTATCCTGGGAAATACAGATTCCTTAAATAAGCATATCCGTTTTCAAAACCAAGCTTTTAGAATTACATTCTTAATGACCTTTAAAACTTACAAATATTTATGCCTCTGTGGTAAGTCCGTGATTTCCTGTCATCTTATATATACATCTGGCACTTTTTAGACATAGGTTGCCGACCTCAAGGCTCACACTTGTCAAATATTCATGTTTCTTTGAACTTCTTATCCAATCAGCGAAATGTGTTTCCTTATGTAAGCAGAATCAAGAGTTCAGTTTAAGAATTGAACGACTCCTACAGTTATGCCAGAGAAAATAGAATTGATAGTACGAGGTAGCATGACTTCCAAAGTTTCCAAAATACATTTGGCCTGTTGTTGGAAATAGAGAATGTAAGAAAAGAAACAAGATTTTAGTTTTGATCTTCTGTCTATTGTGTGTCCATAATCACACACACACACACACACACACACACACACACACACACACACACATTGTAGATTTCACTGTAGATTTGCAGCTTCCTAGCAGCTAGGAGGAATCCTTCCAGACAGAAGGTACAAGCTTGGGTTAATTACACTGTGTCAGTTTCACTTTCAGGCACTGGTATCCACTCTTAACTGGTTTCAGCAGAAAGGGATTTATTCAGGTATTCAAAAACTCATTGAAAGGGCCGGTGGATCAAGCCGCAGCTGCACTTTGAGGAACATCTCCCTGAGGACCACATAGTTATTACGTGCACCAGCCAACTGGATATGCCTCACGCTCTGCTCATCTTCTCCCACTTAAACCAGTTACAAATTCCAGTCTTACATGGATACCTCTGATCAGCGGAAATGAAGCTATCCCTAGAACTCAAGCTGCAAGGGAGTCTTTAACTTCCCTGCTTTAGCAGTACAGGGAAAAAGTAATTTTGTAATTGCTCTGCTCACTCCTAACCGTGTTTCAGACAGTACCCGGGATCTGGAATATCAGGTTGGTTAAAGGAAGGAAATTGGAAGGGCTGTTGAGCAAGCTAAAACATGGTTTTTGCTACAACCACTTAATAGGGATATCACAAAGGGGGCTTAAGCCTCTAGTAGATGCTTACATGAGATGAATCTGAAGTCCTTTTCAAATCCCTCGAGCACAGGGTCCATGTGTGTTTTGTTCATATTGTATCCCCAGCTGGACTGTGCCTGGCACAATACAAGGCAATCAATAAACGCTTGTTGGTTAAATGAATGATTACATGAAACATAAAATAGCTTTTTTCCTACTGCCGCCATCCTTCAGGAGTCTAGGGTCATATACAGATTATTTTCCAATTTTTGTTAGATGTCAGATAGATAGCTCTGATAATTCTGTCATTTGATTTCCTTTTCTTAAGGAGGTGTACAAATTGAGAATTTGTGAGCACTTTCGAGTCCACCTTCTCTGTATACTGTCAGCTACGTTTATGTTGATGCCTGGGTAGCTCAGTGTAAGTGTACTGGCCACTACAGTAACAGTATGGTTGCCCACTGGATCCATTTCTACTTTTATTACAGAAAAGGATCATTGGTGATTTTTACCCCTCAGAAAATGCCTTCCTTCTAACCTTAGAAAGTGGCATCTTAGACCTTGAAACAAGACGTGGGCAACATGATGAGTTAGAAAATAATGATCCTCAGATCTGTTTCCCAAACAGCATGTCCTCCATGTGGCTTTGTCTCTGTGCTTTGGGGTGAAGGATAACAAGGAGAACCACCGGTTTCTTGGCAAATGCTTCTCTCCTTTGTTTCATATTCATAATACTTGAGGGTTTTTTTTTTTACTTATTTTTTACTTATATTAAAACCGTGATTTTTTTCATTTCCTAAAAAATTCACTGATGTTTCATTTTCTGTCCAGACATCTTCATTATCTTCTGCGTGCAGATCTAGCGTGTACATATCTCCATAAATGAGTTATTGTAATGATTATTTAATTGAGGTACCCAAAGTTCAGCACCTTTAGGAATTAATTAAAGCAAATGGATTGCTCATGATACACAACTCCATGTTTTATTTTACAAATTTCCACTTTGTAAGATTGTCTTTCTCCAAAACTAGATTTATAACCATATCTAGATCAAAATGTACACTTTAACTTTATTCAATAACTTATATTTTTCAAAGGGCTTTTTTGGTATTTTACCTCATTCGATTCTCACAGCAATCTAATTAGAGTTTAAGCATACCAAGAACTGTCAAGTTTGGATACCCTGGCTTGAATATTTTAAGTGTCAAAAGCACATATTAACATTGGAAAAGTGTTATTTGATCTTTAGAAAGAAAAAAAAACCTATTAACACTATGAAAATAAAATACTTCAAAGGAAAAATAAAACATTATCTAGGTAGATTGGTTGTGAAAATGGAATTCCTTCAATTTCTTAGATGTTCTCAATTTCTTCATACACACACACACACACACACACACAATCAAAATACCCTGAACAATGTGAAAGACTACTTCAATGATAAATTTTTTAATATAATTTCATAACTGCAAACACTAACTTGCCCTAAATGTTGGTATCCAGGTTTCATGACTACTTCCTTGGCCAGGAGTTCAAGCTTATTCTCCAAGTTCATAGTAAGTAAGACTGAATAAGTAAGAATTTAGAAAATCAATAGGCTGAGATATCTCCCCCTGCTTTTTTTTTCCTGGCCATTTTCCTCCTTTGACTTATAATCTTTCCCACATAAACCCTTTCTCTCATAACTTGATATTAATATCCCTCTTTTTTTCTCATTATGGTAACATACACATAATGTAATATTTACCATCTTAACTATTTAAAGTGTTTAAAGTGTAGGTTCAATGGCATTGAGCACATCTGAGCACATCACCACCGTCCATCTCCAGAACTCTTTTCGTCTTGCAAACCTAGAGAAAACATTCCCCCCTCCCAAGCCCTGACAACCACTATACTCTTTGCTGTCCTTACCTTATGAATTTGATGACTTAAGGAACCTATATGCCTTTTGGTGACCTGCTTATCTCACTCAGCATAATGTCCTCAGCAGTCTTAGCAGCTTGAATATATCAGCCCACTGCCTCCGGTTTCAAAGTTTCTGAAGACAAGTCTGATGATGATTCTATTGAGGATTCGTGTTTGTTAAGAGCCACTTGTCTTGCTGTTGTCAAGATTCTTTCCTCATCTTTGGCTTGCAACACTTTGATTATAATGCGTCTTGGTCTGTGTTCCTTCACATTTATTCTGCATGGATCTCATTGAGTTTCTCATTTATATCCATGTCTTTCATTACATTTGGGGAGTTGGGGCCCATTATTTCTTTAAATAATCGCTCTTCCCCTTTGTCTCTCTTCTCTCTTTTGAGAGGCCCTTTATGGGTGTGCTCCTCAGGTTATGGTGTCCACCAGTCCCTTAGTCTCTGTTCACTTTTCTTCAATCTTTTTTTCTTTTCTCAGACTTGATATTTTCCATTCTTCCGTACTGACGCTCACTGAGTCTTTCTTCTGCCTGCTCAAATCTGCCTCTGAATCCCTCTAGTGAATTTTTCATGTCAGTTCTATTACTTTTCAGTTGCAGAATTTCTGTTTCTTTCTTTTTTTAGGGTTTCAAATCTCTTTTCTGTTATTTTCGTTTTGTTTATACATCATTTTCTTTATTTTCTCCGTGTCTGCCTTTAGTTCTTTAAGCATCTTTAAAACAGATGTTTTAGAGTCTTTGTCTAGTAGGTCCATCATATGGTCTTTCTTGGGGACAGTTTCTGTTGTTTCCCCGCCCCCCTCCCCCTTGAAACAAGCCACACTTTTCTATTTCATTGAATGCCTTGTCATTTTGTTTTATTGAAAACTGGGCATTTGAATAAAATAATGAAGTAACTCTGGAAAGCAGATTCTCCCTTTCCCCAGGGTTGGCTGATTTGGGTTTTTGTCTTTCTTTTTTGATTGTTGTAGGCTGCTCTGCCCTGGGATCAGCCTGAGGTGTAATCTAAAGGTCTTCTCAAGTTTTTTCTGAGCCTGCTCTTTTTCCTGAGCACGCATGACTTTCTAAATTCCCCACTATATATGTGGTTGCTTTTGAATAGCCTAGAGCTTAACTATCTGGCTCCCAAAAGAGGAAATGAGGTGTGGGGTGGGGGGACAAAAGAAAATTTTAAAAGACCTTGGCCCTTTAAATCCTCCGACAGTCATTTCAGTCTGAAGAGAAGAGGCTTGTAACAGTGGAGGGACGAAGGCAACAATGCCTCTCTGTGTCTGCACTCTGCGCCTGTTCTTCTGTGATCAGAAACAGCAATCAGTGATCAGAGCACAGATCCCGGATATTTGGAGGCAGAGTCCTTATTATCCACCCTGGCTCCCTCAAGCTGTATGCAAGCTGCTCTTGAAACATGTGCACAGCTGTCTATTGTAGGGCCAGAGGATGGGAGATGGGTAGTTGCTACAATGAAATTGACTGAAATTAAGTGCAATTTACCATCCAGAAAATTTACTTCCCCTGGAAGTAGCAAGCCTTCAATAGACTCCAGAGTTCCAAAATAGTTATAGCAGACAGAATCTGCCAGTGCAATTACTGTCTAGGTGGGGAGACAGATTCCTGGTGCTCTCCGCTCTGCCATCTTCCCAGAATCCTCCCTTCGTTTTTATAAGATACAAGGTGGCTTTCTTATTATTTCTTAAGATAGTTCTCTTTGTTTTGTATTTTTAAGACAATGAAATGTTTCCTTGCAGATTTCTGCAAAACTCTGACTAGCTTGTCCCTGCACCAATTAAATAATGTTTAAATAAATGCCAAATAACATGTTAATAGGGAAATAGTCTGATATTTTTGCCCAAAGCAAGACATTTTCCCACTAACATGGTATCATATTAAGGAATAGATTTTTGTTTGTTTGCTTGTTTTGTTTTTTATAGACTATGAACAAAAGCCATATTAGGAAAGGCAATAGATATCCATTTGCAAGCACCATCAATATTGAGACCATATTCCATGCCAAAGGTTCTTTACATTGACTGCGTGTTGAAAAAACACTGCCATCTGGCCCTAGGCCCAGAGATGGTGATTGAATGGTCCGGGGTATGTCCTGGGCTTTGGGAGTTCCAAAAGCTCCCAGGTGATTCTAACAAGCATGGGAATCTCTGCTCTATGCTCTCTTTCTCTTGTGGCAATGAGCATGCCACTCAAAATATGACCCCTCAGGCATTTTTGTGCTCTTCCAGGACAAAACTCATGATTTCTGAATGAGCACTGTCCTCATTTTACAATTCCAGGATATTGTCTAATGTTCCTCTGTGTATTGGACATGGTTGGGGCTCAGCCAGATTCAACTGGATCTCTTTTATTCTTCTGCACCCCTCCTTTGGCTTCTGTATGCTTTTGCTTGTAACTGTCCACACCTGCATCTTTCTTTGGAGGTCTGCCCAAGGTCTGCCGAAGTCACTTTGGGCACAAGTACAGAAAGCGGGAAATGCCTGGGAGGTCTTGCCTCCTCCGGGAAGCCCCTATACAAGGATTGACTGGTGCAGACAATGAAAGCCCAGCTCTCTTGCCTGCAGTTGGGATAAACTGAGGCAAAACTTGTAACCCAGTTTCCCTGCCAGGTGAGGCTAGTTTCTCTCTTCAGTGAACTTTGCGTGAGATCATACCCTCGCTTGCCTTTTCCCTTTCCCTGTCTTGCTTCCCTCGTCCCTCGTTAGTTTCTCCTGGGAGCACTTCCAGAAATAAATCATTTGCACGCTTGTCCTTGTCTCGATATCTGCTTCCCGTGGCTCCCTGGTAACTAACCCTAGACGTAGGTTAGTTGAGAGAGGAAAGAGAAAGTAAGAGAAACATAGATTGGAAACAAACCAAGCAACTTATTCTGCAATGCTTGAAGAAATTCTAGGGTCAATGAAAAGGACTTTCTATGTTTAAACTTTTGAAAGTTTAAAACATTATTTTGTGTGTTTTCAAAAAACTGTCCTGGGCTATCATGCTACAACTGCTGATATTTTCATCTATTAGGAAACCGCACCAATAGCGAAATATTTTCATATATGTGATCATTAGTATCAAATTTGCAGAGATGAGGATATGTATTCTGCCAGCATGACTTAACTGGCCTGACTTTGGCAAACTTATACGTCCTAGTTTTGTTCTTTGGTTACTGGCATGAAAAATCATGACATGCCCATGCAGGGACATAGCTCCATAAAAAGTCAGGGCAGAAAGGATTTCTCTTCCACTCATGCAAAGAAAACATTGGGTTACTTTTAAAGAGGTCATAAGAGCTCAAGAATCATTCTGGACCAGTTGCAGGTAGAAAGGCATAGTGGGCTTCAATCTTCTTTCTGACACATAAGCATTTCTATAAAAGATGCTCATTTTCACCCTGAAGACTGTAACCTTAACAAAGAAGCGAATGCAACCTGAAGGTTAAAAGGGACCCGAGCCTTCAAGTCTCAGTAAGGAATTGAGGCCAACAGCAGCATGAGGTAGTTCTTTTCTAAATACACAGATTTTGAGCCTGAGTAAAAGGCTTCATTTTCCAGAGCTGTCAGTCTGATGCATTTCTCGACAATTAGATTTACTAAAGAATTTTATAGAGAAAGAAAAAAAGAGAAATTAAGCAAAATGTCCAGATGTCATCTGTTAAAAATGTTTTATTGAGACAATAAACAAATAACATCAACAAGTACTAAAATTTTAATTAAAATATGATTTACAATGTTGCTATACACCACTAGAAGCGTTCTTATTGATAGGAAATAAGATTGCATTGTTTGTATCCTTAGGACACTCAAACATCCCATTTGACTTTGTGGGTCTCCCCCCAAGTGGGGCACTCTTATGATGTACTTTCCATGCCCATGAGCATGAAAATTTTCTTCAACACTTTAAAACACAATGGCGGTATCAATCGTTGCCTTTCATTGCTGGCTACATCACTAAATAGATGTATATTATGTTCTTGTGCCTTCTGCTCAGAAAAATCTAAGTATTGCATTTCTGTCAATTCATTGATTGAAGAGCTTCCCCCTCAGAATGTTGACAGCTGTTTCAGACGTTTATAAAATAACTTGGATAACAGCTGCAAACGGATTGGCTAAAGAAGATTTGGAAGCATGTAATTAGCATTCATCAGATGCACACATTTCCATTGAAAACCCTCTCCAACCCAAAAGTTGACTACCAGGAAGCTGATGACTCTTGTTCAATCTGGGAACAGGCCCTGCTAACACTTAACTTTCCATTAGCTGATTTAAAAAGGAGCATATTAATATAGTTACTATTGAATAGTATTAAATACGTTATTGGTGAATGCCGTCTGTAACTGATTTTGTCCTTTATGCAACTGACAAGCATCGTGTGAGAGTGACAGGCCATCGCTTAATAATGTAAATAATAGATAAATTTCTTGTACTTGAGCAGATGTAATTCCCAGATATAAAGTAGAAATACACCCAGCTAATTAATTACCTTTATGGACCAAAAAAATACCCTTTGCAAGAAACAACAACATATATATCTTAGTCACCCCTGTGTTAAAAAGTGCCTTAAAAGCCTCCAAGTAGGGGTGCCTGGGTGGCTCAGTGGGTTGAGCATCTGCCTTGGGTTCAGGTCATGATCTCCGGGTCCTGGGATAAGCCCCACTTCCGGCTTCATGCTCAGTGAGGAGCCTGCTTCTTCCTCTTCCTCTGTCCTGCCCCCAACTCCTGTGCGTGCTCTCACTCTGTCTCAAATAAATACATAAAATCTTAAAAAAAAAAGAATCCTCAAAGGAAATGTCAAAATGTTAACAATGGATGGTTAGTGCGACATGACCATGGGAGTTTTCCCCTTCTTCTTGTATATTGTAGGTATTTTATTTTAACATGTGACTGTTACATAACTGAGAAAATAAACTTTATATGAAAAGACTTTGAGCACTTCAAGGGCGCTACAAGTGTACCTTTGGAAGCCAAAGGAGCACTAGTCTTTCTTAACTATCTTGAAAGGACCTTCCTTTTATTTTTATTTATTTATTTTTTTAGATTTTATTTATTTATTTGACAGAGAGAGATCACAAGTAGGCAGAGAGACAGGCAGAGGGGGAGGGGAAGCAGGCTCTGCACTGAGCGGAGAGCCCGATGTGGGGCTCGATCCCAGGACCCTGAGATCATGACCTGAGCTGAAGGCAGAGGTTTAACCCACGGAGCCACCCAGGCGCCCCAAAGGACCTTCCTTTTAAAAAGAACTTCCCCAGGCACTGGGGTCCTATGGATATGTGAGTAGATATCACAGTGCTTGCTACACAAACAATGAAATGCTTATCAAAGGGCTGGAGTCTTCCAGAGAACGAGGATGCGCAAATGGGCTCACGTTAGGAAAGACGCTATTTCCTCTGATTGGTAGTATGACTACAGATCTGAATATCCATATAGAAAACATGCTACCAGAAGAGGTGATGCTACTTGGGAGCCCTGCCCAAAAGCACACCCAAGTCTGTGCATTTGTTCGGACTGTTCAGTCTCTCCAGCATCCATTCCTTCTTCCTCACTCAGTATGACTTCTTTGGGTTCATTTGGATTGTTGGCTTCTTCCCTGAGCTATTCCCTCTTTCCTGGACTAGTGTGCCTTCTCCTCCTCGACCCCATCTCCTCTCTTCTCTAATACACTGATTTGGTTCTGGGTTCGTTCTTAGAGACCACGAATAGCTCTCTCACCATGGCTGGGAGTTTTTAGAGACAGAACTGGCCTCTTCATCACTCACTTACCACCATGAGATATCATCTTTTTTATCTTTGTGAATGATGCCTGTATTTACTTTAATTTTTTTACCTGATATGAATGACTAATAATTTTTTACAGCTTCATTGAGGTATAATTGACACACGTAGATTGCACTTCTATAAAGTGTACCACTTGATAAATTATTAGATATGTATACCTCTGTGAAATCTCCTCACAGTCATAATAATGAACAGATCTACGTGTCCAGAAGTTTCTTTGTGTCCCTTTGACATCCCTCCATTCAGCCCCAGTCCCAGGTGACCACTGAGTTGCTTTCTGTTACTAGAGTTGAGTTAGAATTTTCTAGAATTTTTTGTAAATGGAGTTATGCAGTATATACTCATTTCTCAGAGACAGAACTCTGATTGCTTTAACTCAGCTCTTTAAACACTCACCCACATACTTTTGTATCAATAGTTCATTTGTTTTTATTTTTGAGTAATATTCCTTGGTAGAGATTAATCACAACTGGTTTACCCATTCACTTAATGTTAACTTGGGTTCATACATATATATATATACATATATATATATATAACTTGGGTTCATATATATATATATATACAGTTTACAAATACATATTTGTGTATTTATATATCTATAAATATACATACATATAAATAAACATACATATATATTTATATGTTTATAAATATACATATATATGTCATTTATAAATACAATGCAAGTTCTTGTGAAGACATATGCTTCCAAATGTTTAACTTTTTAAGGAAGTGAGTGTTACTCTGGATCCTTTCCAACACTTGGTGTGGTCAGTCTTTTTATGGCTAGCAATGTGGTGGGTATGAAGGTGTGTCTCATGGTTTTCATTTGAAGTTCTCTAATAACTAATGATACAAAGCAACTTTTCACATGCTTATTAGCCACCTGTATATCTTCTTCTGTTCATATCTTTGCCCACTTAAAAAATTGGCTTGCCTTATTTTTGAATTATGAGTTCTTTATCCTTTATCTTTTGTCGGATATATGTTTTGCAAATAACTTCTTCCAGTATGTGGCTTGCCTTTTCATTTTCTTAATATTGCCTTTAAAAAATTTTTTTTAAAGCTTTTATTTGTTTATTTGACAGAGAGAGAGAGATCACAAGTAGGCAGAGAAGCAGGCAGAGAGGAGAAAGCAGGCTCCCTGCTGACCAGAGACCCCAATGTGGGGCTCAATCCCAGGACCCTGAGATCATGAGCTGAGCAGAAGGCAGACACTTAACCGACTGAGCCACCCAGGAGCCCCTTAATATTGCCTTTAGAAGAACAAAAACTTTTCATGTCAATGAAGTCCAATTGATTTTATTTTTCCCTTTATAATTCATATGTTTAGTGTCATATTTAAGACCTCCTTGTTGAACCCAAGGTCACTAGGTCTTCTCTTTTTTTTTTTTTTTAAATTCTTGATGTATTTTAGTTTTTGCTCTTATGTGTAGATACATGATTTCAAGTTAATATCTTTACATGGTGTGACATAAAGATTGAGGGTATTTTCTGCTTATGGTTATCCAATTATTCCAGCACTATTTGGTGAAAAGATTATTCTTCTGTTGATGAATTGCCTTGGCACTTTTGTTGAAAATAAATTTACCATATATGTGTAATTCTATTTCTAGAACCTCTATTGCATTGATCTATTTGTCTAAACACCAATACCACACTATTTTTTACTGTGACCTTATTACAAAGATTAAAAACAGATAATTAAAGGGACACATGGGTGGCTCAGTTGGTTGGACATCAGACTCGTGATTTTGGCCCAAGTCATGAGATTTGAGTCTCACATCAGGCTCTGCGCTGAGCATGGAGACTACTTGAGATTCTCTCTCTCCTTCTCCCTCTGCCTGTCCTTGCTGGCACACGCTCTCTCTCTCTCTCTCAAAAAAAAAAAATTAATTTTTAAAAGCCCAGGTAATTTAAGTCCTTTATCTTTGCTCATCTTTTCCAATATCATTTTGGTTATTCTAGGTCTAATGAATTCTAGGACACCCACTCGAGCTTCAGTGTCCGGTCTTTCTTGGGTCTTCATCGCATAGGCATGATCGATTGATTGCCATGTGGTTGACCTCAATCTTCAGGCCAACTGTGTGACCACGTGAAGGAAGGAGGTAAGAATTTGGGAAGGGGAGGCAAATAAAAGGAATGCCAGTTGGATGGTGGAAATCTAGACACCTCCTGAGGAACAGAAACTGATTAAAATCCAGTTAAAATTACCCTTTTCTACTGTTGGTGGGAATGCTAACTGGTGCAGCCACTGTGGAAAAGAGCATGGAGGTTCCTCAAAAAGTTAAAAATAGAACTACATTACAATGTAGTCTTACTAGATATTTACCTAAAGAAGGCAAGCATACTAATTCAGGGTGCCTGGGTGGCTCAGTCATTTAAATGTCCAACTCTTGGTTTTGGCTCAGGTCATGATCTCAGGGTCCTGAGATTGAGCCCCAAGTTGGGCTCTGTACTCAGCATGGAGTCTGCTTGTCCCTCTCCCTCTGCTTCGCCCTGTGCTCTCTCTCTCTCTCTCGAATAAATAAATGAAATCTTAAAAAAAATACAAAAATATCAATTCAAATGGATACATGTGCCTCTATGTTTATAGCAGCATTATCTACAACAGCCAAATTATGGAAGCAGCCTCAGTGTCCATTGACAGATGAATGGATAAAGAAGATGTGGTCCTTTCTGCCTATGGACACCACCAGGTAAGAATTGTTAAAGTCTCCCCAGTCTCACCACCATCATGTCAAAGTCAGTCTCTCAAAGAGCCTGAACAGGTGTGGAAGCTATTCATTGGAGATTTAGCTTTGAAACAACCAAAGAAAGTCTGAGGAGTCATTCTGAGCAATGGGGGATGCTCATGGACTGTGTGGTCATGAGAGATCCAAACACCAAACGCTCCAGAGGCTTTGGGTTTGTCACGTATGCCGCCGTGGAGAAGGTGGATGCAGCCACGAATGCAAGGTCACTCAAATGGAAGACTTGTGAAACCAAAGAGGACAGTCTCAAGAGAAGATTCTTAAAGATACGGTGCCCACTTCATTGAAAAAGATCTTTGTTGGTGGCATTAAAGAAGACACTGGAGGACATCACCTAAGAGATTATTTTGAATAGTATGGGAAGATCAAAGCGACTGAAATCATGACTGACAAAGGCAGTGGCAAGAAGAGAGATTTGTTTTTTTAAAATTTGATGACCATGTCTCAAATAGACAAGATTATTGTTCAAAAAGCCCATACTGTGAATAGCCACGACGATGAAGTAAGGAAAGCCCTATCTTAGGAAAAGATGGCTAGGGCTTCCTCCAGCCAAAGAGGTCAAAGTGGTTCTGGAAACTCTGGTGGTGGTTGTGGAGGTGGATTTGGTGGGAATGACAACATTGGTCATGGAGAAGACCTCAGTGGTTGAGGTGGTTTTGGTGGCAGTCGAGGTGGTGGTGGATATGGTGGCAGTGGGGATGACTATAACGGATTTGATAGTGATGGAATCAGCTATGGAGGTGGCAGGAGCTATAATGATACTGGCAATTACAACAGTCAATGCTCAAATTTTGGACCCATGAAAGGAGGAAATTTGGGAGGTAGAAGCTCTGACCCCTATGGTGGTGGAGGCCAATACTTTTTGCCAAACCACGAAACCGAGGTGGCTGTGGTGGTCTCAGCAGTAGCAATAGTGATGACAGTGGTGGGTGGTTTTAATCACTGCCAGGAACCAAAGCTTAGCAAGACAGGAGAGCCAGAAAAGGGATGGGAGAGTCATTGATTATGACAGATTTGTGAACTCTATCAAGCAAGTGGGGGCAGGGCCTAGCTACCACAAAGAAGCCAGGTTTTAGACAATACTCACCTTCTCTGGCAAAAAACTTGAGGACTGGATTTGTGACTAATTGTACAACAAGTTATTTTAGTTTCTGTTCTGTGGGAAGCGTAATGCATTCCAACAATGGGTTTTAAGTTAGATTTTTTTCTTTTTCCATCCATGCTATTGATTGCTAAATACAACAATATGATCATGAAGCTGAATAGACGTGTCTTAAAAAAATACATATGTGTATATATATATGTGGGGATATTACTCAGTCATGAAAAATAATGAAATCTTGCCTCTTGCAATGACGTGGATGGAGCTAGGAAGTATTATGCTAAGTGAAATAAGTCAAACAGAGACAAATACTATGATTTCACTCCAATGTGGAACTTAAGCTACAAAACAAAATAAGTGAAGGAATAAAAGATAGAGACAAACCACAAAACAGACTCTTTATTACATGAGAACAAACTGGTGGTTACCAGAGGGGAGATGTGTGGGGAGATGGGTTAAATAGGTGATGAGGATTAAGGAGGGCACTTGTGATGAGCCCTGGGTATTATATGGAAGTGTTGAATCACTACATCGTACACCTGAAACTAATCTTACACTGTATGTTGACTAACTGGAATCTATTTATTTATTTAATTAATTATCTATTGATTTATTTTTAAAAGATTTTATTTGTTCATTTGACAGAGAACGACACAGCGAGAGAAAGAACACAAGCAGGGAAAGTGGGAGAGGGAGAAGCCGGTTCCCCATGGAGCAGGCAGCCCTATGCAGGGCTCAATCCTAGGACCTTGGGATCATGCCATTAGCCAAAGGCAGGCATTAACCGACTGAGCCACTCAGGTACCCTGGCTAATTGGAATTTAAATAAACAAAAACCTTATAAAAAGGTTTTAACAATAAGAATGGTTAACACACAATTTAATAATTTTGCTGTGTAATGCATATGAAGACCCCCTCTTACAATCACAAGGTTTTATAGAATTTATATTCTCATAAATGTGGGCTGAATTGTGTTATCCCTAAATTTCTATTGTAGGGGGGGTTGATGTTGTAACTCTCCATTTCCTCAGAATGTGACTGTATCTGAATCAGTATCTTTGAAAAGGTAAATTAAAAGGGGGTCATTAGGGTGGGCTCTAGTCCAGTATGGTCGGTGTCCTTCTAAGAAGAGGAGATCAGGACACAGACACACACAGAGGGAAGGTCATGTGAAGACGCAGGGAGAAGATGGCCATCCACAAGCCAAAGAGAGAGGCCTCAGAAGAAATGAACCCTGCTGGCACCTTGATCTTGGACTTCCAGCCTCTAGAATTTTGAGAAAATAAATTTCTGTTGTTTAAGCCACCCAGTGTGTGGAACTTTGTTGGGATAGCCCTAGCAAAATGATACAGTCATAAAAATATGGTGAGAATAGTTTAATAAATACATAAATCAGTGAATGCCTTATGTACATAAACCAGGACAGACCAGGTACAGAACAGAGGAAACCCAGGCAAAGTCAAAGTCTAGAACTAAAATTCACCTCGAGAAATCTTGAAATCCATAAAAACCTGGGGTGAGGGACTGGACACCCACCAGGAGATCAGGCCAAAATTACCCAGATCCAGCCATTTATCCAGACCCGGTGTTCATTTTGGCAAGAGCTTGCTTACATCAAACCCCAGCCTGTGGGCCAGCTCCTTCCCACTGGCTGTTTTTGTAAATAAAATGTCACTGGCACCCAGCCATAACTATTTGTTTACATATCGTCTAGGGCTGCTTTCGTGCAAAATGGCAGAACGGCACGGTTGCTACGGAGGCCATATGGCCTGTGAAATCTAAAATAGTTTCTAAACTTTACAGGAAAAGTTTGGAAAGTTTGAAGTGAAGTGGATATTAAACAAAGTGTTTCCCAACGGGTGATGAACTTGCAGCCGTTCAGGCCCCTCAAGTTCAAGATGACTCATGTATACCTACTATGGAACTCTGGGAGCCGTGGCTTCCGGGGTGTGTGTGTGTGTGTGTGTGTGTGTGTGTGTGTGGTCGACCTCATGGAACCGTGAGCTGGAGAAGGTAAAAGAGGCCCTCCGGGCACTTTGGAAAATGCTGTTTGGACAAAAGGAAGGAAGGAAAGGCGAGCTAATAAAGCAGACAGGCTGAGTACAGGGGACTGAACCCAGGACGTTTTGAGAACCCAGAGGTCTGGAAGACGGTTGTCAGGGGACTCACGCAGAGAGCACCCAAGGTGCAGGAACAACCCTGGAGAGCACCTTTCTATTCTGGAAGCAGAAGGGCTAGACCCACAGACATCAGCAGGAAGGAAGTCTCCCAGTGGGCTTGACTCAAAGCTTTGTGGATGTCCTACCCTCCCTGCTTTCCAAGATTTCTAGAAATTCTTGAGAGCTTACTTCCCTTTGGTCACATCTGTCTCCAAGCTCCTCGTTTCAGTGAGGCTGTCTTACCTGCTACACATCAACCCGGATGGAACATCCAACCACTTCTGTGAGTTCATTTCATGCACATGTGTGTACACACACACACTCACTCACTCACAGAAAGCATTCAGCAGAAGAAAATATTTTACTGTAAATTTCTGAACCGTGGCTCACAGAGTTCTTCACAACTGTTGTCCTTAAATAGTCTTTGGCTGTTTAACCAAGTGGTACATTTCTCTGGGCTGCGTTTCACCGCATCCTCTCTAGCCTAGACCAGCACACTCTTCCCCACTGTCTTCTCTGTCCACATCCTTCCCCTTCTCCTCTCCACCCGCCTCTCAAGAATCAGGAAGAAATGCAGGCCTGGCTAGCTATCCTCTTTGAGCGTCCTTAATACGTTATCCCTATGTTCTTGATGCCAGCGATATTGAAAATCTGATATATTTTGGCCCTTTGTATGTGATTTGCTTTTTCTCTGTAAAAGTCTGAGAATTTTCAGTCATAATTTTCTTTTTCAAATGCTTCCCCTCTGGGTTTCCCCTGGTCCTTACGGCACTCCTGTTACCAGCACGTTGACTCTTTACTACTTCCTTTCTTTCTTCTTTCTTTCTTTAGTTTTAAAATTAGTTTTTAGAGGTAGAATTACTACTTTCTGCTGGGAGGGTTCCTCGACCTGATCTTTTGCTCATAAAAATCTGCTTTCGGTGGAATCCATGCTGATTTTCACTCCGCCCATTCCATTCTTGATTTCGGCAATTATAGTTTTCAATTATTATTTCCACTTGGTTTCTTTTTTAAAATAACTGCCTGACTTACTCACGTTCCCCCTTCGGCCCACGCTGTAACAGACCACTGTATATTTCCTTCTCACTGTTTGCCCGTTTTGTTTCATCCTAGTCACATTCTTGTGTTAAATGCCTTTTAATTTTAACAGTTCACTTTTTACATACTGTTTACTGAAGTTATTTATTAAATAAATATGCCTAGAAAAAAAATAAAATAAAATAACTGCCTGTTATTAAATAGAATTTAATATTCCATTTTCTAGGAGGAAAGGAATAATGAAAGACCGCAGGTTGGAAAAGTTCACAGGCTAGGTAATAAAATCAATTCTACCTCCGAGTAGAGTACGGTAAAATTGAGACTCTCAAAGACAAGAGGAAAGTTTAGTGTGTTTTCTTGGTTTTCCTTTCAAAAGGGAGTAATCTGTAAGTAGCAGCCATCTTTCTCTTCTTCTTTATTTAATAATGATAATATGAAAGTATGGTATTAGCCATTGTTTTAAGTTTGGTAGTCTTTTTCATAAAAAGTTTTATTTATTTATTTTTTAGTAATCTCTGCACCTAACGTGGGGTTCAAACTCATGATCCCCAAGATCAGGAGTCGCACGTTCTTCTGACAGAGCCAGCCAAGCACCCCTTATGTTAGATATTTTTTATCGTGTCCAGGAGATAGCATTTTTTTAGCTTTCCAAGAGTTTTTATTTTCCCATTACAGTTAGATGTTAGTTTTAACCATATACTTTCTAAAACCTGCATGTTATAGACTAATGCTGTTTGTATGTACTGTTGGTACCAAATGCTTGCCATGAGCAACTTTTAATTCACACTTTTCAATTTATTAGACAATAAATGTCTTGAATTCTCTTGTAGGATAGTGCTGAGACTCTTACTTAGTCTGCCCTTTTCCTTGAAGCCTGATTGAAATTTGACATTTCGGGGCAGTTGGGTGGCTCAGTCAATTAAGTGTCTTCCTTTGGCTCAGGTCATGATTTGGGGGCCCTGCGATGGAGCCCCACATTGGGCTCCCTGCTCAGCGGGGAGTCTGCTTCTCCCTCTCTGCCAGTCTCCCTGCACCTGCATGCGCTCACTCTCTCTCTCTCTCTCTCTCTCTTTCTCACATAAGTAAGTAAAATCTTTTATTTTTATTTATTTATTTATTTTTAAAGGATTTTATTTATTTGAGAAGGAGGGAAAGAGAGCTGACCCGCTGCTAACTGGATCAGTTGAATTTTAAATTCTGCTTACTGTGTTCTTCCCTTCTGAAAGCCCTGGTTAGCTTTATTCAGAATTGTTTGCTCTTTTGTCATATTTCCAACTCTTTCTTGAGCAACACATCAAACACACTTGCACACACTGGATCTTTAAATTTAACATTTTTTTTTTTATTTATTTGAGGTAGAGCATGCAAGCAGAGTGAGGGGCGGAGGGAGAAGCAGGCTCTCCGCTGAGCAAGGGAGCCCGATGTGGGCCTCGATCCTGAGACTCCAGGATCATGACCCGAGCCCAATGCAGACGCTCAACTGACTGAGCCACCCAGGCGCACATAAATTTAGTATTTCAAGCAAGGGTTCCTAAACTTGAACGTATATCAGGATGAACTGAGAACTTGTTCAATCACACGTAGCAGGGCCTCACCCCTGGAGTTTGTGATTAGCAGGTCTGGGGCAGAACCCAGGAATTTCTTTTTCCGAGAGCTTCCAGGTGATGTTGATGCTGCTTAGTCTAGGGACTGTGTTTTGAGAAGAACTCATCTGAAGTATTTGTAGGTCAGGCTTTTCTAGCTCTGGTTGGTGCTCTCTCTCATGACACTTGTGTTTTTGTGGCTTGGTTTGGTTTTGACCCAAAGCTACTCATTCTCCTTGTTTGTTTGTTTTTGCTTTTTTATTTTTTTTTGGAAGGGGGTGGGGAATTCTGGGGACCTGGGACAAAGGGACATTTCTGAAGAAAGGATTTGTGTTTGCTTTTGCTAGATTTCTGGGGATACTCCCAGACCATTCTAGATTAAATTCTTGCCTTGAGGTTTTTGAAAGCCCTAATGATGATGAATTCAGGCTGTTTCATTCATTGCCTTAAGGGTGGGTAATAGTTTTGCTGCTCAACAACCACTTTTGAGATTGGCCATGTCTTTCCAGTCCGATGGAATAGGGGAAGTGTTATTTCTAGTTTAACTCTACTGTGAGAGTGTCCCCCTTTCATGTTCCAGGTTGGCGGGGTAGGAGACAGGCTCCTATTTAGCCCCACTTTGGACCTTTTCATCCACCCCTGTCTGCTGAGCTGCTGAAAATTGCTGATTAGGCTCACCAGGTCACCAAAGCTCTCAGACTGAAGGTAGAACGCAGCACCCTGCTGGCCTGTCTCTGTTCTCTGAGTTGTAAACACTCTCTCTTAATCCATTTTGTCTTTTCACTTTGTCTATGGTATTTTTTTTACATAGAGCAAATTTAAATTTTATCAGGAAAATCTAAAAATTATGTTCAATTTTCTCTGGCTTCTGGATTTTATGTAGAAGGTCATTTTCCCATAAATATTTTTTAATAAAACTTTTCTTTAAAATTTTCTCTAGTAGTTTTGTAAACCATCACAGATAAATACATATATCTACATAGAGATATACGTACCTCACAATGCAGGAATCTAAGTCTGATTTACTTAAAATGGATATTCAGTGGTTTCATATCCATGTATTGAATAATTCCTTCTTTACCTACTGATTTAAAATGTCACATATTTCATATATCGAATGGATATGTATTTCTGAATTATATTATGATATGATAAACTATTTGTCTATTACTGGCATAATAACATGCTACTTTAATTGTAATAGTTTCTGAGGACATTTTCATATTCGATAAGACACATCTTTACTCATTATTCAGTTTTTCAAACATTTCTTTGCAATTCTCATGGAATTACTGTTCCAGATGAAATTTAAGATCAATTTATTAGGTTCCTTCAAAATTCTTTTGGTATTTTGATAGAAAAAGCATGATGCTTATATATGGCATCGGGAAGATTGACATCTTTATGTTATTTGAGTCTTCCTATCTAAGAGTACTGGGTTTTCCCATTCGATGGGGGCCTTATTTCATGTTTATCAATAAAGCTGTGTAGTTTTTTTTTCTTACAGGCTCATATATATATATTTTTTTTCTTACTGAATTTTTTTAGTTGTTATTTTTGCAAATGGGATTTTGTTTTCAATTCATTTCTAACTACTTATGAATAATTAGAAAAAAGATATTAACTTGAAAATGCTTATTCTTTATGAGATACAATTGACATGTAACATTATATTCATTTCAGGTGGTTTTGGTCTAAGTAGACAATCATATCTTTAAATAGTATTTAAAATTTTTTTGTTACATATTTTTTATAATGGATATAGGATTTTATTCATATTTTGTACCTATAAAAATCACTACCAATTATTTGGCTTTTATTTTTGATTTATTAATGTAACATTTTACTTTTTTTAGAGAGAAAGAGAGACAGAAAGAGAGTGTGAAAATTGGGGGGGGGGTGGGCAGAGGGAGAGAGAGAATCTTAAGCAGTCTCCATGCCCAGCACAAAACAGATGTGGGGCTCGATCTCATGACCCTGAGATCATAACCTGAGCAGAAATCAAAAGTCCAGATGCTTAACCAACCGAGCCACCTAGGGGCCCCACATTTTAAATTTTTTAATGCTGAAGCATCGTATCAATCCAAAAAGTAAATCTTATTTAGTTATTTTGTATCATTGTAAAATTTACTGCTTGACTATATATGCTGATATCTTTCTTAGAATTTTGGTTATTTATTCTTATGCTATTGTTTTCTCATGCAGAACATGGGATGTGTCTGCATATAACTTAGGGCGAGTTCATTTTGGGTTGTTGCTCACCTTTGAATGAGATGAGTTCTTCCCGGACTCGTTACCTATAGGAAGTGCATGTCAAGCAGCAGGCAGGGTCATGTTCCAGGCTGGCAAGAATTCCTACAGCAGTGATCTATATGATGGTTTATCCAGCATCACTCTTCCTGCTTCTCAAAGCTTCCAATCAAACCAAGGCCAGGGACATCGCAACAACCAGCTCTCAAGACTGATTACATTTGCTCCTCTGAGTGTGTTACTTGCTTCTGAGGATGGCGATTTTATTTCAGTCAGGATTCAGTGGGGAAAACGGACTTCCAGCAGTTATTTCAGCAGAGTGAGTTTAATATTTGAGCTTGATTAAACAGATACTGGAAGATGGAAAGTGAGAAAAGGGACACCGACTTAACATAGCAATAGGAACTGCAGGAGGCACCTACCACTCTCAGCACAGGAGGGAGTCAGGAGAGAGCCTGGGGTCATCACAGCATAGGAGCTTGGTGATCGGGGGACACAGATCACTCAGACAGATGTCAGCCAGTCGGTTGCTATTTCAGAGGGGATAAGATGATGTTCTAGGAATGCAGAAAGATCTGGAGACTGAAATAAACTCTTTGTGGACCCAATGGCCAGCCCTGGACAGACCCTTTCCTCTTTCTGTTCCTCTTCTAGTGCCCCCCTACTGGCAGACTCCAGCAGGAGAAATGTGCCAGCCACACAGGGTGAGTGGGAAGCTGAGAGCAGCTTCATGATAGGCATGGGTCACTGGGGATCTCTGGACACCTCCCGCTGCTGTTTCACCTTCCCCACCTTTGCCAGTCCTTCCTCACCGCTATGGTTCAGGGTTACAGATGTCTCCTCATTTCAGTGGAAACGGATTTGCTTTTGTTTTTTTGATCTTTTAATATTCTCATTGATACTTTTTTTTTTTTTCATCCTCCAGCATGATTTTTGAGGATGGGGAAGGGTAATCCTCTTTACCCCACCATTTATCTTATTTTTTTTTAAGTTTATTTATTTATTTGACAGAGAAAGAGAGAGAGAGAGAGAGAACAAGCAGGGAGAGTGAGAAGCAGGCTCTCGCTGAGCAGGGAGTCCAATGCGGGACTTGATCCCAGGACCCTGAGATCATGACATGACCCTAAGACAGATGCTTAACCAGCTGAGCTACCCAGGACACCCTTTGCCCCACCATTTAAGAACTTGAAGTCATAAATGTGCTATTGGCTCTTTAAGTTCCTTTAACAAATCTTGATCTCTCCCAGCTTTGTGGATAGCATTTTATTGTGATTTATTTTTTCTTTCGTCACTGAGAACATAGTTGTCTTTTCTCACCCTGATAAGATGCATAATTGTTACTTAAACTTTCTTCTGTTTTCTACAGTCATTTTCAGAGATAGGTTTTCCTTCTGTATTTTGAGAATTATGCTCTGTATCCCCTAATGAGCAATAAAAAAGTATGTATAGACACACACACACACACGGACGCACACATGCTCACACACACACTGGACTAGAATGAGAAAGAGTCCATCTAAGACTTGGTTCCTAGCAGTTAACAGGATGTGTAGATTTCCCTAGGCCCCAGGCATCGGTCATTTTTATTTTGCTAGAATCTCATTCTCATTTATATTTCGGAGTTCAGATTGAATTCGCTGCATGGCCCAGTTCTGAGTGTTTGGCAGCTATCTGTAAATGTCACTGTGTGGCGTTGCAATGGTGGAAGGATGGGGACCAGTGAGTTGTGTGGCCTTTCCGCTAGCTTCCCCTGGGGATGCCAGCGGTGTTGATTGAACGCCCTTTCCAATACATGTAGGAATCCATCAAGAGGATACCTGTATGAGATCCAAGATAAATAGAATTGAGCCTGGGTCTACGTACCAGCACTAGCACCAGGGCCTTGTTGAGATCGCTTACTGAGTGATAAACAACCCCTATTGGTGAACTGGAGAATGGGAGGCACATGTCTAACCAGGTGAAGGCTTCTGTGAGCCACCCCCACTCAGCACCTTCTCTGGGGACCCATCCTGACTTAATGACCAGGATTTGGGAACCTGTGCCTGGCCTTGACAAGACCTCATCTTGGCTCTTACTGCCTGTGCTCATTACCCATCCTGCAATCTTCTTTGTTAGTTTTGTTGGACATTTTTATTGTGAGGGGTGCCTGGGTGGCTCAGTTGATTAAGTGTCCGACTTTTGATTTTGGCTCAGGTCGTGATCTCAGGGTTGTGAGATCGAGCCCTGAGTTTGGCTCCATGTTGGGGATTGGAGTCTGCTTGGGATTCTCTGCCTCTCACTTGCTCTTTCTCTGCTCGCCCCTCTCTAAAAACAACAAAAATAACGACAAGAAAACCCACAAAAACTTAAAATTTTTATTTTGAAATCACTATAGAGTGGCCAAAATTTAAGATATAATTAAATGCTAAAAGAGTCAAAATAGCTCCAGATTAAAGAGTTGCAGAAAACCTTCTTGCAGGTTTCAGGTACCTTTCACCTAGTTCCTCTCAAAGGTAACATCTTACACAACTATAGAATAATGTCACACCAGGAAATCAACAATCCACAGAGCTTCGCAGATTTTATGAGTTTATGAGTTTTTGAGGGACGGGGATCTTGGAGGGAGAGAGACAGAGGGGGTAGGGGAGTGTGTAATGTCCAAGTGTATGTCCTGTGTAAATTCATGTATTCACCACGACAGTCAAGACACACAAGTGTTCCATAACCACAAAGGCTCTCTCCTGCTTTCTGCTCACAACTACTACCCTTTAACCTCTGGCAATGGTCAATCTAGTCTGTCTCTATAGTTACATTATTTTAAGAATGTTACATAAACGGAATGATGCAAAGATTTTGAGTGTTGTGTGTGTGTGTGTGTGTGTGTGTGTATGTGTGAGCACGAATCCCTGGAGATTTACACAAGTTGTTGTGTGGGTCAAAAGTTTGCTCCTTTTTATCGCTGAATAGTATTCCATGGCCTGGACATACCACAGGTGGTTTACCATTTGCTTATTGACTGTCAGTCATCTGGTTTGATTCCAGTTTTAAGGTATTATGAACAAAACAGCTACGAATATTTATGTGCAGGTTTTTATGTGTTCATCAATTTTTATCTCTGGGATAAATGTCAGGAATGTCATTACTGGTTGTACGATAGTTACAGGGTGAGTTTTACTAAAAAACACCAAACTGTTTTCCCGAGCAGTGGTACCATTTTACATTATCACCAACAAGGTCTGAGTGATCCAGCTTCTCTAAATCTTCACCAGCATTTGGTGTCAACATTATGTTTTTATTATTGCTTTAAACAACTAATGGTGTGTAATGCTATTTTGTGGTGATTTTAATCTACATTTCCCTGATGACTAATGAAATTGAACAGTTTTCTCTGTGCTTATTTGCCATCTGTGTATCCTCTTCAGTAAAATGTTCATGTAGTTTGCCTACTTTCTAACAAGAATTTTTTTTATGATGAGCTCTGGGACTTCCTTACATAGTTTAGATATAAGTCTTTTGTTGGATATGTGGTTTTCAAATATTTTCTCCTGTTACGTAGTTTGTCTTTTCATACTCTTTAAAAAAAAAAAAAAAGATTTATTTACTTGAGAAGGAGAAAGAGAGAGAGAACACAAGTGGGGTGGATGGGCAGAGGAAGAGGGGGACAAGCAGACTTCCCTGACCTGGGACCCCCAACACAGGGCTTGATTCCACAACCCTGAGATCATGACCTGAGCTGAAACCAAGATTTGGAGGCTTTAACTGGCACACCCAGGTGCCCCCGTCTTTTCGTACTCTTAACGGGACTTTTCACAGAGCAAATATTTTTAATTCTGTTGAGTTCTAATCTGTTACATTTTCTTTTCTAGGTCACACCACAAACTTTGGTGTCCAGTGTAAGAACTTGAAGACTTTGCCCTGTGTTACTTTTTTTCCAAAATTTTATATTTTATATTCGGGTCCATTTGTACCTTTTATTTTTTTAAATAAAGAACTGAATTTGCTGCTAAGTGAAGACTAGTTTATCTTGTAAGTTACATTACTAATACTAGCCCATGACTATTACCACTAGTAGAACACAGGGGCATCCACACTATCTTCTCCTTCCTCTTCCTGCCTAGTTCTCTAACATACAGGACTGATGTGATACACGGAGACATGTAGCTCCCAGGAATGCTTTTTAAAATTTTTTATTTATTTATTTTAAGTAACCTCTACACCCACCATGGGGCTGGAACTCATGATCCTGTGATAAAAAGTCCCATGCTCCCTCACCCAAGATGGCCAGGTGCGCCACTCCTAGGAATATTTTAGAAACTCCTAAGCTTAGAACTAAGAATTTGCTATCTCTGAGCCAAGTGATTTTCTGATTCTTTTCAAACTGTCTTTTTAGGACGCTGAAAGGAAAAGGTGAGTCAAAGTGGTTAGCACACCAGTTCCCTTCTGAATGTAGTATCACAGCAGTTCTTCGTTATCACCTACGCAAATTCTGGCCCTCTACGGGGAGCTTCTAGCTTCAAGGTAGGGATTGGGTCCCCAGACGTACCACTCTATCTGCAATAATCGAGACTTTAAATTTGACTTAGCTGCAAACTCCTCCCCTACCCAGCTGGTGTCATCTGTAGGAGGCCCAAGGAAACGGAGTGCGGCCCGCTCTCCCTTCCCCTGGCTCTGCTCCCCATCTGCCCATCAAAGCAGAGGGAGGAGGAAGCAGAAGAGTGGTAAGTGAGGAGAAGCATCGGACTGTGACTTTCCTAGGACAGTATGCTGCCCTCTGATCCTGGAAGTTATCAAACATAGTCTTTATTTTGGGGGCATTTCTGTTAATTCTTTGGAGATTCTTGTCACTGGGGCCTTTTAAGCTGTAGTTCTTTCAACCCAGGGGAATGCTTTTCTTGCAGCTTAATTTGTATAATAGACTTTCTTTGTTGACCAGCATACCTTATCTAGAGAAACCTTTTGATTTTCACAATGAAGCTTGTCTTTTTAAGACAGATCAAGTAGTTGTTGATATAATCACCCTTGGCAGATTAAGATCTGTTAGAAATAACCTCCCTTCAGTAGAAAGGATTAAGGAAAGGGAATCCCGGTTGAGAGGGCTGTGATTGCCTGCAGGGCTTGTAACGGCTACCCCAAACTTGGGCAATTTGGGCTGAGCTCACTGGGGTGCCTCTCTGGTCTGTTCCCAGCTTGACTTTTCTTGGCAAGACACCCTCCTGTGTTCAGAGCCTCAGCTGGAAGCCTGGGACAGCTGCGAGGCCAGCTCCAGATGCTGTTTCATTGTCCAGCAGGCCAGGCTGGGCTTAACCACATGGTGGCCAAAGGGTTCCCAGCAGGCGTCTGGGTGGCTCAGTCGTTGAGTCTTCAGCTCGGGTCATGATCCTGCGGTCCTGGGATTGAGTCCCACATTGGGCTCCCTGCTCAGCGGGGAGCCTGCTTCTCCCTCTCCCACTCCCCCTGCTTGTGTTCCCTTTCTGGCTGTCTCTTTCAGTCAAATAAATAAATAAAATCTTAAAAAAAAAAAAAAAAAGAAAAAAGAAGGGGTTCCCAGCAGCAAGAGAAGCAGGACAAGACCTCTTGACGCCTGGACTTGGAACGCACACAACCTCACTTCCCTGCATTCTGTTGTTCAGAGCCGGTCCCAGACAGCTCCAGTTGAAGAGCCGGAGAGACGCACTTCAGGTCTCAATGAGCGCAGTTGCAAATTAGGACTACGTTCGGTAATGCTTTAACCTAAATGCCTTCTTCTCATCTTCCCCAAGAGACTAAGCCAAGAGACAGAAAATAGGGAACCAGGAAGAGCCAAGCCAGACCATAAGACAGGTTGTTAAATCACTTCTCTGCCCACTTACAATCCTCCTGAGTAAGAGTGCCCAGATCGTGAAGGCAGTGCTGCTTTGGACCAAGGGAGTGAGAATAGAAAGATGAGAGATTAATGCAATTTATGTCTTCTTTTTTTGGTGCGCATTATCAAATAAATACGCCCTTTGATTCCTTTTATAAGTACCGCATTCTAAGACTGTTTAATTTGGGCCCAGGAGAACCGAAATAGGCTTTCTGTAAATAGCCCAAGCTGTGACCAAGGCCATTTTGTAATGAAATTCAAGTTCAACCACTGATACCGTATGCAGATGCTATATACTATTTTCCATTTGTCTGACGATGAGTGCGGGGAGAGGAGGCATTTGCTGCACGATTACCATCTCCCATCCATGTGTTTTTGAAATTCTTGGGTTGCCACAAATTTATTGTGCTTGAGTTTAAGAAGACATTTGCTTTTTCCTTGCATCCATGGCAAATAAGGTTTTGATAAGACAAGTTGCAAATGTACTGAAATGGTCTTAATGTAATTTTCCTGTGTACGAGTGAGGGTTCAAGGCAAAACAATAAGTATGACAAATATTTTGGCCTATTAGCCTAACTATTTAGGGCTGTTGATTTTGAACTGTTTTCAAGGTTTCGGTAACATAAACGTATCAGCTGGAAATGATACATTTCTACCCATTTCCATCCGCCGACTCAGAAGGAAAAGCCCGTATATTTTTACAGCTTAAAAAATCAGTTATTTTCCCAGGCAAATGCACGAGTGGAATGTTCAAGGCACTTTCCAACATGACACCTGCATTCTGGAGACAGAATAAGCTTCTTTGTGTCTCAGGAAGGGGAAAAAACACCGACCACTGAATACCTTGTGGCTTTGCACGGTGACACTATTTAGTATGATATGTATTTTATTTATTTATTTATTTATTTATTTGACAGACAGAGATCACAAGTAGGCAGAGAGGCAGGCAGAGAGGAGGAAGCAGGCTCCCTGCTGAGCAGAGAGCCCGATGCAGGGCTCAATCCCAGGACTCTGGGATCATGACCTGAGCTGAAGGCAGAGGCTTTAACCCACTGAGCCACCCAGGTGCCCCTAGTATGATATGTACTTAAATTATAGATGCGAACCGGGACTTAGGCCCTCAGCCGGTATGTAATGACTGACATTATTGCTGAAGTGGCAATATGATGTGGTATAATATGATGGTGGAAACTTGACCCATTCTGTCTAGATTTTTGGTACACTGCTGAATATTATCGATGTTTGTTTCTCTGGGTAAACGACAGAATCGTGCAAAGCATTAAAAAATATATATATATAGCAAAGGTATACTTTGCTCCTTTGGCTCCGACATGGTCACACTTCAGAGTAATCTTAGCATGAAACTGTTCAAATACCTACCATCTTACCAGCTGAGTTCATAAAGTATGTAAACATCTCCTCTTATGAACCACTGTGTCCGGGGTCTCCTTTGAGCTGTCTTGTATTTTCCAGAAAGAACAGAATGCATTCGGCACTACAGACTGCTGAATTACCCCTGTTCATTTGCCTTTAAGTAGTATTTTATTCTTAAATGTGCAATTCTCATTTTTCCCAGGAGAATTTTTGTGTCATGAATAGAAAGTTACTTATTTCTGTTTTTGTTTGTTTGTTTGTTTTTTAGGTGAGATACTAGGGTGTGAGGGGAAAAAACAAAGGCTTTGCTGTCAGACACTAACAATTTTGTCCAGAATGCACCACAGTCACTTTCTAGATCCTTGAACTTCAGCCTTGCATCTGTGTCATTGGGATGATAACCCCAACAATGCAAGTGGTTGGTGATAGTTAGCAACAAGAAATGTAAATTTCTTAGCACATAGTGTGTCATAAATGGTGGATATAATTATAATTGTACTTTGCCCAGAACATGCCTGTATGTATGTGTATAGTTCATCTTTTAGTTGTGTACTCTAGAATTTTCTTTTTCTATGTAAAACATTTTATTTATACATTGAACTAGTTTTTACATTCTGTTAGGCTCATTAGTATTCCTGATAACCACTTAGCCAGAAGCACTGTACGGCAGTTCGACACCTAAGTGGGTTCTGTGGGGACAGAGCATGGTTAACTGCGTTGTCTGCTCAGTATATGGTGTTCAGGGATTGGGGGGTTGAGGGCAGGACACTTGTACTTTTGTTTTTGAAATTATAAACTCTAGTTGGTGACATTTATCCTGATGAGCCCATAGAACAGTGTATGATAAAATGACCACTTTTTAAAATGTTACTATTTGATCTTTTATTTTTAAAAATTAAAAAATAATAATTTATTCATTTCAGAGAGAGAAAGACAACCAGTGGGGGGAAGGAGCAGAGGGAGAGGGACAAGCAGACTTGACACTGAGCTCAGACCCCACATGGAGCTCAATCCCACAACACTGAGGTCACCACGTGACGAAGCCAAGAGTTGGATGCTTAACCGACTAAGCCACCCAGACGTCCCTAAAATGTTATTATTTTAAATGTTATATTGAATTATTTAAAAATGCTTTTAGTTATTTAAAAATGATACTTTGACTATTATAACTTTAGAAACCTCCTGTCAGTGCAATTATGCAGTATTTGTCTTTTTGTACCTGGCTTATTTTACTTAGCATAGTGCCCTGAAGGTTTGTCTGCATTGTTGCAAATGGCAAGATTTCCTTCTTTTTAAAGCCTAAATAGTATTCTACTGCTTTTATATACAACATTGGCTCTATCCATTCACCCATCGATGGACATTTAGGTTTTTTCCACATCTTGGCTTGTTGCAGTGGACATAGGAGGGCTCCTTTTTAGAGATCCTGATTTTGATTAGGGGGAATATAAACCCAAAAGTGGGATTACCAGAGCCTATGGAAGTTCTATTTTTTTGGTGAATCCTCCATACTGTTTTCCACAGAGGCTGCACCCTTTTACATTCCCACCTACAGTGTATGAGGATTCCAATTTCTCCATATCCTCGTCAATATTCGTTATCTTTTTTTGATAATAACCAAACTCCCAGCAACAGATTAAAAGGGTGGTTGCCGTGCCTGAGGGGAAGAGGGAATGGGGGGTTGTTGTACAAGGGGTGTCATGTTTCAGTGATGCAAGATGAACAAGTTTGAGAGCTCTACTCTACAACATTGTACAACAAAACTGTACTGTGCACTTGGAAATTTAAGAGGACAGATTTTGGGTTAAGTGTTCTTACCACAGTAAAAAAGTCATTGCCACATACATTTATTTTAAATTACCTCGACTGTCGGTACATTTGTGAAAAACCCATAAAAGGTACAACACCAAGAGCAAACCCCCAACTAGGGATTTGGGGTATAATGTGTCAGTTTGGTGACTTGATTGTAACAAATATACCACAGGGCATGGGATGTTAATAGTGGGGCGTTCTGAGTCGTGTGGGGGCAGGAAAGTGTGGAAACTCTCTGTACTTCCTGCTCGATCTCTTTGTGAACCAAAAAGTGCTCTAAAAAATAAAGTCTGGGGCGCCTGGGTGGCTCAGTGGGTAAAAGCCTCTGCCTTCGGCTCAGGTCATGATCTCAGGGTCCTGGGATCGAGCCCCGCATTGGGCTCTCTGCTCAGCGGGGAGCCTGCTTCCCCCTGTCTCTGCCTGCCTCTCTGCCTACTTGTGATCTCTGTCTGTCAAATAAATAAATAAAATCTTAAAAAAATAAAAAATAAAGTCTATATTTAAAAAATGTTATTAGCACATTAGCTCCTTGGTTCCACCCCTGTCGAAATATACCGAAATCTATGGGAAGCTCTCACAGAGACCTCATGTAGGCAGTGTGACACGTACTGTCCCCTGCCTTGGTCCCACTTCCCTATGAGCCACTGTGCCATTTTTCTGCTCTCTTTCACTGGATCATTTGCCGAAGGCTCTCCTCCCAGCTGGTCTTAAACTCATTCTACTGGCAAGGCCCATGCTGATTTCCAGTTCGCTAAATGCATTACTGATTCTCAGTGGTTACATGTCACGGCACCTGGCACAGATGGTTGGCCCATCCTTGAAACACAGCCTTCATTTGGCTTCCAGCTTGCCGCAAGCTCCTGGTTTCCCTCCTCCTCTTGCCCGTTCTTCCTCATTTCTCTGCTTCTGGAGTGATCAGAGCATAGCCCTGAGACCTGCATGCCTTTCCAGCTTCACTCACCTCCCTTGATAATCTCATGCAGTTTTATGGCTTCAAATTTCAAATTTGAATATTCAGTTCAGAACACCCCTGGAAAATTCCACTGCCTTGCATGGCCCCTTACTTGGGGTCCGGTAGGTATCTCTAATTTACTATTCCCCAGAGTGGGATGACCTTAGCACTTCCCCCAGCCCTGCTGCTCGGCCACTCTTCCCAGACACCTGCAGGCACTCCTGACTTCCTGTCTCACAGTTTCAATCCATCTGGAAACCCTATTGTGTCTACCTTAAAAAGGGAGCATTGACTCATGTCTCCCACCTCCACTGCCCCCAAATTGCCTGAAACTACTTATCTAGATTGTTGCATGAGCCTCCTGAATGACCTTCTTACTTCTACTTCTGTTGTCTTGAAATGTCAATGGGACCCTGTAATTCCCCACTCAAAACCTTCCAGTGGCTCCCATTCCATTCAGAGTAAAAAAGAAGTCTTTACAATGTCTACAAACGCCCCAAGGCATCTGCCTCCCCCACTCCCTACCCTCATCAGCCTGCACTTTCCTTTCTAACTTCACCTCCCCAACTAGGGTCCCCTTGCTCACCTGCTCTAGCCACGCCCACTCTTTTTAAATTTTTTTTTTTTTTTTTTTTTTTAATTTGAGAGAGAGAGAGAGCGAGCATGAGAGGAGAGAGGTCAGCAGAAGAAGTAGACTCCCTGCTAAGCAGGGAGCCCGATGTGAGACTCAATCCCCGGACTCCAGGATCATGACCTGAGCCAAAGGCAGTCGCTTAACGAACTGAGCCACTGAGCGCCCCATGCCCACTCTTCTTTTGCTGTTTTTCAAATATGCCGAACATGCTTCCATGGAGAGCCCTGTCCCTTGCTCCTCCCTGATCCTGGGTCCCTCATGCCCCAGATACTCACGCCTTGCCACAGTTACTTCTATGACACTCCCAAGAATATTTTCAAATGTCCCCTTCTCAATGACTCGTCCTTGACCACATTATTTAAATTGCAGCGCTGAGCCTTTATCCTCCTTCTCCTCTTCATTTTTCTTCAAAACACTCATCATCATCTTTTTTTTTTTTTTTTTTTTTGAGAGAGAGAGAGAGAGACTCTCAAGCAGGCTCCATGCCCCGGGCTGAGCCTGACACCGGGTTCTGTCTCACAACCCTGAGATCATGACCGGAGCTGAAATCAAGTGTTGGACCTTTAACCCATTGAGCCACCTAGGCACCACCATCATCTTCTTATTATATATTTATTTGCTTGGTTTATTGCCCATTTCCCCATCTAGAATGTAGGGCACTGATGAGTGTACTGATTTTTTTCTCCCTACTGCCATAGCCTTAGTCCCTAGCAAGCAGAGTAGACATTCCTCTAATATATGAATGAATGGATTAGTGAATGAAAGCCTGTTTCCTTTGACTGAACTGATAGCCCCTCCTCATGCAAATGAGAGATAAATGCCTAACTATGCTCTTGAAAACGTTTCTAAGGCTAGGAAAACGTAAGTCAAAATCTTTAGAAGGATTGTTGCCGTAAATATAACCGACATATTACGCTACAGCTCAAAATGTAAAGTAAACATCATTTTCATCAGAAAGAAAGGTAGTTACTTGCACTAAACCCTGCTCATCTAGGTGCTGAAGGGTAATTAAAGAGGCACAGGCAGGATGTCTATAGATCCTGAAAGGCAGGATAAGTCTTATTTTTGAGTTTATGGCTTGATTAGATCAATTTGTCTTCCTTCTACTTTTATTACTCAGTGAATGAAAAACGAGCGAAAACATTTCTTACAATTCCATGCTTTTAGGAAGTTTTTAAGTCTAGTAAGAAATGTGTCTTAATTTTTCAAAGCTCTCCCTAAGCATAGACTTCTTCATTTTATGTTAGCTTCAGTTCAGAATGGAATTTCAATGATACGATTAGTGTGGAAGGCAAGGTGCACTGGTGGAAAGGAATTTTTTTTTTGTTTGGTTTGGGTTGATCCCCTTCTGCCTTGGTCCATAATTTGCTCTGGAATTTCAAGGAACTCCCATCACTCTTCAGTTTTCAGGCTGCAAAATATGAAGAAGAAAAATTATAGCTCCTTTGTTAGAATGCTGCTGTGTTTTACAATCTGATGTTAAGAAAGGTAAAAATACTTTAAAATCTGAGAAAGAAAGTTACAATGTAATGTCAAGTGTAATCAGCTCGTATTCTAAGAGTGGAAACAGTGATCAAAGTCTTCTACTGGAAACGCCTCTGCGAGGTGATACCCTGTCCACACTGATCCACAGATCCCCTCTATGGCTTCACGAAAGTAGTCTGGGTTGACCCCAAAGGACCAGTTTTACATGAATGATGAAACATCATAAGAGCCCAACTTCCAGGTCTCCGTATTTTGGCCTATTTTAGAAATGGGTAGAAAATTAAATCATCAGTAAAGGAAGCACATCAACAAATGTATTTTTAAATGACTTTTCAGAGGTGCCTGAGTGGCTCAGTCCGTTAAGCATCCGACTCCTGATTTCAGTTCCAGTCATGATCTCAGGGTCCTGAGATGGAGCCCAGACTCCGTGCTCAGCGGGGAGTCCATTTGGATTTCTGTCTTGTTCTCCCTCTGTCCCTCGCCCCACTCGTTCTCACTCTCTCATATGAATAAATAAAATCTTTTAAAAAAAATAACTTTTTAAAACTGAGTAAATTATCTAAACTAACTTGAAGTTTTCGAATAAGGAAGACATGCTTTATATTCGACCCTGGGGCTATTCTTTTAATATCCCCATTTGTTCTTTTTCTCTCATTTCCTTCTGCTTACTCTCCTTTTCTCTCTCTCTCATTTACTGAGTAATAAGAAATAAACTGATGTCGATAAAATTCTCCTCTTATCTCATCTGCTTGATCAGTGTGTGTTCCCCCCCCCCCCGCCCCGCTCTGTGAGTCTTGCTGGTTTTTAGCTGTAAAAAGCCCTTCCCCATCAGTCTGTTCCGAAATGCTTCATTCTCCTGTGCTTAGGCCAAGATGTGGATATTATTTAAGTTTATATAGACTGAGAAGTAGCTATTATCTCAATCTGGTAGTATTACAGTTGATTACTTCCTGAAGTACCTCTTTAGATCAAGAATCCTCCTAATAAAAAATCTCTAAAAAAAAAAAAGCTTTTAAATTGCACAATGTGGAATTAACCAGCCTCCGTGCACCACTCAGGCCTCTCCTGGGCTCAAATGTGAAAGGCCCCCTTTCTCCTCCCGGAATGCCACGAAATTGGGGATTGTAGGTACAGTAGTAGTGCGTTTGCTTAAAGATGACAAGCCCTGGGTTCAGCCTGTAACCAAGGCCCCAGGAAAGACCACTGGTTTTCACTCTGCTCCTCTTTCTGACACAGGGCTCAGAATAGAGTAAAGAAAGCAAAAAGCCTTGGGGGAAAAAAAAAGGCGCTTATGGAAGCTCCAACTATGATTATCCCATTCGGATCAGATTTCTCTGTTTTTAAGTATTTCAGCTTAAAAAAGAAAGCCAAACTGCTTACATTTGGTAGCAGTGAAAACTCCCTGGCTTTTTTTAAGTCGCTGCACCAAATGTTTCTATTTTATAGTGGCTTCGTGATGGTGTATCCTTCTTCTGTTTTTAGGCATGACGGATGCCGGTGCCATCTCCTTGTGCTTGGGATCGGGGAGCAGAGCCATCAGCCGGCAGCTCTCTCCTGGAGGGACTTGCTCATGTCCTTGCGAGGCCGGGATCGCATTCCATTTGCAACCTGCTTGGGGTCAGCAGAGGAGAGCCTGTCTGATTCTTGCTGAAGCAATGATCACTTGTTTAGTGTCAGGTGATACTGAAGTGTTAATTCTGTCTTGACTACTAATTTATAAAACCCTCCCCTCATGACCTTAACATCTTCTTTCTGGAGGTGAAGTCATCCTGCCACCCACCCTCAGAACCAGAGACGTTGCTGTCATTGTTAAGGTACCAGAGTCTCTCTTGGGTATTTTCAGTCTTTTTTTTTTTTTTTTTTAATGTGTATTCATGGAACTGTAAATCTCCTTATCTGGGTTCAAATATTCTCCACAGCATCGATATTAACTAGAATATTTGGAAATAAGAAGTAAAATATTCCTGACTTAAAGCCTGGGACCCTTAATTTTTAAGTATTTTGGTATGTTTTAGGGAATTCTCACTGTGAGATCAATTCCTTGCTTAAAAAAAAAATCAGAATTTTCATTTTTACCAAGTCCTCAAGAGAGGGAAGCTTCTCTCCTTCTCCCATCATTCACTGGAACACAGTGGATGGGATCAGGCAGTGGTCAGGTCTGTGGGGTTTATCCGCATCGTGCCTGGCACCTTGAATGAGTGAACCAGGATCTACCTTCAAATGGCTCAGCTTTTCTCAGTTCAGAGGCAAAAATCCCTTTCCTCTGACCAAGGTCTAGCTGACTGGGTTTAGACGCCATCCATTAGAGCACACGTGTAATGGAAAGTAAAATTTTTGCATGAGTTAAAGAGGTTGCTCTGGGGATTAAAAAAGGGAAAGATCTTAAAAAAAAAAAAGTACAAACAATACCCCATTATCCCTTTACTTATAGAAACAGTGTTAGAGGAGCCTGGGCTAGAGGACAAATTCTCAGTGTGGGGGCTCTTCCAGAGGTGGTAATGGGGAGAGGCCAGAAGAGTAAGAGTAAAGAGTAAGAGTAAACTTGGCAGATCACCTTCATCAATTTTTTTTTTTTAAAGATGTTACCTATTTATTTTGGGGAGAGAGAGAGCGTGGGAGTGCAGGAGCAGTGGGGGAGGGGAAGAAGGAGAAGCAGACTCCCTGCTGAGCAAGGAGCCTGCCCACCCCAGGGACCAGTGGATCATGACCTGAGTTGAAGGCAGAAGCTCAACCGTTCAACTGACTAAGCCACACAAGCTCCCCTCCTTTAGCAATTTTTTAATGTGGAAAGGCAAGTCCGATGCTTCGTGTGGGGTCTGCTTAAGTGCAAAGTGTACCTGAGGCAGAGAATAAATTAGTATGACTTTCGATGTTAGCAGCCGGCAGCCAGGGAGGGGAGGGAAGGCGTAGGGAAGGCCCAGAGGGCAAGTGGTTTGAAAAGATACCAACAGCATGGGGCCAAAAGGATAAACTTGGCCTTCTCCACACCAGTGGATGACAAAACTTTTGAGGGCTGCTAAGTCAAGCTGTATTGTCTTTACACCAATAATTTGTTCAGTAGGTATTTATCGAGCACCTGTTGCATGTCGGGCCCTTGGGTTAGGCTCCAGGAATACAATAATTAATTTAAAAAAGAAAAAGAGGGGTGGGGAGCCTGGGTGGCTCAGAGGGTTAAGCCTCTGCCTTCGGCTCAGGTCATGATCTCAGGGTCCTGGGGTCGAGTGTCCTGTAGGGCTCTCTGCTCGGTGGGGGGCCTGTTTCCCCCTCTGTCTCTGTCTGCCTCTCTGCCTACTTGTGATCTCTCTGTCTGTCAAATAAATAAATAAAATCTTTAATAAAAAAAAAAAAAGAAAAGAAAAAGAGGGGCGCCTGGGTGGGTCAGTCAGTGAAGCAGCTGCCTTCGGCTCAGGTCATGATCCCAGGGTCCTAGGATTGAGCCCCTCATCAGGCTCCCTGAGCTAGGAGCCTGCTTTTCCCTCTCCATCTGCTGCTCCCCATGCTTGTCCTCTTTCTCACTCAAATACAGAAATAAAATATAAAAAATAAAGAAAGAAAAAGACAAGGTCTTTATCTTCTGGGATTTGCCATCTAATGGGAAACAGGCTAGTCACTAGATAAATGCATTTGGATTACGAGTTATAATTACAATCTGGAAGAAAAGGAACAATGAGGGAGATCTTTCCTAAATTGGGTAAAAGGTGGAACAAGGGAAGCTTTTCTGAGGAAGTGACTTCTGAGCTCAGGGATGAAGAAAGTGTAAGAGTCATATGCACAAAACATGGAAGAAAGAACATTTTGGAAAGCAGGAAATCCAGGGGGAGCAACCGACACACAACCAGAGCTGACTGAGCTGGGAAGAGAACTACACCAAATAAAGTCATCAGGTTTAGCAGTGATGAGATCATGCAGGGCCTTGGAAGTTCTACTAAAAAAATTTTTATTTCAGTCTCAAAGACATGGAAACTTCTGAAAGCTTTTAAATGAGAGAAGGGCATGATCCAGCCAGAGCTGTCAAAACCTCGCTCTGGCTGAGTTATGGAAAATAATTGGAAGGGGGCGAGGACGGGACGATGATGCAATAGGCAAGACTCATGACACACGGACTGGGTCGTGTCAGTGGACACAGACAGATGGCTCGCGTGTGTTCCCGCATGACCGACCAGAAATGCATGAGAGGAGCCATCCACACCTTTAGCACGCCCCGCAGCTCTCCCGTGATCTGAGGAGGTGGGTAGACACCCATCGTGGACACGCTGAGCGGAGGCGAGTCAGCAGGCTCGGGTCCAGGCATCTGGCTAGTGAGTGAGTCAATGTGGTTGACTTCTTTCTTGACGAGCCATTGCGCATGGGCAACGCTGCCCTCGTGCCCACGTTCCTTTTAGAACACATGCTCCCAGAGAATGGCTGTGGTTGGTGGCTCCGCTTCAACTGGGAGCTGTTTGAGCTGCTCTGCTGGTCTACACCTTTGCCGTCAACACCTTTTCGGAAGCTACCCACCTTTGATCACCGCTTGCCAGGCTGGCCTGTGTGTGTGTGTGTGTGTGTGTGTGTGTGTGTGTGTGTGTTTCCCACGTCGTAGCCCCACCCCGTTCCCCTCGGGCTCCCTTACCTTTTGACCCAGGGAGGGCCAAAAGATTCCCCAGTAAGAATCCGGAATTGAAGCAGGGAAACGTGAGAGCAAGGCTGTGAAAATACCCTGCTAATAGTAGGAGAAATGTAAATGAAAACCACTTACCAAAAGATGCCTTTTATAGCATCTACATTATTATACTAACAGAAGTAAATTGTATTTTGATTGTGGCCGGTTGAAAACCACATCCTACATGTATGAGGTATATAATCAGCTTAATCAGTTGCTGATCCCAGGACAATTTCATCCCAGTGTATTGGGAGAGTGCAAATAACATAGAGTTTATTCCATTCTTCTTAGTAATTTAAATGTCACTTTGTTAAATGAACTTGAAGACAGATTTGCATTACTTCAATGCAGGGTTTCCAATAATAATGTAACACTTTTTTCCCCCTTCCAGTACCAAGGCAATCGCTTAATGTAAAAAGCAAGTGTTTAAATTCAAAACATTTTCCCGAATGAGTGTCTTTTAGGGCTGTGATTTCGGGGGTGGGGTGGGGGGTGAGGGTCCTAGGGTCAACTGTATTTTCAAAGTCTCACTAAATGTACCAAGTGTTAAGCTATTGTGTCTCGGCCCACTTCTGCAAACCCACTTGCATAATCTTTTAGGATACTGGGGCTGGAACTCGGGACGTCACACTCTATTGCTTGGTCCGCAGCTGCCGGGATAGACTTTGCCAACAGGGGGCGCTCGAGGAGGGGGGAGCTTTGGAGGTATAGAAGGTTCCTGGTTCTTTGGCATTTGCCTCCAGATCCACCAACCGTGACGCCTCGCCCAGGCTCACCTCTCTGCTCACACTAATGTTCGTTCACATAGTAACAGCTGAATCACCTCTGGCGGGGCTCATGCCCCCAGGACCAGCTTCACGTCCCCGCCCGTGGACAGTGCCAGCACCTTCTCAGACCACCAGGTCCCAGCTCTGCACAGCCTCTTCTTGGAGCCTCTAGAGGTTTAAATCGTCTCAACCCCCAGCCCTGGGGGGAGGGGACTACAACCTGCAGTGGCTACCGCTGTCCTATCTTAGTGTTTCCTTTTTGCCTTTTTCACCCTCAATATCCAGCTAACGCTTCTTTCTGTTAAATGATCTCTGTTAACGTCAGATGGTCTCAGATGTAGTTTTCTCTCCTGGCTGGACGTTGAAGGACACATAAGTTCTCGTGACCCACTGACTGCTTTCTGTGGGGCTTTGACAGGTCAGCCTTCTTCTGAATCCCGAGACTACCTGGATCAGGACTTGGTGTCGCTGAAACGTGACCTGCACGGATCTGTGACGATGGAGACTGTGCAGCCTGGTGCGGTCACTGCTGGCTGAGAACCTCTGCGTCCTGCCAAGCTTCAGTTTTCATCTAACAGGCTGAAAAGGTCCATGCCATAGGAACATTATAGAAATGATAGAACAGGAAGTCGTAGAAGAAACACCTGCAGATTCTTCCAGCTGGATACCGCAGAGAATTCTTAAATAGTAGAATACAGAGATTTCTTTTCCTAGAGGGAACTGATAATATAAAACAATTTTCGGCTCTGGGTTTGAGTGACTGCAGCTCAAAGCCCCAGATTACCCTCTTACTATACGTGTGGCCAGATTTACATCTGGAACTCAGGGAACTATGGTCAACAGTAAAGTCCATTTCTTCTTCATTTATAGACATTAGACACTCTGGCAACAAAATGCTAAAAAGAAGCTTATTAAAAAACTCACAATCCATAGCACAGAGGTGGGGTCAGAAAGCCACGGTTTCTATGTTTGTCTCCAGCCTTTTTAAGACTTGGTGATCTTTGCTGAGTTATGTTCCGGCTTCCTCATCTCCAAAAACACAACGATGATTTCTGCCTTGACTGACTGTCTGAAAATTAAATAAGATAATACCTGTAAAGCTTGGCGTCCAATGCAGGTACGGCATTGTTGGTAGCCTCTCTCCTTCCCCAAGCATCTGCTCCTGAAAGGCAAAACCAACCGGGTTGGTGTGAGGATGGCAGTGCTCTTGCCGTATTTGATAAGAGACACAATTACCCTTTGCTTTCAGTGTTTAGCTTAGCTCCCCCACCCCCAGCCCAGGCTCCCGTAATTATGGTGTTCACACTAGCTAGCCACAAAGATAAACCAAGACATGCCTCTTACACTTTATGCCGCTGGTTCCACATCCCACTTTGTTTCTATCCGTCATCCATTTCTTGGCTTCCTCTGGGACATTAGGAAGTTACATTGCAACGTGGCAGAGAGAATTCAATCATCCTGAAGCTTCTCTGTCCAGGTAGCTCTGACAGCCCAATTTATCTGGGCCGAGGCTTTCTGCTGTGGGGACCATGGGATCTCCAGTCCGGTCTGTACATTCTCGAGGCATTTCAGAGGTCCCCTAGCCATGGTGTCTCACCCAGAAGAGAAACAGGACATTTCCTCCTGATCTAGTCCATGGGTCCCAGAATCAGTGTTTTGTTTGTTTGTTTGTTTGTTTTGAAGATTTATTTATTTATTTGAAGGGGGGACAGGCGGGATGTGTGCGAGTAGGGGGAGGGTCCGGAGAAGAAGGGAGTATCTGAAGCTAGCTCTGCCCTGAGCGCAGAGCCCAAGGCGGGGCTCAATCTCACAACCCTGAGATCAAGACCTAAGCTGAAACCAAGAGTCTGACACTCAACAGACTGTGCCACCCACACATTGCACCCCACCCCTGGCGGCCCAGAATCAGTGTTTTCAACAAAACTCAAATCAGGTCCTTCTTCTGCTTCAAACTTTCAATGACTCTCAGTTCTCTGTAAAGTAATATCTAGGCTCCCATCTGATCTTCAGAGATGTCGCCGACAGTCAGCCATATCACCCTTTTGCGGTCCCTCTGGTGCCAACTCTGGGCTGAGAGCAAGCCTTGGAAGGCTGGGCCGCAGGAAGCCTTGCAGCTTCTTCCTCATTCCTTTGGAACACGTATTCTGGGGAAGATAAGTGCCCACGTCAAAAGTCAAACTACCACCCGACACCACCACCCCATGAGGAAGGCAAAGGGAGCTCCATGGAAAGGCGGAGAGACTCCCGAGAGAGGGGGAAAGGCCAGCCGCCCTGGTGTTCCTGTCAAGCCTTCAGATGACCACAGCCCCAACCACTTACTAACTGCAGTGGCAGAGAAACTCCAGCTAGACCAGCAGGAGAACTTCCTGGTAGAACGGCATCAGACGGTGGTTGGGACCCCCGGAGGTAGGGACAGAG